>NC_140505.1:178939058-179539058 GCF_964339955.1 Pipistrellus hanaki | reverse complement strand
AGCCATCCCTCTGCCTGTGTGAACTGCTCTTCCCTTTCCCCAGCCTCACTTCAGGCTGCACCACTACCTCCTCACTGCACGGCAGCTGGGCTGGCCTCTTCCAATTCCCGAACCTGCCAAGATCTGTCCCTTGTTAGGAGGTAAATATGCTTTTCCTCTGCATGAAACACTTCAGAAGCTTCACTCTTCTTATCCTTCACATTTCTGCCTTCCAACAGGGGTCTCACCTTCCCACAGTGATCCTCTAGCCTACTCTTTGTCTTCATTCAGGTGAGAGCTATTTGTATTTATTATTTGTTTTCATTCCTTTATTCAACAAATATTTATGGAGTGTGCGCTGTGTGTCAGGCTCTATGATAAACACTAGAAATAAAACAGTAAACGAAACAGATAAGCCCTGCTCTCAAAGAGGTTACATTATACTTGGGGAGACAGACAATAATATTACATAGTATCCTATCTAATAAAAGAGTGATATGCAAATTGACCATCACTCCAAGACACAAGACGGCCACCTCCATGTGATCAAAGATGGATGCCCCCATGTGGACACAAGATAGCCGCCACTAGATAGCCAGCAGGGGAGGGCAGTTGTGGGCAGTTAGGAGTGACCAGACCAGCAAAGGAGGGCAGTTGGGGGGAACCAGGCCTGCAGGAAAGGTCAGTTGTGGGCAATCAGGAAAGCAGGGAGGGCAGATGGGGGTGACTGGGCTGGCAGAGAGGGGCAATTGAGAGAGACCAGGTCAGGAGGGGAGGGCAGTTGGGGGGAACCAGAATTGCAGGGGAGGGCAATTGGGGGAGGGGCCAGGTTTGCAGGGGAGAGCAGTTGGGGTGGGGATGGGGCCAGGCCTGCAGGGAAGGGCAGTTAGGGGGACTAGACTGGCAGGGGAGGGTAGTTAGGGGTGACCAGGTCGGCAGGGGAGTGGTTAGAGGGTGATCAAGCTGGCAGGCAGAAGTGCTTAGGGGCAATCAAGCAGAGGCAGGCAATCAGTTAGGGGACAGCAGTCCTGTGTTGTGAGAGGGTGCAGGCTGGGCTGAGGGACACCATCCCTGTGCACAAATTTCATGCACTGGACCTCTAGTTATTATATAATCTACTAGAGACCCAATGCATGAAATTCATGCAAGTGGCTTGGCCCTCGCAGTCCTGACTTCATCCAGAAGGTCATTTGGAAGGACATCTGGAAGGTCATTTGGCTGTCCGGTGTAATTAGCATATTACGTTTTTATTATTATATATATAAAAGCCTAAGCGATCAAACAACCAGTCAACTGGTCAATCGGTTGCTATGATGCACACTGACCAACAAGAGACAGATGCTCAATGCCCAGGATCAGGCTCCCTCCTATCTGGATTGGGTCTGTGGGGATCAAGCCTGCACTGGCTATCTGACATCCCCTGAGGAGTTCTAGATTGCGAGAGGGCACAGGCCAGGCCGAGGGACCCTACTGATGCATGAATCCGTGCCCTGAGCCTCTAGTCCTATCTAATAAAAGAGTAATATGCAAATAACATCACTCCGCTATACCCATAAGACACACCCACCAGCCAATCAGGAGTGAGTATGCAAATTAACCCAACTAAGATGGCTGCGGCCATGGAAAGCGCAGGAGGCTTGGGTTTCCCCAGCAATGGAGGAAGCTAAGCTCTCTGTACACCCTGGCAGGCCCAGGCCTCCATTCAAGACTACAAAGTTTCAATTATAGAAGATAAAATAAATCCCAGGTACCAGGGCCTCTGCTTGGGTTAGAGGGGGTGGGGGAGGGGTGCATGGCTGGCTTGCAAACCACCATAGGCCCTCACCCAGGCCACCTCATATCCCAAGGGAACCCCCATCCTGCCCCAGGACACCCTTCGGGGCAAACCAGCGGCCCCCACCCGTGCATCAGGCCTCTATCCTATCTAATAAAAGAGTAATATGCAAATTGACCATCATTCCAACACAGAAGATAGTTGCCCCCATGTGGACACAGGATGGCCGCCACAAGATGGCCAGCAGGGGAGGACAGTTGGGAGGGACAAGGCCTGCAAGGAGGGTAGTTGGGGTGACCAGGCCTGCAGGGGTGGGCAGTTAGGCGCAAACAGGCTGGCAGGGGTGCAGTTAGGCATAAATTAGGCTTACAGCAGAGTGGTTATGGGTGATCAGGCTGGCAGGCAGAAGCAGTTAGGGGCAATCAGGAAGGCAGGGAGCCAGCAGTCCTAGATTGTGAGAGGGATGTCCAACTGCCGGTTTAGGCCTGCCTGTTTAGGTCAGTCGGACATCCCTCAAGAGGTCCCAGATTGAAGAGGATGCAGGTTGGGCTGTGGGACACCCTCCCTCCCCCCATGCACGAATTTCATGCACCAGGCCTCTAGTCCTATATAATAAAGAGTTAGTATGCTAATTAGACCACATGGCAGAACAGCCTTTCAGAACAACCAGTGGGTGGGGCCACAAGGCAGCTGGGGCTGTGAAGGCCAAGCCCCTTGCACGAATTTCATGCATCAGGCCCCTAGTATGGTTGATAATGATGAATCCTACAGAGAAAAATAAGGCTGGAAATAGGCAATAGTGGATTGCAGTATTAAATTAAGTAGTCAGGATAGGCCTTGCTGAGAAGCTAACTTTTATTTGTTTGTTGTTGTTTTTTTAATGTCTAATAAAAAAATCTTCACAGTCAGCTTACGGACCATGTCTATTTTGCTCATTGTTATAAACTTAGCACCTAGCTCATGCTTGGTATTTAACATGCCTTTATTCTGTGGATTGCAAAGTAAGGCCTCAGGCCTCTGACAGAGCACTAATTATCTAATTCTTCAACAGCTAAAGAATTTTACATTATATATAATTGACTTGTTACTTAAAGTTGTGTAGAAATCCTATTTTGGTAAATTATGTTTTCTATATTTTAAACGATAGTCCCACTAGTAAAACAACACTTCTTAATTTATCAGTTTCCTAAGTTTGGATTTTCTTTTCTCCCCATCCCTGTTTTATTGATATATAATTAACATAAGACAATATGCAAGTTAAAGGTGTACAACATGTTGATTTGATACATTTATATATTGTAAAATGATTACCACCATAGCTTTAGCTAACACCTCTATCATAAATCTGGATTTTCTTATATCAGATTTCTTAAAGTAGTAAAGTTGATTATCTTAAGGGCTCATATCTCTTCTCTTAATAAAATCATACTTTTTTGTTTTGTTAATCCTCACCAGAAGATTTTTTTTTTTCTTTGATTTTTTTAGAGAGAGTGAGAGGGAGAGGGGGAGAAAACGAGAGAGAGAGGGAGAGAGAAAGAAAGAAACACTGATGTGAAAAAGACACATCAATTGGTTGCCTCCCACATACACCTGGACCAGGCCAGGGATCAAACCTGCAAAGCAGATATGTGCCCTTGACCAGAATCAAACCTGTGACCCTTTGGTACATGGGGCCTTCACTCTTAAGCACTGAACCACACTGGCCATACTTTTACTTTAAGACACCTAAACACACACTTACCCTGTGATGCCAGATGTAACATAGTCTTTCCCCAAGTAGTTATAACCATGGCGAACGAGGTCTTCACACACATCCTTCACTTTACTGCCTCCAAAGGCAGTGCCGTAGTGAAATCTGCCATCTAACACGCCTGCCTTGCCCGCCAACAGCTCAATTAACTTTCCCACCTGTGGGATTGAGCAAATTAAGTGAGTACCTTCCTGTGGTATAGAAATCCTGTTTGTCTATTTAGCTCTGGCCTATTTCCCTAAAGAATTATGGAACTATCAATACTATTAATAGGAGTGATAAATTAATAGTAAATATTTACCTCTCTCTTACTGTGTGACTGACTGTTGGAAAAGCTTGCCATGTGTGATTTAAGTTTATGTCCCCAAACTGCTAGGAGATAGGTACTGTTATTTCCCTGACTTTACCTATGAGGAGACTGAAGTACACAGAGGTTAAGCAACTTTCCCAAGTCATATAGCCAATAAGTGCTGGGGCCAGGATTATAAAACAGTAACCACAGAAAGGAAGATGCATTAGGTTCAATACAAAGGGCTCTTTTTTTCAGAGGGGTAAGTTTGCCACCCAGAAGACTGCTCTCAAGGAAGGGAAAACCTCTCCACATTTGCTCTGTAGAGGACAGTAGTCCAGCATCGTTAAGAGCTGAGAACCTAGTTATTTGATTAGGGGTCAAAGGGCCCTTTCTAAGTATCAGTTGCAGGGTCTCATCACATCCACTAACTGCAAACCAACTGCCAGCTTTCTTCCTTAAGAGCAGTGCCTCTGAAAGCCATCCCGACCGTCATTCGTGATGGGAAGCCGTGAGGGTTCATTATGATGTCCGGGCAGATGCCAGAGTCACAAAACGGCATGTCTTCTTGAGGGACGATCAAACCGCAGACACCTGGGGAGAGAAGATTTCATGCAACGTAAGCAAACTGGCAGAAAGGAAGAATACAGTAGTTAATTGGGATCTCCCTGCCACTATCTCTATTTTCACTACACTCAAACCTGCCCCATGGTCTCTATCAAGAGTAACAAAAGCAATTTCCAATAATCCCGCTAGATGGATAGTTCAAAAATGGCTGTCCTTGCAGAAGGGCAGTGCAGCCCGTGGCCTGGCCTACTGACGTGACACTCAGTGCTGCTGCCAGGCAGCTCGCCCAATCTCTTGTGCCACCGAGATGGCAGAGCAGCAACTTCACTGGGTCTTTGCCCTGTCAACGCCTCTGAAACTTCAATTCAGCAGCAATTTCACTCCTTGTCAGCTTGTCCATGATCTGCTACACACTGCACTCAAATCACAGGAATGCAACTTCTCTGACCACCAAACCCAGAACTGACTGAATGAGAGGGGTGTTTAAATTATGGTTTTAATAACCTGTGACAAGAAGTACTCGTGTGTGGCTGACGTGCTAATGGGACTATCTATTGGCCGCAGAGTGCTGGCTGGTTGGCCGATTTTGCCAGGCTTCTCTGGTGAAGTCTAAAGTGCCCTAAGGAATTTTAATTCCTATAGCTTATAACACATTACAAAAGTGATCTTTGATTGAAGTTGTAAAGTTGAACAATAAAGTTATTCTTGGAAGAAAACACTAAAATTATAAATATATTCTAAGAATGAAAATAGAACAAAACAAAAATCTACCAACTCTGCACACCACTAATGGTCTCTTAAACTAACTGTACTTTATTACTCCTTTAACAGTATTCTAACTTGTAGGAAATTCTGTTGATTAAAAACTTGGTAATTCCTCTTATATCCTTTTCTTGGTAGGAGGAATTCTATATAATAAAAGGCTAATATGCAAATTGTCCCCTCAACTGGGAGTTTGACCAGGAGTTCTACCAGGGGGCAGGGCTGGCCAACCAACTGCCTGCATACCCTTGGCCCTGATCAGGGAGGCTGGCCAGACCCCAACTGTGCACGTATTCGTGCACCGGGCCTCTAGTAGGAGTATAATTTAGATTAGGGGTGTCGAACTCAATCAGAGAAGGGGCAAAAATCTAAAATCCAGCCTAAATCGCGGGCCGAATGGTTTACTGAACAGTCATAAACTGACAATGTCATAAACTGACAGCGGAGTGCAGTGATGACAGCGCGGTGCGGGCCACATTGCAAGGCCTGGCGGGCTGGATTTGGTCCGCGGGCCTTGTGTTTGACATATGTGATTTAGATTGTTAACCACAATCTATTATATAATTTAGAATTGAAAAACTAGTATACAATGGCATTGGACCTAAAAAATGCTTATATATTTAGTAAGATAAAATTCCTTTTTCTGTGTATATAAATTATCTGTATCTATTGAAAAGAAATTGCTCTCAAAGAAACTTTTCATTGCTCAGTTTGATTTCTACATACATACACTATTTTAAAATAAAAGTTTGGGGATGTTCAAAGAAAAAGAATGCCATTTGTGTATTTAATATTGGTTATTGATATTCTGATTTCTAGTGGCTGCCAACAATATGGCAATTAGGTTTGTGCAGTTGAATTCCACTGTATGTAGGTAGTTTAACTGGCTTTTTGGTTGAAATTACATTGTTTATTATAAAGAAAGCATGCTTTCCTACATGAAGAACAGAAACATTCAGTTCCCTTTATTTCAAATTCAGCTACAACATGCTAGAATTTAAATTAAGCACAGTGTGTGACCCTTATCTCTTCCCTCCGTAAATCCATCTTGTCCACACTGAAATTATCTGACAAAGCACTAGGGCTACTGTGAAATCCACTCTGAGAGAGATGAAATTGTAAATCTAGGTGCACAGATAGCAACACCGTTTGGCAGGGAACAAAATGTTACAAACAGCCAATCTTCAAGAGGCCAGTGGTGGGATGTGGTTGGGTGAGAATGTCACTTTGGGCTGGTGTGGCGATGGACAGTTCGGCTACATCCCTTAAAAACAAACCAAAGGAAAACTTCGGCGCCCTTCCAGCAGTATTTCACAGGGGGACGGATGCCTGCGGCTGCTAAGGAGGAAGCTGCTTGTTCACCCTCCAACAAGAGAAGGTGGAGTGAGGGGCAGGAGGTACCAAACCCAGGGAGGAAGCAGGGCGTACTTATACTGGAGGCGGGTAAGGAGAGGGATATTTGCATTTTGCATTTTCAATTTTAGCCAACAGATTAATTCCAGCAAATTAACTTTAAAATGAAAGCAATGCTCTTCCCCCTAAAATCCGAATCTCTAATAACCCTGCTTGAAATCTGATTAATATTTAGCATAGAACTTCCTCTTGGGAAATTTATTTTCTAACTAGCACTTTTCTGACATTGCACTTAAAACTACATATAAGTAGCTTTCAGATTTTTTTCATTCCCATTAGAGCAGTGGTCGGCAAACTCATTAGTCAACAGAGCCAAATATCAACAGTACAACGACTGAGATTTCTTTTGAGAGCCAAATTTTTAAAAACTTAAACGTCTTCTAACGCTACTTCTTCAAAATAGACTCGCCCAGGCCAAAGAGCCACATATGGCTCTCGAGCCGCAGTTTGCCGACCACAGCATTAGAGGTACGGCATTGGCCACATCTGAATCAAGGGCACCTGTAAGCCAAAAAATTAAATCTAAGCTAACTTAAAATTACTTTCGGCTCTGAAACCCTTTTATATGCCAAGACGGTTCCCATAGCAGACAGCCCTGTGTTGTTTGTTTTGTGTGAAAGTGAATGATAAAAGATCCATGAAATCGACACAGAAAGCCAGAACAGCAGAAAGAACTGAGGGCTCTCCATCACTGCGGCTTCTACCCTCTGCTGACTTGCAGAACAATGGAAGCTACACATCCAACTGCAGATCTAACACAGCTGTGCATTTCATTAGATGAAGAGCACTAGTGACACAAGTAAATAATTAACTTATTCTGGTCCGCTGGCTGTGCTTATGAGACCAGTCATAGCTGACAGATTTTAATACAAGTTAACACAAAGAAAACATAATGAGCTTAGAAGTTAAAACAAAATATTTAGACAGAATTTGATGATCTCAAATCTCAAATTAGACGGATGACTGTTAAAAGTTCGCATTTTACTGAATTCATTAGAGGAGAAGAGAGTTAGTTCTCAATCTCAGAACCAGACCTTTTTTTTTTTTTTTTTTTTTTTTTTTTTTTTTTTTTTTTTTTAAAGAAATGGTATTTTTCTGTTTCAGAATTATTCAAATCCTTAGTCATCGCAGGAAGCTTTCTTTTATTTTCAAATAAAAAAAATCCCAGGGATAGAGCATAAAATCTCTTTCTATAAATAAACTCTTTAAAGTAATAGTCACTTTTCTTTAAATGCTGGTTTAAAAATGTAAATGATATGCATTACTCCCTGGGTCCTTGAAAAGATGATGGACTACAAATAAACCATATCTAATGGAAGCTGTTGTAGAACAATTACTGATTCATACCTTAAATGCTTACACAGCATTTCAGATTTTAAAATAAAATTTCATCCCCTGGCCCAGGCCTGTGTCTCAACCCCATTGTATATAGCACAACCTCCTGGCAATGAAATGCAAATACACCAGTGTAACAGGCCCCAAAACATTTAATGCACTTAAAGGGGCCACTGAGAATTAGACCATAGACTATACTACAGAATTTTAACAAGTGAAAATAGACAATAAGGAAAAACTGGCACACAAAAAGAGCAGAAAGGTTCTACGGAGACCCAGTCAAAATGAAATTATTCTATCACCATCTATCTTATTTTCAAGTTGTAAAGGTGAGAATTTAGGGAGTCTAAAGAAACTACAAATCTGACCGCCAAGCCACTCAGGAAAGACAAATCTGGGGAGCCACGGTCACAGTTCCCTCAGCGTCATGACCCAGACACTAGAGGCCCTTACACTAATTTGTTATTTCTATTTTCATGGCCTACCAGGACAATATATAAATCATTTAAAGAATAGGTTTACCCAGCAAAAACAAAAACAAAAACAAAAACACAAAACCGTTAATCTGATGAATCATTCTTATGAAGTGTTTCCAATTATAAACAGCAACTGACTTGTTCAAAAGTCTTTTTTTTAAATTAGTTTTAGTGTAATGGTCCTATCACAATTCAATTAGAAATAAAGGCGGTCAGGATATAATAAAAATGGTAAGGAGAAACTAAAGCATTCTCATACCGTATGGAGAAAGGAAAGCAACTTGATAACAGAAGACAACTTAATAACATCCTGATTCCAGAGATGTTCTGATGGGATTTCAATGTTTTAGCAACAACAAATGGTTCTCTACCTTGTCGACAGCCAGGTCTCATTTTAATATCACACTGTTTCACTTTTTAACTTAAAAATGTTTTCCTTTAGCAAGTCTACCTTCCAGAACCACTTTGGGATTGAATGTACCACTCTAAGGTTGATATATGTTTTTACTCTTCCTTTTTTTGAGCAAGGAAAGAGAGACTAATTTCCCTCAATTACCAAGCATATGCTATGTGACAAGGGCTGTGATGGAGGTGGGGACATATGAAGAGGGCTCAGGGATACGACGCCACTTAAGAGGAGTCCTGTACAGATTTATCTGACCGAATATGGAAAATTAAAACGTTTATGCAATTCAGCTTGCCACATTCTAATGCTCTGCTTTCTTCAAGTACCTGTTAGACAAGGCTATTTATTCTGCCGAGTTTGACACTTTGCATGAAATGAAGGGTGAAATGATACTGAGATTTCTCTCTGTCTGTCATAGAGCAGGAAGCGGACTGATATTCGGTAAAGGAGTGATCACTGTGCAATGCCTGGTCTTAATGAGGTTCATAAATGTGTGTGTGTGGGGGGTGTAATCTGTAAAGGACTCATCAACTCCTGGACTCTCAGATCTATGTAGGGCAGGAGATCAAGGAATCCGGGTGACCTTTATTTGACTCTGTGCTGTTCCACTGACATTGTGTTTCCTGAGGATGGGGGAGGGGGGGGGCGCGGTTGGGGGGTGGTAGGGGGCACCACTTTCTAGCAAGCCTTAGTTGTTTGGTCTTTGTAATGGGGATAATTAGCACCTATCTCATGAGGCAATTGTGTCAAAAGCACAGATGAGAGGTACTAATGTTTGAGAGGTACTTTGAGGTCCTTAGAGAAAGGCAGCATCTAAATCCAAGGAATTATTATTATATAAGAAACCTAATTATTCTCAGCAGGAAGCAAACCAGCAATAATGAATGGGAGAATCAAGTGCAGTTGCACTAACTTTGGCTGAAGAGCTGAAAAGGAGCTCACTCCGGCTGGGCTGTGCAGACCGTTTCACACGACTGGGACAGTGTCTCCTAATAACTTAAGAACTTCACAGGGCTTGGGCTGAGGATTTCCAGTGCGGAGCAGTTTACTGCTGATGAATATAGTGGTAAATGGAGCCAAAGAAGCAGCAGGAATGCTTTCAAGTTTGACTGTTCGTATTAAGCAAAAAAAAAAAAAAAAAAAAAAGTTTTTGCTTTGAATAAGCTCATCTCCATAAGCCTTTATATATTCAGAAATGTAAATCTCTAAATCAAAACGTGAAAGCTAACACAGGTGGTTACTCCCTTTCTTCCTTTCCCCCTTCCCTTTCCAGTGATTGAATTAACCTTCTTTTCTTTCCCTCACCACCACCTTAAATAATCCCAAGGGGGAGGGAAGGAGACAAAAACTGTTGAATCATATTAGCTTTGTTCTGCTGTTGAATCACTTCCAGATCTATCACATCACTTGCCACTAGCCCGGTTGACATAATTTTAATTTGGCTCTCCCTCACATGTTAACAGATAAATAATGCATAAGAAAACTTGATTAGCTTTCTTATTAAAACATCACTCTAAATGAGAGGAGGCGCTAGAAGACAATACAGTTTTTACATGGCTTTCCCATGAGCAGTTGAATGGTTGATGTGATAAATTTGCATAGTCTGAAGCACACAAAGGGCTGATTAATTGAAACCCTTACAATGCTTCTGGAAGCAGCTATTGTAAAACAATAACCATAGGAACTTTACAAAACACACACGGCTGAATGTGTCAAGAGCTTAATAAAATGTGTTGGGGCTACACTATTTGGAAACAGAACTGGAGATTTTTATTCTGGGCCATAAAACACTAACCCACCCTAATTTCAAAGCTTTAGTTGGATATTTACTGAAAGGTCAGAGGGTTACTGGCTAGCTACTGAAGACCAAAACTTGTTGTTAAAATAGTAAATTAAATAAAATCTCCTCGCAAAAAAAGGTGTCTATATGGACAAAATAATCCTGATTTCGAACATTTAAGCAACAGCTGCCAGAATTTCTTTTTGGACCCAAACTCTGAGGGATCATTTGGCAACCCACACCTTATCTTGGGGCTCACGCTATTAGCTCCTTTGGCCCCTCTCCCCTCCCACTTGGACTCTTTCATTCAAGCAGGATCAAGCAAAGTAGGGAGCCAAAGATATCCCACTTTGAAGCTTCAGTCTAGCAGAGAGGATTTTAGGCAGTCTCAAGTGCTACATGAGTACAAGGTGTTATTATTATTATTATTATTATTATTATTACTTTAAATCAGAGTCTTTTCATTCTGTTTTAGAAACATAATCTACAAAAAGGAAATCCGTAAAGGTGTGGAAAAAGCAAAATTTTTACCCAAACCTTAACAAATAAACATTCCTCTCGGCTTTCTGCCATACATAAATTAAAATTTTCCTATTTCCCACAGGCTCTTCCTACCTAGTATATAAAATGCTTTAATCAAATTCTTAATAAATTAATTCACCAGGTTGTTGAATCACTTTTTAAATGCAAAGTGAAAGCATGTGACCTTATATGAAAATTCTGTTTAACAACAGAGGGTCAACGATGAATCTTCCAAACATTTTTATCCATAAATGCATAATCCTTATGCACCAAAGATACACAGGATCATCCCATTAAAAAAGTCTTTTGATAAGACTGTACTTCTACTTTAAAACAAAGGGTGACTTTACTCTATTTGAAAGAGCTATCTGAGGATTTAGGGGGAGATCCTGAGGAGTGTGTGCCATTATCTCAGATTTGCAGTTATTAAAAAACTTCTGTTTGCCAGGACACTCTTGCTCAAATACAGTTCTTCCTCTCCTTAAGAATACTGTTTGGTATTGCTGCCCAATTCTGTGATCTACAGGACCTTTGTTGAGGTGCTAATCCTTTTTCACATGAGAGACTGAGAAATGTTCTTTCAGGGAAGTGATATATTGCTTTCCCCCCACATCAAAGGAATCCACAGTTTCCTCCCTCGTTGTGAATAGCAGCAAAAGTAAGAGGAAAATATAATAATTTGGTTTGCCTGAGCATAGAAATTAAACTTGGGAATTTCTTAGGCTGACAGATAATTTTTGTTAAAGAATTAAAAAAGCAAAAGAGCTGGAAATCTGCTCACCCTAATAAGTGAACTAAGCATCAGGAAAAGCAAGGCCCAAGATAAAGATGTCTGCTTTTGATGAGTTACCTTCGCACAGAACTTATACCAAAGAGGCTTACATAAGTTATTTTGATTTTAATAAATAGTCTAGTTCCAAACATGACTCCAATACACAATATATGTGGATGTCTCTTCCTATCTTTAACTGTTTCTGTAAAGGGATCAAGAAAGAATATAAAGAGAAAACATGAAGAACATTCCAAACCCACACTCTATTTCCCTCTATGGAGTATCATTACGCATCTCTCATATAAGTCTGGCCTCAAGGTATCCAGAAGTCCAGAACATTTGGAAAGGAGATTAAGACTTCAGGGTTTTACTATTTATTCGCAACTGAAATTAAAACGAAACTAAAAAACCTTCCTTCCCTTGTAAACAAATTCACAACTTCGGTGCACAGAAGGTTATTACTAAACTAGGGGTCTGGTGCATGAAATTCGTGCACAAGTGGGGTCCCTAGGCCTGTCCTATCAGGGCCTGGCAGCTGTCGGCTGAGACCTGGGGACCTGCTGTCTGGTGGGGGGATTGAGGGGAGGGACCGAGGGAGGTTGGCTGGCCGTGAGAGGCTGGCCATGAGTGCACACTGCCCCCTGGTGGTCAGTATGTGTCATAGCAATTGGTTGACCGGTTCAATATTAATAGTTGTTTAAGCTTTTATATACTAGTATATAGATCATCACATCTTCCTCAGTAGTTTGCATTCCACAAAAGGATGAACTGTTGAAAGATTCTTATCAAAGACCCAGCTCTTTTGGGGGGGGATTCACTGTGCATTTATTGACGAGGTATATGTGCTCGCTTTGGCGGCAAATATACTAAAACATTGATGAGGTACATAATGGACTTTTAAAGACCCAAAGAGGACTGTACTTTATTAAACTTTGAATTTCTCATTAGAAAACTACACTGGAATTTCATTATCTAGAAGGTGTGCTGTGAGTGAGCCCTGACTGCTTCTCAAGCTGGAGTAGTCTTTATGTTATTTGGGACCCCTCTTCTTTATGAAACACTTTCTCCTTCCTGCATGCTTGGCTTTCTACTTTGTCATCCTCCATTCTTGAGGTCCTAGACGGCAACACTACTTACTGGGTCACATTTTTAACAGCTACTGATCAAACACTTTCACTTCAATGAGACTTCTCTGATCAATTACACCCAATCTTTGCTTATGGCACAGCGCTGATACTGATCCCCAAATAATAAGTACTAATTCTCCTGCTCCAGTTCATCCACTCATTCTGTCCTCTTCAATCTTTCTCAGCTCTTTTATAACATAAACCACTCCAGTTTAGTCTCCTCTTCACATTTATTTCATTTAGCTACTGATTATCCTACCACCTTTAAAGTGGTCAGGCTACACACTCATGTTCTGTGACATTAAATCAAGACTCCTCTGATTATTAGAGAGGATATTTTAAGAGGCATTACGTGCAGAAATTCAACCTATACACTATGCATAGACCAAAAGAATCTCTAACAACAGCTCTCTCAAAGTCAACTTTTAACAAAAGATAAAAATTGCTGGCATTTTATAAGAATATCAAGCTTTGCTCTTGTCCAAATAATAGGTCAAGTAAAACTGTGCCTGTAAATAAGGTTATAATGACCCCAGAATGACTTAGGGGTGCATCTCAGAAAGTGTCAAAATCAAGAGAGAAGAAGAAACAGAGAATTTCATTGTCACTGGTAAGCAGCAGAAAAAGCTAGAATCTCAAAATACCTTTAAAAAAAAAAAACAACCCTCAAAAGTATTAAGAGTTAGCATCTTAGAAAATTGTACAAAGCAAGGTGTCAAATTTATACTTATAATGGAACAACTCTTATAAAAAAAAAATGATAGGGTAAAATAATTCTGCATCTGTCAACTCAACTAAAATGCTTTTGATGAAATAGTATCTTAGTCTGAAAAACTTACATTGATGGAATGACAACTAAGGCTGGATTGATTTGACCAAACAAATTGTAATATTGGATATGCTTGCTAGGCAAATAAACAGTTAAAATCAGTAAGAATATTATAATATTACCAATTTTTAAAAAAAGATATCCCACTAGCAATTTATAAGCAAAAGTGAGGGTAAGATTCAAGGTTGAAAAGAGTAGAATGAGTAACAGCCACTGTTAATGATCTTGCTATCCTTTTTTACCATTAAATATGTATGTGTCAGGCACAATGCTCACTGCTTAATAATCAGAATAGTAGTTTAAGAGCATGGATTCTGGAGCCAGTCTGCCAGGGTTCAAAAACCAGTTCTGCCAACAAAATGGGGACTTTGGGCAAGCTGCTAATCTTTCTGTGCCTCCGTTTCCTCATCTATAAAATGAGGATGACAACAGTCCCTACCTCCTAGTACTGTGTGAGAAGTGAGTGCTGGAAACATAGTCACGCACACAGTACTACAATAGTGTTAGTTGCTGCTAATGCTGAAATTAGAAAGCAGTAGACAAAGCCAAAATTCAAACCCTAGGACACACTTTCTCTCTCTTAAACAATATATACATTGACTAAAAGAGACCATAATAATAGTGAGTTCATTAATAGTGACACAATGCTTTGGGTTTCGAAGATAAAAGAACAAAACCACAAATGGATGAAAACCCAACAGTAGCCATCAATGAAAAGAGTGAGGCCTGCCTGTGGGATCATATGGAGAAACACCATTTAGGAGGGGGAACACTGTGCAGTGGACAAAGCACTGCACTGGAGGTGGGAGACCTGGGTTCTTACACCACCTCAGCAACCGACTAATCGGGTGCCCCTGACTGGCCACTTAACATGCAGGATAGGGTCTCAACTGCCTTATCTGTTACATAAAGGGGAAGATAACTCTAAGGCAGGGGTCCTCAAACTTTTTAAAGTGGGGGCCAGATCACGGTCCCTCAGAGAGCTGGAGGGCCGGACTATATGAACTACTAATTCCTACTGTAACACCTCGGCTGCGCTCACTGCCCAAAAAACCTGGCGGGCCGGATCAGACTCCTCTGCGGGCCGCATGTGGCCCACGGGCTGTAGTTTGAAGACCCCTGCTCTAAGGTATCTTCTAGTGCTGACACCCTATAATATTATGACCCAACAGAACACATAGTAGTTTAAATATGTACCTTTCATTAAAAAATAGGTATTACTATTGGTTTTTTGAACAGCTACCTATATTTTAATAGGTACATCACCGAAATGTATTTATAGTTATAACTTCGGTCATGAAGTTGCAGGAAAATGAAATAAATAGCACAGAGAAGCAATTCTACAGTATATTTTAAAATATAAACAGATTAATTTGAGAAATAAAACAAGAATAATTTTGATGGCAATGTAATAATTTTTCAAACATACTAAATTTTTTAATAGGGGAAAGATATCAAACATCTCTTACATATGTGGTTAATAAATATTTTAGTATATTCAGTTTTATAATATACTAAAGCTGAGAAATGAAGCAATTTACCTTTTTGCCCATGACGACTGCTGAATTTGTCTCCAATTTCTGGACGCCTTGTCTGTCTCAGAAGCATTTTGATTAGGAAAGCATCTTCGGCATTTGAAGATATCATCACTTTTTCAATATATGAATCCGTTGCCCCTTTGTAGCTAGAGGAAATCAACAAAACAGAGTTCCAAACTGCCAAACCTATCATCCCCAGACCACAGATTTTTTTAATACATACCCCAGAATATTCTGACATTCCCATTTGGGCTCTTTACTTTCCTTTTTAGTATTAACTCAATTATAATTTCCCATTTCTAGTCGTAGTTTAAAATGGCTAACATTTACTAAGCATTTATTATGAGGAAGACATAATGCAACTTAATCTTCACAACACATATTATTTACATATTGTTATTCCCTATTACAGACAAGGAAAACTAATGCTTAGATGCCCCGGACATATGAAGTGGACTTGGGATTTGAGCTGATGCCTGTCAGACTTGACTCCAAGTTCTTAACCACTTTTACTGACTGAGCTTTCCGGGGAACTTTTTCACATACTTTGCCTCTTCTCTTACCTGTTTTTCATACAATAAAAATTAAGAGTCTGCTCTGTCAGACCCTTTTAGTTTCTGAACATACAAAGATTAAATAGACATGGCTACTGCCCGAAGGAACTCATAATACAACAAAGGATGAGAAAAAGGCAAATACAGTGAAGATGCCAGGAAAGACATAAGGGAGACAACAGTCCATCCTGTTAGGGGTTGGATATGGCAGTAGTGATGGGGAGGGGCAGGCTGTCAAGACTGCTCCATGAGGAGGTGACCCTGAGGCTGAGACTTCACCAGTTAAAGGGCATTCAGGTAGGGGGAGCAATGGGAGCAAGTGCTGCAGGCCTGCAGTAGGATGATATGTTATGGAGAATGAGACAATTCACTAGAAATATGGGGCCCAGTGTGCAAGGGGGTAAGGCTAGAGAGGTATGCTGAGGATCACAGTCAGGCCTTTTCGTATTATTATTTTGTTTTGGCCTTTATCCAGCAGGCAACATTGTCACTGGGAGTTGTACTCAATCTACTCAAGTTTTATTCTATTTATCCAAGAGAATCCCATGACCCGATAAGTAACTTAGAAAAAGGAATCACTCTGGCAGTACCATAGAGATGGCCTAAGAGATGGGGAGGGTGCAGAGCTGGAGCAGATGTGCAGTTACGATTAACTAGGAGTGCGCAGGAGAGGAGGACTAGAACTCAGACGGCAAGCACTGTCATCCAGAGGATAAGGGGGAACTAAGGAGACTGAGCCTATACATTTTGCTGAACCTCCAGGCTTTAGGCTTTGTGTGGCAGGCAAAGGAAGAGTCAGGTTTGTGTTGCAGGTGACTGGCTGGATGGTGGTGCCACTCATCAAGAGAGGGACCCTGGAGGAGCCTGTTTGGGGTGGAGAGGATGGTTTTGGTCTGGATATGGGACCCTGTAAAGCCGTGCAAGTATGGAGCTGAAACCAGGCAGGTGTCTATCTGGAAGTCAGCGGCAAAAGGAGAGTGAGTGGAGCACTGTGAGGGTGAATCTTTCTGTGTCTTTCCAAGGCACAATCAATACATACGTGATGGGCACATCTTTGTACTGTGGTTGCTGCGGCACATTGCTTCCTTCCAAGGGGATCTGAGTTACTGTGGGCATGGATTTATTTACGAGCACTTGTTTGTTTTCTACTTTCTCACCTAAGAAACAACGGTTAGACAAATCATTACCATCTATGTGATATGCAAAGATTACTGGGGCATAAAACAATGCGATTAGACTTGGTCCATGAAGTCTAGACATGGGGAAAAAATGAGTTCATATAGTGGGAACCAAAGTCCAACAGGGCTCGCTTGTAATTCTGTGAGCCCAATTAAAAACAAATCAAAGATTCAGATTACAGTGTACTTAAAATTAAGCGACTGATTTAGGAACCACATTACAAGAGAAATGTAGCAGTTTTAGATCTCTTAGGTCGTCAGAACAGATTTGGATCATTTGTTTTTATTAATAGTTATTTCAACCAGTAATAAGTCACTGCCAACTTAACTTGGGCAAAAGAAATAAAAAGATTTCTTTGATTTTCCTGCTGTTGTCACCTTTGCTTTGCATGTTTGGTAAGCTCCAAAATCAACTCTTACAGTACTGGCCCAGCACTTATTTCCCAGAACTGAGTGAAGAGAGGAAAATTCTCCAAGAAGGGGAAGCCATGCACCATATGGCTCAGGGCACCACAGTGGATGCAGTACTCACCACCCATGCATCATCATGGCAAGGTGAGGCAGATTTCCCTCCTAAGAACCTCCTCCACCCAGCCCTTCCCTCCACATCACCACAGTCCTGTCGTCTGGTCCTCTGTGAGAGCTCTCAGTTGGTCCTCCTTTATTTTGGCTCCCCTTCTACTCTTCTCCCCGTGGTAGTCAGGATGATCATGAAAATACTAATATGGCTACAATGCTTTGCATAAGGCCCCTGCAACCCCCTCATTTCCTTCTCCCTCTAAGACTCATGTTCACCATGCTTCCCGATACTCTCTTTGTTGTAGTTACACTGGCCTTCTTTCAGATCCTTTAACTATCAAGCTACAGGACACTTGCGCAAGCCCTTCCCATTGCTTAGAACACTCTCTCCCCTCTTCATTGGTTGACTCCACTTATCCTTGATTTCACCTCACTTCAGAAGGAAGGCTACCCCAATATTACTGAGTCAAATACTCTTGCTGTAAAATGGCTTCATAGCTTCTTATATCTTTCCTTTATCTGGTTGTAATTTGACATGTTTATATGTGCTTCTTTGATCAATGTATTTCCCACATAGTCCATAAGACTCAGGTCAGGGGCTGTAGACTGCATCAACAAAATTCATTATCCTATATAATAAAAACCTACTATGCTAAGTGTCTGGTCGTCTGGTTGTCAGTTCAACCAATCCAAGTGTAATATACTAATGATATGCAAGGCCACTCAACTGTTCGCTATGATGTGCACTGATCACCAGGGGGCAGATGCTCAATGCAGGAGCTGCCCCTTGGTGGTCAGTGCGCTCCTACAGGGGGAGCACTGCTCAGCCAAAAGCCAGGTTCAGGTGAGAGCAGTGGCCATAATGGGAGCCTCTCCTGCCTCCACAGCAGTGCTAAGGATGTCCAACTGATGGCTTAGGCCTGCTCCCCTGCCATCAGTCAGATATCCCCCAAGGGCTCCTGGACTGTGTCAGTGTACAGGCTGGGCTGAGGGACCCTCCTACCCACCCAAGTACATGAATTTCATGCACTGGGCCTCTAGTAAGCTTATAATTACAATAGAGTCACACTTTTTAGAGGCATTAGATTCTAAAGTCAGTCTGTGAACTAAGTGACAAATAATGATATGCTCAGGCAGATGGTGGAACATGACCTTCTTATTTTAAATATTTCCTTAAAGTGGCTTTTCTATGATTTAAAATTATAACTAGGAAAGTAGAATTAGAATAGATTACTGCTATGTAAAATTATATGCATAAAAAGACAGAACTGAAATTCACCAAATAATGAACATACTAGTACTGGCTGAGTTAGGACAGTGGTTTCATTCGTTGATTTTTTTCTATCCCATTTACCAAGTATTTTAATATATTATTATATAACTTTAATAATTTCAAAAACCACACATTAAATTTTTTTAAGGCTTTTACCTGGAGAACATATACCATCTGCATCTAAAATCTCATGTCGCCAGATGGGTTTCCTTGTGGCAGCATCCAAAATCGGCCCCATCACTTTATCAAAAGTCTGATTGGTATATCGTTTCAATGTGCACTTAGCATTTTTATATACAAGGCAACGCCCAAAACCTGAAGTGAAATCAAAATGGGTATGAGAACCACCAGTAATATAAAACTGAGAAAACACAGATTTGTGTTATTCAACAACCCACCCCATTCCTATTGTACTCCCCTTCCTCCCTCCCAAAAAAACAAAACTGTTCTACATTTGGATAATCTGGGACTGGCCAAACCAAATAACAATCTACTAATCTGAAGAACTAGCTCAGGAATTCTCTTCCTATCTACTGTCCATATAAACACTGGAATTCCTACAATAATTTTCAGCATGGACTATACATATTTTACCACAGAGGAAGGTGAGAGATTCTTTCAAAGAATTTTAAATTCTTTCAAAGAATTTTAAAATTTAGAGCACAGAGCCACAGAATGTGAGAAATGAAAAGGGCCTCAGAGATCACCTAGCATAACCCCTCTATCTATCAGGTGCTACAAGTGAAGTCCAAAAAAATTAAATGGTCATGGTCACCAAGCAAGTTGGTGGTAGAATTGAGACAGACCAGGTCTACTGATCATCCAGGGTTTTTACTAGAAATCATTTTGATGCATAACTTTGCTAACCTTATCTGGAAAGTTTTTCTTTTTCTGATATTAGCATGTAGAGAAAGTCCCAAAGAAGCACATACAAAATTAGTTTTTCTTCAAAGAGCACAGAAATTGAAAAGAAGCAATCAAATGACTTTAATGGCAGAAATAGTTCACTTCTATCCTGAAGATTAGTTTACTTTGATTATATTTTTAGATCACATTTATTTAGTGGATGAAGGAAAAGGCCCGAGACTAACTAACAATCTAAACATGAATAAAAATAAGCAAAATGAACAGAAGAACACCTTTAAGGGGACAAAAAACTCAACCACCGAATCGCACAAAAAGATCCATCAGCTATAGCATTGCAAAAAAGAGCTGTCATTCCTTCAACACTAAATATATTTTCCCAAGGCTTTGTGACTGATTTGTTTTTTTCTCCCACTTTGCTTTGGTTAAGCAGATTTTATTTTATTTAAAAAAAAATGTTTTTAATTGATTGTTTTGTGTGTAATCCTCACCCAAGGACATGTTTTTATTGATTTTAGAGAGGAAGAAAGAGAGAGAAATATTCATTGGTTACCTCCTGTATGCACCCCAATTAGGGATCAAGCCCACTGGTGGGGACTTGAACCCCCAATCTTTTGTTGTACGGGATGAGGCTCCAACCAACTGAACCACCTGGCCAGGGCTGTTCCCCTAACCCCTATACAGTTATTTCAAACTGGATTTTCTCTCTAATCACTTCAGGACATACTGAGCCAAGTCAAGAGTTTACTTAAATAGGAAAATGTCTCAGGATTAAATGCTAGATATTGCTGATGAAATACGCGCATGGCTGTAAAATCCTTCCTTTAAAACTCTCCAGCAAAAGCAGAACACTTTCAAGAAATCTAAGAATATGAATTTAGAAAATCAGTGAAAAGTGGATTTCTAAATAAACTATCCTTGCTCTAACATAAATTTTTAAATATGAAGGTGACCGTTCAATGAAACATCACATTTCTACAAGTGGACAACAGATAAAGACATTTGTGTATCTCTGAAAAAGGTCTTAGTCATTATGGCTCCTAGTTAATTGTGTATGGTCATAATACACCCTGCTCCAAGAGACAGCTCCTCTGGAAACATTACATGATCTTCAGATTTTGTACAATGGCCATTAACTGCAACATGCTGGAGTGCAATGTGAATCAGAACTGCATGAAATCAAGAAGTGTTTTCTTCTAAGGGTAAATGGACATTTTATTTACAGGTGGTAGCTTCAAAGCTAGTGGACAGTAAACTCTAATCGTTAAATTGTGCTGTGGAGTTTCTGACAGATATCACAAAGTCTTCAGATTTCCACATAAACGTTACCAGTTAATCAGAAAAGAAAACATCCAGTTTTAAAGCATGGCTGTTGTCATTTGGAGGAAAAAAAAGAGGCATAAATTAAGTGCAGCCAACATTAATGCCAAAGACACATGTCTAGGAGTACTATTATGGCTGCCTAGCAACTACAAAGAGGGAAGGGAAGGCAGAGTGGGTATGCCAGAGAGCAGAAAAAGAAATACAGATTATGAAGACACAAGTCAGACTTCAGATCAGGTGATGGCTAACAAACCATTAAGTGGTGACCTGCAAAAGCAAACTATCAAGAAACTGAGAAAGAAAATCGTAAATACTGTAAGTCAGGGTTGATATATGTGTATTTTTAAACTTTCATAATTTTGCCAACAAAAAGGTCTAACATTATGGGATTGAGATATACAATAAATAAAATAGCCTTTTATTAGGTACCTACAAATACTGCTACCACCTTACCAAATAGGTTTATTGTTAAATATATATCTAGATATATTAAAAAAATTTCATTTATTATAATTTCTGCTGGAAAGTAAAAAAAATTGTTACATGTTTTCTGTTGAGGAATTGCCTCAAGTCACCAATAAAGTAAAATAAGAAAGAAAAAAGACTACTGAATAATACACTTAACAAACTACCTCTATATAATGTTCATTTTTAAAAAATCAACACAACATAACTGCCTCTTGTTTGTATATTATAAAATTATAATCACTCGAAACTGACATTAGCATTTTGACACCAAGTGATTTTTACACTGATCATCCCTACATCTAATTCTGTACCAGGCACTTTTGGTGTCAGAGCTTTGGAAACTCACTCACCTCTGTCCAGGGAGGCCTTGTTTAAAACAAGAGCATCTTCAATATCATAGCCACTGTAACTCATCACAGCAACCGTTGCATTCTGTCCAGCTGGCAGTTTCTCAAATTCTATCAACTCAATGGTTTTTGTTTTAACCATAGGCTTTTGTGGGTATGCTAGCAGATACATGAGAGTATCAATTCTGTTCCGCTGGTTATATCCAATGGTACCTTCATCGACATTGAAAAAAAACCAAAATGCAATATTCTATTATGTCAAATAATTAGGCAGCAATGAATACAGTGATAAACACATTAATTTCACTAATTGCAATGAAGAAAATCTTCAGGTCAAACATTTCAAAAGCAATACCCTCATAGTGGCTAACAACTTTTAAAAGCATTTTTTTCCTCATCAATATTAAAATTCTCCCACAAAGAAGAAAAACCACACTCAGGTATACTAATCTAAATAATTTTAGGCTTTAGATTTATACAGTTAATCCCAGTTGAGGAATTTAAGTCTCCATTGGTTAATATAGCAAGTAAGTCAGCAATTCTGCATTGGGTCCTACTATATTGCAGGCGTATGTCCAGTTGCTGGGGGAAGGTAACGGGAGAAGGACACCCTGGGCTGAGGCAAGGAGTTTATACAGGCAGACAAACATACAAAGAGACCAACAATTATGAAAGTTTTAAATGAAAAAGAAAGTAGGAGAAACAGAATAGAGAAGAGGAAAGTGAAAGCAGAGGAGAACAGGCTTATTCATTTGCTTACCCATTCATTTATCAAGCAGTTAAACACCTACTCTGCCCAGCAGTGGAGATAAAAAGGACATGCCCTTCCTTTAAGGAATCTAAGGTCCCGCTGAATCAAGCATGGGCTCTTCCCTCACTAGCAATCAGCCTGTCCATCTGATTGGTCCTTGAAATAGGTTTATTGTTAAATATATATCTAGATATATTAAAAAAATTTCATTTATTATAATTTCTGCTGGAAAGTAAAAAAAATTGTTACATGTTTTCTGTTGAGGAATTGCCTCAAGATGGACCAATCAGCCTGTCCATCTGATTGGTCCTTGAAAAGGTATAACTGTCAACTAAAAATGAAATTAAATCCAAGTGTTACCTGCCTCTCCCTTTTCCCTCTAGGGGTTTATGAGGGTTCACAGACCTGCCTGGGGGAAAAAGAAAAAAAAAAAAAAGCCTTCACTCTCAGGGGCCTGCTCCTACTCAGAGACCTTAGAACTGGGAAACGAATGTTTACCCTCCTGCTGAGCTTGAGTGTGGGCCCCCGAGCCTCTTTATCTCTCTGGAGTCTCTCTTCTTTTCCCCCTTGAGTAGCTAAGAAGTCGCTCTCTTGCATGTGCTTCTCCAGCGATACGTCCACCACACCCATACCCCAAGATGCCTATGTGCCACTTAATGGAGTTAAGCTCTAAGGCAAGCCGACACTAAAACTCACTACTTCCTTTACCTTTTTCTCTTTCCTCATGTCATTAAATCAATGGTGATTTCAATTCAGGGATGAAAATAACCTATTCAGATGTGATGAGAGAAATGCTGAAATCTGTCGAGTACTAAAGAAATGAGCGCCTAGTACATCGCTGGGTTCACTATAGATGCTAAACAAATGTCAATAAATGAAATTGAAGAACTGCATTATATTCTTTACTACAGTATATGTGTTTAAATCTCTAGAAAATTTATCAAAATTCAGCTGAAATACAATAGCTAATGAACCTTTTGTCCAATTTACACTCTATATTGCCAATTAATTTGTTATTTCAGTGGCAACTAATAAAAGGGACAGGATAGATCCCTTACTGTAATAGATCGCTTACTGTTTTAGAAATAAAATTACTGCTGCTCGGACCGTGGTAAAGTTCACTGGCAGTAAGTTTGTCCTTTTACATGAAATCATTTAAAATTTATGTTGAGATTTCAGTTCCAATTGTACACTTTAGCCACTGTCCCACCAGGCTGCCAAACATGTCTTCTGAACCCTGAGACAAGCATTATTATGTAGCAGGGGAGCATAACGGCTGCACCTCTAAACAATGATGAGAGAGACTGGATCCTGTTGTAAATTTTATCAGGCCCAGAACATAATTCTTGAACATTACAACTGACCACTGAATGGATGCACAGCAACGCAGTTTAGCAAATGTTTGGTGCTTATAATCGTATCAGAAATTTTTCTTTAAAGGCTTTTAAAATAAATGGAAGGTATATACATGTAAATCCATTTTTAGCAGCACTGACAGTGGTGTCCAGGTTAAAACATGATTTATCAATCATGACTTCTACAGTGAAACACTTCAAAATGCCACCACACCCCATATAATTGTTATAAAAATTACAATGGACTAGTTAGCTACTTTGCCAATAATAAGTTTTTTGAGAAAATGTCATACAGAAATTAAATTATAAGACTAGTCTGGGTGAAGCACATGTTCAAATTAGAATGTCTCTATTAATGTTTTCAGCTTCCTTAAAAAAAACATTATATATATATTAGAGGCCCAGTGCACTCGGGAGCGGTGGAGGTGCGGGAGCTCCTCAGCCTAGCCTGCACCCTCTCGAAGTCCGGGAGCCCTTAGAGGAGGTCCAACTGATGCCTGAGGGCAGTGGTCAGCAAACTCATTAATCAACAGAGTCAAATATCAACAGTACAACGATCAAAATTTCTTTTGAGAGCCAAATTTTTTAAACTTCTTCTAATGCCACTTCTTCAAAATAGACTTGCCCAGGCCGTGGTTATTTTGTGGAAGAGCCACACTCAAGGGGCCAAAGAGCCGCATGTGGTTCGTGAGCTGCAGTCTGCCTACCACGGGCTTAGGGGGATGTCCTAAGCCAGCACTTGGACATCCTAACCGCTGCTGCAGAGGCAGGAGAGGCTCTGGCCACCAGTGCTGCGCTCGCCAGCTGGGAGTCCAGTTCAGGACTTCTGACTGAGCAGTACTCCCCCTGTGGGAGCACAATGACCACCAGGGGGCAGCTCCTGCATTGAGTGTCCACTTCCTGGTGGTCAGTGTGCATCATAGCAACCGGTCATTCCACCCTTCAGTTGATTTGCATATTAGCTTTTTATTGTATAGGATATTGACAATAAGAATATCTATAAGCTAAATTATTCTTTTACAGACCATTTTGCCACAACTGTAGGTCACCAATGATGTCAATTTTGTACTATCAGGAGATAATTTTTCTTACAAAGTCTTATTTTCTTGATCATAACTTTCTTAAAAAGTCATAAGTTGGCACAGCAAGGTATCCAAATGTAGGTTAAAATAGTGAAGAAGTTTATTTTTAAGGTGGGATGAAAATGGTTAGTAAGAATGCACTTAGCAAAAAAAAAAAAATGTATGCTGGGGAAAAAATGAAGTTTCATGCATTTAATTATTTTTCTGTCTTCGTTTGCCCAATTTCCCTTCATTAAATCAACATATTGAATACAAAAAACTTCAACTGATGAGTTCTGACAGATATATACATCTGTGAAACCACCACCACAATCAAGATCTAGAACATTTCCAACTATCCCAAAGGCCTGCCTCTGTCCTTGGCCCTGGCAACCACTAATCTAATTTTATCATTATGGATTAGTTTGCATTTTCTAGAACATTACATCAATGGAAAAATACAATATGTATATTCTTCTGCTACTTCTTTCATTTAGCATAATGATTCTGAGATTCATCCATGTGGTTGTGTGTATCACAGATCATTGCTTTTTATTACTGAGTACTACTCCATTGTATGAATATACATTTTGTTTATCCATTCACCTACTGGTGGGTTTGGGTTGCTTCCACTCCTGGGATATGGTGAATAAAGCTGCTCTGAACCTTCATGCACATGTCTCTGTGGTCATTTCTCTTGAGTAAATATCCAGGAGTGGAATTTCTTGGTGGTTTGATAAGGGTGGGGTTAACTTAAATAAACTGCATAAGAATTTTCCAAACTGATTTTTTACATTCTCACCAGCAGTATATGAGCATTTTGGTTGCTCCACATCCTAACCAACACAGTATGTCAGTCTTTTTGCTTTAGTCATTCTAATGAGTATGTAGTGGTATCTCGGTTTTAATTTACATTTACTTGATGACTAATAATATTGAATATTTTTTTCATGGACTTATTGATCATTCCTATTACTCTTTGTGAAATGTATGGTTTTTGTTTTTTCTATCTTTTAACTGAGTTGTCCTATTAGAAAGGGGTTCTTTCTACATACTGGATACAAATCCTTTATCAGATAGATGTATTGCAAATAACTTGCTCCCAATATGTGGTTTAAGGTCTCTTTCATATTAACAGTGTCTTTCAAAAGCTTAATTTTGAGAAAGTCCAAGTATTCACTTTTTTTTCTTTTATAGTTTGTGCTTTTCATATTCTATCTAACAAATATTAAGTTATTCAAGATTATGAAGGTTTTTGCTCATTTCCTTCGGTAAGTTTTATGGTTTTTAGCTCTTACTTTTAGGGCTTGATTCATTTTGTGTTAATTTTTGTATGGTATGAGGTAGGAGATGATACTCGTTTTATTCTACATAGATATACAGAGACATTTTATTTTATTGAAAAGATTTTCCTTTCCCTGAATTACCCTGACATGTTCATTAAAAAAATAACTGTCCAAAAATATGTGGTCTATTGCTAGATTCCATTGATCTACATATTTACCCTCATGTCAATATCATACTGTTTCCATTACTATGGCTTTAGAGTAAGTCTTAAAATCAGTTTGTATAAGCCTTCAAACTTAGTTTGTTTCAAAGAGTCTTTTAAAAATATCACCTAATTTCTTAACCATATTAATGTGCTCAAAGATTCATTCATTCATTGTGGAAACATTGATTACTTGCTATGCTCTACCTACTTAAGCTGGCACTGTGCTGAAGTTATAAATAACACACAGTCCTTATCCTCAAGGAGCTTAGAATCCACAGTCTAATAGGAAAGGCCCCTGGATTATGATCTACATGGAATAGGAAAAAGTGAGGGAAGAAATTAGCTTCAGTTGAGAAGAATTTTAATAAGTTTTATAGATGGCACTGCACAGATGTCATCTTTTAAAAGATTCACTTGCTTTGTTAGAAACAAAAAATGCATGCATTTTATCTCACAGCCTTACTATTGTATTATGAATAGAAGAAGAAATGCACATGTATCATTTGGTTATTCAATAAGTAGCAACATTCATCATGACTAATATTAATAATAATAATAATAAAATCATGTATCCCATCAGCCTGCAATGTCACCCATTCTACCTCCAACTCTGACTTATATACTGTATTTTAATTTCACCTCCATAAGTACTCATTATTCACACACTAGCTGCAAGAAATTATTATATCAGCTTACATCTAAATTAGTTAATAAAGATTTTAATTTTTTTTAACCAATAGCAAAATTCTAAAACAAGAATTGCCAGGGGCAAATTGAGCAAGACATCTTTTCATTTTTGTACTCCTAAGTGGGTAAAGAATTCATTCTAAAATTTCAAACAGAAAGTGGGGGAGGAAATGTAAAATAAAACAAAACTTTATGAGGATCTTTGAATATTTTGTGTTTTGAGTATCTCCAGACATCCCATCCTACTGCGAAGTGGGAAATACAAGAGAGGAGACTATCTGCTTAGGAATGGAGTCTATTGAAAACAACAAAATTAGAAGCTGCATTAGGTCCTGAGTTAAAAAAGAAAAAAAGAAAAAAGTGCCAGCAATCTGAAACTGAAGGGAAGGGGGTGGTGAGAAGCAGCCAAGACGAGGGGAGGCATGTGATGCATATTTATTAACAGAGCTGATAATGACTGAAAGATCCTTTTAAACAGGAGAAGTTGTCCCATTAGAGGACTGCCAACTAATAAAACAGGCAGATAAGAAAGCGTGAGTCATGTGAACTTGGCGTCTGGTGCCAGGGAGAGTACATACAATGCGGCTCCAACACACAGTCCTTACTTGTAGCAGGGAGTGACCTGGAGACCTCGCCACGTCCACACGCGTCTCCTTGATTCTTGCTCTGAACCAGGTCACAACAAACAGAGCCGTAGCCGTGGGAGGGAGGTGTCGCTCACTAGCACAGTAAGATGCGGTATGGAAACTTTATTAGAACCTTAGATATAAGAAACACCCTCTGCCGGGGTTTCATGTTGGATTAAAGTCAGCGCTCTCATGTATAAGGTAAGGCTTTCAGTCTCTGTGGTTTGTGCTAGTTTTGGTCTCCTTCGCAGTGACAGAAAGTGACTTTCACTCATTTCTTTACTCTGTCCCACGGGAGGAGTTTGTAGTGAAAGGCAGACAACAAATTTTCCAGAGAATATTCAGTGCATTAATTCTACTGTCCTCCGCCTTCCACATGGACTAATGGATGAACAGCATATAGTCTTCAGTGCATTTTTAAAATGGGAAAGTGCGCCTTTGACTTATCAGTTGTCAAGACTGCATAGAACCAAAATGACTCAGAGAAACCCAACTCAAAGTGCTGGGTCTGCTTTAAAGAGCCAGGTCTGAGCTGCGGGTTTTCGCCCTCTGTCAGCCTTTCCCCTTTTGTGATTTGTCGGTATAGACCTCACTCAAGACTTCTGCAGCTATTTCAGTGTCCAAAGAAAAATGTGGCCACATTATGTGCAAACGTTAAACGTACTTTTATCTCTCTGCTTTTCTTTCCAGTCAGGTGTTTTATAATAACAAACAGCAACAAAAGCTTTTTTTTTTTTTTTTTTTATTACTTAAGATATTCAGCAGCTTTTGTCTTCCTAGCGTCAGCAGTAACGTCAGAGGATTGTATCCAAGGAGCTAAATGTGCAGGACCCAGGGTCAGAGCAGCTGAATACACCAACCTCAGAAAACACAGACAATGAATTGCAAATGACACTCAAAACAAAACGAGGAAAAAAACCTTCACACAGAAAACTACAAAAGAACTCTACAGACACTGAATTGGCTTTCTGTACACACTGATCCTGCTTAACTGTGTGTGGTAACTAACCGAATGTTTCAGATACTCATGGCCACAAAATAAAGGCTTGAGGGTAGGAAGGGGGGGAATGGAGAGAGAAGTTACAAAAAATAAAAATATTATTTCTTTCCTTCAAGTCTCTTATTTTAAAAACACACACATACCATTCAATGAGTGGAGATAGATGCAGCCCTTTCTATTTCACTCTTCAAACAAACACACTAAAGAAACACACTAAAGAGCGGCATTAGCGATGAAGTGATTAGTCTTCCGTTAATTCTGCTGAAGGTTCTACACAAAAGGTGTATTGTTTCAGCTGGGATTCACATCATGAAACAAAATGGTTTGGTAAACCCAATGGAAGTGATAGCCCTTTCATGACACACAGGGTTCAGTACTGTATATTTCAACTTGTTAGCAAGTCAGAAGCGCAAGCGGGAAATCGGCCCCTGCTGCAGCTGAGGATGAATGGGAAAGGCTAAATTGATGAGCGGCTGTTTAGATTTTCCCACTGGGAATTATTCTGAACTGTCGAGGCATTACATCATTCAGGTAAATGGTAGCAGGACAACATGCTTCTTATTTCTTCATGGCCCACCAAAGGGCAATATAAAAACTTGAAAAGAAATACAGTCTCTTTATCCGTAATGAGAAATAAAATTCCTTAATTGTCAAGTTATAGTCAATTGCAGCTGATTCTTGGTAACTGAGAGCTAACTGCATTCTGGTTGTAAACCAAACACAATGCAAAAAACCTTTTAGAGATTTTTTTTAAATGAAGTTCCTTACACCATACTTTAAATCAGAGACAAGTCATATTGATGTCATAGACATATGTGAAAATAAAATTTACATTTATTAGGATTTAAATTATTTTTAAAAAAACCATTTCAAATGTTTATAAGCAAAACTTTTTTTGCCTGGTATTCTCTTTGTATCAAATTCAAGATAAAAGCCAAACTCATTAATATACGGCATCTCTACACCTATAATACACTAAATAGCCACATCAAAGTAGCAAGACTTTCTCATGAAATGGTTGCTTATAATATCCATTATCATAAGGATACCAGTGTCTTTTAAGACTTAGTTCAGTTCTCCTCTTCAGAAACAGCCTACTCTCTAATCTTAAGTGACCTTCCTGCTCTTCTTCCCTTAGATTCTGGCTATGAGTCTATTATAGAATTTATCATACTATATGAATTACATTTTATTTGTTAATCTCTCCTACTAGAGTGTGAGCTCCTTGAGGACAGGGCTCTGTCCTCATCTCTATATTTTCAGGTTCCAGCCTCACTATCTGAGCTATAGTTGATGCTCAATAAATGTTATAGATGGGTATATAGATAAATTAATAGATGGGAGGATAAAAAGAAAGCAAAATATAAGAAGAAAGGAAAATGAGTTCAGAAACTGGTGTGACATGAATTGGACATTTCAAGAGCTATAGGAGTAATTACATGAATGTAATGGGTCCAATGACTATCATCCAGACAATTACTAAATACATTCTAATACACACCATGCATCTTTATTTCCTTTTCCTCTCAACCCTTAATCTTGAGTTTTCCACTCTTTCTTCCATCTCTTTGGATTAACAACTTACATTTCACAGGGCTTTCTCTTCATACTTACCCCTTCATAATTCTGTGACGTTTATGGTATGTCCCTTTGTTTAGTCAGGGGGACGAGTTCAGAGAAGTTTTCTCCATTTTTGTTTAAGCTTTAGACATGATAGGGGCAGCTGCAAATATTGCAGAATTCCTTAGGCAACCCTATGAGTTAGGTTAACACTTAGGTGTTAGCAATGCCTGATTAGCCAGACACACAATAGTAGTGAAGTAAGAATAAAGTCATGTCTTTTATCCAAGAATTTAGAAGCAAATTCAAGAAAGGAATCTTACCCATGGCTTGTTTTCCCATAGCACACTGATACGTGTTTCTTGGGGACTGGTTATGATGAGGGTATGGAATCAGGCCCGCGCAAACTCCGAGAAGAGTAAAGGGTTCAATCTCCAAGTGAGTGGTATCTCTAGCAAGTTAATTAAGAATTAGACATCTTAGGCAACAAGGATAAAATAAATATCACTGAAAGGGTATGAGAATATTACTATCTAAGTCCCCATAGGATCTAGATAATAATATTTACATTTATATAAATATATATAATAAATTTATATAATAAAACCTCAATAACAAAATTTGATGAAAGCAAAACTGATAAATATATAAACAAATTTCTTAATGAAAGAAGTTTCTATTATTTGTAGAAAGATAAGAGGAGGAAAACAGTATGGAACATCTGTATAAAAAAGTATTATTATATACTAACTACTACTAACAATAACTAGCATTTATAAAGAAATTATTAATTGAGCATAGAGAAATGCAGATCAAAAATATCCACATGGATAAGTAACTTGCTTTTCTTCACTTTTCCAACTTAGATCAATGAGAAAATTGTATCACCATTTTATTTTATTTATTTTAAATATGTCTGTATTGATTTCAGAGATGGATAGGGAAAGAAAAATAGAAACGTCAATGATGAGAATCATTGACTGGCTGCCTCCTGCACGCCCCTCACTGGGGACTGAGCCCACAACCTGGACATGTGCCCTTGGCCAGAATTGAACCCCGAACTCTTCAGTCGCAAGGTGTCGCTCTATCCACTGAGCCAAACCAGCTAGGGCTATATCACCATTTTAGAGGGAGAAATACATCCCCTTTAAGAATCCTATATAATAAAAGCCTAATATTCAAATTGTCCCCTCTGGCGGTTGTTTGACTGGGAGACTGGGAGTTTGACTGTTTGCTATGACATGTGCTGACCACCAGGGGCTGGCACAAAATATGGTGGGCATCAGCAACAAGGTGTTGGCAGTGGGTGGCAGTGGAGGCACTGCAGGCCCTGATGGGCCCCAATGAGAGTGGGATTGTGGTGGGACAGTGGAGCACGTGAGTGGGCAGTGCTAGGCCAAGGTGGGTGCCAGCGGGGCCCAAATGTCCTACAGACAGCAACCAGCAGTAGCAGTGGGGCGTGAGGTCACTGCCTGGTTCCCAGGCGCTAAGAGGGGGGGGGAGGGGGCAGCTGAGGAGCAGGTGAGGGGGTGGTGCCAGGCGGTGCTGTGGAACTGTGAAGCTGGGGGCATAAGTTAGGGGCCCGATCTCCGCAAGCTACCCCAAGGGACCCCACCCATGCATGAATTCATGCACCAGGCCTCTAGTAGTTATTATAGTCCTAAAGGGGCCAATGCATAGTTGTTAAGCACTTGAAAAGTTAGACTAGTATGACTAAAGGACTGAATTTTTAAATTTTATAATCACGTTACATCTTATTAATTTTAGAGAGGAAGGGAGAGGGATAGACAGAAACACTGATGAGAGAAAAACATCCATCAGCTGCCTCCTATACGCCCCCTACTGTGGATCAAGCCTGTAACCCAGGCATGTGTCCTGAATGGAAATTGAACTGGTGGCCTCGGTTCATGGGTTTACTCTCAACCACTGCACCACACTGGCTGGGCTAATCACCTTAAATTTTAAAACTCATATTTAAATTGAAATAACTTAGTTCAATCATTTTAAACCTTTTAGTTACGTTTGTAACAACTTAACATTTGTGAGTCTACTTTTTCCAACTGTGTTAATGAGTTCAGATCAAGAATTTCAAATAAAATTTAGCATACAAATTGAGATGTGCTATTAGTGCATACCAGGTTTTAAAAACTTAAAAGAAAATGTGAGCCCTAACTGGTTTGGCTCAGTGGATAGAGCGTCGGCTTGCAGACTCAAGGATTTCAGTTTAGATTCTGGTCAAGGGCACATACCTTGGTTGTGGGCACATCCCCAGTAGGAGGTGTACAGGAGGCAGCTGCTCAATGTTTGTAACTCTCTATCCCTCTCTCTTCCTCTCTGTAAAAAAATCAATTATATATATATAAATATATTTTATTGACTTTTTACAGAGAGGAACAGAGAGGGATAGAGAGTTAGAAATATCAATGAGAGAGAAACATCAATCAGTTGCACACCCCCTGCTGGGGATGTGCCCGCATCCAAGGTACATGCTCTTGACCAGAATCGAACCTGGGACCCTTCAGTCCACAGGCCGACACCCTATCCACTGAGACAAACCAATTTCAGCAATAAAATACATTTTTTAAAAATGTAAAATATCTCTATTTTTTCATACTGATTACATTTTGACATGACAACATTTTAGATATATTGGGCTAAATAAAATTACTGAAATTAGTTTCATCTGTTTCTTTTTTACTTTTTAAATGTGGCTGCTAGAAATTTTAAGTTATATAGGTGGCTTGCATTTTATTTTTTATTGAACAGCTCCACTATAGACATTGAACACAAAATAAGACTTTACATACTAAGTGTCAGAATCTTTGTTACTTTCATAATACATTTTTGCAGAGAATTCAGTTTTGGCTAAATGTTTAAGCGATTCAGAAAATATCTGAGAAAAAGCAGCCAATTATGTTTAGGTCTTTGCTGAAAGTAACAGATCACAGCCAGGATATGTGGTTGATTGTCTATGCCTTTCTCAAGTGTTTCTGAAGCATACCGGTAACTTTAATAATTTCAATGGCTTATAGTACCTGTAAAGAGAAGTAATTTCCAAGATAACCCAATCCATCATAAAAAAATAATTACAACACACATGACAAAGGACTCCTGCTTATTGATCTTTTTGTGTATTGAATTATGTCTCTAGTTGGGTTATAGAATGAACACCAATCCTTTTAAACACGTTAGACCTTTGTCAGGAGAAGAAAAGTACTTTGAGAGATTCATACCTTTAAGGATTTAAAATTCTGATTGAAAGCATTATTAACTAACTTATAAGTAGACAAAAATAAAGTAGTATATTTCATTTGGTAGCAGGAAACAGAAAAGTACTTGCCAGAGAACATAAATAGTTATCAGCTGGTAGTATTAAACTCCCTATTTAACAATATATTCCCACTTCAGGTAAGCAGTACATCAGTAACATGAAGCAGGCAGCAAGTTATATAAATGTCCTCTAATGCTTCTAAAAATACCACTGTTCTAGCAGAAACACTGTAAACATAGCATCATTTCATGTTTATATTACACGTAAGTTTAGAGGCATCTTAACTGCATACTATGTAGAGAAGAATTCAAATGTTCACTGATAAAATCCTCTCGAGAAGAGATAAATACATCTTCTACATATCCTGATTCATTAGTTCAATTTTGTTAATAATTAAATATTAAAATCAGAGCAGCAATTCCTTTTAAAATATAAATACTAAGTATAATGCATATGAAAGATAATTAAGTCTAAAAATGACTTGTTCGCAATTTTGTTATAGTCTTATATTGAGATAAATGATGGGTTATGATTTATTATAAAACAGTATACTTCTAGCAAAGCACACAAGAGAAAAATTGAAGATGAAATGGAATGAGAAGGAAGTTCCTAAAAGCAGACAGGTTTTACTTAAGGTTGTTATGGATCCTACTTACTTATTAATTGTATGCTCATAGAGTGCAATGTTACAATCATTTTCTTCATTCACATCTAGATATTCAACCAGACTCTCATGTAAGAAATCCTCAAAATTCCTGGGAAAATATAGGTAAAACATACATTACTAAAAAGCATTTCAATACAATATTATATACTATGTAATAATGGAAGATCTGGCTTTCATTTACCCAAAGCACCTTTCTCTCCCAGAGAGTTTCAGAACAATGAGATACTTGTAACATGCTGTTCTTGGGTCCTACAATGATCACAAATCACGATCAGTAAAACATCTGTGATTCTTGTCAATCCAATCCCCATATCTAAAAGTATCTTTGATGAGTTTAGGAACTCCATATGATGAGAGCCCAGTGTCTATTTCAACATATTAATGAAAGTCTGTCTTTTACTACAAATACTTAATAGTACATTAATTTACACCAAGAATCTGGAATCCTCATGATCTAAGTTGATAAATATTTTATAATACCCAAGCAAGTTCACATAGTGAAAAATTGATTTTTAATAGGCTAATATATTTAGTGAGGAATTTAAGGGTTAAAAGTGAAAAGATACTATTCTTTTTAAAAAATATATATTTTATTGATTTTTTTACAGAGAGGAAGAGAGAGGGACAGAGAGCCAGAAACATCGATGAGAGAGAATCATTGATCAGCTGCCTCTTGCACACCCCCTACTGGGGATGTGCCCGCAACCAAGGTACATGCCCTTGACCAGAATCGAATCCGGGACCCTTCAGTCTGCAGGCCATCGCTCTATCCACTGAGCCAAACTTGTTTCAGCAAGATACTATTCTTAAAAGCTCAGATAAAATAATGTTACTGCTGATTATATCATATGAATACTAAGGAGACTCAGAAGTTTTGCTTTCGGCCACACTTACCTGTACCCCTGAGCCAGCTCTTCCATATGCTTATTCGTGACTGCAGGCTTTCGTTTCTTAACAATTATGTAGGGTCTGGAATGGAAAAATAAATTCATAGTAGGTCAACAGAAAAATTAAGTTAGCACAAAAGTTTACTATAGGGAAATGAGGGAATTTTTAAGTATAAGCAAACTTATTTCTGCATTGCTTGAGGACAACAGGTAATTTTTACAGGTGCATGCACAGAGGCTTCTTTTCTCTCTCTCACATGCACATGCACAGACATATCAGCCCATGTCTGTATGTGTGCACAGATTCATGTATACACATCCAGTGCTTTTCCAAGTATCTTGGGTAATGCGTGGTTCTTAGTGAAAAGACAATTAAAAATGATTCTCAATAAAGTCTAAAAAGGATATAAATCCTTTAGTGTCATATCTGAATCTGTGTAAATGCATCATACTAAAAGCATCTCCTATTTCATACTGGAAATATGTCATCTTCTACCCAAGAAGTCAGCAGAGAACGGTCACTGAGGTTTACAACGGCATTTTGCAGTGAGAGCCTGATGACTATCCGCTTGTTCAGAGTGATCTGCTTTAGGATAAACATCACTGGGCTACAGAGCAGGCTACCTGAGGCTACACATGACCAAAAAGAGTAGCAGTCAGTTTGCAGAGAATAAAGCCTTTTTACTTTGTAATTTTAGCAGCGTCCTGGGTATAAGGTAGAGAGCTTTGGTCTACATGCTCTGGTAGATTAAACTGTAACTGTCTGCTGATTTGCCTTTGAGGGCTTCGCCACCACGAGGAACACCGACACAAAGGATGGCATGTGGCACTGAAACGTCAAGGGCTGCTGCTATTTGGATAAGCAGCTCTTACAGAGGAGCAAGGCACCAGCAGACACTTGTGCGGCCCACCCTAACATCCAAATGACCACTGGAGGACTAATGAGTGCTTTTAAGCAGTTACGAGGAGCTGTGCAATTACGAGTTGCTGAAAAATGAACAGGGTGAACTTTTTGTGGAAATAATCTACAAGGGCTGCAGTTTACTAGAAGTTCAGGTTAAGGGACCCAGAAGTGATGACAGAGCAGTAGGAGAGGGAGAGGTTCATATTTGGCTATTTCAGTTACCTTTTACTTTTACTCAGTATATTCTAATTCTTCCTGCCAAATCTATGATATGCCATTATAAAATTACTTCTAAGAAAGAATTGGTTTTCTTTTAGACTATGCCATATTATTTTAGATGTAAGGAAAGAGGAAAATCCTAAAGGAGTAACCAAGAAAATGCCATTGCCTTTCCTACCCCTAATCAGGGGTCCTCAAACTTTTTAAAGTGGGGGCCAGATCACGGTCCCTCAGAGAGCTGGAGGGCCAGACCATATGAACTACTAATTCCTACTGTAACACCTCAGCTGCGCTCACTGCCCAAAAAACCTGGCGGGCCGGATCAGACTCCTCGGGCCGTAGTTTGAAGACCCCTGCAGGTCAGCCACAAATAAGCACTTACTATGTATGCTCTGCACCCTACAAGGCACTTCCCACAATCCATGATTTTTCTTCTTGCCATTCCTTAGCTTTTCTCCTTCCCTCCAAGCAACATAATCCTACTCATCCTTCAAAACTCAGTTTATAGTGATAGAACACAGTGTGTAAAACAATGAGTGTTGAGTCAAATAAACTCCAAAGACTTTCCAATAAAAAGCAAACTCTACCAGTATCTAGCTTTGGGTAAGTTACGTAGTTTCACAAAACCCATTTCATTTGTTAAATGAAAATAATAATAGAACCATAAAGGGTTGAAGGTAAAGCCTTACATATAAAAACATCTATTAACATAAAATAATAAATAATGACTATCATCTACTTCTAACATAGTTGGCTGTTATTATTTTTGCTTTTGCCAGCAGACTGAGCTCTCTGACGGCAGAGACGCATTAATCTTTGAATCTTCAGTAGCCAGGATGCATATTCATGAGGTGTTTGCTGAATGAGTGAAATTTATCTTAACAATAAAAGAAGTTAAAGCAGATTCAAAAATAAAAAAGTCTATTTCTTTCCAAAGTAAACATAGATTCTTGAAAACTCTTTTTAGCAACTTATACCTGCACAACCTTCCTCCATCAGAAGAAATATAGACACATCGATCTGTAAGATTTGTTGAGATGGAAACAAATTCATTGATGTATCCTGCTCTTCGCATCAGTCGAAATGTATTCACTAGCTTCTTATGGTCTCGAATGACACCCAGGATGTTACCTAAGCAGTAAGAAGAATATTTAAGACAGAAATAAAATAAAAACTACTATTATTAAATAGCTCTTGTTGTGATCATCATCTGTGAAATAAGGAAGGTAGATTTCCCTTCCCAGGGTTAGCTTGAGGATTCTTAGAGGTGCTGGCAGAAAGTGAAGAGTAATAGCTCACTCAATGTTGGCCGTTGGGATACACTAAATGAGGCAGTCAGTTAATCGACATTTTCCTACTCACCAGCCCATGCAGTAAAGGACTGAGTCCTCCCAGAGCGAGAGGAAGAGGAATGTTGGGGCTAAGTGGTCAGGAGGAGCACATGGAGCACAATGGTGAGGTGATGCCAACGAAACCACCAAATCTCAAGTAGAAAGACCAAGGCACATTTGCTAAGAGTTTTGGAGGACTCTGAAGGGGGTAGCAAGGGGTAGGTGAAAGGAACGACTAGAGCATGAATGGAAGGAAAGGGACCTTTTTGCCACAGCTGTTGACAATCAACTCACTGTCAGGGCTGATCTGTTTATTTTTGCAGAATGCCACACATATTTACCTTCAACTTAAAGATATCATGTTGAGGCTTATTCCACTGTGTGTATGCTGATAGCTGCGAAAGTATACAAAGCAGCCAGTCTTTGCAATGTTACCCTCTGGCTCTGATAGCTGTATCCTTTCAGAACCTGGATGATCCAGCCAATGGGATAATGATTTCTGATACCCTTTCATACCTTTAAATTAAGGTCAACCTGGGCCCAGGATACTAGCAAAAGTATATTTGTGTTTTAAATACATAAATAATAATGGCTTCCCTTCCCCTCCCCCACAGACTGTTTATGATCAACATGTTTCCATAGTATGCTCACCATTGAGGAAGACGAGAAACACATTTGGGTAAGAGAGCTCTTCTCCACATAATAAATTCACATCTTCTACTCCCAGGTTACTGGCTAATTTAACAATGGGTCCATCTTCCATGTCAGTCGTGATGTGCGTCATAAGGGCCAAGTTTTTAACCAAACCACATGCCTAAAGAACAAAACATAGTCATTTCTAAGAATGAACACTAGTGATACAAAGTTCAATTTGTGTCTAAAAATAGTTCGACTTTTTGCTGACGTAATGTAAAGCAGTGCAACCTTGTAGAGGACAGGTTGGCAATTTATACAAAAGTCTTAAAAAAAAGTTCATACCCTTTAACCAGAAGAATGTATCTTAAGGTCACAAGAAAGGGTATACACATAGATTGAGTGACAGAAATGCTTAGCATTGTACTATTTCAAACTGCAAATAATGAGAGCATCATAAACACCATCATCCCCAAAAGAAAATGATTTCATAAATTGTTATCCCCAGACAATAGAACATCATAGTCATTAAGATGCATTATATAAAAACATTAAAGAAAAACATTGATAAATAAGGACACATAAAATTTTTGGCCTGAAATGAGAGATAGTCTACAAAACAATGGCCAGTACTCTATAAAGTTTCTTGGTCATAAAAGGCAAAGAAAGACTGAAGAACTGCTCCAGATTAAGAGACTAAGGGGACATGACAATGGAATGGAATGTATAATCCTGGATCAGAAAAAAAGACATTAGTGGGACAACTGACAAAATCTGAATAAGATCTATAGGATATAGTACTATTATCAATGGAAACTTTAAGAGGTTGGTAACTATGCTATGGTTTTTTCAGATGCTCACATTTGGGGAATTTAGGTGAAAAATTGTGAAAATTCTTTTATAACTATTTTGCATGTCTAAAATTATTTCAAAATAAAAAGGAAATAAAAATTTTTAAACTACTATACAACCAAAATATAAAACAAAAATATAAATAAACATATAATATAGCAAACAGACATGTAAAGATTGCATTTTCAATTATTAAAAACCATTCACTGTAGTGATGCACAAAATAGTTATCTTATCTGGGTCAGTGAAGCAACCTTTAGGAAATTTAGAGTTTCAAAACTCAAGATTTTTCTTATGCAAATTTAACAAGCTAAATAATTTTAGTATAAATTTTATATGATTTATGAAAAATTAGAATAATTTCTAAAAATTATACCCCTGCATAAACTATTTTTTATCACTCCCAAGTCATAATAAATCCCTACACTTTGGAACTTACATCTTTTATTTGTCATAATTATCTCATTTAATCATGCAGCATATATTTATGAGGCCTTCACTCTGAACAAGGCTCTGTGCTAGGAGCTTGGCTTACATTGATGAACCTCCCTCTGAAGTTTACAATTTAGAACAAATACAATCAAGTGAAACCAACAATGGTTAGCATGAAGGAAAAAGGGTCATGACATAGGAGGCAGTAAATGCTATGAAAATACTTATTCATACTCGTTGGTTTAGTGTTTAGGTAACTGTTTGTGTATCTGACATAAATGAAATCCACTTTAGGTCTTGGGCTGTGTGCTCTCAGTTGGCTGCAATTGCAACTATGATGTTCTCTAATGACACCTAAAGAAAATGAGAAGCTTAAAAAGAGCTCCTCATAAGCCAAAGTAATGGGTCTCTCAATTTTCTTTCATATTCTTGTCTCCACTACCTGGCTGGATTCTTGGGTTAACTGTTAAACAAGCCAGAAAATTTGGACCATGTTTCTATAATATTTAGGTGAGATACTAAATCAAATGCTTCTGTAGGTACTGATTCTGGAATGATACTGATATTATCCTGACAAGCTGCATTAATACTTCTCGGTCCGATAAGTGACTGACCCCCCCCACCCCTACCCCCAAAAAAGAATATGACCTGGGGAAATGGAGCAGAACCAGAACACCACCAACGGGTATTAACTCTGACACAGTACAGACTCCTCAGGTATCTTACCTCTCCTTCAGGAGTGTCTGAAGGACAGAGCATTCCCCACTGAGATGGTTGGAGTGAACGAGGACCGCTCACTTTTCTTGTTTTTTCAAACTGGGAAGAGATTCTTGTCATCATGCCTAGGGCAGATATATATGACAAGCGAGACAACACTTGAGTCACACCTTGACGGTCCATTTTAAATCTCTTTAGAGACCAATTTCCCTGTAGAGAGAAGACACAGAACCCCTGATTATTAATAAATTGTCTAATAATTCCCAGTTACTCTGAGAAGTTCATCGTAGGAACTACATGTTTACAAAATTAAAATAAAAATTAGCCAGGTCACTTGCTGGGGTTTTCTAGGAATTTAATGAATATTGCCTATCTATCAATCATCTCAGAATGTTTTGATGGATCAACCTTATCACATCAGAGCAGTTATTTTCTGAAGAACTAATTATATACCAAAAAAGTCAGTTCAACTAGAGATTTACACTTGAGGCAATAAGCTAGTAAGAGAACAGTAGCAATTTCTACACATGTTGGAATGTGCCATTATTTAAATGACTTCCAAAATTAGTCTTAGAGAAAAATATAGCAACAGAAAAATGACTCTAATAGCAGTCATCAGGGATAATGAAGAAACTATAGGCTTCATAAAGGCTAAAACCTTCATATATGTTCATATTAAATATCATATCTCCTCTGTGGCTATCATGTCAATCTTAAAATAGATCCATATGAAATAAATCTTGGAACATTAAAGTTATTTTATCTTCTATATGTAAAATATATTACATTAAATATGCTACTTAATAGTTATATTAACTGCACATATTAAATATTTTCAATGATAAAGATTAAGGTTAGAAATTGTTAACTTTTAAAGTCATTGATAACATGAATTAATGGTAGAAAATAGTATGCATAAGAAAGCAAAATAAGTTCTAGCTGTATTACTCAGTGGATAGAGCATCTGCCTGAGGACTAAAGGGGCCCAGTCAAGGGCACATGCCTGGGTTGTGGGTGTACAGAAGGCAGCCAGTCAATGATTCTCATCATTGATGTTTCTCTCTCTCTCTTCCTCTTCCCTTCCTCTCTGAAGTCAATAAAAATATGTATTTTTTAAAAAGTAAAATAAAATAATTCAATGATCTTTGATTCAAAAGAAAAAAAAAATGACATCTGCCAAACAGTAGTTCTTCATTTTTTTTGGAAATCTGATAAAATCTATGACTGTTTTCTTGAGAAAAGCAAATAGATCATGAACACAAAATTTTTCATTCAACTTCCAGGGAGTACTCATGGATCCTGGGTTAAATCTCCTCCTAGAAAAATTGCTAGGGTTTCAGAAGCAGATGTGCTTTGTTTGAATTAAAATATGTGACTTTAGTGTGCTCCATCACAAATTAAAATGTAATCTTTATTACAGTGAAAGTCTATTTCTTCAAAAACTTGAGTTTTTCATAACATGAAAAAGAGCTAAATTCTAAGAAGCTATCGTTACAAAGCAAATAAAGCAAATATATTTATCCCATAAGTTAACGTTTTTACTGCTTTTCCTGTTAACTCCTTTTATGCTCTGAATGAGAATGAACCTCATAGTCTACGGCCATACCACCCTGAACGCGCCCGATCTCGTCTGATCTCAGAAGCTAAGCAGGGTTGGGCCTGGTTAGTACTTGGATGGGAGAATGAACCTCATAAACTGACTGATGCCCAGAAAGTAAGTGTAAGGTAAATAAGTATTCTGCACAGACTGAAATAAGGCAGCAGCTTCTGGCAAAAGGGAAGTGGATGGGGAGTGAAGCCAAGATCTTCAGCAAGAGAATTTGGTCTAGCATTCTGCAGGAGTATTACAAAAGGGGCAGAGAGGAACAGACAGGGTCTAAAACTGCTCTTCTGATAAAATTCATTTTTTGAAAATATTCTACTAATGGCAACACAGAATTTTAGAAGCTGACTATCTTCTGGTTGCCTATAAATTGGGGTACAACTGCAACAAGGTCTGCTACTGACTTTTCTAATAAGCAGTCTTCTCTGGGAGATAATGCAGTATCACGTAAAGGCAAAAGAAACCCAGATTGGCTATTATGACCTGAAAATAACGGGAAAGCAAGGAAAAGTAATCATAACAGAAATGTGTTTAAATGGTCTCTGGAGGCTTCTCTTCAAATATCTGGGGATCTACTTTCAGGCAAACTCGGACCACAAGAGCTAAATGTGCCTAGATAGGCACAAAGGCCTGGCTCTCCTCAGGTTTAGATGTAGCTGTCAGTGCAAGGGCTGCTCACAATGATTGCAAATTTCTAAAGTCAAGGACTGCAAATCTGCCACTAATTCTTTCATTAAGGGAATCAATGTGTACTACTATACTATTCTTTTGTTGAGGCAAAATCCCATCCATAAAACTAATTTTATGTCTGGCACACAAAAACGTAAACCAGACTTTATCAGATAGACCTATAGTTGTTACACTTTAAGAAAAGGAGCAAGAACCTATCTGATAACCCTTTATGAATAGCCAGAGGCTCTGAAACACAGCAGCTGCAGAGGCCTGAATTTATCTCTATGTGAGGAAGAACTGACAGCCCTTTGAGGAATATAGAACTACAATGAAATGAAACATTTTGTAATGTTATGGGCAAAAGCTGTCATTAATAAACCTATTTGTAATATGCCCATTTTATTACAGAAAAAAATGGGAAATGTATACAGGAAAAGAATGACTATTAATGGTGAAACAAAGAATATACTTATTTTCTTATTGCCTCGTATAAGACAAACTATAAATTGGCAATAAAAGTCATATAGCAACAAAAATTCCTACTGATAACATTTATACTGTAGACTATCTTTCTAAGTAGAAAATTTGTGATTTGTAAACATCCTTTTGCATATATACTAGAGACCCGGTGCACGGATTTGTGCACTAGTGGGATCCCTTGGCCTGGTCTGTGGGGATTGGGCTGAAACCAGCGCTCTGACATCCCCCAAGGGGTCCTGGATTACGAGTGATGCACCCTATAATCGGGCTCCCTCCTCTCTGGTTCCAGGTGTGTCACCTGAGAAACACAGCTGCCAAATCACTGCAGCTCGGCAATTCCTGTGTTGATCGTCTGCCCCGTGTTGATCGTCTGCCCCCTGGTGGTCATTGTACATCATAGCTACTGATTGGACGGTCGAACAATCGCTTAGGGGTATATATATATATATATATATATATATATATATATATATATATATATATATAAATAATATATATATACTGAAGGCTCGGTGCATGAAATTTGTCCAGGTCCCCTCAGCCCAGCCTGCACCCTCTCCAATCTGGGACTCCTTGGGTGATGTCTAACTGGAGACTGGGCCTAAAACAGCAGGCGGATGTCCCTCTCATGAACCTGGACTGTTGGCTCCTAATCACCCACCTGCCTGCCTACCTGGTCACCCTTTACTGACACCCCCCCACCCCCCATGGCCTGATCACTCCCAATTTCCTCCCCTCACTGCTGGCCTGATTGCCCCTCACTGCCCACCCCTGCTGACCTGGTCACCCCTCACAACCCCCCTGCCAGCCTGGTGTTCAGTCTGTGATCGTCCCTCACTAATCCCCCTGATGGCCTGGTTGCCCCATGCAGCCTGCTTGTTCAGTCGTTTGGTCGTACCTCACTAACCCTCCTGCTGGCCTGGTTGTAGGCAGCCATCTTGTGAGGGTCAATTTGCATACTACCTCTTTATTATCCTATATAATATATATATATGCCCCCCTCCATGTAGATTCTTAAAGTATTTTAAAGTATTTTAAATTTCCATTCTACTAAATAGATTTATAAAAACTCTAATGACTGTCTGGCCTGAAGGCCATATAAAGCTCGAGAAATCATTTGGTCTGGCCCTGGCAACGCATTAGGGGTAAGTTAATTAAATGTTTGATGAGATATATATAGGAGGCTCATTTTTAAATTGATAATTTTGTGTGGCCTGCAAGTGATGTTATAAATATCCAAATGGCCCTTGGCAGTAAAAAGGCTCCCCACCCTTGCAATGAATGATTGAAGACTTACAGTAGAAATGGCATTCACCATGCCATTGGTAATCTGGTCTTGACGCATGTGTTTGACTACATCAAACTGGGCTGCTCTTTGCTTAGGAATCACCTGGTCTGCAATCTTCTTCATTTCAGAATTAAATTTTTTGAACAAATCTTCAAAAAGAAGAGATAAAAGCTAAAAAAAAAAAAAAAAAAAAAAAGTATATGGTGAACTTTCAAAATGCATTACTAGCTTTAATACATTTAATACGTTTTAGGTTCTCATTAAACTGTTAAAAAACAAAATGAAGAAACTGCTTCAAACTGAAAAAACATTTTTTAAAGTTCAACTTGATAAAGATGAACCTTTTAAAAAATATGTATTTTTATTGATTTCATAGAGGAAGGGAGAGGGAGAGAGAGAGAGATATAAACATCAAAGATGAGAGAGAATCATTGATTGGCTACCTCCTGCATGCCCCACAACCCAGACATGTTCCCTGATTGAGAATGGGAACCATGAACTTCTGGTTCATAGGTCAAGATGCTCAATCACTGAACCACACCAGCTGGATGGTGGTATAATTTTTTTTTTTTTATGTTTTCATTTCTTAAAATATTTTATTTTTAAATTACAGTTGACATAGAATATTGTATTAATTTCAGATGTACAACATAGTGATTGTTAGGTAGAGGCTGGGGGGAAGCCCAGAGCCGATAAAAGCATCTGCAAGGTGGATGGTGACAAAGATAGCTGGCTAGCTGGCGCCTTCCTAGGGCCTTCCTAGACCCCTGGCCCTAGGCAGGAATTGGTGGTATAATTTTTTAAAGTTGTATCATATAAACACAGTTTTAAGTATTTACAGAATGTGATTTGATATCTGAGATATTGAAATGATTTGATACCCTAAAGATTCGACCAAAAAACTATTGGAACTGATAAGTAAATTTAATAATATAGCAGAATACAAAATAAATATCCAGAAATCAGTTGCATTTTTATACAACAATAATGAACTATCAGAAAAGGGAACTAAGAAAACAACCCCATTTACAATTGCATAAAAAACAACACACCTAGAAATAAGTTTAACCAAAGAGGTAAAAGACCTGTATTTAGAAAATTATGAGACACTGAAAAAAGAAATTAAAGAATATACAAATAAATGGAAGCACTTACCATGTTCATGGATATGAAGAATATTGTTAAACTGTTCATACTACCCAAAACAATCTATAGATTAAACACAATTCTTATCAAAATACCAATGGTGTATTTCACAGAACTAGAACAAACAATCTAAGAATTTATATAGAACCACCAAAGATCCTAAATAGCCACAGCAATCTTGAAGAAAGAAGAATAAAGTTGGAGGAATCATGCTACCTGATATTAAACTATACTACAAGACCACAGTAATCAAAAAAGCCTGGTACTGGCATAAAAACAGACATACAGATGTATGGAACAGAGCAGAGAGCCCAGAAAAAAACAACAACAACCAAGCTTAAAAGGCCGATTAATATTTGACAAAGGAGGTTAGGACATACAATAGGGCAAAGTCAGTCTATTCAATAAATAGTGGTGGGAAAACTTAACAAATAATGTACAAAAAAATAAAACTGGACCACCTTCTTATGCCATATACAAAAATAAACTCAAAATGGATTAAAGACTTAAATGTTAAACTCAATACCATAAAAATCTTAGAAGAAAACATAGGCAGTAAAATTTCAAACATTTCTCTTAGTAATATTTTTTCTGAAATATCTTCTTGAGCAAGGGGGGGAAAAGAAAAAATAAACAAATGGGACTACATCAATCTAAAAATTTTTTGCACAGTAAAGTAAGCCATCAACAAAATGAAAAGACAACCGATTGGGAAAACATTGATATATGTGATAAGAGGTTAATATCTAAAATTTTAAAAGAACTCATACAACTCAACACCAAAAAGCCAAACAATCAATTGAAAAATGAGCAGAGGACCTGAATAGACACTTTTCCAAAAAGGACATACAGATGGCTTATAGACATGAAAAGATGCTCAATATCACTAATCATCAGAGAAATACAAATTAAATCCACAATGAGATATAGCCTCACATCTGTGAGAGTGGCTATCATCAATAAATTAACAAAGTCCAGCCACGGTGGTTCAGTGATCGAGTATTCACCTATGAACAAGGTCACAGTTTGATTCCAGTTCAGAGCACATGGCTTTTTTTTTAAAGCTCAATCCCTAGTAGGGAGTGTGGAGGAGGTAGCCGATCAATGATTCTCTTTCATCATTGATGTTTCTCTCTCTCCCTTCCTCTCTGAATCAATTTTTAAAAATGTATTTTAAAAAAAGTAAATAAATCATCAAAGACTATTTAAGAGGATGTGTAGAAAAGAGAACCCTCATGTACTGTTGGTGGAAATGCAGATTGGGGCAGCCACCATGGAAAATAGTACAGAGGTTCCTCAAAAAATTAAAAGTGGAACCACCTCATATACCACCTCATATATGTAGCCCTATGTTTGCTGCAGTGTTATTTACAACAGCCAAGCTATGGAAGCAACCCAAGTGTCCATCAGTAGGCAAGTGGATCAAAAAGCTGTAGCACATATATACAGTGGAATATTACTCGATCATTCAAAGAACAAAATCTTAACCATTTGCAGCAGCATGGATGGACCTAGATGATATTATGCTAAGTGAAGTAAGTCAGAGAAAGATGATATGATTTTTACCTACATGTGGAATATAAAGAATAATACAAAAGAACAAACAAAACAAAATTTTGACTTCTATTGATAACTGAGTCCCATGATGGATATATGTGAGCAAATTTTATTTGCTAATTCTATTTTTAATATTTAATATTTAATATTATTTTAATAGTTAAGTCTATTTTTACATATATTTTAAATTTTATACATGTTTAAAGATTTTTAATGAAAACTAATTCAGAAATTGACTTATAGATAAAGAGAGCAGACTGATGATTACCAGAGGGACGGGGGTGTTTAAGGGGTTGGATGAAACAGAAGGAATTGAGTTCAGATTGTTTATTTCTCATTGGTATAATAGTTTTTTTGATTCATAATGAAAAATTCAAAGCCAATGAATCTTCTTTAGTCATTACTGAAGAAAGAATTTCCTAAGTAGAATGTGACATTATGCTTTTCCCCCTTATTAAGTTCTATTTGAACCGACTTTGCAGATAGGAAAGCCAAGATTCTGGACTTGCATTTATCCTGTCAGAACAGTTCTAAAAGAAAACTTCCTCCTCTAAAGAGCTTAATCCTTTCTTCCACTCAGATCCAGCAGGTTCACTCCTGGAAAGAAAGACTGTGAGAATGGAAGCAGGTGCAAAGGGGTGAAGAGAGGAAGAAACCCATTTCAGCAACTTCCTGAGGAAACTGGCAAAAGGAACTTGAATAAGCATTCTGAACAGAAGCAAACGGCCTTACCCTACAACACAACAGCGCTGCTCTATTTTAATTAGTCTCTTACACTTAGACTTTTGTGTCTCAAATTATGACAAGGATTTTTTTAAATCCCAGCTGAATGTGTTGTAGCCCCCTGATTCAAACACAAGGAAATGCTCCTGGTACTAAACAGGTAAAAAGTAAGAGCACAATCATCAGAACTACTGCCTAATTAATATATGTCTCCACCCCTAATTTTCAATTTAAGAAAATGTTCTCCAGTTCATGGTGTGGTGAGACACTACCAGGCCAAATCACACAATGAGCCACATTATTTAGGTCAAGAGTAAAATGATGAAAAGGGATGGAATGCTGGTGATAATATTCAATACCTTTCGTGGCTAGTATGAGGCTTTTCAGTTTGCTTAAGACAGGAGTACTGAAGAGCACATTACATTTAAGGAAAAAATGCTGACAGCTCATCAATTGATTTTCAATGAAAATCCTAAAAAAAATTAATAAAGAAGTTAAGCTGCTGAAACACAGTTTCACCAATTAGCTTAATGTCAGAGAATTCTAATTAGGTGTCTTGAGAATGCTATTTAGTGTTTAAGCTTTCCGAGTGCCAAATTCTCCTTTTCACACAAACTGGTTGCAAAATTAAAGACATTAGGCAGCCTTAATTACATTATCAGAACAGCTGGGATTAGGCAATCTCTGAAGTCAAGACGGCATTCTTTTGTCACAGAGTGGAAATCCCTGGCTTTCCAGGGTGCCGGATTTTGGGGCCGTTCCATATCTCACCCATACAAAGCAAGCTGCATTAGAAACAAAAAAATTGCAGACAAAGAAGAGAGTAATGCTCAGCAAATAATGAACACATTACGGAAAAAGAAAAGGTAGGTGAAAAGATTAAGCCTGAACTGGGCAGGTTTTGCTAACACCTCTACTGGCAGCTGGCCTGCCAGCCCTCAGGTGGCAGCAAGACTGAAGGAAAGCTCTGTGGACCCGTTTGGCCGGTGGATACAGCTCTGTTATCTAAAGCTAAAGCACACTTATCCTCCCTCATCCCATGGGGTGGGAAATTAGCAGCTATTGTTTTTACACATTTTAGCCAACACAATGCCTTTTATGTCTTTACATTGTTTGGAAAGTGATGTCTTCTTGCACATGGGGACCCTCATTTTAATTTTAATTTTTAAGCAACAGGACAGTTTCTCCTCTCCCCTCCCCTGACTCCATTCCTTATTCCTCTAAACAACCAACTTTTTTTTTTTTTAATGAACTCATTTAACTACATGATTTTTTTTTCCAATTAAAAAACTAAAAATTAGGACTGATGGTGGTGGGGATACCCATAACCCCTGAACAGTCGCCACCTGAAGGTGGCCCAAACCCACCTGCTAGCATCAGCTATTAACCAAATAGAACCTCCCAAGTATTCAGACATTAACTTTTCCCCAAACCTAAAATTGCTATTTTTTTATTTTAGTTTTAAAATTTTAGTTGTGGTAATATCTGCTGGTTACCCTCTCAACTACCACCATCTGCCATGCAGAATACTGCCATAGCCTCCTAACTGTTCCACTCCTGGCCTGTTCATCTCAGAATCAGATCTCTCTAAACTGAAAATCAGGTTGCATCATTTCCCTGATTAAAACTCTCCAATGGTTTCCCACTGCATGTAAAATTAAATCCACCCTCTTCCATGACCTACAAGCTAGTTCTCCAATGTCATCTCTCGCCACCTCCACACCCCATGCACTCCAGCCACAGTGATTCTCTCCCTCTTTCTCCAGCATCAGCAACATTCATAGACATACTGCTTTGGATATCTGTTTCCTATTAATGAGGACAAATTGTTTTAGCATAGAATTTCTTCTAAAATTGCAAAGCCTGACTTCAAACTTGCCTCTGACAAAGGACTCAAAAATGAGGCCCATAAAAATTTACATAAATTCACACATAGGCCTGAATGTCTGCAAGACAAGACTTTCTAACAGTACAACTTTAAAGTGATAGTTAATAACGGTATTTGTATACACATAAGATGTCTTTGACAGGCTAGAGTAAAGAAAGGGAAAAGGGATTGTCACTGGAGAGCAAAACTAGGGAACTGGGTCATGGGTCAGGTGGGAAAGGAGATCAGAAGTAGGAGATTTCTTTTCACTGTTAACTTTCTTATAATTGTCTGCAACCCATTTAATGATAATATGTTATTTTTAAAAGCATTTTTACTGTATACTGTGATTTTTATTTTAATATATTCTATTTGTTAATGCTTAATTTACTGTTCTATTTTTTAATCATAACATTATTTAAAAACTAAAAATACTTGTTTGAATTGGTAAGACAAATAACCAGGAGAATAGCAAAAAGAGCATCTTACTGCGATTAAAAGAACTAAATAGAATGTTTCAGCTGTTTGATGCAAGGAGACAGAACTCAGAGGTTTATAGCCAAGTTAACTGCCTTAAAGCAAACAATAAGCAGAACACTCTTCAGAGGAATAAGACAGAATCTAGAGACTCTACAACTCATTATCCATAATACTCATTAGGATGCAATCCAAGACTATTAGATATATGAAGAAACAGAAAAATATGACCCATACTCAAGGGAAAAGCTAATCAAGAGACTGATCATAGATGACAGAGACATTGGAATTAGCAAGCCAGGATTCTGAAGTAGCTATAAAATTCAAGGATATAAATGAAAATATGATTGCAATGGATGAACGAAGAGGTCTCAATAGAAAAACAGAAGCTTGCCGGCACCAGTTTGGCTCAGTGGATAGAGCGTCGGCCTGCGGACTGAAGGGTCCCGGGCTCTATTCCGGTCAAGGGCATGTACCTTGGTTGCGGGCACAACCTCAGTAGGGGGTGTGCAAGAGGCAGCTGATCGATGATTCTCTCTCGTCAATGTTTCTAACTCTCTTTCCCTCTCTCTTCCTCTCTGTGAAAAATCAATAAAATATATTAAAAAAACAAAAAAAAAAGAAAGAAAAAGAAAAACAGAAGCTTTATAAAAATACCTAAATGAAAATTTTAGAAGTAAAAAATAATAATTATCTAAACTGGACAATTATCTAACAAGATATTAGAGAAGACATGAGAAATAAGTAAACCTGAAAGTAGATCAATAGAAATTATCTAATCTGAAGAACAAAATTGAAAAGAAAAATTAACAGTGCCTCAATATCCAAGTGTCTAACAATATAATTTGAATCAGAAGAAGAAAAACTAGTAAAAAAAAGATAGCATAAGATATGAAACCTAAAAATTTCTCTAATTTGCTGAAAGACATAAATTTACAGATTTAAGAACTTAGCTAACTCTACACAGTACATGCACATGAAGGCAATTCTTTAAAACCAAAGGTAAACAGAAAATATCAAAAGCAGCCAAGTCTATTTTCTGGCATAGTCTAACTATTTGATTTAAAGGCAATTTCTGATTTAAGTGCTTAAACATGAAGGGTTTTTTTTTTGTGTTTTTTTTTTAATATGTTTTCATTGATTTCAGAGAGGTAGGAAGAAGGAGAGAGAAATAAAACATCAATGATAAGCGAGAATCATCAATGAGCTGCGCCCTGCACACACTATCAGGGATAGAGCCCGAAACCCAGGCATGTGTCCTGCCCAGGCATCAAACAGTGAACTCCTGGTTCATAGGTCAATGAACCACACCAGATTGGCTGAAACATGAAGTTTTGAAGACTTTTAGATACTACCTAGTTGAAAGGGGTACATGCTCTCAGAATAAAATAAAATTTATCAGCTAAGACTTAAAATGAGATTAGAGACATTCTCACTAACCCACTTCTACTATGCCACCAAAAGTTAGGAAATTGTTTACTTGTTTACTGTCTATCTCTCTTAATAACTAAGGACTAAGAGAAAAGGGAACTTTGTCTTATTCCTTCCATAGTCTCAATTCCTAGGACTATGAATGGCATATGGCAGCTGAACAATAATAAATATTACTGCTCTAACAGGTGTGGGTATGCAGGTTCGATCCCCAGTAGGGGCATGTGCAGAGGGCAACTGATCGATCCTCTTTCCCCTCTCTAAAGTCAATGAGCAGGTCCTCAAGGGAAGATTTAAACAAACAAACAAACAAACAAACAAACAAACAAATAAATATTACTTTAAGTTATACTTCACTTCCTACATTGCACAGAATGAGGGCAAACATCTCAACGAAAGATACAATACTAGAGACCCAGTGCACGAAATTTGTGCATGAGAGGTAGGGGGGTGGAGGGAGGGTTGGTGTGTGTCCCTCAGCCCAGCCTATAGCCTCTCTGACCTGGGACCCCTCTCACAATCCAGGACTGCTGGCTCCCAATTGCTCTCCTGCCTGCCTGATTGCCTCTAATCGCTTCTGCCTGCCAGCCTGATCACCCCCTAAACACTCCTCTGCCAGCCTGATTGATGCCTAACCGCTTCCCTGCTGGCCCGATTACCCCTGACTGTCCTCCCCTGCAGGCCTGGTCATCCCCAACTGCCCTTCCTTGCAGGCATGGTCCCTCCCAATGATCCTCCCCTGCTGGCCTGATTGCCCACAACTGCCCTCCCCTGCCAGCCATCTTGTGGCCACCTTTGACCACATGGGGACAGCCATCTTGTGTGTTGGAGTAATGGTCAATTTGCATATTACCTCTTTATTATATAGGAGGATACTAGTAACATATTTAAAGAAGATAGTTTTCATAGTTAAATAAATTCTTAAGAGATAGTAAGTCATATGTGAAATGTTTATATATGAATGTATATTTCATTCAACTATCTCTTCCTCCTATTTAAAATTAATACCAAATTAATTTTTATTAAATAAGATTTCTGACATAAAATAATTAAATTACCTGTCCTGCCAACTCCAATCGCTTGTTACCATAATAGTCTCTGTCATCAACTTTATTATCTCCTTGGGCCAGAATTACTCTTCTTACCATCACTGCAGTATAGATACATTTGGCTCGGAAATTGAATTCTTTAACCTGTAATTCAGAAATTAGAGAAAAAATTTTGAGACAATGTATATTACAATTTAAGATGCCTCAAGAAAAGGACTGAGATAATGACCTTCCATGTTTGTACTCAGTACTTATGATAGTTTTCCTTCAGAGATGACCACTATCAACTCCTTCCCTTTCTATAATATTTCATGTCACCCTTTCATTAGGGGTAGAATCCATCATCTCCCTGTGTTGGTCTGTAAACTAGCAGTTTCTACTTCCTCTTAGAATCCTGAGGTACCACATGAGAAGTCCAGGACACTCTGTTGGGGAAAAGGGGGTTACTTGGAAAAGCTCTGAGAAGTCAGAAATATGAGTGAAGACATTTGAGATGTCCAGCCCATTTGTTTTCAAATAACTCCAGCCTCAGCTGCTCTCTGACTGCAACTTTATGAGACCCATGATGAGAAAGCCCTTCTCCCACTGTTGAGCCCAAACCTCCATAGAATCATGAGCGATAGCAATAAGCAGTTATGTTGAGCCATTAAGTTTGGGAAATGTTTGTTATGCAACAATAGATAACAGGAATAGTCCTAAAACATCATCTGGCACTCAGTTATCATTGGATTAATGAATCCACCACAAATATTCTATTCAATCTTCTCTAGTACAAACCCTGAAATCCTTATGAATAAATATGGCTCCATCAGTAAGTTAAATCATACTTGGTTAAGTAATTGTACTGGTTTGTCTGGAAAGACAAAAACCTTAGGAAAATGGGTAAATCCTTTTTCTAGATGCAAAGGTACTCACTGGTACGTGGGTCAGGATGGTAGAAGCCAGGAGCTCTCTTGCTTCCTCTATTTTGGTCTTCTTTGGTCCACCTCCCCACATCCTTTGCCTTCTTACTTTGTTCCCTATATATTTTAATGCCTATAAAAAAACAGAAGACAGTATAATAATGTTTAATGATATCATCGAAGACAATTTATGAAGCACCTACCCAAAGGTAACACTATAAGCAAAAAGACAAGGGTCCTAGTTATAGAAAAAGTGCCCAGCTGGTGTGGCTCAGAGGTTGAGCATTGACTTATAAACCAGGAGGTCATGGTTTGATTCCCGGTCAGGGTCAGGGCACATGCTTGGGTTGAGGACTCAATCCCTAGTGGGGGTTGTGCAGGAGGCAGCTGATCAGTGATTCTCTCTCATCACTGATGTATGTCTCTCGCCTACTAAATGTTGCATCATCTTTTTCTTTGATTCCTAATGACGAGTACAGTGCCTGGACTCCTCTGTGGTAAGATTTGGGCATCAAACCTAGGATCTTCCCTATTAAAAGGCCATTAGAATTTAAGATAAACTAAGACCCTGTAAAAACGTGTAGCAATAACCTAGCAGTAAGTAGTAACTAAGTAATTGATTAACTCAGCTGTGTAGATGGGTGGGGGGTGCGGGTGGTCCAGGAACAGATAGGCAATTGGGTTTTCCCTAAACTGATCTATCTTCATTAAATTTTGCTCTTCCAGTTCCCTTGGGGAAAAAACTAAGGATTCTTCACTTTTTGAGGAAGAAACAAATAACACTGGGGCACCTGGTACTACTTCTAATGTAGCAGAAAGTCACCTTTTCCCTAGAATATCCAATAACATGACCAGGGTTTCACAGTGTGAGGGTAAGAGCCCTGTCTGATTTACAAATAGGCCAAGATGCATCAAATCTTCCCCAAAAGGGAATAAATCATTTCTTCTCTATGTACCAGATCCCTTGGCAAGAATGATGTAAAATGTACATAACCTATAAAGAGCAAAAAGGCTTTGTGAGCAGAAGAAAAAGGAGATGGGACTAAAAGGAAGGCATTAAAAACAAAACACTGGTTTTAAGCAACCCACTAAAATGCCATGTTGTCAAAAATTCTATTACATAAATAAAGTGTACTTGCTACATTTTCATCTAGAATAACAATATATTAATGTTGCCCTAACTCCTAATATATGTTCGATTTAAGCATTTTGGGTTACTTATATATCTCTACAACCTTTTATTAGTAGCAAATAATTAAGCTATGTCTTAATCCAGCATAGAGTACAAGCCATCTCAAATTTAAACTTCTTGCTTGTTTTTCTCATGTTAGAAACATTTGTGTTTTTTGTTAACTAACTGTATATTCCTCTCATCTTTTTCTTCCTTTTTATTGAATTTATTGGGGGAGAAGTTGGATAATAAAATTATACAGGTTTCGGGTATACAAGTCTATAATACATCATCTGTAACTTCTCTGATTCAGTTAGCTAAAATTTTCTGTCAATACCTATTTAAGAGAAATAAATGAGTAATTTTCCAACCCACGGTTAGCCCCTGCTCAAACAGCTTTATGATGCTAGGATTATGTGACCACCAATGATGATGTGCGTAATAAAATGAATAATAGATCTCATTGAATCCACTGGGGTATCATTAAGGCAAATTGTTCTTCCTGAGCATTACACAGCTTTAAAGGATAGAGTGTATCTCCTCACCCTGAACCTGTCCCTGAGTATTTCTTAGCATTTTCCTCTTCATGTTCTAGGAACCCTGGGATAATATAATTTCAGTTGGTTACAAAGACTCATGTTCACTAAATATTTCATTTACAGTAAAGACCCAAAATAGAATCTCTTAAATCCCAACCTCTTTTCCTGCCCAATAACTAGAGTCAACTATTACTTAACTGCAGAAAACGAGGAAGGTGGTGATGAGAATAATCCCTACTGATTTGTGCTTTGAAATTACATGTACTTACAGATGGCAGTAACCTCCTAAATGTTAGACTCAGCCTTTGAAAATATCAAGTTGAGTTTGATTTTTCAGAGCACACACTAACTGATATAAGTGGGAAAATGCTATCTCTACAAGCATCCTAGGTGACAAGAAAAAAGCAGCCTAGAATCTCTCTCTTGTTTATAGACAGAATAGACAACTTACATATGGATCGATAAAAACTGGGGTATCATTAGGGCAAATTGCTCTTCCAGGGCATTACACAGCTCTAAAAGATAAGAATGTACCTCCTTAAACTGCACCAGTTCCTGAGTATTAACTCACTTTGTGTTAACTCAATGATATGTGCTTCTACAGCAGGGAATTCCCACCTTGCAGGATGGCTCCCAGGGATGTCACCATTGATTTCCACTTAGTGAAGCACTTTACAAATGTTGGGCTAAGAATTCTAAGTATGGCTGTTATATATCTATCTATATCCCTATCTTTATCTTTGTGTCTTGTCCTAAAATCCCCAGGTTCCAACAAGGAGTGCCTCAGCAGGTCAGTGAAGACTCTGTAGTTGTAAAGGAGTCTCTGATCAGGTCTGGTCCTGCTGATATCACTGGGAATTCAGGAAAAGGGATAGAAATCACATTATATCTAGATGTCAAAAGCAATTAGAAGTAGGGAGTACAAATGGATAAGAAATGAAAAAAAAAAAAAAAAGCCTTCTACACTAGAGTTGCTATGGTTTTATAAGATATAACTCAGGCAATTGGGGAGAAAAAAGAGAGTATTTCCTATCATATCAGAAGAAACGCCTCTTGGCCACGTATCACCCCTTCTAAGTTAGGCACCAGAGGCTGATGATTTGTCTAGGCCCATGGTCAGCAAATTGCGGCTTGCGAACCACATGCGGCTCTTTGGCCCCTTGAGTGTGGCTCTTCCCCAAAATACCACAGCCTGGGGGCGTCTATATTGAAGTGGCATTAGAAGAAGTTTAAGTTTAAAAAATTTGGCTCTCAAAAGAAATTTCAACCGTTGTACTGTTGATATTTGGCTCTGTTGACTAATGAGTTTGCCAACTACTGGTCTAAGCCCACCTCTTCCTTCAATCCCTAAATAAACAAGTCAGAGATGCTTCTCTATTACTCCTTCCATCTCCCCAACACCCCTCCTAAACCTACGCCCCCAAAGTCACTGCATCTCATGCTTTATCAATGAGCCGCATTAAATCTCCAATTCCCTTTCATAGCAAAGGACAACATGAAAAGACACACCTGCATCTGTGTGAAAATCTGAGCTTTCTGGCATTCTTCCAAACTGGGCCCAAATGCAGCCATCACGTGCTCCTCGGTTCCAATCATCTGCACAATTTCTTGGTCACTCTCAACGCCCATGGCCTAGGAAGGAAAGAAAGGAGAAAAAGAGTGTTGGCTTTGTGTTAACTCACTGACATTTGCTTATGCTAATTTGGCATTGTTTGTGGGTATTACTTCTAAGCAAAAGCGAGCTATTTCCTCAGAAATGGTGCCATCTGGCATTGGCAGCCAAAGCCCAAGCTGCAGAAGAACCTAAAACAGAAATTTTGATTAGGAAGAGGAAAACAAACATTCTCAAGCACTTTTTGCATGTGTACTATCTTCTAAAATTTATAAATATTCTATGAGTTTCATCGTGAAAAAAGGAGGCAAAGAGATACAATGGAGACACTGGTCACAATTACAAAGGCAAACTGAAAAAAAGAAAAATTAAAAACAAACAAACAAACAAACAAACAGCCAAAGAGCAAATCAGGAAATGTGCAATGCTGAAAATAAACAGAATCCCAAATAGCTTTGTTAAAAGAATGATATTTCTGAAAAGTGTCAAAATTCACATTCAGGCTAAAAACATTTTTCCTAAGGGATGTTTTACCTCACTCTTCCAGATACCAAGCTATACTTTATGCAGGTTTTAAAAGTGATCGTTTAAGAACTAAGAACACACTTAACAGGTTTAAGAAATCCACTTATCTTAAGTGCTTCAAGGTGGCAGCGACAATGTAGGTCTTTGTAGATTCCATATGGTAAGAAGGCTCACTCCTTCACACACTTGCCTGGAATTCTGCCATATCAAGAAATACAGCATAATTGCACTAACCTTCCCTTTGGCAGAAAAATAATCTGCTTCTTAGAAGTTAGGGGGAAAAGTTATGTTTGCATTAAAATTTTTCTTTATCTATGTAGTAAAACAGAACCAGAGGTAATTGTCTCGTTAGACTTTGATCCTGTTTCTCAGTTCTTCCTGAGAGAGAGGTTAAGTTGAATCCCAAGTTCCAATACAGACCTTCAAGAACATTACCCTGAGTACAATGGAAAGGGCACCTCCCTGAGGTGTCCATCCTCACATAATGCAACAAACCTAACCACCGCTGTCATGTCACCTCTTTTGCCTGTTTTCTCATTTCTGTAACAAGAGGGCACAAGTAAGGCCCATTCAGCTCAAAATTCTACAATTCTACAATTGAATTTTAGTATGTAGTCTGTGAATCTGACATGGATTCTTCAGGATCAGAGGTAATCTTACTGAAAATTTTGAAGTTTTTGCAGGGAGCTATATATATGCTTATGTACCTTTCAGGCCAACTGTATGGTTTAAAAAAATTTCACCAATTCTTTGACGCTCTCTTCAAAAGGTGAGGACTAATTCTCCTGTCTCTGAGTGTAGGCCAAGCTTAATGACTCACCTCTACAGAAAAAATGTGGAAGTGACAATACGTGGCTTTGTAGCCTTGGTCATAAAGGCACTGTGGCTTCCTGCTTCTGCCTCTCAGAGTGCTCCTCAGGGGGAAGCCAGCAGTCCTGTCATGAAGACACTCAGCAATCTATGGAAAGGTCTGGTGCTGGTGCCAACGGCCATGTGGGTGAGCCATCACAGAAGGAGACCCACAGCTCTAACTGAGCCTTCAGATAAATGTAGCCTTGGCTGATACCTTGACTCATGAAAGACTCCGAGCCAGAACCACCTAGCCAAGCAACTCCCAAATCCCGGACCAACAGAAACTGTGCTATAATTTGTTACCTGGGACAGATAATTAATAGACCAAATTTTGGAATTAAATTCGCATTTAAACTTAAAAATATTTTTTAAGTGTATAACTTGTTCAAAATGTTTTTGTTTAGTGAACAAAGAAGTTCTCAGGATACAAATCTCTTTTTTGTACTGTAAGTTTTGCATACTTTTATCTCTAATTTTCATTTATTAAAATGGACACTAGACATTCGTTAAAACACTTAGCCTTTCACAGATTAAAGAAGTGTAATCCTAAAAAAAATTATCACTCCTAATTTTATTTGTTTCCATTGCAAATTTATTATGCATTGGAAGCTTAACTTAAGAACAAATGGCATAGTAAAAAGATGTCATTTCTGTTCATAGCAGAACAAGTTTCAAAATTCTCCAAGTGGCCTAACATGGATCGAGATATTTCTAAGCTTTCCAAGTATGTCTTAGTTATGAAGCAAAGATATGCCAAACACATGCTAAATACTAGTAACAACATATGTGCAGAAAGAATGATCAGTGGCAAAGCTTTTCTCTAAAAGAACCAAACTCTTCCTGTATCTGAAATACAGGGTGATAACTCAGTCAGATATCATCAAAAGCGCTCCAGTTCCAAACTGACTTTATGACTACTTAGCCTTCAGAAGTCACAGCTACAAATAAATGGCATATTGCTATGGAAACGACAGCAAAACGGCCAACCATTTTGCTTTACAGACATAATTTAGACATCTGAAAACTAGCTTTACATGGAGCTCTTTGTACTCTAGGTAGCTAAAATCATTTCACCTAATTCAAGTCAAAAGTGAATGCTAATAATAACCTTATGAAAAAACCGGCAGAATCTAGCAATTAGCAATATGAACAGAAATAAGGAGACATGTTCTTTAAAAAGTGGCAAAGTCTTCTCCTTGGATAGCTACTGAGTGTGACTAAAAGTGTGACTTTTAAGAGATAAAAAGAATACTAATGAACAGAAGAGAATGAGATGCAGGCAAATGGTGATATGCTGAAATATATAATGTGAAGGAAGGAAAGGGGATCACTTCTTAAAACATCTAATATTCAGAAATCTCTAATTTTTCTTCACAGTAGACAGAAGTCAACTTAATATTACCAAAAGCAATCCTGGCAGAAAATAAAAGAACTGTGATAGCCCTTTTTAACTGTGTGATTTTTCCTCTTTAAAGATAAAAAATTTCAATTTAAGTTAGCTTCCAAGAAACAATGCCCAGCACCCCCTGAAATTTGATCTTTTCCACAAAAACTCTCAGACTGCAGATGCCATCATAGCACAACGGCTGAATACTTGAGAATACAAAATGCAAAGTGGGGAAGATTCATGGGCAGGAAAACCTTTGTAGCGATTCAAGTCCATAAATAAGGCTGATATAGGTCTTAAAAGCTTTATCCATCATATTCAGACTCAGCATGGACTCTAAAACCCTGCTGTTTCTGTCACTTTTAGCCAATTGTTGATTACACACAACAACCATCAAGTCCTAATGACTGTCAAGGTCTGTGCTAAGGTCACAGAACACAAAAAGAGAAATGATGTGACTTTTTTGGTATCCTGTTATTTTCCTGGGCTTCTGGCATCAAATGTGTAAGGAGAACTAAGGAAAGAGAAAAGGCATCCTCTTTTGGGGCTGTCTTAACTTTAAAAAAGCACATGATATCATTTGTTCTTCACCACGACCCGCTTAGGTGAAATTCTCACTTTATAATTGAATTATCTAAGACCCAAAGAGATTGGGAAACTTGCCCAATGTCACATAGCTAATAAGTGGAGAAGCTGGAATTCAACCTAAATCTGTCTGATTATAAGCAATACAATACTCAATCTACCTCCCAGATAGAAAGTCTAAATAGTGGTTATCAAATAAGTTTCCACTGAATTATTAAAATATCCCTATAGTAGGAAACAAAACAAAAAAGTGACTGAAATTTGAACTGAATATTTAAACTGAAAAGTCTGGAAATTTTAAAATGCTTAATTCTTATATATTGATGATACAATATGTATAAAACACATTATACATAGAATGTAATACATACATTTCAGGAGAAAAATGTGTCAACATATACCAAATTGTTTTTTTAAAGATGTAATTCCACTCCCAGGAATTAAGTCTCACAAAATAATCAACAACATGCACAAACATGTATATATAAGGACAGCCAGGGTTGTATATAAGAGTGAAAACTTGGGTGAGAGGGGGTGATACCTGAATGTCTAACTATAGGAAATTAGTTAAATATATTATATCACACATATGCAATTTCCATATAATACCTGCTAAAAGCAATGATGTATAATAGACTCATATTTATAGACATCAAAAACTATTCACTGCCCTAGCAAGTTTGACTCAGTGGATGGAGCATTAGCCTGCAGACTGGAGGGTCCCAGGTTCGATTCCATTCAAGGGCACATGCTCAGGTTGCGGGCTCAATCACCAGTAGGGGGCTTGCAGGAGGCAGATGATCAATGATTCTCATCATTGATGTTTCTATCTCTATCTCCCTCTCCCTTCCTCTCTGAAATCAATAAAAATATTTTTAAAAATCACAACTATTCACAATTCATTGTTAAGTGAGAAAAATAAAATGGATGTATATATTACAAAAGCAAAGGAAAATGAGGTCAGCAAAAATATACCCAAAAATGCTAAAACCGGTTTGGCTCAGTGAATAGAGCATCGGGCTGCGGACTGAAAGGTCCCAGGTTCGATTCCGGTCAAGGGCATGTACCTTGGTTGCGGGCACATCCCCAGTAGGGGGTGTGCAGGAGGCAGCTGGTCGATGTTTCTCTCTCATCAATGTTTCTAGCTCTCTGTCCCTCTCCCTTCCTCTCTAAAAAAAAAAAAAAAAAAAAAAAAATCAATAAAATATATTTATAAAAAATAAAAGTAAAAAATATATACCCAAAAACATAGTAATACTTTTCAGTGGCTTTAAATTTTTACAATGCAAGGATTATTTTATAAGCAGAAAGAAATTTGAAATCTCAACTACTCGTTACATAAAAATATACACTGTTAATAGCCCTTTATAAAAGGATTTAAGTCAGCTATATTTACAGAATAAACATTAAATAAATTTGACAGAAGAAACTCTTATCAAGCATTTGTCACCTAGCAAAAAAAAAAAAAAAAAAAAAAAAGGTAGTTAATATAGATTTTCTGATTTTATTGCATATGCCTAGTGATGCATTTTCCCTGTGAGTGATATAAGATTACATACATTATAATTAATTTATAATTTCTGGTGTAAGAAAGGTAGGTAGTGCTTCCTATGGATCTTCAAGCATCAAAACCTTTCAAATACGTAATTCCTTTTGATGCATGGGAGCATACTGCCCTCTGCTGGAGATGTAATTCTATATGGTTACATAAAACTTTCTTTATTAACCACTATGTAGATAAGACATTGCATTATTTTAATCAACCTACTTATCAAGATTCATTTAATACCCATATGCAGTAGATCACCGTTATCCCCAGTAGCTATGTTTTACAAAGTTGCTGGAAACACTGAATTAATGAAGAAGCCCTGCTCCTAGGGGAAACAGGTTTTTGTGAACCTCTGGTTAAGTTTTCTTCAACTGTTTAGTAATACAGAACCTGTTTTACATATGTTTCTATTTAAAGATACCTTATTTTACACGTGTGTTTGATTCATTTACACTGAAGCCAACAGCACTCATGCCTGAACAAAGCTTATCTAACAAATATTTTCTCCATCAAGCACATCATAGCCTTCTTGCGCTTAGGAACACTTCAGCACTATGCTTGGGGGGGCATTTTAAACAGCAAAATCTCTAACAAAGGTACAAATATGTGAAAAACAACACTAGACAGAAAAAAAGGGGACCTTTTTCACAGTATGAGAGCTGAAATGAGAAATTAGCGTTGCCTTGTTTGAGCTCGGCTGGGAATGTGCCTGTTTGGTGACTGAAATTTTTCATTATTCTGTGCCCGTACACACCCATAAATAATTGTAAAAGCACCACAAATATTGATTTGCAGTTACAAATAAACTTTAGCAAGTAGAAGAATTGGAAAATATAGAATCTGTGAATACTGAGGACCAACTGTATGATATAACAGCAACTATTTTTCTGTTTTGCTAAATACTAATACTGTAATTTAACTGTTCAGAGAATGGGCATAATATTTAAGTCTCAGAGAAGATTAAATGAGCTACTATACAATTATCCGAGAAGATAACATTTAGACATTATTTCTATGGGAAAAGTTTTGGATTCTAAGCCAACAATTCACAAACAAGTGGGGGGAGGAAGGGAATCAGTTGTAAATTGAAGGTTAATGGTTATGCAGAAACTCACTAGAATCCAGAAGTCCATAAAACAGAACAATGAACTTGGTCCATACTCTTTGACCTAGAAAATTATACTACTAGTAATTTAGCCTATGGATATCCTTGCCCATGTGTAACATGATACTGCTGCAGTTATACAATAGCATGAGATATGTATGTCCACTGATAACAGAATGTTAAATAATCATACAGCTATAAATAGAATTGTTGGAATGAATACAATAGCTCTGTATGAAGTAATATAACACTATTGCCAAGATGTAAGTTACCAAAAAAAATAAATTAAATAAAATAACAAAATAAAATAAAATGCATTACATGACTGTCAACTTGTCCACACTACAAGTCTCTCTATTCTTGTTATCCTCCAAATTTTTAATTACATATGAAAAACGAGAGAAACAGACTCAGATACAGAGAAGAAACTGATGGTTGCCAGTGGGATGGGTGTTGGAGGCTGAGTGAAAAAGATGAAAAGATTAAGAACAAATTGGTATTTGCAAAGTAGTCACAGGTATGTAAAGTACAGCATAAGGAATATAGTCAACGATATTATAATAACTATGTATGGTGCCAGGTGGGGATCACTTTGTAAGTTAATAAGTGTCTAATCACTATGCATACACCTGAAGTTAATATAATATTGAATGTCAACTGTAATTGAAAAAATTTTAAAAATTTTCCTTTATAATTTTCAGTAGATACCTGCAACCTTACCTTAAATATAATTACAATGGGTATATCTTCTGATAAAGTATTATGCCTCAAATAAAATCGTCCTTGTTTCACAGCCATATTGGTTCTGCTTTTTTTCTCATGGGTAGAGCTACAAGGAAATACAAGTTGGTTAAACTGCATCCCCATTTAGTTTCAAGCTAGTAACATGCAATAGAAATGTATGTCAATCAATAAGGTTTAACTATCAATAACAATCAGTGAGGTCCTATCAATTAGATGTTTTTTAAAGGTGCCCAACTCCTCTCCTGCCCCTGCCACTTGCATTTTAAACACTATACATGTTTCTTTAGCTTTGAGATTATGGTGGAAGTTTTGTGGGTGAATTTATTTTGACCTACTCCACTTTGATTCCACCTGAACTCCTTGGATCCAATGTGGGGCATATATTCACAATCAATTTTATATGTTTGAAGAGAAAAACCTCAAAATGAGCCTGTACCCTAATAAGAAACTATGAAGAAATGAATTTATATATTAATAATTCAATAAAACATACCTAAAGTCTAGGTATACTGTGAAGAAAAAAAAAAACTAAGGCAATCTCCTCTTATTGATCTCTATTTACTATAAAATTTCCAGTGGGTTTAAAAACATTTCAACACTTTATTCATTCATAAAAGTAACACACACTAATCATCAGCTACATATTATGTACCTTTACAACCTATTTATAATATATTTGCTCTAATCTCATACATACTAAAACTTCCTTTGAAGTGTTGCCTCCTAATCACATATCAGGAAATCAAGGCTCAGAGAAGCTAAGTAACTGCTCACCCAAGTACCTCATAGCTAGTAAACAAAACCTTTAGGATTCAAATCCTGATTGCCCCGGTTCCAAAATTGCAAACAATGGGAAGACATATTGTAGAATTATTAGATCTGGGTTCAAATGCTGGTTACCTCTAATGATGGATGTAACCTGCACTCAAGGTCTGTTACTCAGCTATTAAACAGAGATAATATCACTTATCTTGGAGGACTGAGCTGACAAATAATATATGTAAAACACCTACTACACTACCTGGTTCCTAGTCACTGCTCAATAAATGGCTATTAGTGTTAGTTGCCTCTCTATCAGAAAGAAAAACGAAGAAACTCAGTTAAGAAGTTCAATACAGGTTGTTATCAACTCCATACTGACATCTTAACTATGTCACCAATTTTTTATACCCAGAATCCATTAACTTCCAAAATTCAAATTACATATGATAATAAGCCAGAGGAAAAAAGTTATAGTAGTAATATAAGGGATACTGTTATAGAAAAATGAGTATATGCCAAAACCGGTTTGGCTCAATGGATAGAGCGTCGGCTTGGGGACTGAAAGGTCCCGGTTTCGATTCCGGTCAAGGGCATGTACCTTGGTTGCGGGCATATCCCCAGTAGGGGGTGTGCAAGAGGCAGCTGATCGATGACTCTCGCTCATCGATGTTTCTAACTCTCTATCTCTCTCCCTTCCTCTCTGTACAAAATCAATAAAATATATTTTTTAAAAAATAAATAAATAAAAAATAAAAATAAAAATGAGTATAATGTGAAAGAGGCTGGTTTGAAAACTAATAATAAGATGTTAAGTTCATAAAATAATTCATTAAATATTAAGTATAAAATAGTCTCATTATATCAACAGAAATAACCAATAATAAAAACAATCAATAATAAAAATAATGGAATACAAATGTAAAAATCGGGAAACATTTATTTTTTTTAAAGTTCCTTTAATACTATAACTTAAAATGCAACTTTTAAAATAACTAGCAGCCTTTTAAACAATATCTCATACATTCATCACAAAAAATTTTAAATCAATACTCAATATTTAGTGTTACACAATAAGTTGAATACATATAGTTTAAATATTTCCCTGCCTAATTATCAGAGAGAATAACTAACTGGGTACCTCCATATCAAAAGATAGCCATTTGATATTAATGAAATTAACAATATTTCTTAAGAACACCATCTCTGCTTTCCATACCTGGTAACTGAAGCACCAACTGTTCCTTTTCTGTCAGCCTCCACAATAATCCTGTTCTTAGACAGCTGCTCTTGGATAAGAATAACTTTTTCCACTCCTTTAACAATGAAGTAGCCACCTGCCCAGAGGAAACAAGAACAGTTCCACCATCTAGTCTTTTAACTAGATGTGATTTAATAATCTCTGAATTAGAGATCATTCTTCCATTGCTTCATGGCACTTGGCCACCACTTAATTCAAAGAGGTTTGTTATTTTATTAATTAACTAGAGGCCTGGTGCACGAAATTCATGCATTGGGGTTGGGGGTCCCTCAGCCTGGCCTGCCCCCTCTACAGTCCAGGAGCCCTCAGGGGATATTCTACTGATGGCTTGGGGAGCAGGCCTAAGCCGCAGTCTGGCCTCCCTCTGCGGGAGGCGACCAGGCCAATCACGGGAAGGTGCCATCTCATCACCCCACTGCCTCTGCACTCTCTCTGTGGGAAGTGACTGAACCAATCAGGGAAGGTGCCACCCCCATTACTCTGCTGCTTCTGCCACTGTCGGCCATTGCAGCTGCTGCGGCTTTGTCCGCAAGGACATCTGGAAGATGTCTGGTCTATCTGGTCTAATTAGCATATTACCCTTTTATTAGCATAAATGATAGGGTCAGCACATGATTTTATATAAAATGAAGCACAAGATAATAAACTTCTTTACAGGAAATGTATCTTAGTGGTCTATGTATCACCAGCACCTGACATACTGGTAAATAGGAGGTGAATACAAGTAATTATGCTAAATTAGACTGCAGATTTCTTAAGCAGAAAAAAAGCTAACAATCTTCAATATAAACTGAAATTTGCTCTAAGTTTTCTAACAAATCATGATAAAATAAGTTTCTGTAATATTCTATACTAAATAAAACATTACCATATATATTTTTGCACACAATTCAGCATAGGATAAAGGTACATTTCATTTTACCTTCAGAATGAAGTAGAAACAAAGCAATATATTCGACCTATGCAACATTTTATTATAGTCTAAAAGTCACGTTCTTTGTTAACTTCTTTCTAAAACCTTCTGGGACTCTACATCAATGCAACTTTAAAGGAAGCAGTCAAAGCAACTATAAATTAAATCAGTGTGAAATATGAGTTAAGGTATTAAAAGAAACTTTCTGTTAAGTGCTAAATTTGAAACTTTATAGAAAGAAACTTCCTAAAAACAGGTACAAATATGTGATTTTTAAAAATTTAAAGAGAAGACTTTTATCCCCCCACCCCTGCAATGCATTTAAAATAGCCTGAAATTAGACGTTTGAGTCTTAATAAACTAGATAAGTAACTTTGTGAGGTTATTTTTGAATTTTAAGTACACCAAAAGAGCATTATCCTGGAGCAAAGAGACAAAGAAAATACTAACAAACCACAGCAATAAATACTTGGGGTATTAAAATTTTAAATCTGAAATAAAAGAGGAAACCATTATCTTTTAGAAGAACAGACCAATAGAATAAAATTGAAACCAAATTTCTGGACTTTTGAAAACAAAGTTTTATCAAAGTTCGTTATAAAGCAGAAAGAGTGGTATTGTTTTAAGGAAAATGTAAAAAAACAAAACAACAACCAAAGGAAGTAGAGCAAATGCAAGGATTCGCACATACCTGGATCTAAAGGGCATTCATTCAGTTTGGCAAATTCTGCTGGCGTTTTCCCTGTAAGAACACAGTTTGAACTACGGAGCATTATGGGCATTCTGTTTAAAATAAAACAAAAGAAAACATCACTTAAAGATTGTCACTGGGTGTGAGTGACATGTGCGAGGGCAGGTGTAGCTGTGAGTGTCTGAGGAAGGACTTGGGCGGGCAGTTTGGGCTATCCTGGCGGAGGAGCTGCACAGGCAATTGCCAGGAGTCAGGGTCCAGGGACTGCAGTATTTGCTGGGGAGGGGGCTGTTGCTTCCCCTCCCCGCTTTCCTGGCTCTGGGCGCCTTGGCTGGAACCGCAGGCGGGAGAGACTGAGAACGATGCAGCTTGGTCCCGAAGCCAAGAGAACCGGGACTGAGAGGTGGCTGGGTAAGCGCTGGCTGTGGAGGCCATGCCAGGAGCAAGGTGGCAGAAGTCCAAGGCTGAGACTCACGGGAGGGAATAGCCAGAACACCCCGCCATCATCCTACCTGGGAAGTTCACCCTGACCTGTGTCTGCGGGAAGAGCCACATGGTGAACTTGGGGGCAGGGGAGAGGTCTGACCAGCATATTCAGCAGTGAATCTGAGGGACAACTCAAAAGTTCCGGAAGAACTTTTGGCAGAGAGCAGTGTGGCCCAGGAAAGAACATTGGTCCTACCCACTTCAGGTACAGGGGAGGCATGCAGAATGGCTGCAGCAACCTGAGAAAAGGGGGACCAGCTCTGGGCTGGAAATCTACACACCATGGCTGGGTCTGGTGGGTGGGGAACTTCGACAATGACCTGGTCAGAGCCTGGGCAGATGCCTTGCCCAGTGGTCAGACACACTAAAAGAGTGCTACGCAGGGATGGTTTCTTTTTTGTCCCTTCCTACTTGAGAAGGTAGAGGGGAGGAAGGAGGTGCCAACGAGCCAGGCAGAGCTGAGGAACTGGAAGGAGAGGAAGTACTCACCACCCTCCTACAAGCTACATGTACCACCCCCAAAATGAGCCTGCTTAAACCATCATGGTAGGACACAGAGCCCAGCTCCATGGAGGCAGGCTCAGCCTCTGGGTTATGGAGGCCCTTCCTACCAGACTACTTGGAGCTCTGCCCTGCCAGTGCTTCAGGCAGGTTGCCCAAAGGCCAGGCAGGGGCAGCAATAAACATTGGCTGGCCCGAGAACCTACTAGGAGGCCAGCACCAAAATATCAAGGGGATCGATTCATTGGTTTAGAACAAAATCTAGCAAACTCCACAAATAACAGATCCAAATTTTTTTTCTCTCATGTCTCTTTCCTTTTATTCAATTTTTCCCCCTTTTTTTCTTTTTTTTAACTTTTCTGTCTTCTTTCCCATTTTCTTTTCCTATTATATATTTTAATTTATTCATTATAGTTACTTTAAAAAACAGTATTATTTCATTTTTTTATTTTCTTTTTTAATCTTATGCTATTTCTTTTTCTTTCACATTTTCTTTTTTTGGTTCTTTTTTCTCTAATTCTTTTGGTCTCATGTCTTTTAGTACCCTTTTTTGTTTTCTTTTTCTATTTAGTCCTTTTGTGTGTGTGTCTGTGTGTGTGTGTGTGTGTGTGTGTGTGTGTGTGTGTTGTTTTCAATTCAGTCTTGTTTTGTCTTGATTTGTTCTGTCAGCAACTGTATAACAGTTGGCATGATATGGTTGGGGTTGAGCCCAACCACAAATGTAACAACAGCAACCGAGACCCAAATATGACAGGAGGGCCCATATAATCCATGCAAGGGACATTCCTAGTGCTCCCAGCTCAGATCAAGGAGACTACACACACCACTGGTCCCACTCTACAAAGAAGTCCACTCTACAAAGACTGGGAGGCACAGCAGTCTCATCCAATACACAGAAACAAACACAAAGAAATAGCAAAAGTGGAGAAACAAAGAAACAGGCCCCAAATGAAAGAACAGGAGAAATTTCCAGACTAAATGAAATGGAGGCAAGCAATTTATTAGAAACAGAGTATAAAGTAAAAGTATTTAGAATGCTTAACAGCATAAAAAAGGGCATAGAAACCATGAAAAACAGCCAGTCAAAAATGAAGAATGACATAGCTAAAATAAAGAATACACTGGAAGGAATTAACAGTAGGTTAGAAGAAGAGGATAGAATCAGCAAATTAGAAGATAGAAAAAAAAATCATTCAGTCAGAGCAGCAAAAAGAAAAAAATGCTTTAAAAGCATGAGGACAGTTTAAGGGAACTTTGGGACACCATGAAATAGAATAACATCTATATCCTAGGAGTGCCAGTTGGAGAAAAAAGCGAGTAAGGGATTAGAGAACTTGTTTGAAGAAATAACGACAGAACTTTCCTAACCTGATGAAGAAAAAACTCACTCAAGTTCAGGAAGCACAGAGTCCTAATCAAGATGAACCCAAAGAAACCCACATCAAAACACATCATAATTAAAATGGCAAACATTAAAGACAAAGAATCTTAAAGGCAGCAAGAAGGAGAGGAAGTACCCACCACCCTCCTAACAAGCTACATGTACCACCCCCAAAACTAGCCTGTTTAAATCATGGTAGGACACAGAACCCAGCTCCATAGAGACAGGGAGAGTAGTTACCTACAAGGGAGTTTCCATAAAGCTGTCAGCTGAGTTTTCAAAAGAAATACTGTAGGCCAGAGGGAATGGCATGAAGTATTCAAAGTAATGAAAAACAAGGATCTGAAACCAAGACTACTCTGACCTGCAGGGCTATCATTAAAAACTGAAGGTAAAATAGCTTCCTAGACAAAAAAAGCTAAAGGAGTTTATTACCACCAAATATTGCAAGAAATGTTAAAGGAACTGCTGTAAGAGGAAGAATACATATACCGTATTTTTCGGACCATAAGACGCACTTTTTTCCCCCCAGAAGTGGGGGGAAAAAGTCCCTGTATCTTATGGTCCAAATATAGCCTACACATATACTGTAAAAAAAAAGTTTTTTTACTTGCCCGGCTCTGTGTGGTCTCTGTGTGCTTGCCCGGCTCTAAAATGGTTCTAAATGCTGCTGTTTACTTTACAGGGTTGATTACATGTGTTTATGACTGTGATGTTGGGTTTTAATGCACATAAAATATTTTAGGACACTATTTGTTTCAGAATCTTTTTTTTCTTCATTTCCCTTCTCTAAAAACTGGTGTGTCTTATGGTCCGGTGCGTCTTATGGTCCGAAAAATACGGTATATATTTATTTATATTTATATGTTTATACTAATTTACTTATATTTTTATATTTAGAAAGAAACATAGGCATAAAAAATAAAACGGCCATTAAATATATACCTATCAACAATCTTAAATGATAAATGGGTAAAATACTCTCCAATCAAAAGACATATAACCTGAATGTAGCTGACAAGAGCTATATCATTATCTTTCTATTTACCTGAACACCCATCACAGTGCATGACAAATAATGAGAAGTTGATGCATATTTGTGAACTAATGAATTGTTTATTAAGCTCTTAGTACTTCTGAAGGAGGAAAAACACTTGAATGGGAATTATGTGGAGTAAGTTTAAAGTCCAATATCATTTATAACCATTATTATTGTTGTTGTTATTGTGGGTTTTGTCCATTTCTACAGGAAAGTCAATATATTTCTCTAGTTAGGACATGCAGACTGCAAAAATGCTAGCAATCATTTCCAAATCTGGGTAAATAAGTAACTTCTCCCTTAGATACTACTATATGAAAAACAGTTAAATAGCCAGGAAAATCAAGCTTAAAATATACATGAATCCACCAAGAAGACCAGTCCAGAGAGTTCACTGAAATGCTTTCTTACCTAATGTTTTCCTAAAAGCCTGGTATTATAGGAGGAAATGAAAGCATTTTCTTTAACTTTACAGAAAACATTTCACAATTAAAAAACAGTAACCACAAATATGTGCTGAATACCACTTAAGTATTTTATATCTACTGACTCACTGAATCCAGAAAATAAGCTATAAACAAGGCAGCATTTCCCACATTTTTCAGAAGAGGAAATGGGCAAAGAGAATTGCTCAAGGACACAGGGCTGGAATGCAGGTAGTGTATCTCTAATACCAACATCATTTCTTACCTGCCAATGGGTAAAGCATTGCGGATGATCCTCTGGCTGCCTCGGGTATATTCAATATCCACTGTAATGGGGGCAGAGTATGTCATGTCCCGCAGACGGCACTAAAATAGATTCAGACAGTTACTGCTCCTTCTCTCTGGAAAAGAAAGGTTCTGAGAGCTCCTTCTTTAGTAGAAGTATGGCTCACGTTGAACTTGGACCTGTTCATGGAACGCTGAGCTATTACATATGCTACCTTAGGGCACTGGGAATAATGAACGGGAATGATACCAGTGATAGCTCTAGACATCACCACAGTATCTCTGCCCCTGTCAGCCCAGATATGAAACAATAACTCTAGTACTGATTTTCTGCTTACTGATCTGATGCCATCATCAGTCTGCTCCCATACCTTTGTCACTGCCTTTTTCAAAACAGTTGACCAGTATAATGATAAAGTACACACACACACACACACACACACACACACACACACGTATATATACACACACAAACTAAAAAGTTTAAACTATACTACTTTTTATTCTCCAAATAAACAAAACTAGATCACAAAATTCCTTAACAAGTGATAGGTTATAGCACAAATCATTCATCACATTGTTCTAATAATTGCTGAATCATTTGAGGAACTTAAGAAATAGCTGCTGAGTTTTATGTGGCTCGCAAAATTATGTCCTTGCCAGAGATGTGATCAGACAGAGGAAACCTCATCAGAATGGTCCAGTGACTTCCCCATTATATTGATGGTCATCAGGTGGCTTGTAGTCAAAAGGAATTTCTCTGACCATCAACCTTACAATTTATGGTGCTGATTCGTCTCTCTGGTTTCTACTGAACCAAAGACAGTTAGATTTAAACTTTTTCTAGTCTTTATCAATGAGCCTGGAATTTTAAAATATTAGATATTCCTATTATTGATCAATAGAAATTATTTACTTTATATTTAATTAGATCATGACTGCTCCTTCAGGTCAGACCAAAGGCAGGGTGGCATGGTGGTTCAAAGTATGGACTCTATTGCCTGTGCTCAAATCTTGGTTCTACCACTTAAATTTTACATCTCTTCCTATGTAAAATGGGATAAGAATCATTTTAATTCCCCAGAGTATAAATATGTATTTTTAAAATGGTGCCTCACACAGAACACTATATAAATATTATCTTGTTTTTATTAATAAAACTAATGTAATGTCCATAATAGGCAAACATTTGTGGTTTTAACAAACTTATCCCTTCACATGGAAATGAAATTCAACAGATGTCGTAAGAACTGGGTCCAATCTTCGTAGGTTCCCAAACTACTTCCATGGGTTCCCTCCATCCCCCTCGGCCCCTCTCTGATTGCAGGAGTAGGACTGCCCTGGTGGAGTCTGCAGTGCCTGCACCCTGCCAGTCCTGCTGTGGGTCCCATGACTGCCCACCCATCTGCTCTCCCAGTCTCCCCAATTCTCCAAGAGTCAAAATCTCTCCAAGAAATCTCTAATTACAATAATACTTATATGTTTTTCAATGTAAGAATAATTATGACAATTGTAGCTTCAGCTTCTTGAACTAATTCAGACTACTTTGTCTTCTCCTTTCTCTGAACTCAGTTTATAGTTTATAGTAATATAGTTTAGATAACTTAGAAATTGCTAACCTTTTAGTTCACAAAAAAAATGAGAAGTTCTAGCAAAAGGGAATGGGAGGTGGGGAAAGCCAAGCTGGGCAATCACCTTCCGATATCCCACAGTCCTCACCAATTCCTACTCAGCACAACTCCACCTATTTACCTTACCTACCTGATCATTCTAGACATTCAAAGTGTGTAACCCCTGGTGTCTGTTTGACATGTTTTATTATTTTAATCTCTCCATAAGAGTATGAACTCCTTGAGGAAGGATATGTGTCTCATTTCTTTTATATCTCTTAAGGTTGAGACACAAAATAAATGTTCAACAATATTTGGTGACTAAATATCGATAGTACCAAAATTTATTTTTGTAAAATGTCTTGTTCATACTTCCTATGTAATCTTACTTAGACAACAACCATACAATCTAACACCTTAATTGTTGTTTAATAAGATCACTGTGCTAAGTTCCACAATTGCTATTTTGGCATTATATTAATACAAACCAGATAAATCTACAAAAATCATTTTATTCCCTGAATCAATTCCCTATTCTGGATACTATCGGGTCTAGTAATAATTAATGTCGTTTTTTAACATTCGTTTAAAATCTTGCTTGGCGTTGACTTGTATTGACATAACCTTCAAACACGTGGTATCTACAGAACATGTGAAGTGCAGTTAACAAGTTTTGCTGGAAAAAGTTTGTGTTTGGTTTGGTTTTTGTTGCAGAACTAGGGCTAAGAAGATGGCGGATGAAGAGCATATTCGGCACTGCATGCTTTACGAGTTCCAATTAGGAAGAAAAGCAAGTGAGGCTGCAAAAAACATCTGTAGTGCTCTTGGTCAAGATGCAGTTAGCGCCAAAAAATGCCAGCGTTGGTTTGAGAAATTTCGCGAGGGAAATTTTTCGTTAGATGACAAGAGTGGTCGAGGCCGTGTGTCCAATTTTGATCAAGAAGCTCTTCAAGCTCTTTTGGTGCAAAATCCTAAAATTACCCAACAAGAGCTTGCGACAACTTTAAATTGTTCACAAAAAACAATTTCCAATCAATTGCGTGCACTTGGCAAAGTCCAAAAGTTTGGAAAATAGGTTCCTCATGAGTTGACCGACAACAACCGTAATCAGAGAGTCACAATTTGCAGTTCGCTCCTCTCTCGTCAAAACCATTTGCCGTTTTTAGAGCAAATTGTTACCAGAGATGAAGAATGGGTGCTGTATGTTAATTTGAAAAGGTGGCCTCAATGGTTGGACAAAAATGAGGCTCTGCAGCCCACGCCAAAACCTGACTTGCTTGCGAAAAAAGTGATGTTGTGTGTTTGGTGGAATTTTAAAGGAATTCTTCATTATGAACTTTTACCATCTAACCAAACCATTACAAGTGCAGTGTATAGTGCCCAATTGGAAAGGTTAGCCCAAGCTTTAAGAGAAAAAGAACCCGCGCTGATTAATCGGAAGGGCGTAATTCTTCACCACGATAACGCACGACCGCATACTGCAAGAATCACTGCTGAAAAACTGCACCAGTTGGAATGGGAAGTTCTCCCTCAACCTGCATATTCTCCTGATATTGCCCCGTCCGATTACCATTTGTTTCGTTCTTTACAAAACTTTCTTCTTGGAAAAAAATTTAATAATGAAGAATGCCTCAAAAATGCATTGACCGAATTTTTTGCATCAAAATCACAAGAATTTTACAACAGAGGGATTAAAATGCTTCCTGAGCGTTGGGCACAAGTAGTAGAAAACAACGGCAACTATATTGTTGATTAAATTTTGTTGTATTGTTTAAATAAATTCGATTTAAAAAAAAGTATTAGAAAACGACATTAATTATTACTAGACCTAATAAGTGAAAGAATTTGAAAATAAGTCTTGTATCTGTTAAAAGCCAATAAACAGACCTATTCTATAACCTTCTGTCTGCATATCTGTTAATAATCTGGTACTTAAATATCTTCTCATCCACCTCTTCTATTGGACTGTGAGCTCTTGGTCCTTGGTCTCCCCTCCCTAACACAATGCCTGCTAACCCTGCAAAAAAACAGCACCATGCTAGGCATAAGTGGCTGGCAAGGGGGTGGGAGATACCACTGAAATGCTCAGAAACAATATAAATAGGACAGTTACATAACAGTGCAAGTTAATAACATTAAATGATAAACTAAATAGTACAGAACTGTTCCCTAATATAGTATAGTATTATACAAGTGCTTGGGTATTTTGCTTACCTGCCTCATAAGAGATTTTTTTTTACCTGTTTTAAATCATCTTTCAAGAGTATATATTAAGGGCAGACTCTTTGAGTTAAAGTACAAATTCAATTAAAGTAAGGTTGAAAATTACCTCATGAGGGGACACTGGTCTGGTTACATTGAAGCTTTCTTCAACATCGGGAAGCCCAACATATATATTAAGATATCTGAAAAGCAAATTATTCCATTACCAATTACAGTTCTCCAAAGAACATATAAACAAAAAAAGACAGTTTCCTTCTATGGAAAGGATTATGCTTTGACAATTGTTTATCTTGCTAAAAATGACAAAAATTATAATTGGAGAATTTCTTCAAGTGATAGTACACATAACTTACAAAGGAGGGAAAGTACTCTCTAACAGAGTGTCTTTTTTAAAAACAGTGTAGCCCAGCTAGCTCAGTGACTGAACGTTGAACTATGAATCAGTAAATCATGGTTCAATTCCCGTCAGGACACACTGAGGTTGCAGGTTCAATCCCTAGTGTGGAGTGTGCAGAAGGAGAAGCCAATTAATGATTTTCTCTCATCACTGATGTTTCTATCTCTCTCTCCCTCTCCCTTCCTCTATGAAATAAATAAAACTGTTTAAAAAAAATAAAAATTGCCGAAACCGGTTTGGGTCAGTGGATAGAGCGTCAGCCTGTGGACTGAAGGATCCTGGGTTCAATTCTGGTCAAGGGCATGTACCTTGGTTGCCGGCACATCCCCTAGAGGCAGCTGATCGATGACTCTCTCTCATCGTTGTTTCTAACTATATCTCTCCCTTCTTCTCTGTAAAAAAATCAATAAAAAAACAAATAAAGCCGAAACCGGTTTGGCTCAGCGGTAGAGCGTCAGTCTGCGAACTGAAAGGTTTCAAGTTCGATTCCGGTCAAGGGCATGTACCTTGGTTGTGGGCACATCCCCAGTAGGGGGTGTGCAAGAGGCAGCTGGTCGATGTTTCTCTCTCATTGACATTTCTAACTCTCTATCTCTCTCCCTTCCTCTCTGTAAAAAATCAATAAAATATATATTTTTAAAAACAAAACAAAGAAAAACAAATAAAATTTAAAAAAACTAAAATATAACTTAAAAAAAATAAGAATAGTGTAAATCTCTACAAAAATCCTAGAAACCTAGCTTCCTTAAAATGACACTGAAAAAAGCAAAGTACAAAAGAGTACGTATAGTATGCTATGATTCATTTAAGAAAAAAGAGGAGCTAAAATCAGTTTGGCTCAGTGAATAGAGCATTGGCCTGCAGATTGAAAGGTCCCTGGTTCAATTTTGGTCAAGGGCATGTACCTTGGTTGTGGGCACATCCCCAGTAGGGGTGTGCAGGAGGCAGCTGATTGATGTTTCTCTCTCATTAATGTTTCTAACTCTCTATCCCTCTTCTTTCCTCTCTGTAAAAAATCAATAAAATATATATATATTTTTAAAATAAGGAGAGAAGAGGATGTGTGGGGGAAAATATATATGCTCATTTGTAATCGAAGGAGCTTCTAAAAATCAAACAATCAGAATTCCTCAAAAGTATCAAGGTCATGAAAGACCAAGAATGCTTAAGGAGCTGTCACAGACTGGAGGACAGTGAAGAGGCATGACAATTAAACATACTGCCGAAATCGGTTTGGCTCAGTGGTAGAGCGTCGGTCTGCGGACTGAAAGGTCCCAGATTCGATTCTGGTCAGAGGCATGTACATTGGTCGCGGGCACATCTCCTCTCCTCTTCTCTCTCATCGACGTTTCTAGCTCTCTATCTCTCTCCCTTTCTCTCTGTAAAAAAATCAATAAAATATATTTTTTAAAAAAGAAAAAAAAGAAAAAAAAAAAACATACTGTGGGTCCTGAATCGAACCCTGAACCAGAAAAAGGACATTAGTGGAAAAACTTTAAATAAGATCTGTAGATGTGTTGCTAATATTGTATCAATGCTAATTTCCTGGTTTTGCTAATTGTGCTATAAGATGCTAACAGTAACAGAAGCTGAGTGAAGAATAAAATGGGAACACTGTACTATTTTTGTAATTTTTATTTTTCAAAAATTTTAAACGCTAATAGTTTTAGTAATTTCTTAATCATAATGTTATGTGTTAGAATTAGTTTACCAATTAAGTCGAACACCTGATAATTAACTTATTAAACAGATTAAAAAGATTTTGGTAGCATCTACATTCACTTTTTAAAATGTCAGACATTATCAAAAGAGTAATTGATAGTTGGGTTTCTTACTTTAGGTACCACATGGGGTCAGCATCACTCGTAACCTTTTCATTGGCTTTCATGATCTTCTTTATCTGCAGTGGAAAGAGTAGCATTAGGAAAGACTCTGGCTTCCAATTCTTAGCTGTGTCTAATTCTAAGATCTGATGCTTACCTCTACATTAATGAAATAGTTGAAGGAATCTATGTGCTGCTTTACAAGGCCTTTCACCTAAACAGAAAAGGGGAAACAGTAGATTATCAACAAAAGTAGGTTAGCAGATAGTATAATAGACTCTAATCATAGATAATCAGCAAATTTTTCTCAAAACTAAAGGGGGGAAAATTCATGAATTTTGTAAAACTTTACATTTATATGTCTTCATTCCATTTCTTCTCCATCTTACTAGAATATCCTCAAATTTCCCTCCTTGAGAAGCAACCTGACTTTGGAAAATACAAGTATTTAAATATACCTAATGATTTCACACAAGCTAATAAATAAGGTAGAATTTTCTTTGCATATTTTAAATTGTCAAAAATATATAGCAATTGAGCATAATATAATCTCTATTCCCCTCAAACAATGCCCATTTATTTTTTTGTCTTTCTCCTGTCTGGACAATTTTGTCTTTCTCCTGTCTGGGCAATTTTCACACATCAAACTGGTCTTTCATATAACTTTATAAAAGAATGAAGGAGGAAAAATAATAATCTTTATTAAGAAAATACTTGTATTTGATACTGAAAGCAGGTGAAACTCAACAATCCTAAGATCGGATACCAGCTAGCAGTGACTTCCTTTTCATCTCAGCAGTCAGTAGTAACTGTACACAGATAGCGCTGTGTACTGCTATGGAAAACAATGAAATAATAAACACACAAACTCCAAAATCTTAAGATTTAAAAGGACTGTACATGTTCATTTTCTTACATTAATCTTCAAACACAACTAATTCAACGCTTCTAGAACTTTCTTGACAGATAGTCATAGAACCTTTGTTTTAATTATACTTCCCTATTGGGAATCTTGCTGGCTTACAAAACAACCATCCCATATTTTGAAATAGTCCTGATTGTTGGAGGGAAAAAATTCAACCTTATAATGATGAGGTCTACCTTCCTAAGTTCCTACCAGTTGGACTTAATAATCTCTTATGATCTGTATATACTACTTCCTCTCTAAAATCAGATTACCACTTCCCCAACCAGCAGGAATACTGCCTCTTAATTCCTTGTATTTCCCAAACCTGGCAATATACACAACTGCATACAGTAAAAAAAGGTGATGCCAAAACCAGTTTGACTCAGGGATAGAGCGTAGGTCTGCGGACTGAAAGGTCCCGGTTCGATTCCGGTCAAGGGCATGTACCTTGGTTGGGGGCACATCCCCAGTAGGGGGTGTGCAAGAGGCAGCTGATGGATGATTCTCTCTCATTGATGTTTCTAACTCTCTATCCCTCTCTCTTCCTCTCTTAAAAAAATCAATAAAATATACTAAAAAAAAAAAAAAGAAAAAAAGTGATACAATTTAATCTTATTTGTAGAAATAAGAAAAAAGGCTTATTTCTTGACTTTTCATCAGAAAATTATTACTAAAGATTCATTACCTTTAAAAATGCTGGAAGCAGCCTCCATTTTTCCTGTGAATCAAAATAGTAAGAGTGTCAGGATGTGTGCCAGCAACCATTTTTATGTCATTTTAATGTACCATAGATGACTCACTTTATCACAATAAGTGAAAGTAAGTCAAAATGAAACCAACAATTTTTACATAGTAATCACTTTTATGGAAATCACATAGGTATGTATGTGCCTATACGCATTCAAATATATGTATAAACACATATGTATTAATATACAACAGATTTCTTAAATAGAATCCAATTTAATCTCTTCTTGGTGACTCAAGATTCCAAGTATTTATTTTATTTTCATGACACTTTGTGAGTAAGTGGGTCTGCCAGTTTGATAAAAGGGAAAGCAAGCTTCAGAGAGTCTGGTGGGGAAGCCAGGTCTCCGAGTTCTTTCTCTCTCCCATTTTCAGTCAACTAGTGCATGGTCAGAGCTCATCTCAGGGCAGCAGAAGGACGGCACACACGGTGTTCACCTTCTACATTAAAGAGCTGCAAACTGGTACACTTCTTTTGTTCTCAGGCCTGTTATTTATACTTTCCTGAGGTTTTAAGTAGCTCACCACGATACGGCTCTTTTCATGAATGGCATCTAATCTGCTAATCGGAAATCTAACAAATGTGTAGAACTGAGTCTAAAGAATACGCTGTTTCTGAATAAGGGCCTAAGAATCATGTTAGACCTCACAGCAACTGCAAAACTTTTGACTTTCACTCTGACATGAGAAGCATTGGGAGGTTCTGAACAAAAGAGTGACATGGTGATGTGACTCATTTTAACTGGATCAGTTAAAATAATAGGTTGAACTGCTGGACTAAGGACAGACAAGTTAGAAGCAAGGAGATCATTTAAAAGTCTACTGCAATACTCCAGGCTGATAACAGTAGAGAAAGCAAGAAATTGTTAGCTAGGAGATTCAATGTGAAGTTCAAACCAACAGGACTTGATACATTAGATAGAGACTCTGAGAGAAAGAGGAGTTAAGACTGATACCTTAGAGTTTCATTTATGGTGATGAGGAAGTAGGGATGCTGTCAAGAGCAGCAGGTGTAAAGTGTGAGGGGCTATTAGGAGGTTGCTGGAGGCATGCTTAGTTTAAGATATCCACTAGACCAGGGGTCGGCAACCTTTAAGACATAAAGAGCCTCTTGGACCCATTTTCGAAGGAAAAAAAAACACCTCGGAGCCGCAAAACCATTGCGACATAAGTGATACAGCTCCCCGCCCCCCCTGCTATCTGCCCTGCTAGTGTCGGACCTGCTGGGGGCCGCAGCAAAGTTTCAAAAGAGCCGCATGCGGCTCCGAAGCCGCAGGTTGCCGACCCCTGCACTAGACATTGAGGTGGAGATGTCAATAGACAACAAATATGAGCCTGGAACTTGGGAAGAGAGTGGCCTGGAGATACACATTAGGAAAAGGTCAGCAAATAGATGGGAATTATAGCCACATAATGGATGAGCTTGCCTAAGGGGTATAGATGGAGAACTTCAAGAACCTTTTAATATATATGGGGATTGGTAAGATATGTACACATATAATACCTCAATAAAAAAAAACAAAAACCTTTTAATATTTAGAGCTGAGGAACAGAAGGAAGGCAGATCTAGCAAAGAAGACTAAGAAGAAGGAAGTTAAGCCAAGGATGGAGGCAACCAGGAGAGAGTAAAAACATTTTTCAAGAAAAAAAGGAGGGGGGTGAGGGGCATATGAGAGACCTCTGTACCTTCCTACTTCACTGTGAACCTAAAAAACTCTAAATAAATTCGAGTCTTAAACAAACAAAAGAAAAGGAAAAAAAGAGGGAATCAGGCAAAACTAATCAATATGAAAGAAATCAAAGGTCCGGGGTAGAGACAGACTGAAAAGGGAACAGACTTTCTGGAGTGATGGAAATATTCTGTTTTATATTGGGAGGTGGTTATTTGGGAATACATAACTGTCAAAACTAATGATTGGAACAGTCAATATTCCTGTATTTTATTGCATATACATCTACAGAGGAATGAGAGAAAGATCAAAAGGAAGTATATGAGAAGAGTAGAAATATCTTAGGGAAGCAAGGAGTGAAGGTGATGAGGGAGAGAGGCTGGAAAAGTTAACAGAGGCCAGACTGAGGAAGGCCTTATAAACACAGTAAACACTAGATTTTACCCTACGAGCAATGGGAAGAGAATGAAGAAGCTTAACGAACAGAGCAGCATGATCATACTTGTGTGATAAACGGATGGCTGTTACCACAGAGCAGAGAGACTGGAGTGAGAGAAGTTAAATGCCTAGGAAGCAAGAGATGACAGTGGGTCAGACTTGGAGAACCGAGGGAATGATGGTTCAGACTTGAGTCTGTTTAGTAGGCAGGGCCCTGAAGATGGGGTGGATGGTGGATTGGATGCTGGGGGCCATTCCTGAGTCAGACAACTCAAACTGTTGTTTTAGTTTCTCCAGCGCTGTACAAATTCAGGCAAGAAATTTCAATCATGTAGACTTATTCCTTCCCCTTTCTCTGGAGGAGCAGTCCAGTCAGCAGTTAAGGATGAAGACTCTGGAGTCAAGACTGCAAGTCCAAATTCCAGATCAGCCACTTACCAGCCATCTGACATTAAGTTACTCATTTAACCTCTCCGGGCCTCAAAAATCTTCATGGCATATGATGGGCACAGTACTTATTTCAGAGAATTAAACAACAATGCGTGTGAGGGTGACAGAGCCTGGCACACAGGAAGTACTCAGTAAATTCCGGCTCTTCCTATAAGCTCTTCAAGAGCGAAAATCCAGTATTGCCTGGTAATGACCAGCGGTGTATTTCTTTGCAGACTCGTCACAGACTGGATCTGAGGGGCTGATAATCATTCGATTTCATTAATCAGCCAAATGATTAGAGAAAGGTTTTATAATCCGATCATGTCACTTTCCTGCTTCACCCCTTGGACGGCATCTCGCTCCTTGAGATGTCTGAGGAAACTTTTCGTAACCTGGAGCTGTACCTATGCTGCATCTTACCTCCTCTCCTCTCCTCTTCACTCTAGTCCTTGTTTTAAGCTCCTCAATGCCTCTCAAGTATCCGGTTCTCTCTACCTGAAATCACTCAGCTGTCTTTCCAAGCCTCATTTCTCCAGATTCTCCCACTCCAAGCCAATGAAGATTCTGAGGCCCGGAGAGTGAAGGGAAAAAAAATAAAAAATAAAAATAAATAAAATAAAATTACATATATATATATATATAGTGCCTTTCTAGAAAAATAAAATTATGTCAACAGCTGAACTTCATTAGGCAAGCTGCCACTCCAGGGCAGTTATTTTCTTTCATTTCTGATAATATAACGAAAGCTATGGGGCTACTGTCCAAGAAACACCCAGGCAGAATTCTGAGTGAGTTTTCAGGGCGTTTAAAACAGTCCTGCAAGTCCACATTTGAATTCCAGGTTCAAGGGGCGGACTACTCAGCCTGGCACTGAGACGATTTGGTTTAACCACCACAGGCAGCTGTGCGACCCCACGAGAGGGGCCTCAGCTCCCTGGGCCTCAGTGTCCTCCATAAGCCCGCGAAGATGGAGAGTGTCCCCCAAAGGTGGGCGCGAGGACCAATCTTGCCATCACACACGAGCGCTAGAAAGGGCCCGGCGCGAGAGCTGAGCCTGCGCGGCCCCGGATGGGACAGCACGGTCCCCAGTGCGGAGGAATGAGCATGCGCGAAGTTCTGAGCATCCGCAGAAGCTACGTCCCGCCCCGACCCTCGAGAGCTCTCAGGGTCCCGCCTCCTCGGGACGCCTCCCGGCCCCTTCCGTTCCGCGCGTGCCGGGCCTTTACCTCTACAGTCGGTATTGGCGCAGCTAGCTGCTCCGGGGTCAGGTTCCCAAACTCCTCCGCAAGCACGTCCATGCTGCTCCCGGCGAAGGAAGAAGCAAACAGGCAACCCGACGCGCCGGCCTCCGCCGGCTCACGCAGCTCCCGTAGATAGCGGTGCGCGTGGCCTAAACGGTCCCCGCCGCGCAGGTGGATTCAAGGCGCGACAGAAAGGTTCCGCCCCGCTCCCGGCCTGAACCTGAGGTGGAACCCGGATGTGGCTGAGGCGAAGCTGGGAAACTGCGCCGCCTAGTGTCGCTCGGAGGTCTCGCCCGGTAATCCTAATCCCTACAGGACTGGTTCATTGCCAGTTATCCTGTAATTGAGACAAATAGAGCATATTGGTTGTAATTTTAAAAATAATTCAGAGAGAGGGGCAAACGGATAATTTAATAAGCTCCCACTGAGACAGGGATCTTATTTAATCCAAAACGACGCGTTGTATAGTATGGAAAAATAGGAAATTTACCAAATGCCTAGTAGTAGGGAAAGGGACTGGTTAAAAAATATAATGCGTGCACGTGATAGAATATTATACAACTATTAAAATAACCATAACATGAGGAGGTATTAACTCACTTAAGCATAGAGTACAACGGAACAGTAATTAATACTGTTAAATTCTAAAAGGACTGGATATAAGGTCCAGGAATAAATATCACATTGGGAACTTGAGTATGAAACGGTAACATTGCAAAATCAGTACGGGGAAATGAGCTGGAACAATTAATAAATGTTGTTGGAACAGTTGATTAGCTATTAGAAAAAAAGTAAATCCTATATAGATGAAATATTTAAATGTTAACAAAACATTAGAAGAAAATGCAAGTGAATATATTCGTAACACTGGCGATGTAGGCCTTCAAGGGTGGCGACAGTCAGAAATTATAACAGAAAAATATTCATAGATTTGGCAATATAATTCTAATCATAGTTTCATGAGTCCATTAAAAACTATGTTTTCTGAACAGATTTTTAAAAATCACCATGAATAAGAGTTTTGTTGTTGTTTTTTAAACAAAAAACCAGCCAAAACCGGTTTGTCTCAGTGGATAGAGTGTCGGCCTGAGACAGAAGGGTCCCAGGTTCGATTCTGGTCAGGGGCATGTGTCTTGGTTGCAGGCACATCCCCAGTAGGGGGTGTGCAAGAGGCAGCTGATGGATGATTCTCTCTCATCGATGTTTCTGACTCTCTGTCCCTCTCTTCTCCTCTCTGTGAAAAAAATCAGTAAATTAAAGCACACACACACACACAAGTTGATAAAAGATATAGGCTTGGTATCCCTAGTTTAACATGAACTCATGTTAGGGAAGGCAACTGATGATGTTTCCCTCTCTCATTGATGTTCTCTCTATCTGTCTCTCTCTTCCTCTCCCTCTCTCTCCCCCTTCCTTCCTCTCTCCCTTTCCCTCACCCTCTAAAATCAATAAATTAATTAAAAAATATATCATTGTGTGAGGATAAAAAAAGTGAACTCATGCAAATCAATAGGAAAAATATCCCACTGGGAAAAAACTAAACAAAAGATACCAACAGTTGTTCAATGTGTGAGGAGTTTCCATTTAGGAAGATGCAAAAGATCTGGAGACGGACGATGGTGATGGTTGCACAACCATGTGAGTATACTTACAGCCACTGAACTGTACACTTGACATGGTAAGCCTTATGTGTGTTTTACTACAGTAAATTACAAAAATTTGCCAGTTTCTCACAAATGGATAGGCCTTGCACCAGGCTAATTTCTGAATTAGCTACTTCAAGTAAATGTTAATGCCTGTGTCTTCTAAGTAAGGTGCTGATGGATGTCTGAGAGCATCAGCTCCTGCTCTTGCGGAGCTTACATTTCACTTAGAGACAGATACACTTTTCTGTCATCCTTGTGAACTAGCAGAGAGCAACCTATTTGGAATCTAGCCTGGAAGGGACTGTGAAGTGATTTTTTGCTAGCAGAGATGTCAAGGTTGGCTCAAATGTGTTGGCTTTCTCTTGGCTTCCACCGTTAGCCCGCATCACCTGGAGCGCTTGTTAAAACCACCTCAGCTTTCCGACTTGGTAGGTCTGGTCCCCGGCCTCCAGATAGGCATTCTAATCAGTTCCCAGGAGATCACACTTTGAGACTCACTCTCTAGGGGTCCTCAAACTTTTTAAAGTGGGGGCCAGATCACGGTCCCTCAGAGAGCTGGAGGGCCGGACTATATGAACTACTAATTCCTACTGTAACACCTCGGCTGCGCTCACTGCCCAAAAAACCTGGCGGGCCGGATCAGACTCCTCTGCTGGCCGCATGTGGCCCGCGGGCCGTAGTTTGAAGACCCCTGCGGCGTATCCCTCAATACCATATCCTCTGCTCACGTCCAGCTCTCCTCCAGGTGGGATCTTCTGGAACAGGGGCCCTCTTGTCTGTCTTTGTATTCCCATGTTCTGTCCCATTGTTTCTTCCTGAAGAAATTCGTGTGGAAAAAGCAATTTGAAAGAAAAACATGCAGTAAATGATTTAAAATTTCAAAACTAAATTTCACATTATTTTAAATCTCAATTTTTTTTTTCCTCTCGAAAAGAGGAAGCTGTGGTGGCCATAGTCCCAGAGTCCTTCACGGCCATAGTTGGCTGACACTGAGCAGCGTTAGTCCACAGCCCATAGCTGCCACAATTCTTTATTACATCTGCCTGGCCCCTGAGGTATCAGCATTGGCACCGGAGGAAATCCATGACTTCTTTCTGATCTCCTAAGGCTGTGGTCGGCAAACTGCGGCTCGCGAGCCACATGCGGCTCTTTGGCCCCTTGAGTGCGGCTCTTCCACAAAATACCACGGCCCGGGAGAGTCTATTTTGAAGAAGAGGCGTTAGAAGAAGTTTAAGTTTAAAAAATCTGGCTCTCCAAAGAAATTTCAATCGTCGTACTGTTGATATTTGGCTCTGTTGACTAATGAGTTTGCCAACCACGGGCCTAAGGGAAGAAACAAAATCAGAAACCAAAAAGCCAGGAACCGTCTTCTGGTTTCTGTGTCTGCTGCTGCCACCTCCTTCTCCTGAGGTGTTGGTACAAAATGAGTGGTGGTTTGAATAGAAGGCTGGGCAGTTGGGAAAGGAAAACCCCAAGGGCAAATGGTTGATATCTTGGACTACTCCACCCCTTACGGTTCAAGGTTTAAGTAGCCAGGGGAGAGAGTGACCAATGACACCAGGGGGAAGAGCAGCGACATTGGTTAAGACAGAATAAAGGGTTCAGGCTGGGCCCTGAGATATTGGTGAGAGCGCCCGTTTCCTGAGTCTTTACTCTCGGCCAGACATTGGAACCCCACTCTACGTGCACTCTCTGACTTAATGATGGACCCCCCGGGGGATAAGTAGGATGATCCCGCACTTGACAGGTGAGGAGACTAATGCTCAGAGGCGGGTAAGAAGTTTGCTAAGCAGAGGAGGAACGAATAATTATCTGATGTCAGAGCCCATGCTTTCCACCAGAGAAAAACAGCCTGAGCGATGGCAGAATGCCGCCTCCTGGTGATGGAGTGTGGTTCTCCCGTAGGGCTGTCCAGGCTGTGTTTATAGATGACACTAGGAAAAATCCACAGGGGCTGAACCATTAGTGGCTCTTATGCCACGTTAAAGTTAGACTTTATGAGAGGCTGCAACATGCAGATACTAGAAACGAAAGAAAAAAATTACCCTCTCTTCAAAAGCCTTGTGCATTCAGGCTGGAAAAAAAAATGAGTGGACTTGATTTATACACCCGAATAAATTCATAATAGAACTAGGGAAGACCAAAACAACATTGGGAGAAAGGATAAGGGCTCTTCAGTGTGAAAGGCAAGGGCAGAGGGGGAGACCTTGAAGTGGGTCATTTCTCAGGCAGCAAGGTAAGAAGGAATACAATCGGAAGTCTCTACTGCAAGCAGAGAACATTCTGGATTTTTTAAAATTTTATTGATTAAGGTATTACATATGTGTCCTTATCCTCCCATTACCCCCACAACCCCCCCCCCCCCACACACACACACACTCATGCCCTCACCCCCCTGTTGTCTGTGTCCATTGGTTAGACTTATATGCATGCATACAAGTCCTTTGGTTGATCTATCTCCCTTCCCCCCACCCTCCCCTACCTTCCCTTTGAGGTTTGATGGTCTGATCGATGCCTCCCTGTCTCTGGGTCTGTTTTTTTTTTCATCAGTTTTATGTTGTTCATTATATTCCACAAATGAGTGAGATCTCTGACTGTATTATTTCGCTTAGCATAATGCTCTCCTGTTCCATCCATTCTGTTGCAAATGGTAAGGATTCCTTCTTTTTCACTGCAGCATAGAATTCCATTGTGTAGATGTACCACAATTTTTTTAATCCACTCATCTGCTGATGGGCACTTGGGCTGTTTCCAAATCTTAGCTATGATGATTTGTGCTGCTATGAACATAAGAGTGCCTATATCCTTTCTGATTGGTGTTTCTAGTTTCTTGGGATATATTCCTAGGAGTTGGATCACTGGGTCAAATGGGAGTTCCAACATTGTGCATTTTGAGTAAGACTGGGTGGTCCCGAAACCTCCAGCTGCCTGCCATACCCACAGGTCTTGCTCCCAAAAGCTTTACCCTGTATCCTGTGATGTTATCATCCTGTCCAAAGCGGTAGGGCCAGGAATCTTCCAAAGACAGTCCTGTGAGGGAGGTGAGGTGGTTTGTCATGAGGTCCCCTGCCCAATGAGGGACAGTGGAACAGAAGTTGTCCATACTGAATAGTGACAAGTAGACCAATCATATTCTCTCTCCTGGGACTATTTATTTATTTATTTATTTATTTATTTATTTTTAAAGAGGAAGGTTTTTTTGTTTTGTTTTATTTTAAATATATTTTATTGATTTTTTTACAGAGAGGAAGGGAGAGAGTTAGAGAGCCAGAAACATCGATGAGAGAGAAACATCGACCAGCCGCCTCCTGTACACCCCCTACCGGGGATGTGCCCAAAACCAATGTACATGCCCTTGACCGGGATCGAACCTGGGACCTTTCAGTCCGCAGACCGATGCTCTACCACTGAGCCAAACCAGTTTCGGCTCTCCTGGGACTTTTTAATGAAGATGAACCAAAAGAGAGGGCAGCAACAGAAAGCAGAAGCTGAGAAGTAAATATCAAGTCAACATTTGGTAGCAACAAGACAATAAGAAGTAAATTTTCTGCCCTAGATGGTTTGGCTCAGTGGATAGAGCATTGGCCCACAGACAGAAGGGTCCTGGGTTCAATTCTGGTCAAGGGCACATACCTGGATTGCAGGCTCCATCCCCGGCCCTGGTCAGGGAGTGTGCTGGAGGCAACCAATCAATGGGTCCCTCTCACATCGATGTTTCTCTCTCTGTGTCTCTCCCCCTCCCTTCCACTATCTCTAAAATCAGTGGAAAAATATTCACGGATGAGGATTAACAACAGGGGGGAAAAATCCTTTGGTGATGTAAGGAAACCAATGTAGCAAATAGTTAAGAGCATGCATTCCAGGGGTCAACCCTTTGAGTTCAAATATACTTAACAGCTCTGTGACCTTGGATGACTTCCTTAGCCTCTCTGAGTCTCATTTTGCACATATGGAAAAACCAGAGAGCCTGCCTATTGTGCAGTTATGTGAGCCCATTTATATCAAGTGCTTAGGGTAGTCCTTGCCATATGGTAAGTGCCTGGTGGCTGTTATTATTTTATTCTGTTCTGAAGGGAAAACGTTATAGTCAGCTTCTCCACCAAGTCTGCCAGCGCAGCTGCTGGAACAGATTCCTGGGTTTCTTTTCTTTTTCGTAAAGCCTTCCACCAAATCTCTAGGCCCCTTCCTTTGAAACTGGAAAGAGGCTAATGTAGTAAGCTTAGAAATGAAAAGATAAAGCTTCGCTTCAAAAAACAGAGAACAAGAGGGAACAAGTTGATAATACAGAGCTACTTCTCCAAGGTTCGATTAAATCATGGAGAATAAAGTCACGTTTGATTAATAAAAGGAAATCAGAACATGTTGGGTTTTGTCACTTATCCTTTGAAGTTGACATCAAGGACAATAACCACAGCCTTCCACCTACCCTTGAGTTTCTCCGCCAATGACAACATTGAGCTTAATGAGCCATGGTCCTGATGAGATACGACAATTTTTGTTCTTGTGTACATAAGCACTTAATCATCGCATCTCACTTTACTAAAACCTCTTGAAGCTTGAAAGAGATTGAGGACTATAAATTACAGTTATTATAACGCATTCTGGCTGCATTGTACTTTAGTATTTGCAGGCAGTTTCAAGTACATTGTCTCATTTGATTCTCGCCATATCGCTGTGAGGCAGGCGGGCAGGAGGTTAGGCAGGTGGGAGGTTCAGGGAGATGAAAGACTGGCTTGAGCCCTGACTGGTTTGGCTCAGTGGATAGAGTGTCGCCTGCAGACTGAAAAGTCCCAGGTTTGATTCCAGTCAAGGGCATTCCAGTGGGGGGAGGGGGTGCAGGAGGCAGCTGATGGATGTTCCTCTCTCATCGAGGTTTCCAACTATCCCTCTCCCTTCCTCTCTGTAAAAAAAAATCAATAATATATATATTTTAAAAAAAGGAGTGGCTTAAGTTCACATAGCTATTAACTAGAGAAAGTGAATTCCACCTCAGATCTTGTGACTCCCAGTTTCATGCTACTTTTACTACAGGAGTGGAAAATTCTGCAAGTTAACATCGTCAGAGGTAGGACATGCTTAACTTTGGTTTCAAAAAGGGGCTCAAGTGAGAAGTAAAAATATGTTGCACAAGAGGTGTCATTCCTGATGCCCAAGGCATATTTTACTAATCAGACCCAGAATTCTCCGCTGCTCGTCCTGGGTCCGATCTCCTGCTTCAGAATCATCCCAACACAGTGCTTTGGGGAGCTACTGAAAGGCCAGAACAGACACATGATTTTAAACTTTCTTTCATGAAAAGAAGGTTCCTGGGGCATATTCAAGGAAGCTGGATGCTTGCCAGTATTCATGTCAGCCTCTTTCTCCTGGGTACATTGTCCTGCCTCCCTTGCAGTTAGATGAGGTCATGGGATTGGGTTCTGGAATGGACCATCATGGAAGTGGGCAATTCTCTTCTTTCCCCATCTGCTGGGTGAATGGAGAAGACTGAAGATGTAGGGTTCAGCTGAGTCACAAGATGGATGGAAGTGGGTCTTTGAGTGGCTGAATGATTATCCCCAACCCCAAAGCCACATACCCCCTGCTCTGAGCTATAATTTGAGAAATAAGGCTATGCTGAGGCCACCATGACTTGGGAGCCTTTGATCAGCAATAAAGGGTGACTTCTTGTGATTATGCCCTTCCTTGAATCATCTTTTGGTGTCCTTCTCAGAGGCAATGCTGGACTAGGTGGTCTCACACATTTCCTACTTTCAAATTTTAAAGACCTTATGAAATGTACATGGTAATGGACTTGTTTTTCTCTTTCTGCTCCTCACTACACCCTTCCTATTTAGGGGAAATGCCTAGTGAGGTGACTTTGTCGGGACCACGGGAGTCTAAGATCAGCTATTCCCTCGTTCCATCCCCTGCAAATCAGAGTCTGGGCACTTGACTTAGATCCTTCCACCTGAATGTTGATATGCGGGATGCTAAAACTTAAGCAACTGGGGCACAGCAGCAAGGACAGTTGAGAATGCAGTCTCTGAAGCCACACCCTGAATCCAGCCTGGGTGGCGTCCTGCAGCTTGCATTGCCTTGCTTCTTACCCATTTCCCAAGCCTGGTTCCCCAGGTCAAGTAGATTCTGTGAGGCACTCGATACCTATCCGGTAAACCCCTTCTGCTTCGGTGAACCAGCGCCTGCTTCTGCCACCTGTACTCAGTGCTCATGTGTAAGTGCATGTATGCATATGCACACAACACGGGGCTATGCCAGCACCAGCAGGAAGGGTTCTTTGCCAGGGCAATCTCTCCAAAACAGTAATTTGTTGGCAACCTTCTCCTGGTTCAAAAGATTCAATGATTCTTTATCTCAGGGCAAAGCCCACCCATTTTAGTATGACACTCCAGAACCTGTGATTCTGTATCTCAGGGCAAAACCCACACATTTTCGTGTGACACCCCAGAACCTGTGTACCGTTCTTGTTTCACTCTTCTACAGTACGCCGGTCCCTGAGCTCACCCCTTCTCCACACCATCGCATTCACTGTGCACGTGGTCTGTTGCGCTTTTCTGATGCTTGGCTCCGTGGCGAGTTCCTGCTTCCATGTTCTAGCTCAAGAATGGTCTCCAGGAATTTGATCATTTTCCCTCTAGCACTGTGTGTTCCTGTTTTTTAGCCCTTGTTACACTTTATTGTAATTATTCACAATTTCATCCTTCCTAGTAATAAACTTTTAATTAAAAAATACTTTTTTTTTATTTCAAAGAGGAAGGCAGAGGGACAAACAACGATGATGAGAATCACTGATCGGCTGCCTCCTGCATGCTCCCTGCTGGGGATAGAGCCCAGTATGTGCCCTGACTGGGAATTGAACCGTGACCTCCTACTTAATAGGTCGATGCTCAACCACTGAGCCACACCAGCTGGGCAGTAATTAAATCCTTGAGGACAGTGTCTAGTCATCCATCACTACACCTAGGATACTTCTTGGCACATACAAAATGCTCATAGGTCTTTGTTGACTGACTGACTGACTGACTGAACATGATCTGGTGTCTGTAAGGGTCCAAGGATCAGCAGAAGGATCTCCAGAACAAATACAAAAAAGACTATGGTGTTCCAGCCATGAGCTCCCCAAAGGTGATTTAGAAGACAAACAGACACTAGCTATGTTGAAATAATGTTTAATGTTTAAAATTCAACAGTGCACACAATACATGTCATAGCAGTAGAAGAATGAAAATGTATGTATGGTGTTTAATAAAATTGACATTACAAAACAAGACCATGTTAAGAAAACCTTAATAGTAGAAGTAAACATTTAGGTAAAAAACCAAATAAACAACATGCTAAGAGATATGATGCAAAAATCCTAATAAATGTAGTTGCCTAAATCCAGACTTGAGACGTTGAGATTTACTTTGCCACTTTAAAAAAAAAAAAAAAAAAAAAAGCAAAAAATAATAATAAAAGCAGAATGCCCTTCATTTAAAATGCATTTTTTAAAAATGTTTGCACATTGTTTTTCCTGCTGGCAATCGCAGTATAATCAAGTATATAAGAATACCAGCTGGATTCCAATCTGATAATTAAAAAGTGCACCTGGTCTTTCTGATAAGTATACAGTTCACCTCAGCAATAACAAGAACAAAAAAATCACACAATACATTACTTTGCTATATTAGACCTCCGCTGCTGCCCATGCCCCAAAATGAGCAGTTGAAAACTTCAATTTAAGAGAAAATGAAAACGAAATTTTCAGCACCTTATGGTTTCTAAGCATAGAAAAGCCCAGGCAGAACAGGAGTACAGGAAGAGGGCGTGCTAAGACCAGCGATGTGCTCCTCTGTAGGTTTCTACTTATAAGCCCCTGCTGAAATGGACAGACTGGATGATTTCTGTATTGGTCATTGTGTGAGAGAAAAATGACTTTCAAAACTTCCTCAGATTTTGGCAGATCCCTCCAAATTGGAGATTGGAGATAATTTATTCACACAATCATTTCCTAGAACTTTGTCGGATAAAGGAGCAGCGCCATCCTGGTGGAGGTCGTGGTGAGGCAAAAGGGGTGAGGAAGAAAGAACTTTCCAGGTCATACCCGCTCTTCCCCAGCAACCTACTGAGTCCTTAGAAAACAAAGCCATCAAAAGGTATTTTAGCAAATAAAGCGCTTTCTCGATTGAGTCCACCCAAATTGAAATGTTTCCTAAAACACTTCAAAAAAATATGCAAATTCCATGACAAGCAGCTTTCTCTAATGACAACCAGTGCCGACTTGGCAAAATTGTTTTATGCTCAAGAATGTCAAATGATAACGATGCTTAGAAGACCACCTAAGTCATAGCAGGGTATGTGTCTAATTAGCACAGAAGGCATTTGCTAGGGAGTTATGTGCTTAAAAAAATCCAAAGTTGAACTCCTCTTTCGTGAACTTCACTGAGAATGGGAATCTCCTGGCATTTCTTTTTCTTGTTAAACTTCCCTTCTTCTTATAGGTAAACCAAATCAAACCATTCCTGCCTTATGTAAAAATATTAAAATCTTATACAAACCTTACCAATGGCCTGAGAAATGCAAAGACATTCACTAAGAGATTTGTGCAAAAATTGTTTCTCTCAGAGAGCAGGATACATTGCAAGAATAAACCAACCTCCAGAATAAAATCTTAGAAGGGATTAGCTTCTAATTTCACTAAATGAACAATGGAGGTTTTATTTAAAATTTGCATACAGCTTTAAAATATATTTAATAAATTTAAATTCTACACAAATACTGACAATTGGTATTATAAAATGTGAACTGGCACAGTTGAGGAATTTTAGGACTTACTATGTAAGTTTCTATTACACATTAATAAAATTTCCTTGTACGTGTCTTTTTTGATTTATTGTTTTTTTCATTGTACATTTTAAATACAATTATGCTTACTTTACATCATGTATTCAGAACATCAATCCCCTTGGTTATTACCACAACTTTCAACCTTTTAAGTTGTACCAATATTAAAATCATTAGGTTTGATAATGACAAATGAGGAAATACAACTCCTTAAAGGTTGAATGAATAAGCCAGATATAAATGTTTAAGAAAACACAAGTATTAGGTGGGTAATGTAATTAATGACAAATTGCTTTCTGATCATGAAAAAACTCTCTTTGAACTTGAAAATGATGCATGAGTAGGGTGTGTATGAGGTGCATGTCTCCTGCCATTCTAACGTTACTGGGTTACACAGGATTGGGCTAACACTGCACCGCCAACAGGACTGAGAATGTTCCGCGTCCGCAAAGCCTCTGATGGAAACGGACTCCGTACTGAAGCCCGTGTTTCCCATCTCTTGTCTGGTGCCAGTTCCTCTTTAGTTAGCAGAAGATGAAGCATCTGTCTTCCCAGTGGCTTCCTCACCAAAGAGCAGCTTTCGGAGTATATTTGCATAAAATGGTCCATACACTTGTTTGTTGAGATTCACAATGTTAGCGTATTGACAACCTAGCACTTCCAACTCCTGCTGAATGACAGCAAGGCCTCCGGGCATGGGAGGCAGGCATTTCTGAGGGCTGGGGAGACCAAGGAGGCTCTTCAAGTATAGCTGGATTCGTTTATCTGGGAGAAAAGAAGATACCTTTATCTGTCCCGTTACTAAAGCACATACTTTTTAAAACATGAGAATAGTAATTACGGTAGGTGGGCTATAATAATATTCCCAATTCTTTACCCTCCTTATATCCATGCCCTTTACAAGGTAAGCTTTGCAACTCTTCCCATTACAGGTTGGAGTCTGTTCCCCCCGGTTTTGAATTGTAGCTGGCCTTATGAATTCCTTTGGTCAATACAGAACACAGCATAAGTGCTGGTAGGTTAGTTCTACACAGAGGCCTGAAGAGGCAAGGTTTGCATCTGCTTTCTCTACCTACCAGGTGAACAAGCCTGGGCCTGATGGAAGACCAGTGCTTCTATGTGAGGCCATTCTAGATCAGCCTATAGCCAACCAACTCTCACACACTTTAGAGAGCCCAGCCAACATCAGCAGGGCTACTTGTCCAAGCCACAGCTGGCCATGGATGCACGTGTGAGTCCAGCAAAACCAAAAGAACTACCCTGTTGCCCCAAAGACTGGCGAGCAATACTACATATTTACTTTTTTGATTAAGTTATGGAGTCTGAGGGTGACTTGTGTGGCAATAGCTAACTGATTAAAATGCAGCACACTTCTGGGGTAAGGCAGGGAATATTTTACAAGAACTCAACATTTAATGCTTGTCACTTTAGTTATGTACACTGAAACAGACTTTATAAACTGGCACTGCCAGTTTGGTCCACATAGGGCTTTTAAAAAAATAAATCACTTAAGGTAAGAGGAATTCATATAGAAACCCAAATTTCTGGTTCCTCTTGAAAAATCTAGAGATCTGGTTAATTTGGGGGCCCAATTACCCCAGGGCAAGGGTGACCACACATCCAGGTTTTCCCAGAGCCGTTGAAGCTTCCACCTGCTGTCTTGGCATAATTAAAAAGAGCACTCTCAAAAGTGTCCTGGTTTGGACAAAAAAATCGTATGTTCACCCAACACGTGCCCAACGATCTAAAGGCACTGAAGAAGTGTCACCCCCAACAGGCACTCCAATTTGCCATCTTCTTCACCCTTTCTGTCCCACTGCTTCAACAATCTACATATAAGACTACTTCACAAAAGCAAGCAAGTGCATAGGTACATGGGGCTGTAGAAGTACTGGACAAACCAGACCTGCCACAGCTCATGCTGCTCTCAGGCCTTTCCTTGGCCTTGGAAACAGAAATCTCACAAAGAAGGCGCACTAAAGAGAATAAATGCCATCAAATGCAGACAACTGGTTTTAATAAAATTCCTCTGAATGTTTCTTCCAAAAGGCACACATTCTAGTCAGATCTGTCCTGGAACTCAAAGTTCCCAATAGCCCATGTTCATGTCTTAGCCAGAATTGCTTCCTCTTACTAGAATGTTCTTCCATCTCATCTCATCTCATCTCCGTCCCAAGTCAAAAGCATCCTTCAGTGCCAGGCCTCAAGTTATTTCCTTCTGTGGCTTTCCCTAACATCTGTCAGACTATCATACCATATTATTGTTATCCGAGAATGTGTCTCTCTCTCTGCTTAGGTGAGCTGAGGGTGAGGGCTACTCTTTATCTTTACTAGAGGCCCGGTGCATGAAATTTTTGCATGGGAGAGGTGTCCCTCAGCCTGGCCTATGCCCTCTCCAATCTGGGATCCCTCTCACAATCCGGGACTGCTGGCTCCTAACCGCTTGCCTGCCTGATTGCCCCCTAACTGCTCTTCTGCAGGCCTGATTGATTCCTAACTGCTCCCTTGCCAGTCTGATCACCTCCTAACTGCCTTCCCCTGCCAGCCTGATCACCCCCTAACTGCTCCCCTGCTGGCCTGATTGCCCACAACTGCCTTCCCCTGCAGTGAGCCGCCTCCTCTACCAGGATGCACCTTCTCTGCACGAGGTGGCGGAGATGCTGGAACTGGCCTCCTCTGTGCTGTTCAGAGCCATGGGACACCTAAGCTTCACTATGTGGAGCAGCTGCTGGGTTCTGCCTCCGCTGTGCAGAACCTTGTGGCAGCCACCTTGTGATGACGTTGTGTGAGGGCGTGACACCACCTGGGCTTTTTTTTTTTTTTTTTTTTTTAATATATTTTATTGATTTTGTACAGAGAGGAAGGGAGAGAGATAGTTAGAAACATCAATGAAAGAGAGTCATCAATCAGCTGCCTCTTGCACACCCCCTACTGGGGATATGCCCGCAACCAAGGCACATGCCCTTGATCGGAATCGAACCCTGGACCCTTCAGTCCCCAAGCTGACGCTCTTTCCACTGAGCCAAACCGGTCTCGGCCTGGGCTTTTATTATATAGGATACCCTAGTCTAGCATGTGGCAGGCGTGTCACAAATGCTGACTGAATTTAAGAAAGAATGGAATAAAAAGGGTCTATAAAGATCAATGCCAAACTGAAAAAAGGGGGAGTCAGGGAAGAAAGGGGGCTGGAAAAGGCAGTCAAAGGTAACTTGAGCCTTTCCCATAATTTGTCACAAGAAGAAATTACTCATGTATGCACAGCCCATGCAAATAATACACAGTAGATAAGCCACAAATAACATATACCTGGTTTTTGGTATGCATTTTTTAAACATTAGCTTGAAAGACAGCTTTTCTAATTATCTTTTTAAAAGTCTAAGAACACAGCTGAAACCGGTTTGGCTCAGTGGATAGAGCGTCAGCCTGCGGACTGAAAGGTCCAGGGTTCGATTCCGGTCAAGGGCATGTACCTTGGTTGCGGGCAAATCCCCAGTAGGGGGTGTGCAAGAGGCAGCTGATCAATGATTCATCCATGTTTCTAACTCTCTATTCCTCTCTGTAAAAAAATCAATAAAAATATATTTTAAAAGTCTAAGAACATGGTAGGAGTTGTAATTGCCTTGTAAATAAACAGCACACCAACTAGGAACAAAAGAAAGCAGACCATGGTGGGTTCTGTGCGCAGGGAAGGAGAACCATGGCTAATGCTGGTAAAGCCCTTTTATGTCCTCTCAGGCTGCATTTCTCCTAACTCCTCTGTGGGCAGGACATGAAGAATCAATCGTGTACTAATATCCTGTTAGACTGGTTTCCTGACTCTCCAGAGCCCAGGTCTACTGTCATCACAGATATGGTCCAAATAGTTTCCCTCAAGATTGCTTAAAAGATAAAACTCTTTCAAAACTGTTACTATGCTGAGAAGTGGCTCTGTCTCCACAGTGGATGAGTCAGTTTTTAGGCCAAGACTAAAATGACAGAAGCATTTGTCCAGTTAGAAGCAGCCAAACCGACTCCCTGCCAAAGGCGTGCTCTTGGCTTCTAGAGTCGCAAGAGAGTCGCTCAAGTGAGTCATTCAAGTTGCTAGGCAACAATACTTTGAATGAGGTTTAAAAAACGCTTACATTTTTAAAAGAACGGGAAAGTTGGGCTGGGGAGAGAGGTGGAAAAAAGTCGCTTTACCAGCTTCCTCCTCTCTTATGGAATTGTGAGCACCTCCCTTACATGAAGCAAGGGCACAGAGGACACTTGGATGGTCCGGCCACCTTGCCAACAAGCAGCAGGGCTCCGGCTCCGACCAGAGCAGTAAAGAGCATGAGCTCTGGTGTTTCACAGGCTCAGCAAGACTCCCTACTCTGCAACCAGCTAGTTATGTGACCTTGGGGGAGAGTCGCTTAACCGCCAAGTCTCCTCTGCCTTCGTCCTTTCCATAATATTTATTGTGTCATCTATGGGCGCAGCATTGGACGAGGACACAGCAGTGTACAAACATGCACCCCATCCTGAGGCCTGCACACCTGTGGGGGACAAGCGACATGTGGCAGAGACTGCAGTGTCTGCCCCTCTTCCTCTGAGGAACACCATCTCCCAGGTATCAGCTCTTCAGCTAGAGGTAACGGGCTGTACAGACAGACTTGTCCCAGTGAAGGTTATGCAGCAGAGGGCTCAGCCACAGGTGGCTGTGGTCATGCCGTGCTTGTTACTGTGACCAACTGCCCCTGCAGCAGCCTGCGGTGCTGCACACCAGACCTCTCTCTTCTGGGGAGGGCTGAGGCCTCGAGCTTTTAAGTGGCCTGTGTAGCCTAGATCTCAAGCATTCTGTGTCTCCAGGGATAAGGATGAGAGAAACTATTTGAGAGCCTCAAATAAACAATAACAAGTATCTGTATTCTTAGGGAAGACAATGTTGTACTTAAAAAACTTGCAGATTAGTCCCAGAATGTAGTTGTGTTCTATGCTACACTCCCTTCTTCCTTCTAGTCTTTATTTCTCACTCTTGATAGTAGACACTTGCTTTGTGTCCCATCACCTGCTCCCTCTTCTTTTGACCACAGCACTCGATTTTGTTTGGGGAAAACCACCTGTCCCCTATTCTTAGACCAGGTGTTATAGCAAAAGTGACTCACCCTGGCTCCATGGTGAACATGTGTCATGGACCCTAAGTTCCTTCCCCTCTGGCCACCAAGACTCAAGAATGGGACATGACCCACAATCAGGCCAACTGGAGCCAATGAGCTGTCAGGGAAGCCAGCTCCTTGTTTTAAACAGGGGAAGAGTCCTGGCTGGTGTGGCTCAGTACCAAAGGGTTGTCAGCCCATACACCAAAGGGTTGCGGGTTCGATTCCCAGTCAAGGGCATGTACCTGGGTTGCAGGTTCCATACCAGGCCCCAGATGGGAAGGGAGGTGTAGAAGGCAACCAATTGATGTATCTCTCTCCCACCGATGTTTTTCTCCCTCTCCATCTCTTCTCCCCTGCCCCCAACTTCCCATCTTCCACTTTCTCTAAAAAGCAATGGCAAAGATATCTCTGGGTAAGGATTAACAAAAATAAATAAATAAAATGGAAATAAACACGAGAAGATAAAGGCTTGGGCTGAAGCTGTCTCACTGTGTGGGAAGAGACGGCCTGTGAGGCAGCCAGCCCCGAGGAAGGCAGTGCCGAGGGCTGGAAATGGGGAAACCAGTGCTGGGGACACAGTTTGAGCTCTGGTTAAGCTGCACCTGCAGACAGCCCTACCTCTCGTCTTTTCAGTTACGTGAGAAAATACATTCTCTTTTTGCTTCAGCTAGATTCTTAGTTACAAGCAACAGAAAATGTCCTACTTGATACATCCTCCACTTTCCCATCTTACCAACACAGCTTGACACCCAGATATTCATGTTCTTAGCAAGCAAGTACAACAAAAGCCCACCCATTATGCCTCCCGGTTCCATAGTGTTCTCCTTCTTTGTCTCCTTATGCCTGACCAAGAAAGGGGCTTTGGTTGGCTGAGGCTAGCTCACTTACTACTGATGTCTACTTTCATATAGATCTAGATTTTAACATTACTTGGCAGCATTTTGTTATTTTCCTCGTAAAAATCTACTGTCTGCATAGTAAGATAGAAGGCTCTGAAACATCCCTTACTCCACTACATATATACACAGAATCAGCAGCAAGTCCCAAACCTTTTAAGATATTAATACTATCTTCATATTTTCAATATTTATTCTCCAAAAGGAGCAGGTAGATTGTTTAAAACCAAATGTTGACTGACAGTTAACATTAGTCAAAACCAGCAAGTTAAAGCAAATTGGAAATGAAGAAGATAATGATAAAAATATGAGGACCCACCAATCAAAGACCGGATAGGATTGTCGTCCTTTTCAATGCTTGAAAATTGACCTATAAGATTAGCTTGAACCTCTGCATTTAAAGTGGGTAGGCCTCTCTCCACCAGAGTCTTGTTAACCTCAGCACAAGTCTGAACACCAACAGAATTCAGGACTTCCTTCAAGTTAAAGGTCCTACAAAACAGAAAACAAAACCCCATCAGAAACAATTTTTGTCCCCCAGTTTATTGTTGTTGTTTTTTAAAAAATATACCAACATGCCGGGCCAGCGTTACTCAGTAGTTGAGCTATGAACTAGGAGACCACAGTTAGATTCCCTATTAGGGCACATGCCCAGGTTATGGGCAAGATCCCCTGTGTGGGACATGCAGGAGGCGGCCGAACAATAATTCTCTCTCATTATTGTTGTTTCTATCTCTCCCTTCCTCTCTGAAATCAATGAAAATAAAATATACCAACTTATTTTAAACATTTACCCATTTTTTTCTTATACAAACAACAATTATCTCTATTAGAATGAACTCAGACTATAGTAACTCCTCCCAATCACCAACACTTTGTAGTTAAGATTTTACATGCTTAAAACCACTTAATTCTCTACATAGTGTTTATATGGGAAAGCACAGGCAGAAAAATGTGGTCCCTGAAAATAATCCTATTTTTATCCAGAGAGCTATTAGAAAAGGAAAGAAAATGCCAATTCTTAAAATAAATCTTTGGTCTGAGTGGATTTCATTCATAATGTTTTTAAGCTTGGAAAATGAGGTAAAATCAATTCCTTTAGCTATGCCTGAGCTGTAACATCAATCAAAACAAGAAATGAAGATATTTAGTGGTCAATTCCATAAAAGGCAAATTACCTAAAACTCTTGACCTATCATGACCCAAGATAAGAAGCTCCTTGTCGCCGAAACCGGTTTGGCTCAGTGGTAGAGCGTCGGTCTGCGGACTGAAAGGTCCCGGGTTCGATTCCGGTCAAGGGCATGTGCCTTGGTTGCGGGCACATCCCCGGTAGGGGGTGTGCAGGAGGCAGCTGGTCGATGTTTCTCTCTCATCGACGTTTCTAGCTCTCTATCTCTCTCCCTTCCTCTCTGTAAAATATCAATAAAACATATTTTTTTTTTTTAAAAAAAAAAAAGAAGCTCCTTGTCATTGCTACTTTCAAGCAACTGATCAATAATACAGAGTTCAGAAAACTGTATAAAGTAATTAGCAGTTGGTTATTTAATAGGTAAGGAAAAAGGTAGCTAGAAAGTGCATTTGTTGGGTCTACACTATTGGGGAATAATGACTGAAAACTGCATCTCACTAACCAAAAAGGATCTTTAAAATAATGCTGTTCAAAATAGGAATTAAAGGATGATAGGAGGCAATGTATTGTGGTTATAGCATAAGCTGTGGTGTCACACAGACCTGGGTTCAAATCCTGACTCTAACGCTAAACTTGCAATGACATTTTATTAGTTCTTGGCAAACTGTCAGGCACATAGTAAATGCTTAAGAAGAAGAAGAAAAAAAAGACTTTATCATTATTGCCATCATGAACAACAATACGAGCCTGGCCAGTGTGGTTGAGTGTTGACCCATGAACCAGGAGGTCACAGTTTGATTCCCAGTCAGGGGACATGTCCAGGGTGCAGGCTTGATCCTCAGTAGGGGGTGTGCAAGAGGCAGCCAGTCGGACCAGGGCTCGGACCTTGCTTTGCCCTTTTCTGGCTGTGCAGCCCAACGCAAAACCTTGGGCTTCTGTTCAAAATGAGAACGTTGGATTTTGTAACCACTCAGGATCCTTTTGGCCCTTAATATTCTAGGATTTTCTCAGGTAATTTATGTGCCCTTTGAGTAATGCGCAGGAATATGGAAATAGGTGCATCTCCCTCCAATGACAGGAAGAGAGCCCGTGTCCCTGAAAACACCTTAAAGAGGAAGCAACCAGCAGGAGGCGCTTAACCCATACAGGACCCATGGAAAGGTGGCCACTGACTAAGATTAGCAGTTTTCTGACTTGGACAAGATTCCCAGCAGGATGACCTAATTGCAAAATCTCAAGGGGATTCTAGTATTCAATGAAGGTATGATTCTGGGAAATGAATTTCACAAAAACAAAACCTTCAGTGAACTGGTGTAACATCTCTCAAGGACAGAGAGGTCACTACTTCTGAAGACTTCACAGCTCGTGGGATCAGTAAAGTTGGCAGACACTTTATTACAGAAAAATGCTGGTGGCAGAACTACTTAATTGGAAAGCCTCTTTGATGGGGCATCCTGAAGACTGAGCCAGTTGGATTTCTGGCTTTTGTTTGTGGGATTTTTTGTGTGTTTTTTCTCCAAAGCACCGTCAAAGAAGGGCTTTTGCACACACCCATCCTCAGTGGAAATACTACACTCACCCTGGCACTTGTCATGGAAAAGACCTCTCCCTTTCGATGAAAGGACACCCAATTCTCCAGAGGTATTAAAAGAAATTCTAGCGCGGCAGGCGTGGCTCAGTGATTGAGCATTGACCTCTAAACCAGGAGGTGACAGTTCAGTTCCCGGTCAGGTCATAATGCCCGGGTTGCAGGCTCGATCCCTAACAGGGGGTGTGTAGGAGGCAGCCAATCAGTGATTCTCTCTCACCATTGATGTTTCTATCTCTCTCCCTCTCCCTTCCTCTCTGAAATCAATAAAAATATTTTTTTAAAAGAAATTCTAGAAAAAGGTATGAGATAAGCTTCTCTAAAGCACAGTTCTGAATGTCACATCCAAACGTCCAAGGTTACTCACGTTCTCTGAAATGCATGCAGAGCCTAAGGGGAACAGAGGAAAACACGTGGAACTTACTCTTTATTCATGCCTTCGAGCAGAACAGCCGAGACCCTCTTTAACCGGTCTGCCAGCTCAGGGAGGCCTTCTGTGATAGCACCCAACATATTGTTGGTAATGAGGGACAGGCAGGCAATAATTTTCAACTGATTCAGCTTTTCTGTCAGTTCCTGAAGACGTGCTTCATCCGTGATCAGTGTCTAGCATATTTATTTAAAATGGAAAAGTAGAAAGGGAAGTTCAATACCATGAAAGTGTGAAATAAGCAATATTCCATCCACACTCCCGTTTTTATCTGATTTCAGTGAAGTCATTAAACCACCTGACAACACAGACAGACTAGCTGATTCATAGTTATAATGGAATGAAAATAATGGAAAATTTGAGGGAAGAAAAAAAAATCACTCACCTCTGGAAATTCTTTTTTCTGGTAATCCCACTGCAACAGTTTCAAATAACTGTTGTTTAGCACCAGTGTAGGGCTCAGGTGTGGCTTGGAGCTGGTTCCGGCCCCAGGAGTTAAACCGGTCTCAGAAACAGAAAGCAATTCTTCATTTATGGATTCTTTTATCCACTTGGTAGTTTTATCCAGAGCACCTACAAGTGAAAAGGCCACACATTTGTCCTACAGCGGATGGACCGCTACATTCGTGCATTCTTCAGACAGATGCTTGTTAGGTGCTGGCACGAATGAAGACAGTCATGGCCCTCAAGGAGCTTACATTCCAGAGGGGAGACAGACCTGCACACCAATAATCACAGCAGAATATAAAGACTAGAAGGCACAGCGGGAATGGAGGGAGCAGAGGATGCCCAGAGCAGAGACTGAGAGAAAGAGCAGTGACACTGGAAGACACACAGCAGACAGAGGAAAGGGCTGTCACCCCATGCCAGGAGAATGGTCCATACAAAACCCGAAAAAGTGAGAGAATATGGCACATTCTGGATGCTACAAGCAAATCTGTTACCGCTGGTTCATAAAGAATTAAGGGAAAGAGAGTGGTAGCACATGGCACTGGATGAGCAGACTTACCAGCTCACACACGACCTTGCGTTTTGTGCAGAGAAGGTGTTTTAAATAAAAGCATTGATTATTAAACGTGTTGGGGTCCTGAACACCTCTCAGTGTCTGATTAGAGCTGTCTTTCCCAAAGTGCATATGCATGCTGCTGTGTACACTTTATTTTACTTCCACCCAGTCCTAAGGTTTCCCACTGGAATCAAGTTGCTTTTTATATATTACCTACCTCTCTCTCTCTCTCTCTCTCTCTCTCTCTCTCTCATTAATGTTTACTGTTGAAAGTACTATAGATGTCCCCTTCATTTGCTTGTTTTTTTCAATTGACCCCTTCCACCCTGTCCTAGCCCCTCCCAGGCCTTAACCACTCTATTCTCTATGTCCATGGGTTATGCATATATGTATATAAGTTCCCCTGTTAATCACTTCGCTCCCACCCCACCTCCCTTCCCTCCGAAATTCATCAGTCTGTTCCATGCTTCTACGACTCTGGTTCTATTTTATTCATCAGTTTATTTTGTTCATTAGATTCCATATATGAGTGAAATCAGGAGATACTTAAATCTTTCTCTGACTGGCTTAGTTCACTTAGCACAATACTGGATCTCCAGGTCCATCCATGCTGTTGCAAATTGTAGTTCTCTCTTTTTTTTTACAGCTGTGTAGTATTTCATTCTGTAGCCGTACCACAGCCTTTTTACCCACTCATCTGCTGATGGGCACTCGAGTTGCTTCCAAATCTTAGCTACTATAAATTGAACTCCTATGTTCATAGGAGTGCATATTTTCTTTCTGATGAGTATTTCTGATTTCTGAGGACATATTTCTAGAAGTGGGATCACTGGGTCAAACGGGAGTTCCATTTTTTATTTTTTGAGGAAATTCCTTACTGTTCTCCACAGTGGTTGCACCAGACTGCATTCCCACCAGCAGTGCAGGAGGGTTTCCTTTTCTTCACATCCTCATTTCTTATAAAGCTACTGGAGCCCAGCGTGCGATGAGCCACCCTGCAGGGGGCTGGGACCCACACCTGACTTGCAGTGTCCCCCGGCCATCCAAGCCACTGTGCAGGCTCAGGCAGACATGCCTCTGTCTCTGTCTCTGTCTCCGCCCTGGGCCTCACCTGCGCACGCAACCTCCTCCCTCCTGTCTGGTAGGGAGTCCCGGCCTAATTTGCATATCGCCTCTTTATAATATAGATGTATTTAATAGAATTCATCAGATGGCAATTGCTTAAAAATACAGCCTGAGAACAAGTGCAGATTTAAAAATAATAATAATCCAGAGAACAAACTAAAGAATAGTCACCCTGAAATTGTTCCTCAGACCCAGCACTTAAATAGGGGTAATTTATCAGCAGCTCTGTTTGCCACACTAAGAGAACACCACCCCCAGAATTTCACAATTTTGTTTCTCCTCAGTTGGCAAATGTTGTTCTTGTTTTTTCTATTTCTGTTTATAATGATGCAAATTACTTGCGGTCTTTTATTTAAAAGATACCCAACAGAGAGTGTGTGCAGAAATCATCATGGATATAATTACAATGTGGCAACAATAAGCATTTATACTGCAAGCGTAATCATTTACAGCTGACACGTTTAAAAGGCCATTTAGTTAGTTTAAACAAAAGCAAGAGTGTAGCATAGTGGTTCTCAATCCTTGCTGATTTTAGAATCATCTGGGGAGCTTTACAAAGAGAAAAAAATGATCCTGGGCACAGCTCCTGGAGATTCTGATTTAATCAATCTGAGATGGGGCACAGGCATCTCTGTTCAAACACCCCGAGTGATCCTATTATGTAGCCAGAATTGAGTATAACTAGTAAAGCAGTAAGAACACGAGTTCAGAGTAAAACATCAGGTTTTTCCTAAGGGATCGGCTGAGTCTTCACTTCATAAGCTAGTAGCCTGAATGCTGTATGTGACTCTAAAAGCAAGGTCAACTCCATGAGGCATTTATACCGAGGTCTTCCATGTGGACAATAATAAAAGCCTCTCTATCCACTCATTTAACCAATGGTAATTGAGCACCTTTACACGCCAGGCACTGCACCAGTGCTGGAGAATCAGAGGTGAGTCAATACAGTCCCTGCACTCAAGAAGCACCTAGTCTACTTGGAGACAGAAACACAAGAGCAGGCAATGGCTTTATAGGTGAGTTTACCTGAGAATTTTCCAGGAGCAGTGGAGGCCTAAGAGCACTTATCCATGATATTTGCTCTTTCATGCCTAGCAACACCTCATCTCACTTCTTTTGGTAATCATTTTATTTGAGAAACCATTGTCTCTTGCTCCATGCTTTCTTTTGTGATTATGAATTGAGAGGCCCTTGACCAGCAGTTGGACTGAGCTAGATGCCCAGACTTTTACCTAGACTCTGAATGGTGACTACAGCTTTCAAGGATGACCTGTTCGTGAACTACACATAAACCATCCAGTCTATGGAGCCCAGGAGTCTTCCTTTGGTTTTTTTTTTTTTCCAACCCAGATTCCTGACACTCTCCTGGTTTCTGGCCTTGCTCAGGGTAGGTAGGTAGGTATTTATTTATTTATTTATTTATTTATTTATTTATTTATTTTTATTGATTTCAGAGAGGAAGGGAAAGTGAAATAGATATCTATATAATAAAAGTCTAAGTGACTGTTAATGGCAGAATGACTGGTTGCTATGATGCACACTGACCACCAGGAGGCAGACACTCAACACAGCAGCTGCACCCTGGTGGTCAGTGCACTCCCACAGGGGGAGCACCGCTCAGCCAGAAGCTGAGCTCTCAGCTGGCGAATGCAGCTGCCACAGTGGGAGCCTCTTCCAACTCCATGACAGCACTACTGAGTGGTAGCAGCAGGACCAGTGGGCCAGGATGAGAGCAAGCAGCACGGCACTCAACCCTGATTCGAGCTCCTCCCTGGCTGCCTGCTGCTTGACACACTGCTACATCCCTCAGGGGATGTCCGACTGCCGGTTTAGGCCTGATCCCAGTGCCATTCTCTGTAGAAGGTAGTCAGTCTGAACAACTCAGTGACTCAGGGAAGCACAGGGAACTCAGGGTGAGCCTGTGTCTACGCTTGACTCCCCCACTCGATGGTGTTTGCAGGACAGACCATGGTGGCCCAGCCCGTGCATGTGCAGCAGCTGCTGAAGCTCAATCAGCAGGCTGTGCAGCAGCAGAAAGCCATCCAGCCACAGCCAGCAGGTGGACTTCCCCAGAGGGCTCCCAGACTGCAAGAGGATGCAGGCCAGGCTGAAGGACTCCCCCGCTCAGTGCATGAATTTTGTGCACCAGGCCTCTAGTAGAAACATAAATAATGAGAGAAAATTATTGGTCAGCTGCCTCCTGCGTGCCCCACACTGGGGATTGAGCCTGCAACCCAGGCATGTGTCCCAACGAAGAATGTAACTATGACCTCCTGGTTCATAAGCCGATGCTCAACCACTGAGCCACACCCACTGGACAGGGTAGGTATTTTAGCTTTAGCCTCCATCCTTCCATTCACTTCCTCTTTTGTTAATTCAGCCAAAGCTGGTTTCTGCTGCTTGCAATATAGCCCAGCTGATCTAACACAAAACTGAATAATCAAGTTGCCAAAGCAACAGCTTGGTTTAATCTTGGCTTGGCTATGGGAGACCTGGCTTCCAGTCCTAGCGCCACTATTTATTTGCTGTGTGACTCTAGCTTTGGGCAGGTCATAGCTAAGCATCGCTTTGCTCATTTTAAAAATAAATATATCCTGAATGTCCTGTATGCCAGGCAAATACAACCATAATGCAGTATAATAATGTATTTAAAAAATATATTTCTCATAGAATTTTTTAAAAAGCACTTGAAGTTCATGAGAACATTTTATCCAATGTAAAATATCTAAATTAGTAAAACCTTTTTCTTTCTGAGTATCTTAAAAATTACCTGTGGTAAGGCCCCCTCAGTGGTAATTTATTACTCTTTCCACAGGTAATTTAGTTTTTGGATCTAATCTGATTATCTTCCTGATTCTTAATACATCACCCAATCATTGCCAAAGGCCTTCTTGGGTGTATTTTATTTCATTTTTATACTATCCCATTCTTTCTTTTATTTTAAATATTTTTACATACAATACATACATAATTAACATACAATAAACTGCACATATTTAAAGTGCACAATTTTATGCTTTGATATATGTATACATATACACAACTATGACCACAGTTAAGATAATGAACATATGCATCACCCCAAAAAGATTCCCAGTGGTCTTTCTAATCACCAGTTCTCCCTCCCTCCCATCTCTCCTCACTACCCCCAAACAGACTGATCTGTTTTCTGTCACATCAATTCACTTTGTCTACAGTCTTATAAAAATAAAATCACATATGAACTATTTTTACAATGTAGTGATTAGATATTTATATAACTTATGATGTGATCATCCCATTAAATTTAGTACCCATCTGACACCATACATATAGGGTGAGGCAAAAGTAAGATTACAGTTGTGAATACATGAAACACAGTTCATTCTTTATATTATTATTTTTAATCATTATATTATTTTCCATACGAAAAACTGTAAACCTCCTTTTGCCCCATGTGGTAGTTATTACAATACTATTAGCTATATTCCCTATGCTATACTTTACATGCCCATGACTACTTTTAACTGCCAATTTGTACTTCTCTTTTTTAATCCTCACCTGAGGATATGTTTTTATTGATTTTAGAGAGGAGAGAGAGGAGAGGAGAGGAGGGGAGAGGAGTGGGGAGCGGAGGGGAGAGGAGAGGGAAGGGGAGAGGGGAGGGGAAGGGAGGGGAGGGAGGGGAGGGGAGGGGAGGGGAGGGGAGGGGAGGGGAGGGGAGGGGAGAATTCTCAGTTGACTCTTGTTTGCACCCTGACCAGGGAACAAACCCAAAACCTAGGTATGTGCCCTGACCAGGAATTGAATGCACAACCTTTTGGTGTACGGGACAATGCCCCAACCAACTGGTAAGAGCCCAATTTATACTTCGTAGTCCTTCCCCTCTTTAAAAAAATATTTGTGCCGGGACAGGTTTGGATAGAGCGTCGGCCTGGGGACTGAAAGGTCCCGGGTTCGATTCCGGTCAAGGGCATGTACCTTGGTTGCAGGCACATCCCCAGTAGGGGGTGTGCAAGAGGCAGCTGATCGATGATTCTCTTTCATCGATGTTTCTAACTCTCTATCCCTCTCTCTTCCTCTCTGTTAAAAATCAATAAAATATATTTTAAAAATATATATATATATATTTGTATTGATTTCAGAATGTTCTCTGTATCTATGAGTTTGTTTCTGTTTGGTTTGCTCTTTTACTTTACTTTTTCTTAGATTCCTCATATAAATGAAATCTTGTGGATATATTTTTAAGTAAGGCAGATATGTACATATAAAATCTCTGTCAGTGAAATAAAAAAATTTTTGGAGTCAATTCAGAAACTTAGTACTTCTCTATATGAATTTTCCAATAATTATTTCATAAAAATCATGTACACACAAAAATCCAACACTTTTATCTTTCTGTGTGATACTGTGAGGCTCTTATTTTGATACCAGGGCACAGTGGCCGACTTTTGGCAGTCACTTAAGGATATAATTAACACCCGACATACACTCCGCTCCTGGACTCTTGACTTGTCTGGGAACAAATCTGGAGCCTGGGCAATAATGACCTATATGCACAGCAGGATTTATTCTATTCTTAAATCCCTGAAAATATCCAAGTCAATGTGAAAGGTGCAAGTGAATTACAGGTCACTAAGCCTAGGTTTTAAGGAGAGAAGTAAATCATTTAAGATGAACAAAACCATAATTTAACCCTATATTAAGGAATTTGCTCAAAATTCCAAGCTATTTTTATTCAAAATATGAGACATTTGTACATATGTGTACATGCACACATACACAGGCACACAAACAAAATCAACCACGAAGTCTCAGGAAAGCACTGCTAAGAACAAACTATTGCTCAGATTCAGATTCAGGTTCTATGTGGGGTTCTAGCTCCCTCAATCCTTCTCTTGCTTTGAAACTAAAACAACATAGCCCTGAAGTCATAGCCTTTTTGATGTAGAAGGATCTTGAGAAGTCATCTAGTCTTATATACTCCCTAATGCCACAGCTCCCTCTGACAGGCCCCCAAAGACATTCAATACCGTGCTGGGAGAGAGGCAGTGTTGCAGTGTTCTGGGGCAGAAACATAACTGGGTTATCCAGGCTTTACCATTTACTAGTAGTCACCTAGAGTTAAGCATCTTAACCTTAATTTCTTCCTTTGTAAATAGTGGGTGATAATAGCACCAGCTATTATGAGCTTGAATGGGTTAATAAATGTAGTGTTTGGCAAATGTAGTATAAGGACTTGGTACTTAATAAGTGCTCAAATAAAACATAGCTAATATAGACTACTATTATAAAAGATCCACTCATTCCAATATTAAAACAGTTCTAGCTGCTACTAAAGTCAAAACTGGCTGGCTGCTGCTTCCCTCCCATTGGTCCTGCTCGGCCCTACAGAGCTTAACCAAAATCCTTGAGTGACTATCAATAGGGCAGAGCTCATGGCCCACCTGAGTCTCCTTGTTGCCATGCAGAAGTGCCCAGCTCATCGACTGTTCCTCCTGTGATCTTCCGTGACTCATGCCCTCTTTCCTAGACGTTTACAAGTGGCTCCTGCCTGGCTTTGTGTACATGCTATCATATTGACTATCTTGACAGAAAAGCTCAGTCCACAGGGGTGGAATGAGGTGGGTGGATGCCCTAACTCAGCCTTAGACTGTGGAGAATAAAAGTCCAGAGAATGGTGTCAAGGGTTTGCCAATGAGAGAACCAGTTAGCCCGTCTCTTGCCAGCTGTGAAGTATTAGTTCCTCGCCTGTGAAATGAGGGTATAACAGTATGTACTTCCCTGAGTAATTGTGTGGGTTCAATGAGGTAATACCTCCTTGACTCCCATTCTTTCTTGACCAGTTTTAAGGCCCACTAGTTCACTGACTGCTCCCATCAATGTTATCAAGGTACCAAGGATCCTCATGTAGTCACATCCAGTGGTCAAGCCGTGGCTCTCATCTTTCTTGACTACTTAACAACACTTATCACAGCTGCTAACTTCTTTCTCTTCTGAACACTTTCTTCACGTGTCTTACGGGACACCAGTCTCTACTGGTATTCTTTAATTCTGATTACTTCTGCACAGTTTCAATTGCTAGATCCTTCTCTTCAGCTCCAAATGCTCTAGAGTCCTAGGTCAGACCCCTTCTGTATCTACACTCATTCCCTAGGTCATCACACCCAGTGTAATACTGTGGATAAGAGCATGGGCCGTGGAGCCAGACTGCCTAGGTGAGTCCCAGCTCTATAACGTACAAGCTGTATGATGGAAGCAAGTGATTTAACCTCCCTGTGCCTCAGTTTCCTCATCCATAAAATGAGGAGTGATTTCCTAAAGTTACTGTGAAGATTAAATTAGTTTCACAGGAAAAGAGCTTAGAATGTGGTAAGCTTTTATACATGTTATCTAGTTCCGTGGCTTCATCTACCATAAATATGCAGGTTCCCAAATATATATTCCCATTCTCCAATACTCTAGGCTCATATCTAAAAGCCCACTTGACATCTTCATGTTGATGTCCAACAAGATCTTAGTGATCATATTATCTAAAACTAAACATGATTCCATAGCTTCCCCCAACCTTCTTTCCCTTTATCTCTCCCATCTCACTAACAGGTATCACTGTTCACCCAGGTGCTCAGGTGTGACCTTAGAGTCATCCTCAACTCCTCTCTTTTTCCCCTCATCCAATTTTCAGGAAATCTTGTTACTCCATTCCAAAATACATCCAGAATATTACTTCTTCTTACTACTTCCACCACTACCACCTGACCAGACCACCATCATTTCTTGCCTGAGCAACTGCAATACCATATAAATGGTACCCTGACTTCCCTCTTTGCTCCATGGAATCTATTTGTGGCCTAGTGCATGAAACTCATGCACTCAGGGTGGAGGGGGGTCCCCCAGCCTGGCCTGTGCCCTGTCACAGTGTGGGAGCCCCACGACCCATTGCCCCAAAGAGGTAGCCCTGCCCACCATTCCGGGGCTCCTCGATTGATTGCCCCAAAGAGGTAGGCTGGAGCAGGGAGAGGCCTGTAGATTCCCAGGTCAGGCCTCCATGCACCTGTGGACCCCCATTTGGGCCCGCAGGAGAGGGGCCTCTCTGGACTCCCGGGCTGGCGCAAGGGGACGGGGACACAGCCTGCTGATTGGCCATTTCATGACAGCACCCCAACCAATTTGCATATTATCCTATTATTAGATAGCTTCTTTACCCAAGAGCCAGAGTATTCTTTAAAAATGAAAATTAGATGATGTTTCTCTGCTCAAACTCTCCAAGGACTTCCCATCACTCTTGGCATGACATCTAAATTCCTCTCATTTCCTAATAAGGCTCAATGTGACCTGTCTACCTCTTGGCCTCATCTCCAGCCATTCTCTCCTTGCCTACTCTATGCCAGCCACGCTGCCTACGTATGTTTGTCCAACGTCACAAACACATTTCTGCTTCAAGACCTTTGTGTTTGCAGCTACTTCTGGCTGGAATATTCTTCCTTCACATCTATACATCCCCTTACTCATTCCTTTGCAAACTCTGTTGAAATGCTACTTGTGTGAGAGAGAGAGACCTTCCCAGTCCACTTCATCTAAAAAACAACAACAAACACTCCCCACTTTTATTCCTGCACCATTCCTGTCTGCCCTTTTATCTTATTTTTCTTCATAGCACTTAACACAGCTGATAATATAAATTTGCCTACTAGAATATCTGCTCCTTGGTGGTCACAACTTTATTGTTTTGTTCACTGCAATGCCCTAAGCAGTGTCTGGGATACAGCAGGTGCTGAATAAATATTGTTTTCTATGCATCAAGAAATGAATAGTGCTGGCACAGTTCCTGGGACATAGTACACAGCTATATATTTGTGATGTTAAATTTAAAAGTAAAAAAAAAAAAAGTTGAACAGAAAGGCCAAAATTATTTAGTGACATTTCTTAAGATGTAAAAAATAAAATATCATATTTTCACTTAATTTCAATATAAATATACAATATCTTGTACTTACTTGGAGTTTCTTCTAAAATTTCCTGGAACTTGGTTCTCTCATAATCCACCAATTGGCGTTGAAAATGTGGTCTAAAACTCCTAATGAGAAAATTGGCCATATCCATATTCATGAGGTCCAGGACATGGAATATTTGCCTAAAAATTTTAGAGTTAAAATATTTAGCGATGTGATTAAGAAATTAATCCAAAATTCATTAACTTTTACCTATTATCCAGTCTGGCAAAAAAAAAAAAAAAATAAACATCCCCAAAATGGTTTTTAAAGTCCAATTGCCATTTGGCAAAGTCATTTTTCATAGAAGGCATTACACATGCATTCCAAATGTATTCTGAACAGCTCTCAAGAGTACTTGTTTTAGCAAATATACTTCCAGCTGAGCCATTGCATCCAGTCTTCAACTAACAGAAAGAAGCTAAGAATTGTATACAATGAGTCTTAACAATGAGACAAAAAGGGTTCAAGAAGCAATTTTCACTTGAAAGCCCCTGAAATGTTAAGGAGTCTAAACATACTGTATATGGTTTTTATTCCTAAGAGATTGAGAAAAAAAAGAAAGTAAAGGATGGGGGGATGAGGTATAGGGGGAAAAATCGTTCCTTTTAGAGTGGGGCAGCTTGGTGCTCAAATCCAGCCTGTGGCCAGGCCCAGGTTAATCTCTTTGAGCCTGTTTCCTCACCTTTGAAAGGATAGGACAAGGTCAACCTTAAAGGCATGTTGTGAAGAGTCAATGAGATAATGAATGTAAAATGTAGGGGACAGTGGCACCCAGTGGGTGCTCAATAAATGACCCAGGTGAACACCACAGATTTGCTATTACACGTGATAAGACAACTAGAAATGAAGATCCTACATCTGAAGAATTCCAATTTGCCAGAGCTGAGCACAACTCCAAGGATACATAAAACCCATTTTACAGGTGGGGAAAGTGACTTTGAGAGCTTATCACCCAGTTACCTGCTACATGCACTTTCCCTTCTTCTATCTTTCCAATACTACAACCTAAAACTTACATATCAATGTGGCCATATTCACACACACACACAAAGAAAAGTTCCCTTCAATCACAAAAAGTGATGCAGACTTCTCATTCCTCTGGGCTCACAAAGGAAGTGAGAATCTAATATGGCTTTGCAGATTAGATTCTCACTTCCTTTGGGAAGCTGTGGCAGGGATGGTTAGATCCACAGTGTGGATTTGTGGCTGGGAAATGCGTTCCTAGATGGCAACCACATTTCTCAGGCCTCCTTTAATCTAGGTGGGACCATGATACTAGTCAGTCCGTACTAGAAGGTGTCACTATGGGCCGAGGTGGTTGAACACTGGGTATACTTTCCCCATGATCTCCTCCCCGTTTTCCAGCTGAATGTAAAGGATTCTGAAAGGTGGAGCCAATGCAAGAAGGAACCTGAGTCACTGAATGGCATGTGGAAGGTTTCCTGACCAAAAAAAACCCTGGCCTGGATTGTGACATGAAGAAGAAACAAATTTTTATTGGTTAAGTCATTGAGAATTCATGGTTATGTGTTATGACAGCTAGCATTACCCTAATAAAGAGACCTTTCTAGATCCTTGACTAGGTCCCCCTGCTGGAGTCTCTATGAACCCTCTACTTCCCCTTCCACAACACTTATCACAATTGTAATTCCTTATTCAAGGTCTATCTCCCCACTTGACTGTAAACTCCCTGGGGTCAGGGACTGTCTCTGTCTTTTTCATCACTGCATCCCTGATGCCCAGCACATGTCAACTAACAAGCCTGTGAGATCATTCTACCTGAAAACTCTATGGACACAGCAAGTGACTGACTTAAATGCTTGTTTGTTTTCCTATGACCAAGGAGTCCCGAGAGGCCAATTATTACTCTGTCCCTCAATCCCCACACGTCCTCTCAGAGGTACTCTAAGAAAAGGCAAGCAGCACAAGTGCTAACCTCAGCAGCTCCACGATGTTGCCAGTGGCCTTTAGCTTTCTGATATCGTCATCTCGCACTGGAGCGCACAGCTTGCCCATTGTGCTGATGATATAGTTGGCCAGGCCTTGGATGTCAACGGCACCATGCTCAGCCTGCTGCCTAATGAGGTCCGTGTCCAAAACTTCACAGATCTGGTTGCGAAGCCGGTTTCCACTACCAGGAATCAGAAAGGAGAGAAGAATCTACAAGGGGAAAGGAAAGAAAAATTAGCAGCAGCATTACATGAATAAAGGTTGCCACTTTTTATCTCAGTGTCTAGATGACCAAGCTCCCACCCCGTATTTTAATGCCCTGGATGCCACAGAAGTTTATAGGAACTGGGTAGTAGATCAGAGCACTCTGGTGTCTCAACCCTAAAAAGAAAGATCTAGCTTCTGAATTAAAGTCTCTACCTCTCCCCCGCATATCCTCAGCTTCCCTGCCCCTGCTTTTCGTGGAAAATTACTGATTCTCTCAGAATGAAAGCAACTAGTAAGGAAGCAATGTTGCTGAAATAACTTCCAGAGAGTTATAGATAATCTGTGCAAAGAAAGAACAAGTTGCAGATCGTGGCTCCAAAAGAATCCATTAAAGAAGAGCAAATGGAATCCTCCCATGGGCTCCATTAGTACAATATATTCAGTACATAGCGGTCATGGTACTTATACACATAGCACATGGGCAGAGCCCTCTGAGCCAAAGTGCCTTGGTTTCCACCCCTCAAAGCTGTGTGACCCTGGGTAAGTGCTGGAACTTGGTTTCTTTACATGAAATGACAGGTGTAACTACCTCACAGTGTTATGGTAAGGATAAATGGACAGTCTACTGCTTGGCACAGAGCAAGTGTCTGGTTAATGTTGGCTAAAACTGTAACTGTCACTTTATTTAGTCCCTACAACTACCTTGTACGTACTCAGGAAGTAAGACATAAAGAGGGAGAGGCTGTCACCAAACCAGGACTATCTAAGTCCAGAGTCTGTGGTCTTAACCACTATTCTGTGCGCTAAGCATCACCCCGAGTTCTCTCTACTGCCCTATTTTCCCAGCCTCCACCCTACTCTAGGAGGTGCAGGAAAATCCCTCCCAGTGAGGGAACTTGCTTAGTTTTTCAAAAAGAGTCTCTAATACTCTTTGAAGTACATGAAAATAGTCTTGGGGGGAGGGGGGGGGGACAATTACTAATTAATACAGACAATGTCCACCTGCCTCTCTGATTTCTTCAAACAATTTGATGGCGTGGTCATACTCAGGAGGGTCAGCATTCAGTTCCGACTCCAAGACATCCCAGTAGGCCTGGTGGACGATGCGCTTCACTCGGCTGGCCAAGCTAAAGAAATGAAATGGACTATTTTTTAAAACGAGCACTGTTTTGCCTGTTTATAAAAGGAATATATTCATGGTAGAAATCTTAGAAAATGGAGAAAAACAGACAATAAAAATTGGCCATCATCCCACTATTTCCATTTTTTAATGTATTGTTTTAACATAGAGCACCTAGGATGTACAATATTATGTATTTGTTTCATTGAATATTCTGTCGTGTTTCTCCTAAACTTTTTAAAAATATATTTTATTTATTTTTTATAGAGAGGAAGGGAGAGGGACAGAGTTAGAAACATCTATCACCTGCCTCTTGCACACGCCCTATTGGGGATATGCCCGCAACCAAGGTACATGCTCTTGACCGGAATCGAATTTGGGACCCTTGAGTCCTCAGGACGATGCTTTATCCACTGAGCCAAACCGGTCAGGGCTCTCCTAAACTTTTAAAATGCTTCCTTATAGCATTCAGTAAGTTCATAAAATTCTCATCTAAGGAGATGTCAGAATTTACCTATCTATTCTTTTACACAGATTCTTAGACTTGTTCTAGATTTTTGGGATGAGATGGCAAAGTTGCTCTTTCCTCAACAGCTGAGATTTCATGGCACAGAACAGAACAGATTGGCCCCAAGGAGACATATATTTGAAAGCCTGCCAATTCCAGCTTCCATGCCCCATTTAAAGTTAGCCAGCCCAAACTGCTGAAATAGGAGCTTCCTAGGGAAAGCTCACAATAGAATAGATAGCCGCCTTGCTTCACCCTTATGTCAATGCCCTAAAACAGGTACACACTAAAGCGCACATCCCTCCTGAACGACACAGCTTTGCAACAGCACCTATTTCCCTGCCCTGGAATTACTTACCAGTCTCTGCCCCGCTCACCCAGAGCTGGTATAAACAATCATGATGAAGTGCAGGTACCATAGAAAACCAATCAGACACACCTACTTTGGCCAGTTATCTTAAACGATATTAAGAATTACTAGGGCAGAAACCGTTTGGCTCAGTGGATAGAGCATCGGCCTGCGGACTCAAGCTACAGACTTTAACAAGGGGATGTCATGCCAGTGATTCCGGTCAAGGGCATGTACCTTGGTTGTGGGCACATCCCCAGTGGGAGGTGTGCAGGAGGCAGCTGATCGATATTTCTCTTTCATTGATGTTTCTAACTTTCTATCCCTCTCCCTTCCTCTCTATAAAAAATCAATATATTAAAAAAAAAAAAAAAAGAATTATTAGGAACAACATCCCCAGGAGCAGGAAGACTATGATCCACATTTTATATTTTAAAAACTTGTTTACTACTGTCCTACTTCAAAACAAACAAACAAAATTCTGAATGGAATAAATTATTATAAAGTTGGCTTAAGTGTTAGAGAGAATGCCTCTGGGTTTATAAATGGCACTCACTGTGAGGTTGAAGGCTCAGTGCCATTACCTATGAGCCAACTTGGCCTCTAAAGATGATTTAGCTGTAGTCATTGCCACAAGCCTTTCTCCTCGTTGGCCCCACCACTGAAGCCAGAGAGGGTGAGAGAGGGGATAAGAGTGTCCGTAACTGAAGGTGGCTTGCCGTGTGGGGAGCCTGTGCAGCTGTGATTCCCTCATCCAGAGGCTTCTGGGTAGTCTCTTTATAGCACTTTGGCAACTCAACCGCATTTCTTTAACAATGTAAATACCAGTTTTTAATAAGTTGATCTGCATATATTTCTTGTACATGTATTATATGCCAGGTACTGTGCTAGGTAATAGGGATAGAGCAAGCAATATAGACATAGTAACTCCATTGATGGTGCTTTGGGTCCAGAGAGAAAGACAGGCATTGAACATAATATTGTATCTTAACAATGGGGAGTAGAGGGAGCTACAGGAGACTTTAACAAGGGGATGTCATGCCAGTGTTTCCCAAAGTGTGGTACACGTACCCCCAGGGGTACGGGAAGAGTTTGGTGGGGGTACGAGTCGCACCGGAGTTTGGTGGCGATATGCACTGCACTGTGCTTAGCTGCGCCTAATTCTACGTTCTCATGAGTACGAGGGGAACTCAGCACTACAAAAATTATAGAAGGGGTACACGTATGTCAAAAGTTTGGGAAACACTGAATGGGCTCAGGAAAGTCAGGTAAAGCTTCACCCAGAAAGTGACATAAAAGCTGAGTTCTAAAGATTATGGGTAATACATACCCCAGAGGAATGGTTTTAGATTCAAGTACAGGGCTTTGTTAGAGAACCAGATAATGTTTACGCCCATTCGACCTTTCACAAGGATTTCCAGGAATCAGTGTGAATATGTGCGTGCATGTATATGTGCATGCGCACACATACACACACACAATCTGTAGTACTGTTTATGCACAACAAACATCTCTAGGTTACCTGTTCTCAGGGAGGGCATCCTTTTTCAACTGAAAGTTCTCATTTACAGCAATTTCATGAACAAGAGTCATGTTTTCTAAGTTCCTTGCTGCACCCATCACTTCATCAAAGGTTACAACCCTGGGAGGGCTTGCTGCTGAGAAAAAAGCAAAAACCAGTGAATGTAGTGGAAGAGAAGTTGTCATCCAGCGAAACTTCCTTATGCAACTAGAGTGTAAGTTATTCCAACATATATTTTCAGGGTTTTGTAAATAAGGAGACTATATACTAAAATAGGTGGATTCCCCTGCTTAATATTTAAGACTTCAAAAATTTAAGAACTCCTTTGATAGCTTCAGATACTGAATTGATTAAGTTTTCGATGTTTTTGAGATGATCTTATTAACATAGGCTAAGTTAAATTTTAAATTAAATCATATCATGTTTGTGCCTATTACATATGTATTTATTACATATACTATATAGGAAATTGATGACTACTTTTTATTTTGTAATTCATAACTCTCATTAATTGAAGCAGACTTAATATGAAATAATTTTATAAAACTGTAATTTCTAAAAATACAGGCAGTATAGCAAAATGCTTAGGTTTGGTTCTAAGTTTTGCCGATTGGTAGTTACCATTTGACTTCACTGGGGCCTAACTGACCTCCTCATAGGGCTGATCTGGGATGATTAAATAAGGTAATTTTGGTAAAAAAAAGAACACAGTAAGGACTCAATAAATGCAGATAATTAAAATAAATCTAATAAGCTTCTTAATGTACTTCTCAGAAAGAAGTACTAAATAATCTATTTCTAAAGATTGTTCTTTAAAAATTACTCTAATAAATCATGCCCTTATGAACTCATTGTTGGAACTCTTAACTCCTATTAGCTAAAAATCATTACCTCACATAACAGTACTGACTAGCAATATTTTGCTACCTAAGATAATATTAAGAAGAAAAGGATGAGGAGGGGGAAGAGGGAATGGTGATATAGAGAATTAGTAAAAACCTTCTTCAGAATTCTTAGGTACCTGTTTAGAGGCATCAATCCTGCATTTAGTATAAAGAATATGAAAAGGCACAGAAAACAGGGTGGCTGCTTCTTTTGCCAATTCTTTTGCCAATTCGCTGTCCCAGTAAGAAATCTCTTTAAGCCCTAGCTGTTTTGGCTAAATGGTTAGAGCATCGGCTTGCTAACCGAAGGGCCGGGGTTCTGTTCCAGTCAAGGGCATGTACATTGGTTGCAGGCTCCTCTCTGGCCCGGGTCCTGCTTTGAGAGCATGCAGGAAGCAACCAATGGATGTGTTTCTCTCACATTGACATTTCTCTCTGTCTTTCCCTCTCTCTTCCACTCTCTCTAAAAGTCAATGGAAAAATATCCTCGGGTGAGGATTAAAAAAAAAAAAAAAAAAGAAAGGAATCTATTTAAAAATGTCTGCACCCTTTGGCCCAATAATCCAATTATATCAAAAGAATTCCTGAAAAGGCTTTATGCACCACCAAGATATTCATAAAACACTGTAACAACAAAACAAAACAATAAGACAACAAAAAACTAAATGTCCAATGATAAATCAATGACTAAATAAATATAATCATATTCACTTGATAAAGTAGTAAGTAGTCATAAAAACAATGTTTTAAAATTATAGTATTATGAGTAAATGCTTTAGTTATAATTCAAAATGAAATGTCTATGTGAAGAATGAAGATAAGACTGAGCACTGCCAGCGTCATCTTCAAATGGTATCATAGGCACTGTTTTCTTTTCTCTATACTTATCAACTCTCCAATTTCTAAAAATGAGAATGCACAAATTGAAAATATGATAAATACAAATGAATCAATTATTTTTGAAGTGGGCATCTGATCTTATTAAACATTAGTTGTTTTTTTCTGCATTTGCTTTGTCAGCTAAAGTGTTCTATTTTCTATACAAAATGCCAATTAAAAAAAAAAAAAAAAGACAAACTCATCTGTTTATACATCTCTAGCTTCCACACACAAAAAAAGGGGAGGAAAAAGATGTTTCCCTTCAGCAGGGCCACTCGTTTTTCTTTTCTTTTAAAAAAATCTTTATTGTTAAAAGTATTATATATGTTTTCTTTTTCTCCTATTGGCCCCTCCTAGGCCCCACCCCCACCCCAGGGTTTCACCACCCTATTGTCTGTGCCCATGGGTGGGGCCGCTCTTTTACTGCTTTCTCACCCTCCTAGTGTAGTAATTCTCCTCATGGGCACTTTTCTGGGGGATTTGCACAATAGTTTTTGAAATTTCACTTCCTCCATGACCCTTGAATTGGGGCAACTTTCCTTTCATGTAAGTCAGAAATGATCAGGAAAGACCAATATGAATTTATCCTTGAATGTGATCCAAGAAGTCACGTCAAGGACTGTTTTTCCACTTTGGAGAAAGACAGGTGGGGTGGATTTATAGTCAAACAATTGTGCTAGTATGGGTTCACTGAGTGTCTTTAAACCTGAACCAAAGCAGACCAGAGTGAGCAATGAAAGAAAAAAAATGGGCAGGTTGTAAACTTGCATGGCTATTTATTCCTGAGAGTCTGCACAAGGCCCCTGCAGTGCTATTCGAGTAGATCTAGAAAGAAGGGAAGTGTGCCCTCTGATTGCAGGCATTTCTTAGTGTTAGAATCCAGCACGCGGGTCTGGACCCTCCCCAGCTCCGGCCTCTGCCCCGGCCTCTGCCCCGTCGGCTTACAGGCAGGAGAGCTGGACTTGCTGGAGGAGTCGCTTGTGAAGCTCTGCCTGGAGCACTCGTAGTCACTGAGCGAGGCCATGCTTTCGGAAAACCGGGAAGAATCTGAGTCGCTCGCCTGGTCCTCACCCACACACCGCTTCTCGCCACCATTGAAGGGCATTTTGTGTCACTTGAGTGTGGGGTGGAGATGGTACCTGCGCAGACAAACAGACCCTGTGTCAGTAGTCTGTGGTGGCACTTCACCTGTGGTGCCTCCGTGTCGTAGTGTCACAGCGCTGGAAAGGCTCCCAGCAGACGGCCCCATGCTCCCCATAGCACCCCAGCCAGGCTATCCACTGGGCCTTCAAGACCGCCTTCCGGAAGAGGGAAACCACAGCCACAGGTGTGAGCTCGGTGTGCATGTGGACTCAAGTCACCACAGATCCTTAAAGCACAAAACACAGAACGCCATCTTTGCGCCTGGGCTGCGGAATCACGGAAGGCAGGAGTAAGAGTCTGGGCTCCATGGTCAGACTGCCGCTTAGTATAGGAATAGTTATAATGACATGAAATGTCATAAGTAAGACATTTATGAAGGTTCGAAGCTCCTTCAGTCTTTTGTCATGTGGCTCTGAGAGAGCCACTGAACTACCTACCTCAACAGTAAAACTGGGCTGGAAGACTAATCGTACGATTACTTGAAGATGAAACAGGACTCATGAGAAAGTGTTCTGGCCCTGGCCGGTGGCTCTGTTGGTTAGAACATCATCCCATCCCATACACCAAAAAGGTTGAGGGTTTGATTTCCGGTCAGGGCACCTACCTAGGTTGTGGGTTCTATCCCCGGGTCAGGGCACATATGAAAGGTAGATGGTCGATGTTTCTCTCTCCCTTTCCCCCACCCGTTTCCCTTCCTCTCTAGAATATTAATGAAAACATATCCTCAAGTGCGGAAAAGGAAGTTCTCAGTACAGCACTCAAATGTTAGCTATTGCTATTGTTCCTATGTCTTTGTTTGAAATAAAATATTTTTATAATCAGCCTCATTCCTTGTCTGTGAGCCTCCTGGGCAAAGGAGAAGGCTAATTAAAACCTCCAACTGGCCAGTCATTATGTTCTTCTCCATTTTCCCATGAACTGCCAGGATATCAAGAGTAAGGCCTGGTAGTTGGTCTGTACTTGACAATGTACAAAGTGCCCACTACATCCACAAAATCCCTGATTGACAGGCAGGGGGAAGAGACTCTGAGGGACAAGAGGACTTACCCTGCCCTAAAACTAGTCCCTTGATTCTACACTCCTAGGGGGTGGCCGGGCCCAGCCACCCCCTAGAAAGGAGATCCTGGGCACACGGGATGCCCAGGCGTAAGCCCAGGAGCCTGAGCCAGGCCCGTGAGGAAGCTGGCCTTCATATGAGAGTGGTGGCAGCTGACACCGAGGGGAAACCTGGGCTCGAAGAGAAAGGCATCTCAGATCCTAAATGGACAATTGTGATAGCACGGGTTCACCAAGCGTCTTTAAACCTGAACCGGCTCACAAAATGAGGTACCAGGGCTTTCAAAGCTGCCAGAACGTGAAACCACAACTACGCACAGTATGCCTAGAAATGCCGGCACAGTTTCTTCAATGATTCCTTTCGTATTTATGGAGTGCCTACTTGTGTGCACTGGGAAAAGTAATAGTGAACAAAACAGACAGGGCCCTGTTCTCATGGCTCTCAGGTCCAGTGACCGAAACAGTGAGTGCCAGATGCCAGAAGACAAGAAGAGGCAAAATACGGCATTGCTGAGGAAACATGAGAGAGGAGAGGCAGGCGGGGTTGGGACTTACGGGGAATCTAGCCTTTGTTGAGAGAAATAATGCCACTCTTTATCTCTTGGGTAGTAGAGACAGGGATGGGCCTGAAAGGGACTTAAGGGTCAAAGCCATTTGCACCTGAGCTCACCCAAACAAACGTCTTTAGACCTGCCACTCAGAAATGCACCCTTGCTTGGCCCACCATTTTCGAAAACAGAAAACCACTGACTCGGAGGCAGCCTCTGCAGACCGAAGGGCAGGAAGTTGAGTATAGCCGCCAGGAAGCTACCAGGTAAGAGAGAGTCACCTTATCCCGGAGTCCCAAGGCCAGCCACCGGACCACCGGTTATAAAATAGCCCTGAACCCCGGCACCCTCCCTTTCCCCGTGCAAACTAGATTGGACTTGAGCTTTAATTCCCACCGGAGGATTAAAAAAAAAAGCCTGTCTAATCCTTTCACTTCCATCAAACCCCAGATCCGAAAGGGAATGAATGCTTGCCTTCCCTCTAGCGTTCCTCTTTGCCAATATTCTACTTCTCATGGATGGCATTTCTTGAAAATGCTACTTCCTCCAGGAAGCCTTCCCTCCACTCCTTGGCCAGTTTCTTTATACACCTTCTTTATACATTTGTTTCATCTTCCTGTATCTCCATGAGACACACCTGTTTCATTTTCCTGTATCTCCATGAGAGTGGTTAGTCCCTCATACAGTGACTTTCCTCTCATGGCTACTTCCAACTCTCCTTCATAAGGCAAGGGCTGTGGCCCGTCCATGCCAGGGTCAAATATGTGACAAGTATTCATTCAGTGTCAGCTGAATTGGAGTCACTGAATCCCATCTGGTGCAGCTTCAACCAGAACATTTGCAAACTGATATCACGACACATTTACAGGCCTGGTGCTGCCCAAGCTCAAGCACTAGAATAGAGAACCTGCACCAAGACCTACCTCACTGGGGTTGAGACTTAACATTCCCTGGTCCTTATCACACTCTTATCTGAATATTTTAATATATATATATTTTATTGATTTTCTACAGAGAGGAAGAGAGAGGGATAGAAAGTTAGAAACTTTGAGATGAGAATCATCGATCAGCTGCCTCTTGCACACCTCCTACTGGGGATGTGCCCGCAACCAAGGTACATGCCCTTGACTGGAATCAAACCTGGGACCTTTCAGTCTGCAGGACGACGCTCTATCCACTGAGCCAAATCGGTTTTGGCTTATCTGAATATTTTAAACATTGTTTCACTCCTCTCCCCTAAGTCATTTCACTGTAACTATTGTGCCATGTATTGGCCTGCTCTTATTTCTCTTCACTTTGGCTGTCTTTTCCAAGTAAAGGTGAATAAAAGCTTCCATCCACTGGAATTCATAAATTAGGTTCATTCATATATTAATCTATTGGATTTATTTAACCATTAGAATTTATGAGTGGTCCATTTTTCCTACTCCAGCTGAACAGCACACTTCATAGGTTTTTAAATTGTTTTACAAGGCAGAAAGTACAAAGATTTTAAAAAGTGAAGATCTAGGAGTGGCTCAGTTGGTTGGGTGTCGTTCTGTCCACCAAAGGATTGCTGGTTTGAATCCTGATCAGGGCACATGCCCAGATTACAGGCTCAATCCCCCATTGGGGGGCATGGCATGCAGGAGGCAGCCAATTCATGTTGCCCTCTCACATCAATGTTTCTCTCCTTTCCTCTCTCTCTAAAAATCAATGAACTATTTATTTAAAAATAAATAAATGAACAAAAAGTTTAAAAAATAAAAGATCTAAATTAGACATTGGAAGTCGAGGAGATAAGGCCTGCTCTGCCATTAGTTTCCTGTGTGACTTCCCGCACATCACATCTGCTCCCTCCACCTTGTTTGTCTGAGGGGGTTGAGCCAGGTATTGAAGTTCTATTTCAGTGAGGAATTGCTAACATGCTAAACCCAGAGTTCCATGAGGTATCACTAGAAGTTTTGAGAAATTATGTTCTCATGGCAGACAGAATTAATAACATGCAACTATGCTTTCTTCCAACAGTTCATTGAAGGTAGAGCTCTTGGCACAGGGAATACAAGAGACAATTTAAAAGCTTCAAAATGTTTAGGAACCTGTTTATTTGACAGGAGCCTCTCTTGGGTTTTAGTGGACCTCAGCAGAAACTTTTCTTTAAAGCCAAAAGGCCCATCATTACTTTATTAGGCAATTGCCTGTTTCCTCATGTAGGCATACTAATACTACCTAGCTCATAGGGTTGGTGTGAGACTTTGTTTAGCCAGTGTATGGAGAGAGTTTGGAGCAGTGTCTGACCCAGTGTAAACAGGATCCAGATGTTTGCTATTATTAATAGTATTTACATTTGTTGTTTATTATTATCATTATTTTAGGCATTAAAAACTTTAGAGGGAAGAACAGTTGTATCCCAGGATGAGAAAAGCATGTCCCCCTACAGCAGGCGTGGGAGCCTTTTTTCTGCCAAGGGCCCTTTGGATATTCATAGCATCATTCAGGGACCACACAAAATTATCAACCTAGCCGAAACCGGTTTGGCTCAGTGGTAGAGCGTCAGTCTGCGGACTGAAGGGTCACAGGTTCGATTCCGGTCAAGGGCATGTACATTGGTTACGGGCACATCCCCGGTGGGGGGTGTGCAGGAGGCAGCTGGTTGATGTTTCTCTTTCATTGACATTTCTAGATCTATATCTCTCTCCCTTCCTCTCTGTAAAAAAACAATAAAATATATATTTTTTTAAAAATTATCAACCTAAAAAATCAGCCTGCTATATTTAGTCGAACATTCAATTAACTCACCCCTAATGCCTTGGCAGGGCCAGACCAAGTGGTTTCTTGGGCGGACCATATACAATCCGGAGTCAGACGTTCCCTACTCCTGTACTACAGATAAAGAAGTCTGGGAGTTAACCTAGGACAGAACTACTGCACGTGTTTGAAATACAAAAGCCAAAAACAAACAAAACAAAACAAAAAGTGGCCATCCTGGTATAAATGGTCTTCTGTAGTAAGTTCCTTCACATCTGTTCTTACTTTTCTTGGTCTCGGGTTTCCATGTAAGTCATCTAGGGACAATGCTACTTGATTCAAAAAAACATTGAGGGTAATTAGGTTGCTTTGAAAACTATTTTGGATTCCCTCTCAGAACAAGTAATAATGAAAGCAGGCTGATCCAGAAACTTAGACCTTCAACACTACAGCTCACAAGCAAATACAACTTTTCTGGAACAATGCATCTCAAACCAAAGATAAAGTCAAAGGTGAAAACAGAAGATCACTCCAAGCAAACCTCCCAATACTACACTGGGTCGATATTCAAGGAGGATCACATTTTTTATTGCAAGTGTCCCATATTTAATAATAATAAGTGCAATATTCTTTCATTCCTCCCAAGGCCAAAGACTGGGATTCAGCAGACACTTAAGTATTTTCTTGTTGAGTGAATAAATAGATGAATGAATGGCGGATGACCACTAATATTTTAGAGAGGAAGGAATGGGTACAGGAACCTCAAGGGTTCATAACAGATAGAGGGAAGACAGGTTTTAATTGTTGTGAAGATAATTTAAATAGTCAAGTACTTAAGCTCCTAGTAATAGATTATTGACTATTATGTTATTCTTACTAAAAAAAAAGTTATGAATTAGGAAAATGTCAATGTTATAAAAACAAAGAAAGGCTAGAATATGTCCCAGATGAAAAGATACTTAACAGTGAGTACAATAGATGCTCCTAGACTGGATCCTGCACCAGAGGCAGGGGTAGAGGATGGGGAGAGGACATTATTGGGTCAATTGAGAACATTATTACAATACTTGAATCTACCTCTGTATTACAGCATTAAATTTATTGAAGTTGATAAATGCACTGTGAATATGTATCTATATATATAAAACTCTAATATGCAAATAGACCCAATGGCAGAATAACCGAACAACTGGTCACTATGATGTGTGCTGACCACAAGGGGGCATGTGAAACAGAGCTGGTGTTGGCCACAGTATGATGGTGGAGCAGGTGAGTGGGGGTGCCAGACCAAGGCAGGGTGTCAGTCTCTGTCATCAGGGCAAGCTTCTGGTGGTTACTGAAAATTCTTTTGCCCCCATGCACCACAGTCACTGTTGGTGCTGCAGGAGTTGCTGCTCACACCCACTGCCATCACCCAGTGCCAGTTTTGATGGCTCAGGGCTGTCATTGGGTGTGAGCAGCAGCTGCTGGCTCCAATCATTCCTGGGGGCTTCTCTACCTCCCCCTGCTCCTGAGGGGCAATTAGGGCAGCAGCTGATGGTACTGGCCCTGCTCACATCCGCTGCTGGTGCTGGCCCCAATTGCTCCACGCTGTCAGTGGATGCTAGTGGTGCTGACACCATCAGTGCATGGGAGTGTTGGCAGTGGGAGCAGGGCTGTTGGCAGACAGGGTAACCAGGGAGCCATTGCAGGAGGGGCCGGGTGAGGGTGTGGAGGATGGGACAAGACCCGCCCCTATGCCCACTGCAGCCTCATGGCCCACAGTTCCTTTCAAGGCCACAGATTCATGAAATGGGCCCCTAGTTTAGAATAAAAGGCCATAATGTATGCAACTTTCTCTCAAATTATTCAAATGAGAAAACAATAAAACATATGGACCAAAATGTTAATAGGTGAATATAAGTAAAAGGTAGACAGTAGGGAGTGCCTTGTATTATTCTCCCAACTTTTTCTATAAGTTTGAAATTATTCCTGAGGAAAAGGTTAAAAAAGACGAAAAAAGTACTACACTGAAACTTCAAATAATTCGAAACAGTCCAATCTCCTGCAGATTTTAGATTTTGGTTGCTCCCACCACTGTGATAGCTTAGGTACCACTTATTACAAAAGTCCTTCTACACAGTCCAACTTGTCCCAAAGTCCTTCTTGAAAAGTGGCAGAGAATGAAACAGGAAATAGGCCAGAGCCCTTACAGAGAGGAAAAAATAAATCATCCTTTTTAAGAGTCCTTGCCATGTGGTTTTCCTTCTCTTAAGAAGTCTCCTGGCGGTGGTTTATAATCCATCTGTGATCTGGCCTCTGCCCACCGCGTCCTGGTACCGCTCTCCAGCTAACCCTTCCTGCTCCAGACACACGGTCTTCTTTAGGTTCTGCAGACAAGCCAAGCTTCCTACTTTAGAGCACTTGCACCTGCTATTCTCTCCTCGCGGGATGCTATTCTCCCTGATCACACGATTGGCCCCTTGTCATTCAGATTTAAAATTAAATGTTACAACTTCAAAGTCACTTTCCCTGATATCCCCACTCATTCCATCTAAATGAGCCGCCCTAGGACAGATAGAGAGCTCCATGAGTATCATTGAAGGACAAATTGAGCCACGCCTCTATTCATGAGACACCCTGGGGTTTCCTTCTGTTTGGCCTCACTCGCATTGCTTCTATTTTCATTATGCGGTCACCTAAAGTACTATGGTTGTTTCCGCATTTCTGTTTCCCCACTACATTTTAAGCAGCTTGCAGGAAGAAGCTGTGTATCTGCTCTCTAATTCCCAGTGCCTTAGAAATGTGTTGAGTTTATAAGGCACCAATAATTCAAAGTAGCAAAGACACAATTACATTGTGTCTTTCGCCCTCTCAATACTCAGTGGTAGCAAATAATAACAAGTAAAGCTAATGGTGAGTAAGTGCTTATTTTGACCCAGCCCCCATGAAAAGGGCTTGAAATGTTTTATCTCCTTGAATCTTCACTGCAGCCTTGCTAACTGAGGTACTGCTATTATCCCCACTTTATACATAAGAACCTAAGGCTCAGAGAGGTTAAATTTCCTGCCCAAGTATTCACAGCAGTAGCAGCAGCACAACTCAAATCCAAGTAGTGGATCCCTAATGCCCATGCTTCTATCACTCTAGGACAGCTGGAGAAAATCTGGTGTGCCGCTCATTCTTTCCACTCCCCATTTTGCCATATCGATCTACCTGTCACCACGTGAACATGCGCACATGTGGTCGCAAGCTGACCTTACCCCAGGGTGGCTGCTCAAGTGCCATGCGGTGAAGGGCATCTCTGCATGAGTCTATTGTCCACAATAACTCTAACCACCCCACTGGAGTGACCAAAAGTCCTCCATTAGGGAGTCATTCTTTAAGCACTGCAAAATCCCGAGTCAAAATGCAAATATCAAAAGGGTTAACTGCTTTCAAACCAAAAAGAGTTTGGAGTGGATTGATTGTTCAGATTATCCAGCAGGGCCCTGAGGAATGAAACCCATCCCCCCTAAGGTTATCACAGAACAAGAGACATTTCTAGAAACATCTAATGGGCATCATCTTTGAAGACCCAATCAAGGCCAGGTGCCAGGACAAACATTCACATATGTGTAGTAAGGAGGAAACATTGCAGATGGTGTGGAAAACCTCCGTCTTCTGCAAACCGCTGCTTTAGAACCAATCCCACACGGCGGCTCTAAAAAGTATTCATCCTTAGCAAAGCAAAAGCCACAGAGCAAGAGAGCTAGGTGCTTGCTCCAATCAGCTAGAGAATCCGGGTCCTCACCAAACTAGAGACAACAAAGAGCCAGATAAAAGACAACAAGCCGGTCATTGTCTAACACGGCAGATGTTCGCACTACACATAACATGACAGCATCAGGGAAGAGGATTTCTAGGCTCTTTCCATCCTTGAAAACACTGCTCCTCCCACTCCCACTGCCCTGTTTTAGTACCTGTGCCCTCTGGGGCCCTCCCCCCTTCTTCCCCAATGGCAATGAAGGCGCTTCCACACATGACTGGGTATCTTTAGCCCTGGGCCACTTCAAGTCAGGCCACCTCTGCGGGCTGCCAGGGTGATGTATGAAATCCCTGGAGACGAGAGGAAAAGAGAGGCAGGGAGCCCCCTGCAGTGGCAAACACGGCCATAACCTCATTACGGTTGGCAGGTAGCCAAGGGCAAGGTCTCTGGGCTGGAGGATCAGTAGACCACGGGGATCCTGGGGACTGGGGGGCCCCTTGGGGACAAGGACCGTTTGTCTCGTTTCTTCAAAATAAAAGGAACAGGACAGCCATCCAAGGCCGTAGTTCCCAAACTTGAGTCATTTGGGTACCACTCTTCACGACGTTCCCATGTTGTCACCCTCCCCCCATATGCTAGTTTATCCATCACTCCTCTTTATCTCCGCTAGATTTTTGCATGTAAACACATTCCGTTGAAAAGGAAACTTTATATCGTTGTGAAATCGCTCGTTTGATGGAACAGCTTTTCCTAATACTGAAGAAAACGCATAACCATGTTTGTCCGCGTGCCATCTCAAATCACCACTGTTAACCCCGGAGGTGCCATAAGAGGGGCAGCTTTGGGAAGCTCACGCCACCCCAGGAGAGGTTAAGGGGTTGGACTCCGGGGCCGGAATGGCATTCCCGCCTCTTTCCCCTAGAGAGGGGGAACCTCGAGGGGTGCGAGGGGTGCACCGGAGTCTGCACAGGCTACATCCCCACCCCCACCCCTCACAGATCCTCCGACTTGCACGTTTCCTGTCAAAACAAACCCTTGGGGGAGGGGACGGCGGAGGGCCAGCCGAGTGCCAGGGAAACCCCGGCAACAAACCCTAAACAGACACTGCGGGGCCCGCCTGGCCTTCCCCGAGGTTCGGTTCGCTCACTCCAGCCGGGCCGAGGGGTCGCAGGCGAGAGGGTGTCCCTTTCCCGGAGCCCAGATGGTGGTGGGAAGCGGCTGGCAGAGCGGTCGCTGGCTCGGGCCCAGCAAGATGTACCCAGCGGCCCAGCCGCAGCGACCCGGCCGCCTCCGGGGCCCGACGCCCGCGCCCACCCGGACACCCGTCGTGGCTCCTCGGCGCCCGCGCCCCGCACCCACGCGGGACGGCGGTTCGAGGTCAAACAAGAGGATTGCGATTGCGGGGGGAGCTTGATCGCTCTGGCCCTGGCGTCCCAGGACTGAGTTCTCACGTGGGACAAAAAGCTCCGGGCTGCCCCACGCCAACATGTCGCCCCTCCGCCGGCCTGGGCCCAGCACCCCAGAGCCCGCGACCCTCCCCCGGGGTGGATACGCACCGGGCCAGCGCGGAGACAGCGGAGGAGAAGAAAGGCGACTGAGTGAGCCCCGGAGTCAAGGGTCTCCGGGCGTCCCCTCACCCAGCACACGGCACAAGCACCTGGGAAACTCACCCGTCCAACCACCCCCAGCCTCCCCGACCCCACCCCCCACGCGGTATTTAAAGGGCCGGGACGGACTCTAACGAGGCAGCCACGGCGTGGCCACAACAACACCGGAGAGTGGGGGGGAACAGAACGGGGGAAAGGTGGGGGAACCAGGGAACTCCTGGCTCCGCCAGCAAAACTCTGACAGATCTCCCAACTATAAGCCACATTTGCGCACGTTCGGATGAAAGGAACTGAGGAGATGCTTGAACTGACGGTGTTTTAGATGCATGGGAAAAGCCACCCCCCCTCGTTCTAGAAGTGGTGCAGTCCGGGCGCTCCGAGGGGCGGGGACAAAAGTGTTTACGGAACTGGGGCAGCGGTGCGGCCGAGAGCCGCCAGCGCTGGGGGCGGGGACTAAGGGGCGGGGCCTGTCAGGGCCTAAGGGGCGGGGCCGAGACTGGTGAGCCAAACTGGGGGCGGAGCGGGGGAGCTGGGGCCGCGGCGAGGGCACAGGCGGCTGGGCTCCTAGAAGCGCCTGAATGACCCCCACCTAAGGGAACCCCGGGTGCGCAGCAGCATGTGGACATTGCTGCAAGCAAGCTCCTCTGCCGCGGGTGGAACTTTTACTGCCCAGACACCCCTCGTGTAGACGGGCCGATCCAAATGAGGTGCTCCCTGTCACACCGTGGACACAGGGACAGCCCAAAGGACGTGGCTAGTGTGTTTCCACGCGCGTCTGCAACCGACAGTGTCACCCACGTTTGTGTCTCTGCACCTCCACATAAACACGGGTCCAGATTTGCATGTGGCTGGACTAGAGACGATTAACTCCTGGGAGTCACGCCTACGCAGGCTCTCTGGGGAGTAAACTTGTGTGTGTGCGCGCAGAAGATAAAGCATCTTACTTCCTCTAGGGTTTTTTGGCAGCACCTAGCTCTACGGTCCGGGAGACATTTCGACACTGGCTAATGTAAATAAGCAGGGCCAGGATGGGCTCTGTGCGGGCAGGCCAGCTGCTCAGCCCTTGTGGGGCATGCTTCAGGGATCCTCAAACTTTTTAAAGTGGGGGCCAGATCACGGTCCCTCAGAGAGCTGGAGGGCCGGACTATATGAACTACTAATTCCTACTGTAACACCTCGGCTGTGCTCACTGCCCAAAAAACCTGGTGGGCCGGATCAGACTCCTCTGCGGGCCGCATGTGGCCCGCGGGCCGTAATTTGAAGACCCCTGCCAGGGTATTCAGAAACACCCTTCCCGATTGGAATGGGGGGTTGAGCACAAATACGTGATACCTTAATCAATAAAGAAATTTAAAAAAAAAACCTTTCCCCAACCTCACCCATGAAAAACCGCTCTGTCTTTAGCCAGGTATAATCTGGTGTTATTTAGGAGATAGTTTCCTGCAGGGATATAAATGAGTTTTATATAGACTGACGTATTTTTATTTAGTGCTGAAATCATATCTGGATTGTGGAGGCAAAATTGGTTCTGGAAACAAACCAGACAGGCAACATTTTAAAGGAGGGTAGAAAGCCAGTTATCCTGGATGGGAATAATTCAGTGTTACAATAGGGACTTGTCTTGGATTCAAACCCTGGCTCTGATAATTACTACCCAGGCGATATGACCAATCAGGGGCCATGACAATGGTAACTGTCTCATTGGGTTCTTGTGAGGAGAAAATGAAATAAAGTATGCGAAGTGGTTAGGGCTGTAGAGAGTAAGCACTCCATGAGTGTTAGTTATGGAAACTGTTTGACAAACCACTCTGAACACACTTCTCTGGGGATCTACATAAAGCTGTATTTGTGTCTCCTTACGCCATTCTCTCCTCCCTCCTCTAAAAATATGCCAACTTGATACAAATCAAGAGATTAAAGAGAAAATGCTGTTGCCACCCAGGTCCTTTCAGGCCTTTGTTTATAAAGGTTGCTGGAATCAGCAGTCAGGATAACAGACGCCTCCAATTTTCAATTCTTGCCCAATAACCACCACACAACCACTATCAACACCCTAAAATCTCCACAATAGAAAGATTAACCAAAAATATCCTTCAAACTTCTGGACACTGTGACAATGACACATTCCGTTTTGCTTCCTTTGTTTAGCTTTGTAGGAGCTTAAATGTTGTTTTTGCTCTGTTACATAACTTGGAGCAGGTGAGCATGAGTCAAGAGAGTTGACCATTCTTCCTGGGTGACCCAACTGCCTGACCCTGGGCATGGCACTTATTTTAAAACCCACATATGTAACTCTCAAGACCACAAGGAAGCAATTTTTGTCAAATCAGGTGAGTCAAGTTTCAACATGGTTTGGGTTGAGAACCTTGAGGTGGGAGAGGTTGGGTCACATTAGAGACCCGAGCCAGGGAGAGAAAATATCCTGGAAACACGAACTTCTGTGAGTTCGACATTAAATAGCTTGTTACCTGGAGACCTTTTGGTCAGTTACCTAACCAACTGCCCTCAGCCTGACTTGGATATAAAAGCCCTTTGAAATAATATATATATAGCCCTAACCAGTTTGGCTCAGTGGATAGAGCATCAGCCTGTGGACTAAAGGATCCTGGGTTCCGTTCTGGTCAAGGGCATGTACCTTGGTTGCAGGCACATCCCCAGTGGGAGGTGTGCAGGAGGCAGCTGATCGATGTTTCTCTCTCATCAATGTTTCTAACGCTCTCCTCCTCTCCCTTCTTCTCTGTAAAAAAAATCAATAAAATATATTTTTTTTAAAAAAGAAAAGAAAAGAAAAAACATATATAGTGCTGCAAAGTATTAGGCAGATCCTTTACAAAATGGGCTTTGTATCACATTCTTGCACAGAGAGCTCAGGCAGTCATAGAATAAAATCCTCATTGCTCAGATTATGTTCAAGACCTTCTGGGGGGGGGGGGGATGTCTGAAAAGGCCACCTCTTTAGCAAGTAGAATGATTAACTTTTTATTTTAAGAAGGTATTATCACACCTAATTTTTCTAGCTTTTTTGGGGGGAGGACCACTTAGAGAACTCATGGTAATGCAGCTTGTTTTTTCCTATAAACCACATCTATTTTAAAACTTGATCTATTGCTTTTGGCAAGTAATTAAGGACCGGTCAAAGTTTTTGCTTAGTAAAGAAAAGTAAATACGAATTATCTTTTTACACATCCGAGTTTTAACATTTAAGTTAAAAGGAATCCTTGAGAATATATAGAAAAAAAATCTATAACTGTAGTGTCACTGTGGATTTGCAACTTCTCAACCCCTTGACTTGCCTAATGGAGCTGCACATTGTGCTGATCTAGCATAATGTACAATAAGTTGAACTATACTGCGCAGTTGGGAATGTGGAGCACAGAGAATACTTCAAACTCTGACAGTGACCTTGCCCCTATTCTCTGTATGGGAGTTCTGAGGCTTCTCTTCCTGAGTTGACCTCAGTTTCTCATTATGTTCCAAGCTGCTGACCCAGGACTGGCTTCGTGGATGTACAACCTGTAAAGCTGCACAAGACTCTACCCTTGGAAGACCCCTAAACTTTAATGCTCTGCTAGTGCAGTCTTGACATCCGTAATTTTTTAACAAGGAGACCCACATTTGCATTTTGCATTTGGACCTCACAAATTATGTAGCTGGTCCTGATCTCACCACACAGATGATGAATCTAGTGTTTACAGATGATTATTTTCCTTTAATCTGTCCCCAAATGCAAAGCAATTATTTTATCTAGTTGAAGACACATACATCTGTTTCAATGCTGTAGATGTATCCCAGGACTCATGGCCCATTGAAGGAACTATCAAGGATAATTTTGATTGCAAATAATTTTGACCTTACACTGTTCCTTTAGAACCTAACCCCTCACATAAGATATGACTCCACTGTAAGTAGGAACATGGGCTAAATGGAACCTCATCTCTCTTTTTCTCCCCTGTTCATTTTAAGGTACTAGGAAAGGTTAAAATTCAGTAAAGGGGGGGGGGAGAGGAGGACAATATAAAGTGAAAGAAATAAAAATAATTTGGCTAATACACAAACTAGAAAATGGTCACTGAATGTACAAAATGTAACCACACCTTTTTGGCAGATTTTTGTCATTTTCTTCTTTTTGTCTTGAATATAAGGCAGAATTAGATCACTGACCAGTTTTGAAGTTAATAAAAAAAGTTGATACTTGATTAAGTATCCAAAGCACCAAAACCAACTTTTCTCTGACTCCACTGAATTGAATTAGTATAAAATTGGAGGTTATTTCTCATTCCACTTGTTTGTATCCTCACACCTAGGACATAGCTCCGGATCCTGACCCCTCACATACTAAGAGGGGGAAAAAGCATTCTCAGTACCTTCCCTTCACCCTCCACGGGCCCCCTCCACTTACCTGGAAACCACTGTTGTCCCCTAGAAAGCAAAAAAAGAATGAGGACCAGCAGCAGTGGAGACAACTGTGGGCAGGAAGTGGGAGGGGCCAAGCAGAGCTGATGCTCACAGGAGCACCTAGGAGAAGCCAAAGAGATGATTCAGAGCCCTGACCAACACAGTCATGCTCTTTATCCCACCTCTGAGCCATCAGGCAGTCCTCTTCTAAATGCCTTCATAGCTCAATCATGGTTGAATAATTTGATCTTCACTTTAAACATCAATTGGAAAACCAGAGGGGGAAGAGCTCCTAAAATAAAGGGCACAACTTAGAAGACATAAAGGAAAAGATTAAGAAAGGTGTCTTCAGATAGCGTGTTCAACATAAAAAAAAAACCACTAGTTAGAACAATGATTATGTAGTGATACCATTTATAACTCGAGAAAGAACTTGTACTTGAGAGCACAAATCATGTATTTTATACATAGGAAATGCAGAGAAATGGATGAAAACATTACCCTCCAAACGGTTTAAGAGGCAAGTTGGGAGAAGTTTCTTGTTTAGTTTATATATATGCAAATGGCTTATTTCTTTTCCAGTAAGAATGTATTCATTCAGATGTCACTAATATAATTTCATGGTGCTAATACAACCACATCACTTTTATCATTGTATGCTCTCCTAAATATACCTTAGTGGTGGTGGACCCTTAACACTCACAATAAATATTATAACTTTCCCATCTCTCTTTTATTCATTTTTTTTAAGTAAGTCATAAAAAACAAAAGGAGCTTTTCATGTAAATTACAGAAAGGGATATATTTGCAAAGGATCCTTATTTTAAAAAGATAAATTAATTTACAATTCTATGGTATGTCAGCATTACTTAAGCTGGGTGGGAAAATACTGATTTTTACTTTTTCAGTAGTTCTTCTCAAGCTCAGTTCTTATAACGTCAACATGTATGGCATTTACTTGCATTTTTAAAACACGTTTTGCCCAACGGGCGACTTCTAAGAGTTTCCTCCCTTTGATGATAAACTGAACAGGCATTCTTTCCCAAAGTGGCATAGGACTTTAATTATAGTAACTTTTGAGAATGATAAAGTGGGAACTCTGAATATTCAGATGCCTGTAGTATAGCTGTTAGCTGAGTTCCTTGGGGTTCTAGTATTGAAGGGAACCAAAATTGTTATTATTTTTTGCCACCCTGAAGCTGCCTTTGGGGGATATTGATTTTAAGTTGTTTATTAAGAAACAAGACTTTAGCCAAAACTGGTTTGGCTCAGTGGTAGAGCGTCAGTCTGCGGACTGAAAGGTCCCAGGTTCAATTCCAGTCAAGGGCATGTACATTGGTTGCGGGCACATTGGTAGGGGGTGTACAAGAGGCAGCTGGTCGATGTTTCTCTCTCATCTACGTTTCTAGCTCTCTATTTCTCTCCCTTCCTCTCTGTAAAAAAATCAATAAAATATACTTTAAAAAAAGAAAGAAAGAAAGAAAGAAAGAAAGAAAGAAAGAAAATGGCAAGGAAAAAAAAAGAAACAAGACTTTAAAAGAACATTCCACCCTCCCCCTTTTCCTGCCCAAGAGATTCAGACAGAAAAATCTGCTTCAGGAAGGAAATCTTAGGATGTTCACCTTAGCCGAATTTGATTTAAGTAAGATAAATAGGAGGGCTTCTGACAGGAAACTATTCATTAGATATCCCTCATGTCCTGTTGTTTCTGAGTTGTCCAGCAAGAACTTCCCTGCTAGGCTGAACTGGTTTGGCTCAGTGGATAGAGCATCGGTCTTTGGACTGAAAGGTCCCAGGTTTGATTCCAGTCAAGGGCATGTACATTGGTTGCGGGCACATTTCCAGTAGGGGATGTGCAAGAGGCAGCTGGTTGATGTTTCTCTCTCATCGGTCTTTCTAGCTCTCTATCCCTCTCCCTTCCTCTCTGTAAAAAAATCAATAAAATATATATATAAAAGAACTTTCCTGCATGAGTGTCCCACCCTCCCACAACTACCTGCAAATTGCCCGTTCTCACTTCTGAAATCTAATACCCCTCCCTCCCCACTTTCTCCTTTGTCCAAGTGCCTTATGTATCCAATGTGGCCTCATTATTTTTGGAATTTTCAAGCTTATGTGAATTTCCCAGGCACATGTATTAAAATTTTGATTTTCTTCTGTTAACCTGTCTCTGTCAATTTGATTATTAGCTTAGCTAAGAGAACTTAGAAGGTGGGAGAAAATGTTGTGTTGTTTTATTTTGCTTTGTTTTGTTTAGCTCCCACAGTTTATTAGGGCACTGAGGGTTTGGGTGACCCAAGGGATATTGAGTGACTCACTGAATTAGCAGGTCAAGAATAGAAACCAGAACACATTTCGTGGCTTCTGTACACGCACACATACACATGCAGTGTCACATGCAAAGTATTCCCCATTGGTGTAATTATCTAATTTCCATAACAACATGTCAACAAGCATTATATCAACTAAGTGCCCAAAGCATTTGTAATCACATTCCACATTCCATTCCTCTAGAAGGGTTCTTGGGCCAGGTACTGGGGTGGCTGTGCCTTCCAGAAAGCAAGAATGAAATGCTGCCAACTTCCTAAACTATGAAGCTGTTTCTGCTTCTCTGCTGTATGTAGGAAGTAGAGGGGAAAAAGAAGTGAGTCTTGGTACAAGAACATTTGGAGTAAAGAGCAACAATGAGGCATTTCTGGGTGATTTCTAAAGAGGGATTCTTGGCCATGGCTTTGTTCATGTTACACGTGCAACTGCAAGCACATAATCAGCAAATCCTGAAAAGCTGGGTACAATATAATTGTGTACAAGGGAATTTTAATGCTTACGCTGAATTCTTTATTTAAAGGAAGGCTACTTTGATTATACTTGTAAAGTTAAAAAGGTATTTTGTTTTTTTAATTTACAAGTATATGTAGATCAAAGTTTTCAAAGAGCAAATCCATTAAGGCACAAACTAACAGTATATATAAAAAGCGAATGTAGTAGGGTAGAAAGAGGTTGTTTTTTTGGATTCAGACAGACCAGAGGGCTCATAACCAAGTTCCACCACTCATTACACATATGACCTTATTTTTACAGATGTAAAATGGGGGTGTTGTGGGGACCACTTGTCATTTTGGTGATCCAACTTCCCAAATGGTAGTCCCATTATTACCATTTAATATACATGCAGTGCCATTTGATAGAACTTTTCTAATCTGGCTTTGGGAGTCACACATTGTCACTTCCACCACATTCTATGGGTTAAAAGACCATTATATTCAAGGAGAGGGGAATTAGGTCCCACCCTCTGTGGCAAGAGCTTCAAATAATTGTTAGACACATTTTGAAATGACCACAAACCCCACTTATGCTTTAGGGACACTAAACCACCCACTGGTCCAAGCCTTTACCTATATATACCCTGCCCTTTTCTTGCTTTGCCCTTGTTCCCACAAATTTACCTCCCAACTTTCTAGTCACCATTTGAGATTCAGCTTCGATGCTATCTGCATATAACCTTCTACGGCCCCACATTTGGAAGTAATTGACCTTCTCTGTTCAGCCCATGGCCCTCTTTCAATTTCCCGTAGGTGACCTGAATAGTATTTGTTGAATGGATAAGTAGAATAATAAAATCTCAGGTGTGAAAGTGACCTCAGGTGTTACTAAGAACATCCTTTATGAACTTGTTTTCTATTCGTGTTCATTTTCCCTTCTGGATTTTTTAGTGTCTGGAAGGTAGGGGTCAAGTTTGACTTACCTTTCTAAGTATGCCCACCCCCGCCAACCTCTAAGTCACCCAGGAGTACTTCAGCCTTAGTAGACTTTCAAAGACTGTTTGTAGCGGTGTTTCTCTCTTTTCCGCGTCCAGCACTGAAAAGGAACGGGTCTGGTTTCTGAGTAGAGGAGCTGAGAGTTGAGAAAATATAAGAAAGCAAGAAAGCAAGATGCAGAAATAGAAGCAAGCCAGGTGGGACGCTGTCACTCTGATGGAGGAACAGGACCCTGAGCCCATGCATCGCATTTATTTTATACCCCCAAATACCAGGAAGTATCATCAAAACTTAGGATCAAAGGAGTTTGTTTGCATTATTGAATAGGCCCTAGCATTCTGGTGCTTGACTGGATTTACATATCTAAGCCCTCTACCAGGCGGACACCTGGGCTGATATGAAGGCCAAGCTGATAACACTTTTTGCCTTCTTGGGGAATGTGATTCTGAGAGGAGAGGTGGCTCTGCCACTTGCCTCAGACTCAGCTGACAACAATTAAAGAAATGTCCATGTGCCTTCCCAGGTGCTGTCTACAACTGCTAATTAAACGATCAAGCCTGCCTCCCAACACACACACACACACACACACACACACACACACACACACACTTTATTCATTTGCTATTTTTCCATTAAGTTGGTTTGAGGCAGGTTGGAACCACTGGAAGAGATAATCTTCAAATGTTGAAAGGGCATGAAATGCTCTTAGCTCACCAGACACCGTAGGTCAGAATGAATGGTCTTTAGCATGGCTTCCCTCCAACAACTACTTTTCTGGCAAAGATGGTGCTGTTGTCCCAAACCAACCAGGGTCACCTTCAGCCATCCTTTCATGCCCCTCCCTTCCCTGACTTTCTCTTCTCCGAAAGCAGAATTGTCTGGGCCACAGTAAACGGATTGACCCAGATCATTCCACTCATTGTAAATATCAGTGCTAAAGCTAATACTAGTAAACAAAAAAGCAGCTCACCTCACTGTTGGGCAGTTTCTGACTTATAAACAAGGGATGTTCCAAAAATTTTCAGGGCTTACTTTGCAAAAAACCTGGTTGCACACAAAGAATTTAAAGCTCCTTAGGTGACCCACAAAACACCATTCCAGCAATAATATCTTCAAAACACCGATTCATTGCAATGAAAAAATAATACAATCCTAGTAACTAAAAAAAAATATAGTTTTTGAAGCAAATCTAATATGCTGATGTTTGAGGGGAAAGCTAATTTAAGGAAAGTGAGAAAGTAGTTGCAGAATTTGGGGTGCATATACTAAAGACTTCCTGACCCTCTCCATGACATTGAAGAGTGATTTATCCGGTTCTCTTTTATATCTAACTCTGATTGCCAACTCATGCTCTCCCCCCTTCCCCCCACCTCCAGGTATAACTCAGTAGTCCCAGCCCTCACAAGGGTATGAGCAGAAAATGAGGTCACATTTCCATTTTGCACTCAAATTATGATAGTCTGCCTGCCCACAAGTTTTCTGCATCACTGGAAATAAATCTCCTTTAAAGCATCCCCCAGTTAATCCTGAGCAGTCACGTGTGCCTCCGAGCTTATAGACACTGCATGGCACTAGGCCTGCTTGTCCTCTCCTACTCAGATTCCCATGTGTCCAGGTCAACTGCTCACACAGATGCTTGGACAGTTCTGCCACTGTAAGCCATGCGGCAGCCCAGGTCCCTGCCAAACAGACAACCTCTGGATGCCTCCAAACCTTCTAAACTTTGTGCTGGGCTCAGTGCAGAGCTGGGAGCTGAGCCCCCTCCCTGGCCTTGTACACACTCTAGGTTGCTCATGCTCCGAGCCTCCCTAGGTCTTTCATCAGTTCCAGCACAGCTTGGCCTCCAGCGATGCTTCTGTTAGTGCACAACCCAAGAACTTGGGCACTAGTCAGATTACTAATCAGACCTGACTTAAAAAAACAAAACAAATCTATATATGTTTTCCTTCAAGGGACTGAAAAGAGAAATGGAAGCCAAGCTTTCCTGAAGATATTATTATAAATGTCAAAAGAGGATTGGAGAGCAAGAAGAGGCTTTAACAGAATGTCTTTGTGTGAATGTCCCATCTTGGCCGTGGAGTGAGGTAGTCAGCAAGTTACCATTCATTCATTCATTCATTCAGCAAAAGTTTTACTAAGCAGCTACTATATGCCAGGGACTGTTTGTATACAGAGGGCCAAGCAGTGAACAAAGTAGGCAAAGTCCCTGCACTCAATGAGCTCATGTTTTAGCAGGGGAAGGCAGGCCGCACAGAAATAAATAAATGGATCTGCATAATTTCAGGTGTGGCAAGTGCTATAAAGCAGGATAAGGAGATGGACAGACAGGCATGGGGTGCTATTTTAGGTAGTTTGGTCAGGCAAGGTACTGGTTCAGGTAGTTTGGTCAGGCAAGGAATCCTTCAGATTCCTCCTAAAGTTATATTTGAGCAGGAATCTGAAGGAAATGAGGGTATAAGCCTGCAGGTGTCTGGGGAAAGAATATTCTAGGTAGTGGGAATAGCAAGTGCAAAAGGCCTGAAGTAGAAGCACAGCGGCATACTTAAGGAACAGCCAGGGAGCAAGTGTGGCTGGGGTGTGGTGGTGAAGGGGATGGGGGCAGATGCACATTAGAAAAGAATATTCTAGGTAGTGGGAATGTGCATCTGCTCCCATCCCCATGTGGCTCTTGAGCCGTGGTCGGCAAACCATGGCTCGTAAGCCACATGCAGCTCTGTGGTCCCTTGAATGTGGCTCTTCCACAAAATACCACCGCCTGGGAGAGTCTATTTTGAAGAAGTGGCATTAGGAGAAATTCAAGTTTAAAAAATTTCAATCTCTCTCAAAAGAAATTTCAATCATTGAACTGTTGCTATTTGGCTCTGATGACTAATGAGTTTGCCGACCACTGGGTTAGAGCTAATCTGGGGCCAGGCCACAAAGGGCCTGTAAGGGATGAGAAGCAATTAGAGAGAAGCGACAGATGTTTTAAAAGAATCACCCTGTGAGGAGAACAGAGAGGGGAAGCAGGGAGCAGGGAGGCCAGTTCAGAGGCCGTGGCAGTATTCAGACTAGAGATGGTGCTGGATGTCTGGGGTTGTGCTGGGGGCCTCCCCCTGTGGATGGACTAAGCCTGTGCATAGCAGTTGGGTGTTTCCTCTTCACTCCTGTCCTGAGGGTACACTGTCAGGTGCAGCTTTCTCACTGCCTCGTCTGACAGTGAGAAGGAGATTACCTGGGATGGATGCAACAAAATGGTACATGAGTAGGAACATAGTGTCATAAAGGTCCTTGGGTAAACCCCCAAGTGGACGCCAAGACTCTGCTATCTCCTCAAAATTAAATTTTCCTTGCCATGGGAACAAATGGGGCCAGTGGATGACAAGCATTGCTCTTAAGGAAGGGCATGCCAACATGACGGCTGCAGTTTAGTTTGGATGCTATTAGCCTTGAGGAACAAAAAGCCAATTCACACTGGCTTAAACAGTGAGCAAATCATGGCCCATAATAGGAAGTCCAATGGTATTGTGCTTGCTTCCACATTTTGATATGTATATATTTATAGCCGTACTAAAGGCGTGGTGCACAAAATTTGTGCACGGGAGGGGCATGTCCCTCAGCCCAGCCTGCACCGTCTCCAATCTGGGACCCCTCAGGGGATGTCTGACTTCCTGTTTTGGAAATCTCTCTCACAATCCAAGACTGCTGGCTCCCAACCACTTGCCTGCCTGCCTGCCTTCCTGTTTGCCCCTAACTGATTCTGCCTGCCAACCTGATCACTCCCTAACTACTCCCCTGACAGCCTGATCTATGCCTAACTGCTCTCCTGCTGGCCCCATTGCCCCTAACTGCCCTCCCCTGCTGGCCCGGTCACCCCTAACTGCCCTCTCCTACAGGCCTGTTACCCCCTAACTGCCCTCCCCTACAGGCCTGTTACCCCCTAACTGCCCTCCCTGACAGGCCTGGTACCCCCCAACTGCCCTTTCCTGCACGCTTGGCTGCCCCTAACTGCCCTCCATGCAGGCCTGGTCCCCCCCAAATGCCCTCCCCTGTAGGCCTGCTCCCCCCCAAATTTCCTCCTTGTTGGCCCGGTCAACCCTATCTGCCCTCCCCTGCAGGCCTTATCACCCCAACTGCCCTTCTCTGCTGGCCATCTTGTGGCAGCCATGTTGTATCCACATGGGGATGGCCATCTTGTATGTTGGAGTGATGGTTAATTTGCATATTACTCTTTTATTAGATAGGAGGATATGACCAGCTCGACTCTTTCTTTTCCCCTTCCACTATGCTACAAGATGTACTCACTTACCATGCTTATTAGCATTGCCTTTCTTCCTCCATTAGAATTAAACGCTCGGAGGGCAGGGCATATCCTAAGTGCCTAGAATGGTGTCTGAATCTGTATACACACACTTTGAATAATTACAAAGGCAGTATTTATTAAAATACATTTCATTTTCAAAATTGAGCTATCAGCTGCTAAAGTGTGTATACAGTTTTTTGGGACACCCAGTATTTGTTGAATGAATGAGTAAAAGCATGAAATATTTTCCTTTGGATCCCAAATGAAGCAAAAGGAAGGTCATGATGGCCTCTCTCTGCTGGGGAAGTAAGAAAAAAGTCAGGAAACTCTCCATTTGCTGGGACAACTTCCTTGTGGCACCGCAAAGGACAAGACTGTAAACTACAAACCAAATCCCAAAATTCATTCATCAAACAAATCTTTATTTTCCAATCATCGAATGCAAAATGCTATGTTCAAGATACTTGGAACGATCTTCAGACTTGACCAGATGGTGGATATCACTTGGCAATGTATTTGATAAAGATTTAAAAGTGTGTGTAACCCCTGACTGGCCTTCGCCTCTGGACTTGGTGTCTTGACCAATAGCACCCGACTTTGGCAGGCCCTGCACACATGAGAAAAATAGGAAGCATGTGGCACTATGTCCTAGAGGCTGTGACGTGGTTAGCTCATTTTAGTTCAGATCTGCTTATTATGCCTCATTTTCCTATGTTCTGGGCACTATGGAAGATGCTAGAGGTGTAATAGTGACCAAGGCTCTCAAGTTCATGAGGTAATTTAGTGAGGCAGCCAGTGTAGTGCAAGAGACAAACATAAAAACAGACAATTATAATGAAACTAGAGGCCCGATGCACAAAATCCTTGCACCTGGGGGGAGGGGGTCCTTCAGCCTGGATTGCGAGATGGCTTTGGCACCCCACTGGTGCACAATTGATTGGGGCCAGGGAGGGACGTGGGAGGTTGGCCAGCCAGAGAGGGATCGAGGGAGAGTTTCAGGGCATGTCCGGCCCTTCTCACTCAGTTCTGATAGGCCGACCCCAGCAGCAAGCTAGCCTACTGGCCGGAGCATCTGCCCCCTGGTGGTCAGTGCACATCATAGTGAGCGGTTGAAGGGCCTTAGCATATCATTAGCATAGTATGCTTTGATTGATTGAATGGCAGACTGGATGACTGAATACTTAGCATATTAGGCTTTTATTATATAGGATGTCACTGTGATATTGGATGTTTATGCCAGGCAGAGTAGGAAGGCATGAATGACTCCATGTGGAGGGAACAGATAAAACTACAGAAAGGAGGTGATTCTTAAGTAGGGTTTTGAAGGTTGAATAGGAATTTACCTATAGGCAAACATGGCGTTGAAAAGGGCAGACTGACAATCCAAATGGAAGGTACAAATGCATGAATGTACAATATAAAGCAGCACTGTCTGTTTAGAGAGCTACAACTGGTTATGTATTTCTGGAATACATGTACCAGTTAGGGAATTACTAAAATTGAGGCTGGAGAGTTGACCAAAGGCCAGAGTATTAATACTTTGCATTAAGAGGTTTGTGGCTTATTTTAAGTTATGATTTTTCATGAGGAGAGTGAGACGATCATATTTGTATGTAGAAAGATCACTCTGGCATCCAGAAGCAAGATGGGTTTGAGAGGACTAAATAGATATAGTCAAGGAGGCCCACTCATAGGAAAAATAATATCGCTTGGCAGTTTCCTACACTGCCCAGCAGGTGGAGCAAGTAGGCCAGAACAGCTTAGTTGCTGGCTGGGGGGTATGTAGAAAGGATAAAATAGGAGAAAGCACCACATATAAGTGAGACCATGTGATATCTTATATGTGGAATCTGATGAACAAAATAAACTGATGAATAAAATATTCTAGTAGCATGGATGCATGGAATAGAATAACATCTCAGTGGGGAGGGAGGTGGAGAGGATGGGAAGAGATTAACCACAGATCATATATGCATATGTGCCTAACCCATGAGCACAGACAATAGTGTGGGGAAGGTCTGAGGTGGGGCAGGGGTTGGATGGAGGGGGAAAATGAGAGACATCTGTCATACTGACAACAGTAAAGAAAAATTAGGAGGAAGCACCAGTAGGTAGAGGACTTTTCATAAACAGGAAGCTTCTAAGTCAGGTAGGTGCTCATAACTCTGTAAATTACTGTATTAATTTTAAAAATTCTCCAGGAAAAACTAGAAGTCACCAAAATGTCCACAAATAGAGGAAACATTAAATATCACTAAACATTTGCATACTGGATTACTAGGAAGCCATTTAAGGGAATAGCTTTGTATGCATTCAGATGAAAAAAAAGTCTAAGTGAAAAAAGCAAGTTGTAGAATAGTGTAGAATATGATCCCTTATGTACAAATGTCTAGAAAAATGATCATGAAATTGATATGAGTGGTAATTTCAAGAGAGGGTTTGGGGGCTACTGGCTCTGTGTGTATGTAGCAGCTTTATTGAGGTATAACTGGCATACAATAAGCTGCACATATTTAAACTGCACAGTTGAATTTCCAATAATAATAATGACTATAAAAAATAGCAAATATAGCCGGGACTGGTTTGGCTCAATGGATAGAGCATCGGCTTGGGGACTGAAGGGTCCCGGGTTCGATTCCGGTCAAGGGCATGTGCCTTGGTTGCGGGCATATCCCCAGTAAGGGGTGTGCAAGAGGCAGCTGATTGATGACTCTCTCTCATCGATGTTTCTAACTCTCTATCTCTTATCTCTCTCCTTTCCTCTCTGTACAAAATCAATAAAATATTAAAAAAAAAAAAAGCTGTAAGAATAGTTTAAAAAAAAAAAAAAGCAAATATATCCATCACCCTCACAAGTTTCCTCACATTTGTGTATAATCCCTTCTGCCTTCCTTTTTTTGTCCCGAGGCAACCACTGATCTTTCTGTCACTCCAAGTTTGCATTTTCTAGAATTTTACATAAATGGAATCATTCAATGTCTTATCTTTGGTCTTGCTTCTTTCATTGAGTAGAATGAATCTGACACTCGTCCATGTTGTTAAGCATCACTCACTAATTCCTTTTCATTGCTGAACAGTATTGCATCGTATGGATGTGTCATGATGTGCTTATCACTCACCTGCTGATGGATATGTGGATTGTTAACAGCTTTTGGCTATTTCCAGGAAAGCTGCTAGGAGCGTTCATGTGCCAGTTTACTATTTGTGTATGCATCCATCTCTCTGGAGTAAATACCTAGGATCATACAGTAGATGTGTGTTTAACTTTTTTTTTTTTTTTTTAATATATTTCATTGATTTTTTACAGAGAGGAAGGGAGAGAGAGAGAGCTAGAAACGTTGATGAGAGAGAAACATCGACCAGCTGCCTCCTGCACAGCCCTCACTGGGGATATGCCCGCAACCAATGTACATGCCCTTGTCCGAAATCGAACCTGGGACCTTTCAGCTCCTCTGATTTTCCTTCTGGTTTTCTCCCTCCTTCCTATTGTAGAGTTTTCAGTCAGTCGACTACCTGTAGCTCTGGGCAATGTCCACTCTACATTTTAGTTGTATTCCATTGAAATTGTTGTGAGCTGCTGCGGCTAGGTGTCTACCCGAGCAGCCATCTTGGATCCTCCTCTCAATGACCCGAACCTGGGACCTTTCAGTCCGCAGACCGACGCTCTACCGCTGAGCCAAACTGGTTTTGGCATAAGTTTTAAGAAATTGGTTTCCAAAGTGATTGTACCATTTCCCGTCCCGCCAGAACTATGTGAGCACTCCAGTTTCTCTGTATCCTTGCCAGTCACTGGCATGATCAAACTTTTTCATTTCGGCTCTTTAAATGGGTGGTTGAAATGTTCATTTCTTTAATGATTAAAGATGCAGATTTTTCACATACTTATTTGCCAGCTGTAGAGCTTTGGCAAAATATCTATTCAAATGTTTGTAAGCTATTGACATTTATTTCACTGTATACTTCATAAAGTTTTAAATTTTTATAACAGCCCTGTATCTGCCGTATAATAAAAAAAATTTAATTAAAAATATCTCAACCCAGAATACAACAATAATTACAATTCGAACTTTAAGCTTAATAGTAGTATACTATGCTAGGGTGAAGGCAGATCCTGATTATATCCTTAAAAGATAAAATATTTGGTTCCCAGTCTCAAATTATGAGGAAATAACCTCAAAGCCCTTATGATTTTTATTTCCAGAGGTTATTGGTTTGGGGGAGATACCACGAGCTTAGACTCACAGGAACCTGACTGCAAACTCCAGCTCTTCTACTTCTCAGTTGTGAGGTCTCATCGCTTTTTCTTTTTCTTTTTCAAATCTGGTTCGTAGGCTAACATTTGATGCTATATTTAGCCCAATAACTAGCATGTAACATGTGCTCCACAAACATCGGAACTCGCTTGAGTGTCTTGCCAACCAACTGTTCCATGTTCACAATTCAAGCTAGGGCGAGGTAAAGCACAGGCACGGTGTTTTGTAAGGAACTGGTGAAACTAATGTCAAAAGAGGCAACATCCTCTGTGGTAACAGAGGTCACCATCTTTGAAGAATCTAAATGAAGAGCTCTGGTTTGCCTTTGGTTTTGAAAGTGGGGAAAACAAAACAAAACAGGGAACTTGGGTTGAAAAGGGACTTTATTGAGCATGTTAGCACATGTTGACTTCCTCTGAAGAAAACCTCAATATCTTCCATTGCTCAACCCATCCAAGGGCCTTACAGATGCGCATGGCACCCTGCAGAGCTTTTCTTCTGCAAGTTTCCTATTGGGGTGTGGACAAAAGGGGCACATGCTGACCTGACAAGCTCAGAGGAGGCCTGCATGGCGGTCTTGCAAACTCAGAGACCTAAAGTCACCACAAAGGATGGTCTGAAATTAAATTTTAACTAAGCACAGTGATGGTGGGCAGTTACATCCTAGGCCAGTATCTTCACTGATAAGGTCAACCTTTAACTTAACTGAGCTATCTGTCCAAAGCTATCTGTCCTTTTGCATCTATGATAACATACCCTTGAAATGTCTGGGTAACTTGTAACTTCCCTTTTTTCTGGAGCCCCAACCCAATGTGGTGGGCGCCAGGACAGAGACCATAAATCCCTTCATTATCGTGTTAATTGTTCTTGCACCCACCCAAGTATGTGTCCTTCATTTCACTTTTTATCCAATTCCAGGGGTTTTTCCAGCTTTGCTTTATCCCACCTCCTTAATCTATCACCAATGAATTTCATGTAACCCACCTATGTCCCTCCTTTGATGGCAATGTATAAATACAAATGTAACATGCCATTCTTTGGAGCATTATCTCAATTTGCTGAGGTTATGCTTCCCGGCATATGTTGACAGTTTGGCTCAAATAAACTCACAAAACCTCTTTACAGGTTTCAATGTTGTTGTTGTTTTTACATTAAATAGGGGTTATTGTCAAGGTCGAGATGTTGGGGTATTGTGTAATGCAATGGAAAGATTCACGGCAGCCACAGCCGAAGAGAAGCTTTCGGAGGGGAGATGTGAGGAACAGCTGCTGAACCCATGGCTAGAGAAAAGAACTCGGAACTCAAGTCTCCTGTGTGTCTTGGCCTTGATCTCAAAGTGGCACAAATCTTCAGGGGCTTCATCCCCTCCAGCAGGGTCCTTTGCTCCCACCTTCCTTATAGCTCCAATGATCTGGTACGGGGGTTACTTGTTCAAAGCTGTGAGTCTTAAGGAACTTAGCGATGACATTCTTAAGAATTGTTGTTTGCTTATTTTTCCCACTTTTGTACTGGTATATCTTCAGCATCTGGCACAAAGCAGGTTCTCAATTAAAACCATAGATTTGTGTAGCAGAGGAGATACAAAGCTTGCCATCCACCAGCATGAGAAGTGTGGATTCCATTTCTGTGAAAGATCCATTTGTTCAGCTGGGCACCTGCAAGGATCCGGAGTTGAGTCTGAAGGCTGGGACTTGAGGAAGCTGAATACAGTGCAGAACACAGAAAGGTCTGGGGTTGGGTGTGGGGTCACGGTGGGATAGAAAGGGCAAAGGGTGGGAGAGAGGGAGAGGGACTAGTATGATACTCATAGAGCAAAGCAGACAATAAATAATGCATCTCCAGGACCTGGTAGCCAAAGTGTTCTGTTTTCAAAGGGTTGTTTAACATTCATTTTGAATGAATTTCAACAGTGCAAACCTCTCCTTGCCCTCCAGTATCTTTGATAAAGCCTATCTTTGATAAAGCATCCAGATCACCTTATAGTGTGGGTTTTCTTTTATATATATATATGTGTGTGTGTGTGTGTGTGTGTGTGTGTGTGTGTGTGTGTGTGCATTATTGATTTCAGAGAGGGAGAGATAGAAACATCAATGATGAGAGAGAATCATTGATCGGCTGTCTCCTGCATGCCCCTACCAGGGAGCAAGCCCGCCACCCAGGCATGTGCCCTGACTGGGAAGTGAATCGTGAACTCCTGGTTCATAGGTTGATGCTCAACCACTGCGCCACACCAGCCGGGCTATAATGTGGGTTTTCTGTAAAAACACGAGGAAAGGACTGAACTTCCACCCGAGTCAGGGCCAGAAGGGTGAGACCATTTCCTGAATGAACTAGTTCAGTGGAGTCAGGAGTTGGAGGCAGAAGCAGCCACATGAAAGTAAACTTAACAAAATAAGCAGAAATCGCAGGGAAGGCTTTGAACTTATCCAAAGGCAGAAATGTGGGAATTCCCAGCTCATCTTGTCTTACGGTGTAGAGAGATTGCAAAAGGAAGGAGAGGAAGAGAGGGAGGAAAGAACCAGAGTGAGAAGATGCCCTTCCTACCTCCAGGCTGTCTGGCCTATTTGAGAGTGTAGATTCTGTAAATATGAAAAGATAGCCATCAATGTAAGAGTGTAAGAGTCAATGAAAGGGAGCAAATACCAGTGTAAGATCTTAGGGACAAAAAGCCGTTCTCATGAAAGAAGTAAGCCTGGATGGAACTGGCCTTGAGGGATGAACTGGCCTACTGCTTAAAGGAAGTTTATTTTAGCCCTAACCGGTTTGTCTCGGTGGATGGAGTGTTGGCCTACAGACTGGAAGGTCCCAAGTTCAATTCTGGTTAAGGGCATTTACCTTGGTTGCGGGCACATCCCTAATAGGGGGTGTGTGGGAGCAGCTGATCAATATTTCTAACTCTCTATCCCTCTTCCTTCCTCTCGGTAAGAAATCAATAAAATATATTTAAAAAATAAATAAAAGAAGTTTGTTTTATATATGTCTAATTACATAAATATAGTTATACGTTAATTATTTATCTATTGTCTTCTCTTATTGGGGAGAGTGAGTTGGATCATGTGTTTTGGCTCTGAAATGAAACAGACCAGGCTCTAAATTCTGACATGGAGCCTCAGTTTTTTCATTTGTACACTGGAGATAGTAAGAGTGAAAGGGGGGAAGGGCATGTAATAGGAACTGGACCCCAGTATGGAGTGATTATTCACATTACTAACTATAGAGAAGAGGTTTTCTTACAGACCCTGGGAAACTGGAGGATTCAGCTACAAGAAGAAAAACAGAGCTGTAAAGATGCCTGGGGTTGGATAGGTCCATTGCTCAGAAAAGAAAATAATGTTTTGAGAACAAAGGACAGGAAGCACTTTGATTTGGTTGCTGTGCCTGGACCCTGACCCTCTCCGGGGAGTTTTCCTTAGGAATGCTGACCATTCTCCAGTCCCAGGAACACCATTGAAAGTTAACTAGCTTGTTACTGGAATTTTAAGATCCTAGAAGGAGACAGGGACCATGGATCCTGCAGCCAGTATTCTGCTCCCTCCTCCCCAGACACATGCAGCTTTCTTCTTTATCCCTATTCTAGAGGCCCAGTGCACGAAATTCGTGCAAGAGTAGGCCTTCCTTCCCCAGTTTTCAGTCAATGCATGATTTAGGTGGCCTTTTTTTCTTCTTTTTGTATTGCCAGTCATTCTGAATATAAAACTTAGATCCTAATTAACATCCATTCAGCATAGAATTTCCGCCCCCCCCCCCCCCAATCTATATCATAAAAGGCCTGTGGCCATAACACCGTGATGCCATAATGACCAGATGGGGAACCACGGGGAACCAGGTGGGTGGCGGTGGTGGCTGGAATGAAGCAGCCTGGGTCACCTAACCCTAACCCTAACCTCTTGGTCCCTTCCCCTGGCCCTCAAGCTGCCCGTGGTGATGGGGCAGGATTTTCAGCTCACGCAGGGCGGCCCACAGCCTCTGACAGCAGCAAGGCTGGTGGCCAGCAGGTGGGCGGGGAGGCGGGCAGGTGGGGCATGGAGAGGCGTATGCAGCAAGGCACGCATGGGTGGGTGGGGCTGTGCAATTTTGCTTGATGGGCTTCCTAGTCTTAATATAATCTCTTTAAGGCATTTTTTAAATGACTGGGATACATTAAATTGAATTTGTATATAGTAATTAATCATTCTCCTATTGTTAGACATTTGTGTGGATTCCAAGTGTGTGTGTGTTTTTTTTCCCCCCTAAATAACTCAGTACTAAACAAGTCTGGACATAAATCTCTTCCTTTATTTTATACTAGAGGCCAGGTGCATAGATTCCTGCACTGGTGGAGTCTCTTGGCCCGGCTTGAGGATCAGGCCAAAACCGGCTCTCCAACATCCCCTGAGGTGTCCCTGACTGCAAGAGGGCACAGGCCAGGCCAAGGGACCCCACCGGTGCACGATCAGGGCTGGTAAGGAATCATGGGAGGGCTCCAGGGCATGTCTGGCCCAGTCCTGATCAGCCAGACCCCAGCAGCAAGCTAACCTACTGATCATGCACCGGTGGGTCCCTTGGCCTGGCCTGAGCCCTCTTGCAACGAGTAGGTTATATGGTTCGATTCTTGGTTCCCTGTTTTTGGCTGCTTTTCCAAGAGGAGGAGGAAGAGGAGGAATGTGATTAAACAAAGGCCCAGGCCCTGATTGGGTCATCCAGGTCAGTGGGCAGAGTGGCCAGGAAGAAGAAGTCTGGAGATGGGCACAGCTTCTCTTTTTTCTGTCTGCCTGCTGGATGCAGTGCGAGAGAAAGCTGACCCAGAGCAGGAACTGCTTGGAGGAACCCTGATTTTACCTTTTCTCTCTCTGCTCCCACGTGGCAAGCAGGCCTGGGAGCCTCCCTGGCCCCTGCCGGGGCTTCTTGCTGGGTTTGGAGGAAAAGACACTTTCTCTTGAGATCTTCCAGTGGTTCCATCTCCTCAGGCGTGGATGGATAGGTGCTCACACCTTCCCCTGCAGAACGGCCGGCTCAATAGCCGCACCGTTAAGTGAGTGGCTGTGACTTTGTACAACAGTTTTGTGCGCCAGAGTTCTGGGTTTTTTTGTTTTGTTTGTTTTTAATATATTTTATTGATTTTTGTACCGAGAGAAAGATAGAAGGATAGAGAGTTAGAAACATTGATGAGAGAGAATCATCGATCAGCTGCCTCTTGCACACCACCTACTAGGGATGTGCCCGCAACCAAGGTACGTGCCCTTGACCGGAATCGAACCCGGAATCCTTCAGTCTGCAGGCTGATGCTCAAACAGGTTTCGGCCAGAGTTCTGCTTTGAGGCGCAGCCTGAAGCCCACCTAGAAATAAAGTTCCACCTTAGGGTTTTGCCTCCCTAGGAGACTGCCTGGGGAGGTTTCGTTGGTAAACAAGGCGTAATAAAAGTCTTGGGTGGGATTGGGGTGCTCTCAGCATCTCTGGCCTCATTGTCCACTATTCTTGGGAAGGCTAGTGACAGAAATCCAGTCCGGGCAGCGTCAGGAGAGTGGCGTGCTGGTGAGTGCTTCAAGCCTAGGCAAATAGGAAATAATTTTTTGAAGCCGAAGGAAAGAACACAGAGAAAATATCTGTGGAAGGAAAGCCAGATTTCTCTGCCTAGAAACTCCCCCATGGCTGTGGAGTCAATTCTTCTACCAGCGCTGATTTTAAGCTTCAACCCTTTAACAACCGATTCTCAAAGTTCCTGAAAATTTAACAATAGACTCGTGCAAAGCAGAAGGAGCCCACGCTGGCATACACTCAGAGAGGGGGAGGAGTGACTTCCGTCCTCCGCATGTGGGAAGAGGAGGGACACACAAAGTGACCTCAGGAATGACAGGAAGCAGGGAATCCAATGTTAAGAGGATTCTTTCTGCACACCAACTGATATTTTTATTCTACCACAGATATACCCTCTCCAGATTCCAAGAGCTATGATGGCTAGCGGTTTCCAGGTCACATCCTTACTGATTCAGAACCGAAGAAAAGGGAGAGCTTCTCCTCCAGCCAGTGCTGCTCCGAGAAACCCCAGGAAAGGGGTTTCTAGCCTTTACTAGTTTCTAGCCTTTTCTAGCCTTTACTAGTTCCTTGGGTCAGAGGGCGGGCTCACTGCCTGCGGATTGTGGGGTCTTTCAGAAGTGGGGAGGGCGAGTTGCTGGTGAGACAAACCCAGTGATTCCCATTACCGTGATCATCTCAGTGCTGTCAGAACCCAGTTCCCATTTCTGGGAGTCTCTGAAGTGACGGAATCTAGGGCAGCATGAAGGAGCTGCTTTACCTATCTGCTTGGCATTACATGTTATAGTTTTCTAAAACAAAATCTCAATTAATTTCATAGACAAAAATAATAACCCATTGGTATTTCAATTGTTTCTATTAATATTTCTTATTTCACCAGTGAAATAAGAAATGTGCTTATTTTTTAGGTGAGCGATGTGCTTCTGTGTGTTGAATAACTATATTTCTTCTTCTGTGAAGTATTTTCATGTCTTTTGCTTCCTTATCTCCTGGGGTTTCAAGGTTGTTTTTTGTTTTGTTTTGTTTTGTTTTTAAAAAGCTCTTCGTTCCACAAATATTTACGGATCTATTACTACAGGCCAAGCAACTGTAGACACTGACCCTATAATGGCAAACAAGATAGGGTTCCAGTATTCAAAGCACTTACCCTATTGGTGTGGCCTTCTAAGACAATAATATACTAACATTTGTTTCTCATATTGCAACAGATATTTTTTTCTATGTTCTTTCCTTAGTCTTCAAAAACAATTATTCCCTATTTGCCTAGGCTTGAAACTTTCGTATTCAATGATTTCATTCATTTGTAATTTGTCATAGTGTGTGGCTGAGTTGAGCATCTAAATTGGTCATTTCCCCCAAACTTTTAACACTATGCGAGCCTTCCCTTCTCCAAGAATTCTGGTTGAGGGAGAGGTAAGGGGAATTCTGGTTGAGTGGGGGAGGGGGAGAAATACAAGCATTAATTGGGGGGCAGGTGGAGTTTGTCTGGAGTAAAGGTTCCATATATTGCAGTGATTCTTAGACATACCCAGGCCCTGCCATTAGTAGGTTTGATATAGAGCCAGGGTTCATCTATTTTTTAAAAGCTCCCTGGTGGATAAAGCTGGGCACATAAATAGGGAGCAGCCTGAAAGAGGTGTTGGTGCCAAGATGGATTTAGTCATAGGGCCAGGAAGCCTCAGAGGGGAGAGGAGAAAGAGCATGGACTTGGGATTCAGGCAGATGTAGGTGTCAACCCCATTCTTGCCACTTGCAAGCTCTGCTATTGGGGCAGATCACTGGTCCTCCCTGAGTCTCATTTTTTCTGTCCTAAACAGACATCACAATATCTGCCTAATAGGGTTGTGATGATTTGATGGGAAATCAAGTATAAAATGTCTGGCTCAGCACCTGACACTTTAATTAATTCTCCCTTCTTCCTCTTGAGTGAGCCTTTGGCGCTCACAGGCCTGCATCATGGCTGCCTTTGGGATGAACTGATGCAAGGCATTTCTAGAGGAAGCACGCACCTACCTGTCAGGATAAGAGATGGAAAGAGGCCCAAGGTGTTCTTCAATTCCCGAGGTTTCAGAAACCTTCAAAGAGGCTGCACCTTTGTGGAGAGGAACCGCTTTTCCTTAGAAAAACGGAGAGAGGCTTTGAACTTCACAAAGCGCCTTCGTAAGCTTGGCAACGGCAAACTCTGGCTTCACTACAGGGCACCTGGAATCAGTAGCAAAGATAATCCCAGCCCCTGGGCAGCTTAGCCTGGAAAGCAAGGAAAGCTGTTGTTAAAAAACAAAACAGCCAAAACCGGTTTGGCTCAGTGGACAGAGCGTGGGTCTGTGGACTGAAAGGTCCTATAATAGGTTCGATTCCTGTCAAGGGCATGTACATTGGTTTCAGGGACATCCCTCGCAGGGGGTGTGCAGGAGGCAGCTGGTCGATGTCTCTCTCTCATTAATGTTTCTGGCTCTCTATCCCTCTCCCTTCCTCTCTGTAAAAAAAAATAATAAAATACATTAAAAACAAAACAAACAACAACAGGAAAAACATGGGCATAGTCATTTTTATAGAATTTCTCATGCAAATTTGTTCACAGAGCAGAGAATCTCCTTTCCCAGAGATGAAAAATGCCATTACTGCCGAGATCGGTTTGGCTCAGTGGATAGAGCGTCGGCTTGGGGACTGAAAGGTCCTGGGTTCGATTCCGGTCAAGGGCATGTATTATACCTTGGTTGCGGGCATATCCCCAGTGGGGGGTGTGCAAGAGGCAGCTGATCGATGACTCTCTCTCATCTATGTTTCTAACTCTCTATCTCTCTCCTTTCCTCTCTGTACAAAATCAATAAAATATATTTTAAAAAAAAGAAAAGAAAAATGCCATTACCCCTCAGGAGAGCCACCTGCCTTAATTTCAAATCATTGCTATTCACTCAGGGACTTGACAAATATGGTTATCACTTCTGTTACACAAATACTATGGAACTGGCCTCTGCATAGCACTCATTTAAAACCAGTTGTCCATGCCACAACTATAAACTAAAATATTTATTTTAGAATTGGGTGCTAATCCAATTAGGGGTCACCCAAGCAAAAGAGCATCAAGGACTGGTGGAAAAGGAGAGGGAGTTGGAATCAGACATATATGATCTCAAACCCTGACTCTGGATAGGGATGAGCTGTGTGACTTCAGGCCAATTGCTAAAACACTCTGGGCCCAGCCTTAGTTTTCTCTAAAATGAGGATGTCATTTTTACTCTAAAGCCAGTGCTCTCTTCCTGAAAGATCAGCATTGGGTTGGGTGGAGAGGAGGAAAGAGCTCATTGATTCTGAAAAACAGAACTTCCGTGGAACTAGAGAGGAGAGGATGAGAGAAAGGCCAGCCTGCTCACGGGTATTTTGGGGAACGAGAGGAAACACTGGGACAGAAAAAGACGGGCCCTTCTGCTTTGTACACTGATCACACACCAAAGCCCTGGCTGTAGGACAGGTGTCCTGGAAGCCCCTGGATGACAGATAGAGGGAAATGAATGCGTTTAGAGTCACGTGACAACTGAATTGAAAGCTTCCTGTGAGCAGAGTTCTTGTCTGCTTTGCCTTCATTGGACATCAGAGAAGTAGATCAAGAGAGGGATGCCATTTTTTCACTTGAAGAAAGAATAAGGGGACTTTGATTTATTGAAACAAGAAGAGCTTAAATTAGACAATAGTACTGACTTTCTCCCTCTGAGAAAAGAGTATCCCTCTGAGGAAAGAGGCTCCTTTCTAAGAGACTGGAAATCTCCTGGCTGGCAGAGGCTCAGAGAGGAGTTCATTAGTTCATTAGTGACTCTTAATCTCTCCCACTTATTGGACAAGTTTCCTGAATTACTGTGACGATCATTGTGTTTGAAAATTTCCTGGGGAGCTCCGGTTCCCACACTCACCCACTCACCTCTAGGCTGAAACCTTTGCAGCGGCTGATCTGAGCTACTGGGTCTCAGGTGACATCCCCCAAAACCAATGAGGATGCTGGGCCCAGAGCCCGGCACTTGCCATTCCTCTAGGGCAGTGTTTCTCAAACTTTTGACATATGTGTACCCCTTCTATAATTTCCGTAACGCTGAGTACCCCTCGTACTCATGAGAATGTAGAATTAGGCGCAGCTAAGCACGGTGCAGTGCGTATCCCCACCAAACTCCGGTGCAAAGCGTACCCCCACCAAGCTCTTCCTGTACCCCTGGGGGTACGCGTATCACACTTTGGGAAACACTGCTCTAGGGGACTCCATAAAATGAAAGGGCCCATAACTGAGCAGCAGTCACAGAATTGGAACTGCTGGACTTCCCTCTCTATCTTTCAGAAGGTTGGAGAACTCAACCAAAGTGATATGCGGAAATACTGCATTTACATACAATTCTGTTATCACTTTAAGACCTAGGGATTTATTTTCAGAGCAGAGGCCAATGTAAGGAAACAGTAAGTCTCCAATGCAGCTAAACTTTAACCGACAACTGGGTGTACATGGTTAGGGACACCAGTTTACACAGGACAGCAATACTAGGTTCACCAAGCATTTACTGAGCTCTTACTAGGTGCCGGGTCTTGGTTTGGGTACTGGTGATGGGTTGAGGGAAATCCAGAGATAATATTGGCAATGACAATGATAATAAAAACAGAAACATGTGCTAAGAGGTGATTTGTGTGCCCGGCATTATGCTCATATATTCATGTATTCAGTAAGTAGTGGGGACTTCATAAATACTTGTTGAATTACTCACTCGCCCCAGCTACACTGGCCTCCTCTAGCTCCTCATATGCACATCAGGGCCTCTGCATCTGCTCTTTTCTCTATTTGGAGGGCTCTTCTTCCAGATATTTACACGGCTGGCTCCCTTACTTCCTTCGTTCTTTGCAGAAACATTATTTTCTCAGTGGGGTCTCCCTGACCATCTAAAATCACAACCCTCCTCCCAATTCCACAGACTTCCTGTTTCCCTTTCCTATTTTCTTTTTCCTCCTTAGCGCTGGCTAGCATACTGTTTCTACCAATGTGCTATTGCCTGGTCTCCCCTGCTGATGTGAGAGCTCCATAAAGCAGGGATTTTGGACTGTTTGCTCACTGCTCTAGCCCTCTTGCCTAAGTCAGATGCTCAAATTGATTCAATGCATGAATCAAATAAAATATTTCTCACAGTCAATTAACCACCCAAACAGTAAGCCCTGAGGATAGTGCAGTGAACAAGGCAGAAAGGTGTTTGCCCTTTAAGGGTCTATGGCCTGATGGGAATATTTCACTAATTACATAGTAATCTCTATGTTACCGAAATAGAGCATTCTGGGTGCTTTACTGATATTATTTCACTGAAACTGCATCACGACCCTATTCTACTGGTACTGTAAGCCACAGTTTATAGACACTATTTTAGTTTTTTTCTACAGGTAGAAAATACCCAGGTAAGCTCTGAATTATAGAGGGGCTGGATTTATTTAGTTGACACATAATAATGATAGTTATGTATACGTACCTTTCAGTTACAATTTTTTTTTTTCATATTCATTACTTCCCATGAACCCTGTGAAGTATTCATCTTACTCCATAAATGTGGAAGCAGAAGTTAAGATAACATCCCCAAACCACACAACATTGTTAAGTTTTCTAGACAGGAGCAAACCCAATCTGTATCATTCTGAGGAACTCAAGTGAAGGAGGGACCAATGGAGGGGAATACGGGACAGGTGGTAAGGGATTAGATTTTCCTAGAGGAGGGAGTTGGGCCTTCCAAAATGGAGGGTTGGGGAAAGGAGTTTGAACAAAGAACAAAGTCTTGCAGATGGCTGGAGGGCTGGGGAAGGTAGGTTAAACAGAATCCTAGCTGGGAGAGGCGGCATTGGCATCGTTCTCAACCCCTTCCCCCCCCCACCACCACCACCACACCCACATTCCCAGTCATTGTGATTTTATTCTAATAAGGAGATATGGGAGATTCTTGAGCAGGATAAAAATGGTCTCTGGGGAGTAGGGTTCTTATAGCAACTTTTCCATCCCATTAATTTAGGGATCCATCATATCCATACACCTCTTCTACTTTTTGGTTAAATTAGCAACATCCATATACCATGCTATCTGAACCTATCATAACACACTGCATTTCCACATAATATCTACTTCTGCTAAATTTTCACAACATACTTTGCCAATAGCCCCACTCTCTAAAGAATGGGTACCCTGACAGTATGGGATGCTAAGAAGCCTAGCATTGTAAGTTATCTACTGCCATGTCAACCCATCATGTACTGAGTGCCTCCTATAGTCCTGGCAAACTGCCAGGCACTAGGGATAAGAAAAGGAACGGATCACAGTTTCTGCCCTGCAAGCTCTAAGATGGATGATAGTTAATAGACAAGACAAAACATCAGGGTACTATGACCCATCTGGGAGCTGGGGGAGCACCAAGGAGGGACACTTATCTAGGTTGGCGGTGGGGTCAGGAAAAGGGTCAAGGAAACTGAGTTCCTTAGAGAATATGGCAAATTAGGGCACCTGTAGGAAAGCTCAATCTGGCTACATAGAGTAGGAATGAACTTGAGGGAGAAATGAGGCTGGAGAAAGGACCAGATTATGAAGGGTTTTTTAATGGCATGTTAAGGCAATGACCCTTTTATATAATACTAGAGGCCTGATGCATGAAGATTTGTGCAAGAATGGGCCTTCTTTCCACTGGCTGCTGGCACTGCCTTTGTTCCATCTGGAGCTGCCTTTCCACTCAGGCCTGGAGCCATATTTTCACCTTCCCACACTGCCCAGAGGTCTGGAGCAGGAGGGCTACTTGGTGCCTAAACATGCAAATTAAACCCACCATCTTTGTTGGATAATTTGCATGCTTACTCCTGATTGGCTGGAGAGTGTCACAAAGGTAAGGTCAATTTGCATCTTACTCTTTTATTAGTGTAGATATCCATCAGCAGCATAGTGAGAGGGAATAGTTGTGGAAGTGAATTAGTGAATCACCAGTCTCAGGTTGAGATATAACCCTGCCTAACCCTTTCCAGTTTGAGATTCATGATTCTTACCAAGAGTCTGGATCTTATCAGAAGGCTGACTGGCCTTGGAGAAGCCACTTCATCATGCTAGGCTTTGCTCTTCTTATCTGTCTCCACATTCATGTCTGGTTGAGAGGGTGAACTCCAGGATCTTACCTTGAGGAAATTGTCCACTCTCATCAGTGAACTAGATCAGTACTACTGTGGTGCCTACATCAAAGGCTCCCTGAGGAGGAAAGGAGGTAATAATACATGTGAAACTCCAGGCATAGTGCCTGGCACACAATAACCAATCAGTAAATGTCAACTTACTGAGATATTGCAGCTCCCCTGCAGCCCAACAGTGTTAGCAATCATTCTTTCTGTGTCACCGCCGTCCCATCATTTCCATCGTCACTATATTGACGTTCTAGGTCATTTCTCACTGACCTCACTCCCTCACATTCTTCACTCCCCTGCTCTCTCCTTCTTTGTGGCTGTCTTATGAAAGAGAAGGCTCTATGACAGAGAGGGACTTGAGTAACATGAAATTCAGAACATTTATTGACTAGTTATTTTGTGCCAGACATTGTTCTAGGTACTAGGGGACGCAAGAGTGAGTTAAATAAAGTTCCCACTTATGGAACTTACAGCCTCATGAAAAGAGGCAATAATAGCTAAACAAGCAAGTATGTAGTGTGTCAGAGGAAAATGAATACTATAGAGAGAACTAAAGCAGGAAAAGAAAGAGTCTCAGGTGGGGCAGTTATTATTCTATATATGATAGTCAAGAACGAGCATGCTTAGAGGTGACATTTGAAGTGAAGGACCCTGCAATGTGGAAGGCCGGGGTGGGGGTGGGGTGGGGCCTAAGTTCATCAGGCACCGGGAACAAAATTACAAAAGGCCCAAGGTAGGAACATACCTATGGTATTGAGGATCCATAAGGAGGACTTTGTAACTGATAACAGTGATCAAGTGCACAAATAAGAGGGAAATGAGCTCAGAGAGGGCAGGAAGCCTGAGTCAGAACACGGGTGCTGTGGAGGGCATTGTACAATTTTTGCCTTCTACTCCCACTGACTTGGAAAGTCATTGGAGGGTTCTAGAAAAGGTGTACGTGATCTGACATATTTCCAGGGATTGCTCTGTCTGGTGTGTTGAAAGCAGACCACAGGGCAGCAAGTGCTCAGGCAGAGAGGCCAGTTTGTGATTTCAATGACCCAGGATCAAGTGTGAGTTGATGGTAACTTGGATAGTGGTAGTGAGTAGTACAGGTCATGGGAAGTGGGAGATGCTGTGTATATATATATACACACAATATATATGTTAATATATTTTATTGATTTTTTACAGAGAGGAAGGGAAGGGACAGAGAGCTAGAAACATCAATGAGAGAGAAACATCAACCAGCTGCCCCTTGCACACCTCCCACTGGGGATGTGCCTGCAACCAATGTACATGCCCCCGACCGGAATGAAACCCGGGACCCCTCAGTCCACAGACCAACGCCCTATCCACTGAGCCAAACCGGTTTTGGCAATGCTGGATATATTTTGAAAATAAAGACAAGATATATTAATATATTGTATGGAGTGTGGGGGGGTGGGTGAGAGAAAGAGAAGATTCAAGGATCATTCCTGAGTAACTAAATGGATGTTATTGGCATGTGCTGGGGTGAAGAAGGCTATGAGTGAAGCAGATGTAGAGGAGAAAACCAATTTAATATTCACCTTGCCTCTATTGGATAGGTACTGTGGTTATCTTCCCTAAAAACTGGGACTCAGGAAGGTGAAACCAGTGGTCTAGAAGCCACATATGGTGCTAAGAGCTCCAGGAAATAATTCCTCAACTGCAAGGAGCTATAGGATTTGGGGCTGGGGAGCTCCGGGGAGTATGAACTATGAGGCTTGGAGGAGGCCTCCTAGCTCTCCAGAGCCAAATTATAAGGGAGGCCCCACATCTAACACACATGCTGTTTGCTAAGCAATCAGGCTCAGGCCTTGGCCTCTTGGGGGGAGGGCGGGATGTTATCAATCTGGAACAGAGAAGAGGCAATCAGCAGTAATTGAGGTTTTCCATTTTCGACATTCTGAAGTGCAGAAAACCAAGGCTGCATGCAGGCTTGTAAAGCTCTATCTTGTAGTTTATGATCCATGTAATCCAACAGTGTTCTGAAGAGGCTTTGCTAAATTGGTTGCTGAATTCTCCTAGCTGTCTTCAACCCTCCAAGCTAATGTTTTCTTTTTCTCCCGTCCTTTGACTTGGAATTTTGAGAACTACTGATGCAATGTCAACCACACAGAATTTACCTGAGCATCTGATGACATCATCAGAGGTATTTAACTGCAGATAAAGAGGATCTGTCAGACTGTCATTGCTTGATCTTGTGGTAGGCAGTTAGACAGACATAAGCAGAGCAAGGGCCGTGGGCCAGGTACAGAAGGTCACCGGGGGGGAAAGCCCTGGGCGTCTAGCAAAGGACATTTGTAAGATGGGACCTCACCCCAGGGTGACCATTCCTCCCCTAGCACGTCACTGGTCGTTCGGTTTGGACCCCTTGACCTTTCTCCTTACAGACAACATCTAGGCCTCAGTTGTATTTCACCTCCAGGCCCAGAAAAGGGGCAAGTCCAGACCAGTGACCCCACGCTGACCTCAGGACCAGCTGCATTGGATGATGACCCCTGCCCTGATGCTGACCAACCCATCAGTGGAGTCGCAGACCCTGAAAGGACACACCTGAAAAGCTGATATTCAATTAGGGTCTTCCCCTGGGACCTCCCCTAAAATCTCCATCCTTAAAATCCTTAGGAAGGAAGACCCGGTGCACTCTCCCCCCCAGAAGCACACCCATGCCTTTCCTTTTCCTTTTCTCCTCCATCTCCTCCTCCTCCTCTCTCCTTCCCATTCCCTCCAGCATGTTACGTTTAGCCTCCTCACTCTCAAGGTTCAAGGGCCCTTCCTTGGCCTCTATAACTAATTTCCTAAGCCCATTTCTTTTACAAATCACTTCTTCCACCTCTGTGATTTTATACATAAAAGTTCTCTGATAGTTTGAGTCTGGGCTCTGAATTCTTTCCTAGCAAATCTCAAGCACTGAGGCTGTTGAACCCAGGTCTAGTCTGACCTCACCTGTCTAATGCCGGGTGTAGTTCTCACCATCTACAACATTTTTATTCCAGCAAAAGAAACTTGAAGCCTTTGATTTATAATTTGCTGTGATCATTAACCTTTGTATTTTTTCTTCTTCTGTTTTCATAGGCATACTCCTCACTAAATACCTGATTGCTTGTTTACGCAACATAGGTCTCACTTTGAATGTCCATCTGCATTGCCACCTCCTGGAGTGACACTCAACCACTTAACTGAACTGACTTATTTTCAGGACTAAATAATTGAGTCAATGAAATGTGGCGCAATCTGCCAACCTCACTTGTGGAATGATAGAATCCCATATCAAGATGATGATGTTTCAGGGATTCAAGCCTGTCCCTACTTTGGAAGTATCAGCTAGCAGCCTCTCTGTCCCAATCTCTGATCCCATTCCCTTGTCCCCCTTAAATCAGGCAGGGAGAGACTTCCACACTTTATACAGGCAGTGACCACAGCCTCTGTCAGCAGGAAGCAGTGACTGAAGACAGACTGCCCTCCCTCATCACCTTGAAAAGATTTCAGGGATGGAAGTCTCTGAAGGGGGAATGAGAGAGCCTAGTGAGCCAGGACAAGTGAAATAGGGAAACTGAGACAGAGTTAGACAGCACTTTACAGCCATCTAGAAAATCTGGGTGCCAAGCAGCTTGCAGCCATCTAGTAAATCCTATCTTCTCTAAACCAAGGACACTTCAGAAAAAATGGTTTGTACTTTTCCTTCCCCACTAGAGAGTAAATAGCTGAAATCATCCTACTCAGGGAGTCAGCAGAAATTCAACTAGTGCCACTTGCTAACCACACCCAAGGACAGATGAAGAGAATAAACCTCATTTTGGTTCATCAGCATAAAGATGATGAATGTTCTACTGAGATCCCCCTAAACGCCCTGTCTTTAAATGCCTCAAAATGAAGGTCCCAGCACATGCACACCCCTTCCCAAGAGCATGCCCAGAACTCCCACACCCTTCTTTCCCCCCGGGCATGCACTTCCTACCAGTGGTTGGAGAAACTACCGCTCGTGAGCCTCTATTTGACGACCACTGTCATATACTACCCTTTGCCTCTTTGTACACAATATGCCACAATTGCCTAATCCTCACAGCTTCCAACTACTCGGTAACATTTAGTCTAGTCCAGTGGTCGGCAAACTCATTAGTCAACAGGGTGGCAAACCGCAGCTCGCGAGCTGCAGGTGGCTCGCCAGCCGCAGTTTGCCGACCACTGTCCTAAACTCTAAGGAACCCCACGAAGCTTGCAACCAGGGCAGCAACGGGCAGTGGCAGTTCATCCAGGCAACCCCTCCCTCCCCCCCACCCGCCCCAACCTGTCCCCAGGCCTCCTTTTCTCTGACTTCTTATGGAGCCAAAGCCTAGGCCCATTTCCCCAGCCTTTTTGTGTTTCAGTGTTTCATTGTCCCCAGCTGTTGTACACGTTGGGGGGCCATCAACACACTTGAGGGAGGACAAAGCAGAAAAGGGAGAGAGAACTCTAGAGGGGAAAGAAGGTAAACTTCCACAAACTTCCATGCTGTGCTGACTCAGAAGATGGGAAACCTCCTCCATGGAGACTAGTCAGTGCCTTCCTGCCCTAGAAGATGCTCTTTCACGACCACTTACCAACTCCTCCTCTGGGTGCAGCCAAATGCCACCATGGAACCAGGCTTCAGGGGAAAACAGTGCCTGCTTTGTCCAGTTAAATACATCAGAGCCTGTGGTCTATAAGCCACATACGGTGCTGGGAGCGCCAAGAAATAGCGATGAAAGAAAATCATTGAAACCTGGACGTACAAGGTCTGTGCAGCTATACGTTCCCCTCAATGACTCTGCAAATTGTGTTAGCTCCCCTTTATTCACTCGGCCTAGCTATATACCCAGTGTTATATGCCGTCTCTCATTTAATCCTCACAACAATCCGGTGAAGTAGTTCTTCTTACCCTTCGTCTCACAGATGAAGACAGAGATTCAGAGGTCATGTTGTCCTGTCTGTCATGAAAATGACTTTGAACGCAAGTCAGTCTATTCCAGACCCTGTGTCTTAACCACTACACTTCACTACCCCCCAGAGGAAAAGGAGGAAGGAGAAATACTGAAAATAGTAATAGTCCCCTCCTGCTCTCCTCTATTCTTTCAGGGCTCGGTAGAGTCAGAAAATGGGGAAAACACACACACACACACACACACACACACAAAACCCTCAATTTTATAGCTGGCTTATAGTCTAAATCAACTTAAAAAATTTAAATATTTAATTATTTCTGATAACAATCAGATGACTATTTTCTCTAAGAAATAGATTAATAGCCCAGCTGGTGTGGCTCAGTGGCTGAGCATTGACCTACGAACCAGGAGGTCATGGTTCAATTCCAGGTCAGGGCACATTCCCTGATAGCAGACTCTTTCCCCAGTGTGGGGCGCGTAGGAGATAGCCGATCAATGATTCTCTCTCATCATTGGCGTTTCTATCTCCTTCTCCCTCTCCCTTCCTCTCTGAAATCAAGAAAAATACATTTAAACAACTAGATCAGTAATAAGAAAGGTATTTAGAGATGCAGAGAGGGTGACCATGAAATCCAGAGAGGAGGTTAAGTGCAAGTTTCAAGGTCACAGTTTGGTGGCAGACCTAGGGCTAACAAAGGAGGGCTCCTGCCTTCCAGGCGAGCTTGGCTGGGCCCCCAAAGCTATTTTGCAAGTGATTGCTGTCTCTGCCTTCATGTGGGTGGCTGCTTGAAGGAGGATGATCGCTTTTGTGTATGCTAGAAAGTCTAAACACAATCAGAACTCAGCTGAAGTTTTTTTTTTTTTTAATACAAGTGTTTTTTTAAAAATTGCATGCCTTTTTATAAAATATATATTTTATTGATTTTATACGGAGAGAAAGAGAGGGGGATAGAGAGCTAGAAACATCGATTAGCTGCCTCTTGCACACCCCCCCTCTGGTGATGTGCTCGCAACCAAGGTACATGCCCTTGACCAGAATCGAATCCGGGACCCTTCAGTCCACAGGCCGATGCTCTATCCGCAGAGCCAATCAGGTTTCGGCTCAGGTAAAGTTTTTATTTTTATTTTTTTATTTTTATATATTTTTAATTGATTTTTTTACAGAGAGAAAGAGAGAGGGATAGAGACCTAGAAACATCGATGAGAGAGGATCATCTATCAGTTGCCTCTTGCACACCCCCTACTGGGGATGTGCTTGCAACCAAGGTACATGCCCTTGACCGGAATTGAACCCAGGACCCGATGCTCTATCCACTGAGCCAAACCAGTTTCGGCTCAGCTAAAGTTTTAAACAAGGCTTTCCTACCACCCTCTGATGAGTTAATGTTCTATTTTCCGTCCCCAATCCCCACCCAAGGTCAGAGTTGTGTGGCCGGTTGAACTAGGTGCACATGATTATATTTGTGGAACCCACTATAATTTGCTTCAGCCTCCCACACTAATAGCGACTCTCCCGCCTGGCTGGCTGGCTGACTGGCTGCAATCTGGACCCACTCCACCCAGCTCAGCTCTTTCTTTCCTCTATTGCACCACACACCCTTCAGATCAGGCAGGTGTCCTGGGCTCACCCCATTTTTGTCACAGAAATATCCTCCCTGCTCTCCTCCTATGCAAATCCGTTTTTTCGAGGCTTTGCTCAAGACCGTTCTGGCCCAGAAGACTTCCCCATGGGTTTGCTTTCCAAGTTCCCTTTACATGTATATTCTCAATTTAGCTTCAAAATGTCCCTGCACATTTCTCCAATGGCAATGCGGGCCCCTTGAGGGCAGGCACTCATGTGTTCATTCATTCACTAGAGATTTTTAAAAGCGCCTTCCCAGGTGAGATACAAAGAAAAATACAAGCAGTGGTTGCTTCCTGTCCTCAAGGAGGGGAGCTAATGGTTTGCAGACATCTGCCTGCCACACAGTGGGAGCTAACCAAAGGCTTGCTATGCCGAACATATATGTGTTCAATTATTTGTTGTCCCGAAGTCCCCCTGAGAGGTACCAGGTGCTGGTATAGGGAAGGCATTGGAGCTCGGCCTTAAGAACAGGAAGTGTTTAGCCAAAACCGGTTTGGCTCAATGGATAGAGCATCGGCTTGAGGACTGAAAGGTCCCGGGTTCGATTCCGGTCAAGGGCATGTACCTTGGTTGCGGGCATATCCCCAGTAGGGGGTGTGCAAGAGGCAGCTGATCGATGACTCTCTCTCATCGATGTTTCTAACTCTCTATCCCTCTCTCTTCCTCTCTGTACAAAATTAATAAAATATATATTTAAAAAAAAAAAGAACAGGAAGTGTTTTAAAAAAAAAATAGAATCGAGAGAACAGGCAGAAGAAACTGTGTTTCCCACAGCACGTTGCTGGTTGCTGGGCACACCCAGTGCCGGACACACACCGGACACCAGGTTGGGGAGGAGAGCAGGGTAGTGGGGCTCGGTCCCCACCGCAGCAGCAATTAAGCCCTGGAGTGGGAAGTTGCTGTATTTCCTTCCCATTCTGAAGTGATGAAGCAGCACAGACTCTGGAAGAAGCAGGTGGCTGAATGTGACCTTGAGCCAGTCAAGTTTCCAGCCTCAAGTTTCCTTCCTGTAAAACAGGTAGAATAATTCCGACCTTACAGGGCTTCTGTAGTTTTAAGAACACGTGTAAGTTGCTACATACAGTCTCGATATATTTGCTCCTGCCAAAGAAGGGGCCACAACCCTAACCCCTCTCTGGCAGTGCCCTGCTGCTGGTTTCCAGAACCTGGCGCTAGCAGGGCTCTGGACAGACTGCGGGACACCCCCACCCCCCCGAAAAAAAAAGCTAAGGGGACACTCAATACGTGTGTTTCCAGGAACAGATTTCACACAGTCCGAGAATCTTCACTAACTGTCCCATGCACGCCTCCGGGTGGACTGGCTTTTAGGGACAGCTCTTCCAGCCTCCGCCTTCCAACCCAGGAAGAGAGACAGGGCCTGGCCCCGCGGCGGGCTTGGAGGATGGCATGTGGGGACGGGATGGGGGTGGGTGGGGGTGCGGGGATGCCCCAACTCCCAGCGGGAAGGAATTGGGGAGGGAGTCTGTTCCCGCCCCTTACTCCTACTCCCAGGGACAGGGTCCCAGGGCGCCCTCCTTCCTCTCCTCCCTCCGCACAGGTCGAAGAGGAAGGGAGGGAGCGAGGGAGGGGGGCGCGCCCTGGGCCCTCTGCACCGTGGCATCCCCAACTCTCCTCCCTCCGGCCCGCCCGGCCTGGCCACCCCCACCTCGGCCGCCTATCCCCGAGGCCCCCGTGGCCCCAGCTCAGTCGCCAGTCTCAGCACCGGCCCACCCAGTCCTTGGCCCCCTCCCTTGGGGCCATCCCGGCTCCGCAGACCCCGCCCGGCCGCCCTTCCACCTCCCCCCCATCGCAGCCGCCAGCCCCGGCCCCGGAGTCCCGTTCGGCCCGCCCCCACCCTTCGGCCCCTGTAGACCTCGATCGGTCACCCCCATTCCCGACCCCACCCCCACCCCCGCCCTCCGAGACCCCGCCCCACCCCCCCAGGCCCGCGGGGGGCCCTCCCCTTTGGGGTCGTGGCGGCCGGGGAGGGGCCGCGCCGCCCGCGTGCGTGGCAGGCAGGCTCCCCCGCCCCCTCCCCGGCGCCCGGCCTTCCTTCCCGGGAGGCGGGGTCGGCGCGCGCGGCGGAGGCAGGCCCCCTCCTCCCTCCTCCTCCTCCTCCTTCTCCTCCCTCCTCCCCGCCGGCCTCCTTCCTCGCCGCCCGCTGCCCGCCCGCCGCTCTCCCGGCCGCTCCGACGCCCGCCGCGCCGCGTGCCGCTCGCCAGCCCCGGGGGAGCCGCGCACGGTTCCCGGCCGCGCGTCCCGCTCCCCGCCCGCCCGCCCGCCCGCCGCCGCGGCCCCGCCGCCCCGCCGCGCTCGCCATGCCCTCGGCCAAACAAAGGGGCTCCAAGGGCGGCCACGGCGCCGCGAGCCCCGCCGACAAGGGCGCCCACCCGTCGGGCGGCGCGGATGACGTGGCGAGGAAGCCGCCGCCGCAGCAGCCGCCGCCGCCCGCGCCGCACCCGCAGCAGCACCCGCCGCCGCCGCCCGGCCCGGCGCACGGCAAGGGCCACCGCGGCGGCAAGTCCGCCTCGTCCGCCTCGTCCCCCGCCGCCGCCGCCGCCGCGTCCTCCGCGTCCTGCTCGCGCAGGCTCGGCCGGGCGCTCAACTGGCTCTTCTACCTCGTCCTGGTGGCCGCGGCCGCCTTCTCGGGCTGGTGCGTCCACCACGTCCTGGAGGAGGTGCAGGAGGTGCGGAGCAGCCACCGGGACCTGTGCCGCCAGCGGGACGAGCTCGGGCAGGGCTTGCAGGGCGTCGAGCAGAAGGTGGGTACCCCCGATCCCCGCCCCCACAGCAGCAGGACCCCTCGCCCTGCCCCAGGATCCGTGGCCCGAGCCGGCCCGGCCCCTCCTCCGGCCCCCGGGGCTCTCCGGGCGGCCCCCGGGCCCCCTGACCCCCTTTGTGAATGGCTGCGGAGGAATGGGCCTCGAGGGATGGACCGCCGCCGCCAGGGTGGGCCCAGGCCTGTCCCTGGCTATGAGCGGTGACCTGTGAGGAAGCAGGCAGGCTCGGGGGGACCCCATTCTTGTTGGATTAGGAACCGCTGAGTGGGCAGAACTTGTCTGGAGAGGAGGCTGCGCATCCCTGGAAGCCTCTGGCAAGGCCGCAGGTACCTCTGCGCTCCCAGTGGGGGCATCTGAGCCAGTGTTTCCTAGATCCGGAGCCTGGGGAAGGAAGACCTGGGAGTCTTATGCATTTGCGAAGTTCAAGGGAAATAAGAGCGTATCTGTGGGCCCCGTTGTCCTGGATTGGACCCAGGTGCCCAGGTGGGCCTTTGAGGCAGCGGCACGCTCTCCAGCTGGAGAGGAGAGGAAAGGGCCAAGTTCGCAGGTCATCATTGCCGGGAATCATGCCGCTCAGGTGGTGTTTAGGAGGCTTACTCACTGGTAATCTAATCCTCGCAGCAACCCTGGGATCCGGGAGGTGGGTCTGGCGGTTTTGACTGCATTTTTCAGACCAGAACACGGAGGGTCAGGGAGATGAAGTGAATGGATAAAGACCCCAGTTAGTGAGCGGCAGGCTGCATGAGAGTGTCCAGTCCAGTGCCCACTGACCGCAGGGGGCCTATTTCAGGTGTGCAGGTGGACCCAGATTTTTAGCACACAGTTGCTTAGCTTCCATCCTTCTCTGTGTGTTTTCCCACCCCAAGTGCTATAACCTCACATCTCATTCCTCCTCCGACCTCCACCAATGTCATTGCTCAATGAAAGTTGGTTGCCTGATTGAAAAAAAAAAAAAAAAAAAAATCCCGCCAGCACTTCTGAGGCTGAAAACTGCTGCCTCCTTTTCCCAGCATGCCGCCTGGCCTGCCAAGTTCCTCTCCACTTTTGTGGAGTCTGCAGGATTGGGAACGGCCCCCCTCAGACAGGCAGAGCCACTGGGATGAGTCAGTCTGCTCAGTGCTGCAGGCCAGGGGAGGTGACTTTTTCTGAATCGAGTAGGCAGTGCTGCTTTGCCTATCCTGAGTGTGTTCAGTCATTCCTAAAAAAATAGAAATGCTGTTGGAGTGGAATCACTAGGCTCCCATTCTCGTCCTTATCATCCACCCACTTAACCAATCAATCATAATATTTATTGAAGTCTGATAGTCAGACGGCTTCACGTAGGCCCCGTGGAGGGTATGAAGCGGAAAAGACAGGAATCGTTTGTGAAGCTGCACGTAAAGTAGGGTTTGTATCAGGGGAACATGGGGAACTGTCCAGAAGAGAGAGGGCGTGGAGTTTGCCGGGGCCTGGATCCTGGTGGGCAGGGTAGGATCAGTGGAGATCTACTCTGTTTCCCCGAAAATAAGACAGTGTCTTATATTAATTTTTGCTCCCAAAGATGCACTAGGTCTTATTTTCAGGGATGTCTTATTTTTCCATGAAGAAGAATACGGTACACATTTATTGTTAAATGAAAATAAGGAAAATTTATTACCTGTATACGGTACGGTAGTCTGGTAGTTGTCAACACAAACCAGACAAACTGTGAATCCTCCAGTATCAAGGATTTACTCATTTATTCAAGGACAATCATGTCATCATCTTCTGGAACATCATCATAACAATCCAATCCTGAATTTCCTGGTGAATTTCTTGTGACTCCATTTCTTTCAGAATCAGTGGACCAAATCTCTCATCTTTAGCCTGGGGGGGGCTTATTTTCAGGGGATGCCTTATATTTCACTCAGAAGGAAACTTGTAGGTAGATCTTATTTTCGGAGGATGTCTTATTTTCGGGGAACACCATAGTACCTGTTGAGAAAAGGCATGAAGGACACACAGGCAGGGGACAATCTGGAGCATGTTTGAGGGGCGGCAGGTGGCTACCCTGCCAATAACAGAGTACTGGGAAGCTGTGAGAGGGGTGATTGAAACTGAGGCCCAATGGGGGAGGCCATGGATCTAAGTCAGGGGTCCTCAAACTTTTTAAAGTGGGGGCCAGATCACGGTCCCTGAGAGAGCTGGAGGGCCGGACTATATAACTACTAATTCCTACTGTAACACCTCGGCTGCGCTCACTGCCCCAAAAACCTGGCGGGCCGGATCAGACTCCTCTGCGGGCCGCATGTGGCCCGCGGGCCGTAGTTTGAAGACCCCTGAATTGGGCTTTCTCCTCTTCACTTCCTCCCTGCCCCTCTTATTCCCTCTTTTCTGGTTCCCACGCCTTCCCGTCACTGTTGTGTGGATTCCTTTCCTTTCTGGGGTTCGGATTTCCCATCTACACAGCTAGAGGAGGGGCCCATCTAGATTTTTTAAGAATTCACCCATCTGTAAAGTATTGAAATAGGGATCACTATTTAATGACCTTTCTTTACTAATTTAGTAGCACAGTCAAGCTATTATTTAATGCATCGTATTTACTGTGCACTCATCTCTTTAACAGCAACCCCCAAGGGGTAAGTACAGTTGACCCTGAACCACACGGGTTTGAACTTCACAGGTCCACTTATATGTGGATTTCTTAATATATACCTACTGTACTGTATGCTTTTCTTAATAACATTTTATTTTCTCGTTTAACTAATTGTAAACATACAGTATATTACATATAGAATGCAGGCAAATTATGTGTTAATTGACTCTGTTAATGATAAAGCTTCTGGTCAACAGGCTATTAGTAGTTAGGTTTAGGGAGTCAAAAGGTGTATGTGGATTTTCGACGGCAGGGGTGTTGGCACCACTAACTCCTACATTGCTCAAGGGTCAGCTGTGCTGTGATCCCCCTCAGAAAAGTGAGACACAAGTGACTTTGCATAGCTACACAGCTAGTAAATGGCAGGGCTAGGATTCAAATCACAGTTTTCTCCCAGGCACTTTATTCATTTATTTATTAATATAATTTTTATTGATTATTTTCAATAAAGGAAGGGAGAGAGATAGTTAGAAACATCGATGAGAGAGAACACATCGATCAGCTGCCTTCTGCACACTCCCCACTGGAGATGTGCCATAACCAAGGTACATGCCCTTGACCAGAATTGAACCTGGGACCTTCCCATCCACAGGCCGACGCTCTATCCACTGAGCCAAACTGGTTTCGGCCCCCAGGACTTTTTTAAAAATATGTATTTTTTTATTAATTTCAGAGAGGATGGGAAAGAGAGAGAAACATCAATGATGAGAGGGAATCATTGATTGGCTGCCTCCTGCACACCCCTTACTGGGGATCGAGCTCAAAACCCGGGCATGTGCCTTTGATTGGAATTGAACCCAAGACCTTTTAGTCCACAGGCCGGTGCTCTATCCTTGAGTTAAACCAGCTAGGGCTAGAACACTTATAAAAAAATACGTTTTTATTGAATTCAGAGAGGAAGGAAGAGGGAGAGATAGAAACATCAATGATGAGAGATAATCATTGATCAGCTGCCTCCTGCACACCCCACCATGGGGATCAAGCCCTCAACCCAGGCATGTGCCCTGACCAGGAATAGAACCATGACCTCCTGGTTCATATGTCGAAACTCAACAACTTAGCCATGCTGGCTGGGTATCCCGGAACACTCTTAACCACTCATCTGTCCATTTTGTTCTCTTTCCTGTGCCTTGCCTGGTACGCAGTAGTGCTCAATTTATGCTTACTCCGTTGACTTGTAACTCAGAACACGCCCAGAACAGTATTAGGATTTGCCACAGTATGTGGTCCCTTCTGAGTGGATCTCTGGGTGGACAGTAAGTAAGTTATTTTGGATTGAGTAGTGGGTCCTCTGATAACCTAAGTTTGAAACCTTATAACTCGATATCAGGCTTGGTTAGGGCTGAGGTTTGGATCTCAGCAAGGACATACAGTGACAGTGTTATTATTCATAATTAGTGTTCACTATTATTATTCATAGTATTATACCTACTATAGTGTGTTTTTATAATTAGTATTCACATATTAACACCGGGCATTCTTTTAAGTGCTTCCCAGCAACCCTCTGAGGCATGTGTCATTTATTAGTTCACAGAGGGGCCAGCTGAGCCTAGAGCGGTTGTTACTGGTTCAGGGTCGCACACAGACCCTGAGCGGTGGAGCTGAAGGTCCTGGGGTGCCCTGGCAGATCCAGGGTGGCCTAAAGTGGTCGAAGGAGTCAGCTTAGGCCTAGTGGGTGGGGGTGGTTTAATGAGACCACTTGTTATTTGTAGAAGAGTGAGTTCTCTGGTCATACTTCTTTGTTTTCCCATTTTGACCAGGAGTCGGCTTCAGGGTTAGGCCGCGCCTCCAGGCACTCGGTGCACTTGAACACACCTCTGCCCAAGCATACTGCGTAGAGGAGCTCCGCCTCTGAAGTCCCACCTTCAGGGATGTTGATCCTCAGCTCTACCTCTTCTCTGGCTCCTCACTTGTAAAATGATCAATGGGAGCCACCAACTCATGAGATTATTATGAAGATGGAATGAGATGATATATCTTTGTATATAGTAATGAGTGACAGTCACCACTATCCTCCTTCCCCAGGCTGTGAGCTACTTGAGGTCAGGGATCCTGTCTTAGCTGTTATTTTATCTTTGACATCTTGTCCAGTACCCATCACTTGAGGAACAGATGCATCCATTGCATATCTATCTATCTATCTATCTACCTACCTACCTACCTATCTACCTACCGTGTTTCCCCGAAAATAATACATCCTCCCAAAATAAGACCTAGCGCATGGAAAGATATGACATCTCCTGAAAATAAGACCTAGTGCAACTTTGGGAGGAAAAATTAATGTAAGACGCTGTCTTATTTTCGGGGAAACAGGGTATCTATATCTAAAGGCTAATATCCATCTGGGTAATGATGTCATGTAGTAATGTCTGGCTTCCTCTCCCTAGTGATGACTAGCCTCTGCAGTTTCTTCAGCCCAGGAACACGACTTGCTTTATAGCCAGGTGGAAACATTTCACACTTTAACCAAATATCTGTGAAGCCTTTCCCCATGCCTCATCTCATTTGATCCTCACAGAAGTCCTGGAGTAGGTAGATAGGAGACTCAGTGGAATCCTGTTTTCTTTTCATTAACCGGAAAACGGAAATTTAGAACGTTAAGAAACTTAACCTGATTGAAAGAAGAAATGGTGGACCTTGAAAATGACTTCAGGTTTTCTCACTGTGCAGAATATAATCAAACACTCCTGCAGGTGAGTATTTTACCCTTTGTTCTCCCTGGGTGACCTACGATAATAATCTGCTTCGTGTTGATATTTACTGCTGTGTTGCTGACAGTTACTTGAAAGAGAGGGGATGCTTCGCTGGGCTGGAAAAAGTTTAGCTCCATCAGAAAGCAGGTCTAATTAAGCAAGTTTATTCTACACCTATAAAAGGCTAAGTTGCATGAGCAATACATATAAAACTCTTGCTGGCGCCAATCACACACATGTTGTTTCCATCTGTCATTGTCGATTGTGAATTTGGTTGACACTTCTATTATAGAGAAAGGGCAAATAGCAATATTAAAATATTCTAATTTCCTTTCAATGTGCACGGATTTGTGCACTGGGCCACTAGTTAATTATAATAAGGATTTTTGCATGTAAAAAGAACAGCCAATAGCATCAGTACCCCGATTGGGCGGGGGGGGGGGAGGGGGGGCGGGGAGGGCATACTTTCTATGTTCTTTCTATAATGTTGAGGGTTGGTTTGTTTGATTTCATTCATAATTTCTGATATAGTCCCCTTCCTAGCCATTTGTAAAGAGCCAGCCCAGAGTGACATTCAGGGAAATGGACCAGCTTGGTCCTCATTAGATTTTGCTCTGTTAATTCATTTATCCTTTGATTCATTCAGAAAACATTGGCGAACACGTGCATGTGTCGCAGGTACTTCTCTCACATCTCTATTCTGAGTGCTATGCTTAGAACAGGCAAGTACTGTGATTACATAACCTAGTTTTAGAGGTGAGTTCTCTCCACTGTCCTTAATGATTCAGGTTATATTTGGTTGGGCAGGAGAATTGTTTAATATCCTAGAGTCCCTGAGAACCTTAGTCTAATTTATCTTAAAATCACAGACCGGTAGAAGCCAGAAGGGACATGAGAAACCTGTTTGTTTTAATAGACAAGGAGCTTGGGACTTGGGGAGGCGAGTGTGACTTATTTGCGCCCACGGAGCCTGTTACTGGTGGGACTGGAACGAGAGCCCAGGTGTCCAGTTCCCATTCCTGTCGCGTTCTCCCTTTGGCATTGGGCTCAGGGTGGTCTAGGAATCTCCAGGCTTCTGAGCTGCTTCAAAAGAAAGATTAAACAACAGCGAAGATGCCACTTACCAATTGTTGGTCATTCGCTATGTGTTAGGCACAATCGAAGCACTTTACATAGGTTAATTCACAAGACAATCCCGAACCGGGTACTATTTTTGTCTCCATCCTGCAGCTGAGGAAACCAAGGTCACGCCCAGGTCCTGAGTGGGGGAGCGGAAGGTCCTGGGGTGCCCTGACCCCAGGTTAAGTTACTTGCCCACGAGCACACAGGAAGTGTCCAAGCTGGGCTATGAACATGGACAGTCTGGTTCTGGAGCCCACACTGTTTTATTTTTTAACCTCTAATCACGGGAATGTTGAAGTAAACAAAAGAAGAGATTGATATAATGAATCACAATTTCAGTAATTATCATTTTTTTTCCCTATTGTTTCATTCCATCGCCACCCCTTCTCCACGCTGAAGCACTCTACTCTACTGCCCTGTTGGGTGCCCACCTGGTTTCTGTTGGTTCCCAGTTTCGGAAAACGGTCCAGGTCTTCTGAATGGTTACAGCATGGGCAGAGGAGCCGGCCTGCCCTTACCAAGGAGATTCAGCGGCACAAGTGGGTGCAGAGCTTCAGAAAATAGTGCCAGTTGGTTCTAGGCCCTCTGAAGGGCCCGTGTTACCCTGACAGACCCGTGGATAGTGAACTAGGAACTACCGTGTTTCCCCGAAAATAAGACAGCATCTTATATTTTTTTCTCCCAAAGTTGCACTAGGTCTTATTTTCAGGGGATGTCTTATCTTTCCATGCGCTAGGTCTTATTTTCGGAGGATGTCTTATTTTCGATACCGTGTTTCCCCGAAAATAAGACATCCTCCGAAAATAAGACATACTTGCAGGTTTCCTCCTCCGAAATGAAATATAAGGCATCCCCCCGAAAATAAGGCCCCCCTAGGCTAAACATGAGAGATTTGGTCCACTGATTCTGAAAGAAATGGAGTCACAAGAAATTCACCAGGAAATTCAGGAATTGGATTGTTATGATGATGTTCCAGAAGATGATGACATGATTGTCCTTGAATAAATGAGTAAATTCTTGATACTGTAGGATTCACAGTTTGTCTGGTTTGTGTTGACAACTACCGTACTACCGTACCGTATACAGGTAATAAATTTCCTTTATTTTCATTTAACAATAAATGTGTACCGTATTCTTCTTCGTGGAAAAATAAGACATCCCCTGAAAATAAGACCTAGCGCATATTTGGGAGCAAAAATTAATATAAGACACTGTCTTATTTTCGGGGAAACGGTAATTATGAAGTTAATCGCCCCCAAATAAGTAAATAAATAAATAAAGTTAATCCCTGACTGACACACCCGAAGTATTTTTAGGATTTATTTCTAACAGATAAGAGCTTCTCTTTTTTTCCTCGTTTCTTTGGACAAAACACAGTCTGTTATACCTAACAAAGTTAACAAGTATTCTTTATTATCTTCTGATACCCAGTTCGTAATAAGATTTCCCCGATTCTCTAAGAAATGTCTCTTTTGCAGGTGGTTTGCTTGAATCAGGATCCATTTACGTCTGCACGTTACATTTGATTGATAAGTCTTTACATTTCTTTTAACCTACAATCGTCTGCTGTCTTTCTCCCTTTTAAGATGCCATTTAAAATGCCACTGCCTTGTTGAAGATCCTGGTTATTTGTCCTGTGGAATTTTCCACTTTGTGGATTTGGCTGATTGCTTCCTCCTGGCATATATTTCTCACTAGTGTGTCTTTTTGTGAATTGGTGACTAACCAATTCACAAAAAATTAGAGACTTAGTAGATTCAGGCTCTTTTTCCTGTTGTATGTGTGTAAGGAAGCATTCTGTGTGATAAAGCCCGGGCCATTAATCATTCTCTTGTCAGCCTCTCAGTACATTAAGCCAGCTCCCTGGGGTAGTTCCGAGGTCAGACCTTGTTTAGGGTAGAATTTATTTAAAATGGACGTGTAATGGCAAACGGGATCATAACGTGTTCGCAGAGCCAGAGAATGCTAAAGGGTCACCTGGCCCACCGCTCACGTTTTGCAGGTAAGGACCATGACTTGCGCAGGGCCACTCAGCTAAAAGCGGTGACAGACCCGGGCCCTTGTCTCTTGCCTCCCAGCCCAGTGTCTCCCACGTGCCTCGGCTGTTTTTCCATGAAAAGTTGTGAGACTCTTTCTCTTGCAAAAGCTAGGAGCTTGGCTCAAAGAGCAGTGGGTGGGGGAGAGATTCCTTCAGGTAGAGCTGCATCCGGGATTCCAGATTGTATCTTCAGACCTTGATCTTGCTATCGTGTTTCTCACTTCTGCTTCCCTCTGTGCCTGCTTGGTCCTTAGACCCACATTCTTCCCGTGCTGGTCTGCGTAGCTCCGCTCCAGGCTCCCTCCTTCTGTAGCTGGCCATCTCCAGGAGAAAGTGGCTTTCCTTCTGAGTGGGTTTAAAGGAAGTTCTGGAATTGACTTGTCGGCCTGCTTTAGGCCATATGCCCATTGCTTGGCTAATCCCTGTGGCTCCAATTTGGGGGGGAAGGTGGATGGAGAGTGCTGATTGGCTAAGCCTGTGTTAGAGACCATCCCTGGAGCACTTGGGGGGGGGGGGCCTTAGGTTGGTCCCCCAAACCCCACAGATTGTATGTGAAAGGATGGTTCTCCAAAGGAAAATTGGGGTGCCATTCTAAAAGAGGAGAGACTCGGAGGCCGGGCAGACAAAGAGAAATGAGTTGTGTAGCATAGCACGCATCAGCTGTCCTCAGCAGTTAACATCTGGACTTTGGTTACAGGTGCAGTCCCTGCAAGCCACCCTGGGGACTTTCGAGTCCTTCCTGAGAACCTTCCAGCATAAGCAAGAGCTCGCGGAGAAAGTCATGAAGCAAGGGGAGAGCGAGATCAACCGGATCAGCGAGGTCCTGCAGAAGCTCCAGAACGAGATCCTCAGGGACCTCTCGGACGGCATCCACGTGGTGAAGGATGCCCGGGAGCGGGACTTCACGTCCCTCGAGAACACGGTGGAGGAGAGGCTGACGGAGCTCACCAAGTCCATCAACGACAACATCGCCATCTTCACCGAGGTCCAGAAGAGGAGCCAGAAGGAGATCAACGACGTGAAGGCGAAGGTGGCCTCTCTGGAGCACTCGGAGGGGGGCGAGCGGGAGCTGAAGGCCCTGAAGGAGGTCGTGAAGGACATCCAGGCCTCCCTGAAGTCCAAAGAGAAGGACCTGGAGGCCCTGAGAAGCACCCTGCAGACCATGGAGTCGGACGTCTACACCGAGGTCAAAGAGTTGGTGAGCCTCAAGCAGGAGCAGCAGAAGTTCAAGGAGGCGGCCGACTCGGAGCACCTGACGCTGCAGGCCCTCACGGAGAAGGTCCTCCAGGCAGAGGAGGCCACCTCCCGCCTCCCCGAGGAGGTCCGGAGGCTCGCGGAGGAGCTGGGCCAGCTGAAGGCCCGGTCCCTGGAGCCGGAGGAAGATGGGCATTTCAAACACTCGGACGCCCTCGACGCGCTCCAGAGGAAGAGCCAGGGCTTGGACGCCCGGCTGCAGACGGTGGAGGACGGAGTCCAGGCCGTGCAGACGGCCTCGGCGAGGCAGAGCGAGAGCCTGGAGTCCCTGCTGGCCAGGAGCGAGGCGTGCGAGCAGCGCCTGGCCGCCCTGCAGCAGCGCCTGGACGGCAGGGACTCCGCGGAGGAGGCGGACAGGGGCGGCCTGGCCAGCACCGTGCGGAGCCTCGGGGAGGCCCAGCTCTCGCTCTACAGCGACGTGGAGGAGCTGAAGAGGAGCCTGGGCGAGCTCCCCAGCACCGTGGACGCGCTCCACAAGGTCCAGGAGCAGGTGCACACGCTGCTGGGCCAGGACCAGGCCCCCGCGGGCCGCCTGCCGCCGGAGGACCTGCTGGACAGACTGTCCTCCCTGGACCACCTCAAATCCTCCGTCAGCCAAGTGGAGCAGGACTTGAAGATGCTCAGGACTGCCGTGGACAGCTTGGTGGCCTACTCGGTGAAGATCGAGACCAACGAGAACAACCTGGAATCGGCCAAGGGTCTGCTCGACGACCTGAGGCACGACCTGGACCGGTTGTTTGTGCAAGTCGAAAAGATTCACGAAAAGGTCTAAACGGATTGTGTTTGCAGGGTGCGGTTGAAAGTCCAATTTCTTACGACCAAAAAAAAAAAGAAAAAAAAAAAAAAGAAAGAAAAAAAGTGTTATTTTTCTCCCGTGCGCCCCTCCCCCTCTCGTTCTAGTCCCCTCTGAAAGGGCGGGGGACCCCCACTTGGAGCACCACAGCATTTTGTATTTCCGTGCGCGGTTAATTTATTTACGGTCCTCGCCACACACCACTGGTTTCTCAGGCGTTCAGCTTCTGCTTGGCTTCCTGAGGGCAGCAGGGATGTCTCTGGTGTCAGGGAGCAGGTATGGTTTCCCTGAGGATGAACCAGCAGATGGACGCCAACCTCACAAAAGCCGGCCTGGCTGGCAGATCGGAAGCAGAAAAAAGTGGGGGAAGGGGCATTTTTTCTCTCTTGATTGTCTTTAAGGAAAATTCATTTTACTTTTTTTTTTTTTTTTTTTTTTTATACTTCCGGAAGAAGGAAGTGTTCGGGAGATGTCACTCACTTTTTGTCTTCCACTTGAAACCGGTTAAAACTCAGAAATGCCAGCTCTGAACCGGGTGGGGGAGAGCCCCTCGTTTTTCAGACGAGAAGCAGCAGGTAGGGACTGTGGCCTCCCGTGGTGAGGGCGTCCTTTTCCTCTCCCTGTCCTCTCCCGGGTCCTCTTCCTGTCCTCTCCCGGGTCCTCTCCCCCCGTCTCAAAGGTAACTATGCAAAGAATCCAGACGGTTCTGAATGAATGTGAAGGCACAATGCACCACAGAGTCCCCTGTGGCCGACCTGTGCTGCCTCTAGGTAGGGACCCCCCAAAATGCATAGGTTTATAATCCCTGCAAGGGGAGTCCTTGGATTCTTTCAGGAAACGTGTGAGGGCAGCTGCCCACAAAGGCCTGGGCTGTGTGTCCCCCGCCCCCCGAGAGTGGAGGCCTCGTCTTTTTATTTCACCCCAGGGTCCGGGGAGGGTCAAGTGAGGAGCGCTTCTGTAGTTGTTTGCTGTTTCCCTCCCCTTCGGGCTGTGCTGTTCTTTAATGGTCTTGCCTTTCAAAAAAAAAAGAGGAAAAAAGAAAACGATAAAAAAAGGTTTGTTTAGTGTACTGTGAAATGGACTGTATGGCTTATTTACAGTATTTTTAATTCTTAATAAACACTTGAGCTTTGTTACTTTTCCAGAGTGGTTGCTTTCGGAGAATTTAGTAATTACGATGTCTTTTACTAATGTGCAGCATTAGAGGATTAGAAAGGTAAAGTGTTCAGTTTTCAGACTCTTTTTTTCAATTCTGAAATCGGGATGGCCTCTGTTTTAGGCCTGGAACTTTCCATTGGCGCGGCTCTTGTTAGTTATTTGAATTTTCCAGATGCTTTAAAAATCCCGGGCCAGGGAGGGGGTGTAAAGAGGGCTGGCGGTGGGATTTTAAAGGCACCCCGCCGATTCTCATGTGCAGCCGGTATGAGAACCAGGGTCTCAGACCATCTGGCAACCTTTGACCCCCAGTACAAACCTGGGCATGTTGCCTTTACTTGCCAGGTTGCCTCTACCTCCTACCTGACACAGGGGTTTGTGAGTACCTGTGTGCTAGCATCGTGCTAAGCGCTCCATAGGCCTCTGTTTGTTCCTGCTAATATTTCCGGAGGTGGGCATTATCATTTTCCACTTAACAGAGGGCATCAGGCTGAAAAGCAACATGCAAGATCATTAGCTAGGAAATGGCAGGGTCAAGATTTGAACCCAGCCCCTCTAAATCATGACAACATCCTTCACCTAACAACACCAGGGCAGGGCCACATTGACCTGTGAGCGCCTGCTGTCCCGGCTCAGAGCCTGAAGCAGCAAGAGCTCCTCTCCCCACCCCGCCCCAATCCCTTACCCCAGGGGGCAGAGATGGGCCAGGACCTGAGTGCATATGTTGTTTCTCGGAGCTTCCGTCTGTCAATCATTCTAGGCGCCAGAGGCATCATCTTCTCTAAGGCCTCACACCTCTGAGCATGATGTTCCCAAAGCAGTTTACCTATCAGGACTGGCCCTCTCTAGATGTGAGAAGTCATTTGCATTCTTATTTTTATTTTTAATTTTATTGATTATGGTATAACATGATTGTCCTCATTCCCCCATTCCCATCCCAAACCCCTCCCCACATATGTCCCCACCCGCCTGCTGTCCATGGCCACTGGCTAGGCCCATGTGCACGCACACAAGTCCTTTGGTTGATCTCTTCCCCTTACCCCCACCCTCCCCTACCTTCCCGCTGAGGTTTGAGAGTCTGATCGCTGCTTCTCTGTCTCTGGGTCTGTTTTTGTTCATCAGTTGATGTTGTTCATTATTTCCTCTAGATGTGTGAGATCATGTGATCCAAGAAATACCTTTGTAAGAACCTAAACTGAGACAAACCGTAATGGTTATGCTGAGAGGCAAATGAATCAGTTCCTTTTGGGGTCAACAGTTCTTTTGAGTCCCAATTTCAATGTCAAATAGTTCCTTATGTGTACATGTCAGCCATGATATTTCAGATCTGGTGCTGACAATGCCTCGCCGTACCAGCAGACAGCAGCTCCATTCTTATTTTATTTTATTATTTTTAAAAAATATATTTTATTGATTTTTTACAGAGAGGAAAGGAGAGAGAGAGTTAGAAACATCGATGAGAGAGAATTATTGATCAGCTGCCTCTTGCACACCCCCTACTGGGGATGTGCCCTCAACCAAGGTACATGCCCTTGACCGGAATCGAACCTGGGACCTTTCAGTCCGCAGGCCGCTCTATCCACTGAGCCAAACTGGTTTCGGCTCCATTCTTATTTTAAAGTCTAAGAGTTGATAAGTATATGCTGTAACAACTAGTCTTGCCCTCATTTGGGGAGGGGGTGAGCAACATAAATTATGCTCCAGAGAAGATTAAATTGAGTTCTTTCTCAGGTTGGTTGGTCGCATCAGGCACATTCTTGCTCTTCCATCATGTCTGTAGTCTGTAATCCTAGACTTCAGTAGTTTAATAGATTGCTATTTAATATAGTAGAAAATATCTACAAGGGTCAGAGAAGTGAACATTCAAGTGGTGAAAATAAAAGGGATGCATTATGAATTTACATATTCCTAATGGTAGGGCAATTGGAGCTCCATCTTACCCCAAATACTAATCACAATTCAGTCTCGTTCATGTGTCTGCTCATTCAGCAAACTTTTATTGAGCCCATGCCAGATGTTTGCTAAGCACCGATGAATGCAAGATGTGTGTGGCAGGCTCCTTGTGTTCCAGGGGCCTACATTCCAGTGGGGATGACAGTAGTTGTCATATGGAATGACAGGTGCCTTAGCCAGGGGCAATAGGGCACAGAGAGGGAGTGGTCAGTTCTGTGAGGGCTGGGCTGGGGGTGGTTAGAACTGGTTGCAAAGGGCTGAGGGATGTCTCTTGGAATGCCTCCATGAGTGAGGGGAACCTTCAGGAAACACGGTTGCCCTGCTGTGTGTGTGTGTGTGTGTGTGTGTGTGTGTGTGTGTGTGTGTGAATCCTCATCAAGGATATTTTTCCATTGATTTGTAGAGAGAAGGAAAGAGAGAAATATTGATGTGAGAGAAATCAATTGGTTGCCTCCTACATGAGCCCTGATCAGGGTCCAGGCCAGGGAGGAGCCTGAAACCGAGGTATGTGCTCTTGACTGGAATCAAACCCAGGACCCTTCAGTCTGCAGGCCAACACTCATCTATCCACTGAGCCAAAGCGGCTAGGGCTGCCCTGCTTTTTGAACAGGGAATATGCACAAACAATTGAAAATGCTGATTAAATTGCAGGTGATCCAGCATCAGAGGCTGCAGTGAAATTTCCCAGGTGAGAGTACCAGCATACTTGGGAGAAGACAGCTCTACCAGTGCCCCTGTCAGAATGGCGATGATGGTGGTGATGATACCTCACAGGGTGGTTGTAAGGTTTGAATGAGGTCATGGGTGGACAGGGTTTAGTTTAGCACAACACCAGGCATGGAGTTAAGAGCTCCAGGCTCGTCCATGTGCAGCCATACCAGAGGTAATCGTATTTCAACCCAATGTGCTGCTTGGTAAAGAGCTGTATCCCTGAGCCACCGGAGTGCCTCCTTTGGGACCTCTAGACCTCCTCTCAGCCCAGCAACTGACAGGTTAACACCCAGGCACAGAGAGGGCCTGCAGGACCCTGTGCCGCCCCACGGCCAACATTCATTCTAATGCATGGGCACCCATGCTTTACCAGTGGTGAAATGCTTTGCAATCACCCCATGTCTTCCTCAAAGCATGCCTCTGAGATACGGATCTGTTTTTCTAATAATGTCTGGCCACACACCACCAGACCTCTCACAGGTCTAAACTAAAGGCAGCATTTCCTCCCAGAGTAAGTGAAACCACTGCCCCCTTCACTCCTTAAGCCAAAAGCTCAGGAGTCACCCCCCTCTCTGCCTCTCTGTTTTCCTGCCTCTCCACACTCCCCATATCACACACCCCCTCTCCCGCCAAGGGAAGTCCTGACACAGCCACCCCATCCCGCATCTCAGAGCATTCTCTCCATCGACATGGTCCAGCTGGGAGGAGACCAGCAATAAGTACGATCTAAACGTGCCAATTACAGTATATGTCGTTAGGTGCAGGTACAGTCCCTTGTCTCTAGCTGGTCTGCCATTCAGAGAGTGGTCTTTCTCAAAGGAGACCTGCCTGTGTTCCCCATTAAATCCTTCGGTGTCCCCACTTGGCTTCAGGGGAAAACCCCAGCTCCACGACAGGCTGAGAAGGAACTTGCTGACTGCTCCCTCCCTGCCACCCAGCCTCATCTTCATGGACTCTGCTCATAACTGCACTGTCCAACCGAACCATCCCTCATGCTCCACCTCTTGCTCCACCACCAGGCGCCTTTGCACATTCTTCTTCCTCCCACTCCAAGTGCTCTGTGTTCCCGTCCTGGAACCACAGGCTGGATGGGCACTCTTCCTGTGGCTGCTGGCTTCCCACTGGGTGGTGCACTCCATGGGTGAGAGGGCTGTGTCTCTGATCTCTCTACCCACAGAGATCACACTGTGCTTGACCTACATCGGTAATGAGAGAAAGAACGAATGTTTATTGAGCACTTACTGCGTACTAACCACTGTTCCAAGGGTTTTACAAGGATTAACTCACTCAAAATGGCACAACAGTGAAGATACTATTATTTCCATTTTTACAGGTGGAGAAAATGAGGCACAGAGAGGTTAAATAGCTCATTCCCCCAAGTACTTACAAGGCACAGATAAGGGTGTGGTAGAGCCATAATTAGAACCCAGTTTTCTAAGTTAAAAACCTGTGGTCGGAATGACTCTAGAACTGGCTTCTTTTCTTCACTTAAAATTACCTCACACGTTTGGGATTTACTTTATATTGAAGTGCTAGAGGCTTGATGCAAGGCATTCGTGCAAGGGGCTTGCCCCTAGCAGCCCCAGCAACTATCCTCGGCCCTCAGATGTCTGGAAGGATGTCCAAAAGGTCATTTGGCTGTCCGGTCTAAATAGCATATTACACTTTTATTCTTATAGATAACTCGCATGCTTTAAGGCCCATGCACCTGAAGTGCACAGCTGATGAATCTACACACACTTTACCATGGATTAACCACCAGATCAAAACACACACAGCATGCCGGGATTCTTGTTCCAGCATTAAGAAGGGTTCAGCAATCTGGAGAAAGGATCCGTGTGTAACTGAAGTAAGAGTCCAGAGATGAAAGGTAATTTTGAAAGGCATTGGCAGTCAGAGGAACTTTAGCTAAAGGAGCTAAGTTCTCCTTGTGTCTCAGGACCCCTTGCTTTTTATTAGCACAATTCGTCCTAAGGCAAGGTGGAGATATACACTTCAAAGGCCAGGGTTTCCCTACAGAAGCATTGTCAGATTGAGGAATAGCCTACGGCTGTTCAGGTGTTTGGCCAGTAGAAGGCATATTACATGTAGATTAGGATGCCCTGAACTGTCTGGCAACACACAATCATCTATTCAAACCTTTTTCAGGTTTGGTGAAATGCCTTTAGTGATTCCAACAGGCGGTAACATATGTGTCTCAGCCCTTGTTGAATCCCCAAGTTCCATCAACCTTTTGATGAAACTCTTGCAATTATGACATGCTGGAACTGGCTTCTGGGAACAGCATTCCCAGCCCTCCAGGGGCTTTCCATGGCCCACAGCCGGTAGCCCCCATGGTCACCACTCTTCCGACCACTCTCACCATAGACCACTTTTGCCCATTTCTGAATTTCAAATGTATGGGATCATACCCTATGAGACCTGGTAGTCCTTTAAGAAAAAACAACAGCCGAAACTGGTTTGGCTCAATGGATAGAGCATCGGCCTGCAGACTGAAAGGTCCCAGATTCGATTCCAGTCAAGGGCATGTACCTTGGTTGTGGGCACATCCCCAGTAGGGAAAGTGCAAGAGGCAGCTGATCGATGACTCTCATCGATGTTTCTAACTCTCTATCCCTCTCTCTTCCTCTCTGTAAAAAAATCAATAAAATATATTTTTTTTTAAAGAAAGAAAAAACAACAGCTTTCTTGGGATATATAATTCATATACCATAAAATCCACCCTATTAAAATGTATAACCGTTCTTAGTATATTCCCAGGAGGCTGAACACATTTCTATCTTGATAAATCTTGCCCTAGTCACCTAGAGAAAACATGCAGCTCCAAGGTGTCTGAGAACCTGCAGCTGTGTGAACTGGATGATGCATTCCAGGGACTCCATCTTGCTGGGAGAAAGGCGAGCAGTGTGGTGGGAGCATTCTTGTCTTGCCTCTGGGACTGGGGCCACAGTGGGAGGAGGTGAAAAGCACAGAGGTGGAGGGATGGCTGCCTCTCCCGCTCCTCAGCCTGTGCCTGGTCAGGGATTGATTCCACAGCAGCTATTTATCAGGAGTGGGGCACTGAGCTGCACCTGAGTGGGGAGTAGGGATGAGAGAGGAGGTTTCTGTTCCTCAGAGAGTCCCAGCTGAACAGGACACAGGACACTGTAATCACAGTAGAGGGATGCATAAAGCGGGGAGTGATGAGGTCCGGAACCGTGGTTGCCATTGTGTTGCCTTCCCAGGATCTAGTCCTTCTTAATGTGATAACCACTTCTTTATTTTAAAGGACCACCCTTTCGCCCAATGGACGTGACTCAGTAGTTGAGCATCAACCTATGAACCAGGAGGTTACGGTTGGATTCCTGGTCAGGGCACATGCCCAGGTTGTAAGCTTAATCCCCAAGGAGAGGGCATGCAGAGGCAGCCAGTGGAGGAGTCTCTCACATCATTGATGTTTCTATCTTTTTCTCCCCCCTCTTCCTTCTCTGAAATCAATATAAACAAACAAACAAACAAACAAACAAATAAATAAAAGTAAAGAAAAAAGGGAAAAAAGAACCAGCCCTTCATCACTCTTGATCCATTTGGCTCTGATGTGACTGATCAGGATGAGCATATGACCCAGGTTTGGCCAATGAGCTTCCTTCTCCTGGTCTGACTTGTTCAAGATGAAGACGTGTCCCAATCTGGTCCATTAACTGCTGTTGGACTTTCCAGAAAGGGATGCCCTCTGTCCCCTGAGGCTGCCAAGCTGACAGGACATAAGCCCAGAATCTCCAGGGGCCATTACAGAGAATGAGGCCACCAGCACAGAAGAAAGCAAAGCCAAGAAATGGCACGAGACAGGCTCCTAATGAGCACCTGGATCCAGCTGTGCCTGAAGCTCCAGAGGCCACACTCTTCCACACACGATCTCACAGCCCTGTCCACTTGCTAGATGTATACAAGGTGACAGGACACCAGGTAAAGTATGGGCATTGCAGCACTGCTTATGACTAAAAAAGTTGGAAACACCTAAAGAGTCTGGCAGCCTGACCAATAACTACATTGCCACTTGTTCATACAATGGACCACAAAACACAAATAAAAATGAATAAGTCAGAATCACTCTGGGCATCAGTGCAGAGGAATCCCTCCACTGAAATGCTGAGTGAAAAGAAATAAGTTGCTGAAGGAAATAGAAAGAAAACTTGCGTGTAAAATGAAGAAACCATGCAGAATAATATTATCTACTAGAGGCCCGGTGCATGAAATTCATGCACAGGTAGGATCCCTAGGCCTGGCTGGGCATCTGAGGCAGCCCAGGGCCTTCCTTCTCGCTGCCTGCCAGGGACTGCCTTCATTCTGCGCCACCCCCTGATGGTCAGCACACATCATAGCGAGCAATCAAACTCTAGGTCTCCCAGTTGAACTCCCAACGGGACACTTTGCATAATTGCCTTTTATATATATATATACAATATATAGATTGTAGTGAAAGTATCAAGAAATCAGTAGGAGACAGAATATCCAAATTCAGGTTGTTTGATTTCTTTGGGGGCTACTTGTGCATTTGTGCTATTTATACTTTTTTCTCCTCTCAACATTTATTCAAATGGAAAAATTGCAAGACTTGTCCTGTGAGCACTCATATCTCTGTTACTTAGCACAATGGACAGATTGCTGTATTTACTTACCACATATATATCCATTTCCTCAAACCCTGGATACCTTTTGGTATGTTAGAAATACGTTGTAATAAAAAAAATAATTTTTTTTTTAAAGGAGAAGAAACAACATAGGAGAAAACTCACACTTTTATTGTTTAAAATAGCATAGGTCAGAAAACAAATGGCCTCCATCTATATACTTCAGGAAGTGCTATATTTAAACATGACTAATTCGTTTTCATAATAATGATGCTGAATAGCCTGAGAGAGCTGAGGCTGAGAAGGGTCTGCAGTCTAACTCCCTTATTCTACAGGTGGGGAGGGAGAGTGAGTGTCAGGGAGAGGAAGTTGCTCCTCCAAGCTTGGACACTAACTGTGAAGGAGACAGGACCTTGTTCCTGCTTCTCTCCCCCACTATTTGTTTTGGCTGCTCCCCAGGCCTAAGTAAAGATCCCAAATGCCCACAAGGCAGCAAAGGACCAGGGCAGCTGAGTTCCTGCAGGGCGTGGTGCCTTGGCCATACTGAGCGTGTTGGTCATGAGCACACACACAAGCAATGCCTGTTGGGCAATGGGCTGTGAGGAAACCGTGGCCTATCTGTGTTTAAATACTGGGCAATGTTCTGTGGAAATGCCTGTTACTAATTGGGTGTAGTTGGGTGTAGTTGCTCACTGTCCCACGGAGTCCCTCTTAGAAACTCAGGACCACAGCCTTTCTTTTCTTTTCTTTTTTTTTTTTTAAAAAATATATTTTATTGATTTTTCCACAGAGAGGAAGAAGGAGGGATAGAGAGCTAGCAACACAGCTTTTCTTTTTCACTGGTATGGCTGGTCCTGGTTTGCTCTGGGGGGTGGGGGAGGGGAGGAGGAAGGGTGACCCCAGCTGGAGTTGTAAGGACAGCAGGCAGGTGGAAAAGGACCTGGGAGCAGGGAGTTGGGCCTGGTGCTGGTCTGCTTGCCTGTGTTGCCTTAATTCATCTTCTCTCTCAGCCTCTCCTCCTGTCTGTAAAGTGAGGTGGGTGATAAAATGGTCTTCCAAGTCCTCTTCCATTTCCAACTTTCTTTGACTTTATCATCCTATCTAATAAAATGGTTTGTAATATGCAAATTAACCATCACACCATCACAAAGATGGCAGCCCTTATAGCAACTCCTCTCAGCCCCACTGGAGAGGCAAGCATTCCATCCCGGCCACAGAAGGCCTCTGGGCATGGGCACAGAGTGGGTGTGGAGTGCCCAGGCCCCGCAAAGAGCTACTGGTGCGTGCATTCGTGTGCAGGGCTACTAGTTATATATAATTCTTTGGGAGTTTCCTGTGGGCAGCAGGAGGCCTGAGGGAAAAATGTCTAGAGGGTGGGCAAGTCCCTGGGGGCAGGTAGGCAAATCTCTTGGGGGGACAGAGGAAGGGGCAGGGATCACTTCTGTCTTCACCAAGGCTGGATTCCTAGCTTGCATCAGAGGCTGGTAGACAGTGGCTGCTCAAATATTTTCTTTCTTGTTGGGATGGGGCCAGTAATTCGTTACATTTGTTATTGAGCATAGTTGCCAGGCTGGGATGACATCTTGTATAACTTTACCTGAAGTCTGTTTATTTCCAGAAGATGCCTGGAATCACCAGTAGCAAATCTAGAGTAGCTTAAACGTTTGAACTTTCAGCTGGGGAGTAGCTCACAATCAGTAGGACTGGTGGCTTTAGGGATCAGAGATGGTGCTTGAAGTGAGAATTTAGTGCCATCTAGTGTCTAAAGTGGGGAATACAGGATTAATTTTCTTTAAAAAACAGGATTATGTTTTTGAAGAGTAGACTCAATTGTACAATTAAAATACACTGAGACAATCACTATTTAAAGGGCCCATGAGTGCATTTTTATGTGACACGAACATTTTGTAATATGTATACTCACCCCATAATAAACTCCTTCTGAAAATGTATAATGATTCATTAAGGGCTTTGCCAATAGGAATCTTTTGTTTGTAGAAGCTTAGAGTCCCAAGGATCTTTCTCCTTCCTATGTCCAGGCAGGATCTGAGCCTTGGAGCAGCTAATGTTGCATGCTTTGACATTAATGTAAAGAGCAGCAGCAGCCCATAACTGAGTATCTGTCTTTTATGTCATGGGTCAAATAGAACATATTTTATTTCTTTTATTATTATTTTTTTAATATATTTTATTGATTTTTTTACAGAGAGGAAGGGAGAGAGATAGAGAGTTAGAAACATCGATGAGAGAGAGTCATCGATCAGCTGCCTCTTGCACACCCCCTACTGGGGATGTGCCCACAACCAAGGTACATGCCCTTGACTGGAATCGAACCCGGGACCCTTCAGTCCCCAAGCCGACGCTCTATCCATTGAGCCAAACCGGTTTTAGCTAAGTAGAACACATTTAAAAAAATATATATTTTTAATTGATTTCAGAGAGGAAGGGAGAAGGAGAAAGAGATAGAAACATCAATGATGAGAGAGAATCATTGATTGGTTGCCTCCGGTAAGCCCCTTCCTGGGGAATCAAGCCCACAACTCAGGCAAGAGCCCTTGACCGGAATCGAACCTGGGACCCCTCAGTCCGCAGGCCAACACTCTATCCACTGAGCCAAACCAGCTAGGGCTGAACACATTTTTTTTTTTTTTTTTAAATCTCAATCCTGACGATTATCCTAGTGAGTAAGAACAACTGTGCTGTCTCTGATTTGCTGATCAGTCACTGCTGCTAAGAAAGTTTCTATAATGTGTCCTGGGATCACACAGTAAGTGGTAGGACCGTGATTCAGATTCACACATGTCTGTCTCTAATGGCTGTTCTCTGCCCACTAAAAAAATAAAAAAAATAAAAAAATAAAGTCATGCTCCCTATTCCATAGCAATAACATTGGCATGCCATCATGTCCAAGGATACAACTCTGTACATCTATTTTGTATATAATGGTTAAGGAATAGCGTTTTGAAGGCAGGCTGCTTGCATTCAAATCCCAGCCATACCACTCTGCCTGACATAGGGAAAGCTACTGAAGTTCTCCGGGCCGTTTCCCGTGATAGGGGGGTTGATGCTAATGACAGCACCTACTTCAGAGGGTTGTGCGAAGCTTAAGAGAGAGACTACACTGAGGTGCTTAGAACAGTGCCATCCCACAGTAAGGTACTCAGTACATAGTACTTAGGAAGTGACTGAAAGGCAGAGAATTGAACATGTGAGGCTTGCCCAGCTGATGTGGTTCAGTGGTTGAATATTGACCTGTGAACCAGGGGGTCATGGTTCGATTCCATGTCAGGGCACCTGTCCAGGTTGCAGGCTCTATACCCAGTAGGGGGCATGCAGAAGGCAGTGGATCAATGATTCTCTCTCATCGTTGATGTTTCTATCCCTCTCTTCCTCTCCCTCTCTCTGAAATAAATAAAAAACATTTACAAAGTTAAAAAAAAAAAGAAAGAAAGAGCCCTAACCAGTTTGGCTCAGTGGATAGAGCATCGGCCTGTGAACCGAAAGGTCCCAGGTTCAATTTCAATCAAGGGCATGTGCCTTTGTTGTGGGCACATCCCCAGTAGGAGGTGTGCGGGAGGCAGCTGATGGATGTTTCTGACTCTCTATCCCTCTCCCTTCCTCTCTGTAAAAAAAAAATCCATAAAATATATTTTTTTAAAAAGTTTTTTAAAAAAGAAAGAAAATTTGAGGCTTGTGAATGAGGCCGCCTATGGTTGGCCAGCACTATATGAGAGAGGGAGTGAGATTTGCAAAGAGGAACTCAGTCTAGAGCAGGTGTCGGCAACCTATGGCTCCAGAGCTGCATGCGGCTCTTTTGAAGCTTTACCGCGGCTCAGACAACTTGCAAGCCTGTGTGAAAATAAAGGTAACGTCTTACAGCCCTAATGTGCTGACACTGTGCACTGAGGTTCAGGAGCAAAAATCGCATTAACCAGGTAAATTAAATATTTTAATTAGCTATTAATTTGCAAAAATATATTTTACATTGTTAAGTGAAAAAGTCCTTTTTTTCTTCAGATTGACAGCTAACTGCACGATCCGGTATATAGCATTAAGGTAAGAAACAATATATGCAGTGTTATATTTGTTTTAAATGTCGCAATGGTTTTGCGGCTCCCAGGTTTTTTTTCCTTCGGAAACGGGTCCAAGTGGCTCTTTATGTTTTAAAGGTTGCAGTCCCCTGGTCTAGAGCCTCACTCCCTGGAGCCGCTCTGCAGAGAAAAGTCTGCCCCCAGGAGGTGTCAGAGCTTCAAGACAGTCTTGGAAACTAATGCAGACCCAAAAGGCAATTTCCAGCCATTACCAGAAGAGGGCAGTGGAGCGCAGAGGACAGAGAAGGGACTGGTCCCGGAAGCTGCAGGTTCCAGTCCAGACTATTGGAATTAGCTGTGCTCTGTAAAGTAACTTTGGCCCAGTTTTTCCTGATGGACCCTTCTAGCTCTAAGGTTCTGCGATCCTATCAGGAGAGAATTGGAACGAATTAGCCAAGAACTCCAAGTAAGCTCATGTTAAGAAGAAACCAGACTTGGCGGAGGGGTGTGGATGGAAGGGAAGGAAGGATGGGAATGTGTGGGCAGCTGGGAAGTTTCCTTTGTTGGGGACTCAAATCTCTCTAAGTCAACCCAGCATTGGGAAAAACGCCTTAAAACATTTGTTAGGGTCACGTGCTCGGAGTGGGCAGCGTGTCAAACCACCTCAAGCAGCTTGGAATCCACCATTACAGCCTGCCCCTGCCCTTGTTGGGGCGAACGCTTAATCCCAAAGAAACAATTAAAGTTACAAACACCACCCACGGGTGGTTTGCTCATCTCTGCGTTTTGTTACAGCAAAGCCCATTATTTCTTCTTGGTGGAAATTCCTTCCAGAAATGGCTGGCTGCAGGGTCTGTGGTGGCCTCGGGGTGCCCCTGGGCAGAGATAAAAGGTGAAGTCAGCAGGCAAAACCCTTTCTGGCTCACCCCGCTGCACGGAGCACTCCTCGTTCTGCTTTAGAAGCCTTGTCGGAGTCCTGGGGTCCCCCGGTGACTTTGGGAAGAGTCTTTTTCTTTTTTTTAATTTTCATATATATATATTTTTTATTGATTTTTCAGAGAGGACGGGAGAGGGATAGAGAGTTAGAAACATCGATTAGAGAGATACATTGACCAGTGACCTCTTGCACACCCCCTACCGGGGATGTGCCCGCAACCAACGTACATGCCCTTAACCTGAATCGAACCTGGGACCTTTCAGTCCTCAGGCGGACGCTCTATCCACTGAGCCAAACTGGTTTTGGCAAGAGTCTTTTTCCATTGGAGTCCTTTGGATGGGTGCCTGGAAGTCAAAGACAATATGGTACTCTTAAGAGACCACCAAGGGCCTAGCTTGTAAGACAGAGACCACTGGGTATTTTGGGTGGTTTAATGTAAATGCATCCCCACTGGCCTCTAATCCTTCTAGATTCTCCCAGAAGCCAGCCTCGGAAGGATACAGGCTGGTCAGGTATCCTCCTAGCCCAGCTTCCTTCCCACTTTCCAGTCTGTTCCTGCATTCTGTTGGCTGTGGGCTGCTTACCTCGCTTCCTGTTATTACCCTTGGGTTTCTTGGAGTTAGTGAGGGCAGGAAAGCCTAGTGGCAGATTCTGGAACCGGTTGTCTGGCTGTGTGACTTGGGCTAAGTGACTTCTCATTGCTTCAGTTCCGCACCTGTAAATGGGGTGACTCTAACAGTCCCTCACAGAGCTATTTGTGAGAATCGAAGTGCTTAGTGCATTAAAGTAGGAACCTAATAAAGATTGGTTGAAAATATACATTCATGTCTACATTAGAGGCTAATGGAGACAGAGAAAAAAAAATCCCAGAAAAAAAATACATTAAAAAAAATCACTATTTCTACTTCAGTGTCTGGCTATGGTGGAGGACAGGGACTGCATTTATACACCTGTCTGAAATAATAAATATGAAGGTTTGCTGGTGTCATTGTTTTCATGCTTTAACTCATTTATTCCCCACAAGGCTGTGAAGTATGTTATATTATTGGTCTCATTTTACAGCTGAGAAAATTGAGGCTCAAAGAGTTTAAAGGACCCAATCTAGCTCACTCAGCTAGTCAGGGGCAGAATCAAGATTCAAACACCCCAGAGGCTGTGGTCTGGGCCATTGTGCTAGCCTGCCCGAGCCTGTAGCTAAGTGTCCAATATTATTTGTCCAACGAATGACAGAACCATACAGAATGACCCAATCACATCTCTCCTGGCTCCATCCAGTCCGGTCTTGAATGTGTTCATCTCTTGCCCATTCCAAAAAAACCAACAAAACAATAAAAAAACAAAACAAACCCCCAGGACCCACCCCACCTCATGCCTCCACCCACAGGCAAACTTCCCAAGGAGTCTCCTTTTCTTCCCTCTTCCGTCCCTCCATCCGAGTGGTTCCTGCTGAAGTCACGAGGTTTCCAAGAGCCAGCTCTTCCCGCCCTCTTCTCCCCAGGGCCCACAGCTGTGCCCACTACAGGTGCCTATTTCCTCCCTTGGCGTCCACCTGCCCTCACGTCTGGTTTTCTTCCGGCTTCCTTGGCCACGCCCTCTGGGGACCTGCATGAGCTTCTCTTCCTCCATCAGACCTAAGGAGCCATCATGGGCAGTGCCCATCCTTGCTCTTCCCTGTCTCCTGGACGATGCCATCTATTCCCTGGCTCAGCGTGCCCCCTCCACAGGCTGAGGACACCGAGGTGAGACACCTCCTGCCCACATCTCTCTTCTGCGTCCTGGACCAGCTCCGGTCACAGGCACACTTGGCATCACTCCCTGGAGGTCTGAAGGCCTCACAGCGGACTCCCTCTTCCGGGAACGCCTGTTCTGCTAGTTCTCTGCTCATCATAGACTCTCCGCCTAGAGCTCTTCCTCTGTAAGGTGCAGAGACAATCAGGTTATTTGCTGGCGACGCGGAACGTCCAGGGTTGAGGTGTGACTGTCCAGGATGGCACTGGCCCCGGCAGCACCCGCAGCCGGCTGGTTCCACAGGAACTTCACTTCCCACTTGTCTGAATATTTTCAGGGACCATGTCTCGGGCGAGCTGCTGGACATCCTTCCATACCAGGGCTTTCTTTGTGTCGATGGCAGCCAAGATCCATGAAAGGCACAAGCATATTCAATCCATTGTGCCCCAAATGAGCTCCGCATCTCCCTTCCTCCCTCCTCCCTCTTTCCATTCCTTCTTTCCTTCCACTCTCTCTCTCTCTCTCTCTGTCTCCCACTCCTCTTTTTCCTTCTTCCTTCGCCCACTTTTACCAACGCACCCCTCCTGTTCTTTATCCTCGCTATTTCCTGGTCTGTGTTTTCAAAGCACATGGTTTTAAAAAGGGCCCAGTTGACTGGAGGGCTCTCCTGCCAGGCAGTTTGCAACAGGTGGATCCCATTAAGCCCAGGGCTCCCCCAGCCTCAGCCCCAGCCCCAGTCCCAGCCCCCTGGCTCCAATTTCTGCCCTGCCCACCTGCAGGGCCCACGTTCTCTCTCGGCCCACCCCAGCATTGAGGGCTGCCTATAGCAGGTGTGCCCCCTGCCACCCATCTGGATGCCAAACACAAGGTTCCCTGTGCCAGGCGAGGGCTGTCCACGTTGGAGAATGTTTATGGGACTTCTTCTCAGAAAAATCTGGAGTCTAGTGGTTTTAACCGTGTGTGTGTGTGGGGGGGGGGGGGGGGGCGGGGAAGTCCTGAAAACGCACTTATTTTTTTATTATTATTATTATTATTATTATTATTATTATTATTATTATTTTTGCATTTTCTCCAAGGAACTTTCTTAAAAGTAATGGCACACTGTGTTGTTGATGGAGAAAAAGAAAGAAAAACACACGAAACCGACAATCCCAGGGTAATGACGGAGGAGGAGCGCGCGCGCGCTGCGGGAGATCGCTGTTGTTTTTCTCCTTCGCCCTTTGCTTGTCGGATGCCAAGTGGCCACCGCTAGGCTGCATTCCTGCGGATGGTCCCGTTTCGTGTGCCAGGACGGGTCTGGTCGGGGTGAAATCTTTTGGTTCTGAGTAAGGGTGGAAAGCATAATGAGTGTTTGCTGGAAAGATAATCCCTTGGCCTTCCCCAGGCGCGGGGTGTCCCGGAGAGCTGTGGTTCTGAAGCTCCGGTCCAGTTTCAGTGACCTCTGGCTCTGGCCTAACGAAGGTGCAGCGACCCTTGGCCCCTGGGTAATAAAACCCTGTGTTTATGCTTCTCCCCTCTGCCGGAGCTCCAGCCACCTGCTGACCTGCCAAGTCACTCACCGTAAATGTTAGCAGTAGCAGTGGCCAGAGGGAGGGACATGAAAGAAGGTAGGAAGAGAACAGTTTTTTTTTTTTTTTTTAAATTCTTTAAAAAAAATTGATTTAAAAGAGGAAGGGAGAGAGAGAAAGAGAGATAGAAACATCAACGATGAGAGAGAATCATTGATCAGCTGCCTCCTGCAAGGCCCCCACTGGGGATCGAGCCCATAACCCCGGGCGTGTGCCCTTGACCGGAATCGAACCTGGGAACTTTCAGTTCTCAGGCCGATGCTCTATCCACTGAGCCAAACCAGCTAGGGCTGGTTATTATTATTTTTTATTTTTTTGGCATCACTGCATTTACTACCATTTGATTTTCTTACTCATTTACTTTGTTATTACTGGTTTCTCCCCCTAATAATCTTCATTGAGTTCAAGAGGGGCTGGTCTGATTATTTACAGCTGTGTCCCGGTGCCTGGCGCATGGTACACCCTGGGTGAATATTTGCTGAATGAATGAATGAGAGCTGATTAGGTGAACAAAGATGAAGGGGAGCCATAGGAGGACTCCAGGTGGAGAGAACAGCATAGGGCTTTGAGAGGACAAGGGGTGGTGGGGGTGCTGCACCATAGGCTGTGGCTGGAGCATCAGTGATGAGATGTAGAGTGGTGGGGATGAGTTGTCACCATAGGCGGGCCAGCTCACACACACAGGGTCTTGTCTGCCAACCCAGAGAGCTTGCCGTATATCCTGACACGGATGGAAAACCACTGAAGGATTCTGGGCAGGGAGGTGCCCCTGTCAGATTCTCATGTTTTATAGACCACTTTGGCTGAGCATGAAGGATGGATCAGATCGGGGTGAGTGAGGCTGGAGGCAGCCTAACAGGTAGGAGGGGGTTGCATGGTCCCGATGAGGCGATAAGCCTGGATAATTTGTTTAGTCTGGAGAGGTTGCCAATGGATTTGGGTGGTTCTGTAATTTATACTTCTATCCATATATAAGTATATATAGTGCTTCAGCCTCCTTGGTGTTTGTAGTGGATCTTTGCATCTTGCCCACAGCCCCTGTCCCTCCCCATTCCATTTCAGGCCTGAGGCAACCTGACAGGACAGATGATGGCTCTGAGAGAAACCTCAGTCAATAGCCAGTGTGGGTGGATAAACACCCAGGGGAACAGGTCTGAGACCTCCCAGATGTCCCCAGGGGGACGGAGCCCCAGGGTAACTGCTCATGAAAGACCCTCCCTATAACGACTTCGCTCCTTCCCTGTCTCACCCCTTCACCCCCTTCTCAGTGTTTCTGGGATTCACTGCCAAACAAATTCCTTCCATTCAAATCTTTGTCTCAAGGTCTGCTTCTGGGGCATTTCATCCTCAGACCTTGTTCCTCACACCTCCTACACTTCTGTTTTAGGGTCTTGGAATATGTTGCCCCTGGCTTGCTCTCCCTCCAGGGTTCCAGAAGGCTCACTCCTGTCTTCTCGGATCTCTCATGAAATATCATCTGCATTGTCAGTCAGGACGGGCTAGATATGCAGAGGTAACAAACAAGGCCCTCCTCTCAGCAGATTAACCAACAACGGTTTAATTTGTCCACATGCCATATGCCCACTGGACGTTAGCAGGGCTCTGCTCATTAGAGTCCCTTGAGACCCAGGCTGATGGACACTCCATGGTAACAAGTATCCCACCATCAGCACTGCATGATGGGGGTCACGGAGAAGTGATGCTCACTACTCCCTCTCACGTGTCATGGGGCAGGGCAAATGAATGGCTGTCCCTAACAGGGAGCAGAACATTGCAATCTTGCCTCACGTCCAGGAGGCAGAGAGCTGGAAATATTTGGCCAACAGCTCCAGGGACACCCCACCCCCCATATCAGGGAAGTTTGCTGTGACATGGAACCCACAGTTCTGTGTCTTGAGCTGGATGCTGCTCCCATGCTTACATGCACTCTGAGAAAATTGGTCGAGTAAACACTTACGATTGGCTCACTTTTCCTTATGTGTATGACACTTCACTAAAAACTTCAAAAACTGGCCGAAACTGGTTTGGCTCAGTGGATAGAGAGTTGGCCTGCAGATAGAAAGGTCCCAGGTTCGATTCCTGTCAAGGGCATGTACCTTGGTTTCGGGAACAATCCCAGTAGGGGGTGTGCAAGAGGCAGCTGATCTATGATTCTCTCTCATCGGTGTTTCTAACTCTCTATCCCTCTCTCTTCCTCTCTGTAAAAAATCAGTAAAATATATTAAAAAAAACAAAAAACAAAAAACAAAACAAAACAAAAAAACAACAACTTCAAAAACTGCTCTCCTGCCCTGGCTGAGCATGCCCTACGCTTTCTCCATACCACTGACCCACAGCTCACCGACTGCGGATTATGCTACTTTATTGGTCTCTCCCGTTGGAATGTGAGCTCCATAAACAGAGAGGGCGTTTTCAATTTCCTTTTGCATCCAGGCTTTCACTGCTGTCTGACCAGGTTCTGGCCTATAGTAGACACCCCTTGTGTATGTATTGAATAAATGAATATTTGGCCCCAGATGTAATATTCAAACCATATCATAACTAGAAGGCAGAGACACGACCCCATTGAGATGGAGACTTTACCATAAACAGCCAGTCCTGGGCATACTGGCTGAATATTAGCCCTGACTGGATCACAGCATTAAAAAAATCTCTACTCACTTGTTAGCAGTAGATTAGGCCTGATTGGGAACAGCAGAGCGAAAGGGAACTCACACCTACTTAGCATTTAATCTTGTGCCAGGTCCTGGGCTGGGCCTTTTATAGTTCCTATGTAATTTAACTTCATGGCCTGTGTTGTTTTATTTCAGAAGAATCCCAAATTGCATGCCCCACTTTCTCCCCCTCCTCTGGGCCTCTCCTTCCCTCTCCCTGTGCCCACTTTAGAAATGCACCTGGCAGGGAAAAGGTGCTCCTGGGACCTCAGTGGGTGATTAAAACCAGGTGAGGAAAAGTGGGCCGCAGTGCTGGCCTGGCTGGGACCATCACCCCCAGCAAAACCGCAAAGCACTGCTGTCGTGAGAGCTCAATGAGCCCCCTTTTCTCCCTGTATCACACCTCATCTTTCCCCATCACCTGGGACACCTGGAGGCTTTCCACTGAAGCCACCGGGCCAGGCCAGGAGTTTGTAAATAATGGCGTAGAGCTAGTTATTCTTTCAACACATTATTGTTGTTGTTGTTTTATTGAAGTAGTGGCTTGAGAATATGAAATCTGCTCTTTATGAATGCTGGCTTGCTCCAAGACCAGACCTCTGGGTCTGGCTCAGAACGTAACTCTAGCCAGAAGCTTCACAGACGGCATACTCCGTTCCTCCTTGACATGCTCACTGGACTTTCCAGTCGCTAGGAAGTCAGTCTAAGAATGTAGCAAGGTTTGGGTTCCGCTAGGCTCTAAAAAAAGTGCTTGTTGGTGGATGGCCCCAGACAAGAGTCAGGACATCAGAATCAAGAGTCGTGACCACTCTTTCCTGAGAGGATCATTTTATGTCTGTACTAGAGGCCCGGTGCACAAAGTTTGTGCACTCAGGGGAGGGGTCCCTCAGTCCAGCCTGTGCCCTCTTGCAGTCTGGGAGCCCTTCCTTGGGGGATGTCTGACTGATAGGGGGGAGGATGCCTATGGGGAACTGGCCTAAGCCATCAGTGGGGCATCCTTTGTGCTGCTGTGGAGGCAGGAGAGGCTCCCGCCACTGTGCTCACTAGCCACGAGCCTGGCTTCTGGCTGAGTGGCGCTTCCCCTGTGGGAGCACCCTGACCACCAGGGGGAAGCTCCTGCATCAAGCATCTGCCCCCTGGTGGTCAGTGTGCATTGTAGCTACCGGCGGTTCCGCTGTTCAGTTGATTTGCATATTAGCATTCTATTATATAGGATTCCTGCCCCCCTACTCCCCACCACAGGGCACCAGAAACATATTCAAGCATTCGATTCATTAATAAATATTAATGGGCATCTTCTCATGCACCAAGCGTAGGACGTGGGGTAGGACTGACCAAACAGACATGATATGTCTATCCATCATTCATTCAGGGATTATTTACTGAGTGCACACAAGGGTGAGACCCTTGTGTTTGGTATAAAGAACCATAGGCATGCCGAAACCAGTTTGGCTCAGTGGATAGAGTGTCAGTCTGCGGACTGAAAGGTCCCAGGTTCGATTCCGGTCAAGGGCATGTACATTGGTTGTGGGCACATCCCCAGTAGGGGGTTGCAGGAGGCAGCTGGTTGATGTTTCTCTCTCATAGATGTTTCTAGCTCTCTTTCCCTCTCCCTTCCTCTCTGTCAAAAATCAATAATAATAATAATAATAATAATAATAATAATAATAATAGAACCATAGGCATGATCTCTGCCTTAGAACCTAGTCAGACAGACATAGGTTCACATCCCAGGTCTGCCTTCTAGTAGCTGGGTATTCTTGGGCAACTTGACCCAATCTCTGTGTTTTAGTTTTCATGTCTGTAAAATAAAAGTAATAGTAGTGCCTATAAAATAGGGCTATAGCTATTAAATACCTAAATGTTAGATCTTTGGACTAGTATCTAATAGGTGTTCAGTGAATGTTAGCTAATAATAATGATAAGTAATAATTCTATTCTTAATCCAGTCAGGGAGACAAAGAAGCCAAAGCTTGCAATGTTTATAAAATATATAATGAATAAAGGGTAATGGAAATATAGAGCATGATAAATTCTTTTGATGGAACAAGAAAAAGCTTATATGAAAGGGATTTTGCGGAGTGGAGTGAGGGTTAGGAGGAACTGGGGAAGGAAAACCAATGAAGGGAAGAACACGAGCAGACACTGATGTTTGGGAACTCAAGATGTGTGAAGAAGATCACGTGCCTTGATAAGGAGAACCAGCAGGTAAGACTGGACCAACTTCCTGGAGCCAGACAGCTCTGAGTTTGAATCCTGGTTAGACCACTTACCACCTCAATGTCTTCTGTTAAGTTGTTGAACCTCGTCTGGTCCCTGCCAAAAGGTCATTATTTTGCTGATGTCTTACAGCCCATGTTTTCCAAGCCATTCCAAACTGTCCTACAGACTTGTCTCTGTACTCTTTCCTCCTTGTTCAGAGTTATTTCCACTTGTTTCTGAATAGCCCCCACCCACACTCAGCCTGTGTTCACCGAGTCCTTCCGGCTGCCTGGAGACGTTGCCATGGTCTCCTCTTCTCTCTGGCTCTGGCTGAGCTGTCTGCTTCTGTTTGTGCTGCTGTGGCAATGCCACTCTGGGCTCTCAAGGTTTCACAGTTATTTCAGTAAAACAGCCTTTTTGACGACTGTCTATGCAGACCCCTTGTTTCTGGGGCTCAGGCATGAGTCATAGACAGGTTGGAAATAGAATCTCATGATCAGAATCATCCTTCTTCCCATAATACTGGCCCATTGCTTTGCTCTGTCTTCCAGTGTTCTTAAGTTTTATGTGTGCACGTGTGTGTGTGTGTGTGTGTGTACAGTTTGGAAAAACCTATAAATCCCTTATTAGTGTCAAAGTCATAGGTGTAGCCAATACGAGTGAGGTTTGTTGCCTACACTCTAAATAAAAGAAACACTATATTACAGTTACAGGTTAGCAAAAATCAAGATGTAACTTCCCCCCTTCAAACGTATGGACTCCCTGAATTCTATCTATATGTACTTTGGGATATGTGGATCCTACACCTCAGATATATTTTACGCTGCATCATAAACCACCTCAAAACTTAGTGGCTTAAAGCAACATTTTATTATATCTCACACATTTACACACAGGAATTCAGGCAGGGTTCTGCAGGATGCTTCTGATGCTCTACTTGGTATTAACTAGAATCACCTGGTGGCATTTGTCTGCTGGGTCAGTGGTGGGCAAACTCATTAGTCAACAGAGCCAAATATCCACAGTACAACGATTGCAATTTCTTTTGAGAGCCAAATTTTTTAAACTTAAACTTCTTCTAATGCCACTTCAAAATAGACTCGCCCAGCTGTGGTATTTTGTGGAAGAGGCACACTCAAGAGGCCAAAGAGCCGCATGTGGCTCGAGAGCTGCAGTTTGCCGACCGAGGTGCTGGGTGATCTGATCTGGAGGATCCAAGAGACCAAAGAGGAAGTTGTGAGTGTTCTTCAAAGACTAGACCCAGAATTATCATAGTGTCACTTTCACTGAATTCTATTTGTCAAAAACAGTCCCAGGCCAGCCTGGATTCAGGGGACCCTTCAATGTGTGGAGTGTCAAAGACTTCATGTTCTCTTTAATTGGCCATCTTTAATCGGTCATCTTTAATGTTAAAAATCTTTAATCCCTTAAGGTGGCATGTTTCCTAGGGGGCTTCCTGTTCCCTCATACAAATAGCCTTTTCGCAGGCCAGCCCCTTCGATTTGCTGGACAAGCCACATGTAAACATATTAAGATGAACAAGACTTAGATGCTTAAGCTGCAAGTTCCTTACACTTACAGGACTGTGCAAAGATCAGTTGTGATCACACTTGTCAAGTATACTAACTCCTGCTCAAAGTCAACTCTGTTCTTATTCTCTTTCTGTTTTTGCAAAAACAATGGCAAATGTGCTCAGAATTCAGAGAAGAAAGGACTCATTTTACGTGGGACACCGGGAAAGCTTTTGAGGGGCTTGGCAATAAGAACTAGTGTTTACCTGGTATCTTCTTTATGTCAGGCCCTGTGCTTCGTGCCTTAGAGGCACATCTCATTTAATTGAATCTTCTCTCACAAGTAGGAAGCAGGTATTACTATTTCCTCATTTTTCAGATGAGGAAACCAAGGCCCAGAGACATTAAATGATTTGTCTAAGATGACACAGCAGTGCGTGATACAGAAAAGATTTGAACTCAGGCACTGTAATTCCAGAGCCCATGCATTTAACCATTATATCAGTTATCTATTGCTATGTCACAGATTACTCCAAAAACGTATGGTCATAAAACAACAATGAATGTTTATTATCTCACACGGTTTCTATGCATAACGAATTCTGGAGCTGCTGCTTACCTTGGGTGCTCGGGATCTTTCATTCTGGCTTAGCGTCCCTCACGAGGTTAAGGTCAATGTGTCAGCTGAAAGCTGTCTGGAAGCTGGAGGATCCAGTTTGCAGTGGTTGGTGCACATGGCTGACGAGCCAGCAGGAGGCCTCAGCTCCTTACCACATGTACCTCTCCCAAAGGCTGCTTGAGCGTCCTCATGACATGGCAACTGGATTTCTACTGAGTTCAGGTTCAAAGAGAGAGCAAGGTGGAAATGGCAGTTTTTGTATTTCAATGGCCTAGCTCAGAAGTCACACAGCATCATTTCCACAACATTCTTCCGGTAACGTGGGCCAGGCCTGTTCAGTGTGAAAGTGGACTGTGCAAAGATATGAATACCAGTAGGTGAGGATCAGTGGGGGCTCTCTTGTAGGCTGGCTGCTACAATGTGCTATTTAGATGTAGAAAGTACTCAATATAATATTTCCAGTCTCTGGAATGGTATTGATGGGAGTGACAGATTTTTGAGTTGGATCTAGAAGGCTGGGCTGTGTATTAATCATTAGAAAAGATAGGGAGGCGTGGGCCAATCATTTCTCTCTGCTTCTTCACCCCTAATCACTATCAGCATTGCTAACTGACATGATCACTGTCATCAATCATCAACATCATTATTCTAGAGATGTCTTAGACTCCTTCATAGGAGTTTTCATTCTATGATTTTATTTTATTATTTTTTAAGAAATATGTTTTTATTGATTTCAGAGAGGAAAGGAGAAAGAGAGAGAGAAAGAGAGAGAGAGAGAGATCAATGATGAGAGAGAATCATTGATTGGCTGCCTCCTGCACGACTCACCCTGGGGATCAAGCCTGCAACCTGGTCATGTGACCTGACTGGGAATTGAACCATGACCTCCTGGTTCATAGGTTGACACTCAACCACTGAGCCATGCCAGCTGGGCTACAGTCAATGCTTTTGAAGAAAGGAACAGAAGTATATTGAGGCCACTCGTATAAAGTTAAATACAATGCAAAGCAGTGGCTGTTTGGGAGGAGAGGGAGGGGTGACTTTTGAGTGACAGCAAAAGCTACTCATTTGCCCTCTGGAAAGCCAGTGTCTATGAAAGCCTATAGAAGGAGGGACTTGGTACCTTGCCTGAGAACTGTGAGGGAAAGATCTTAGTAACTAAAATGGGCTGGCCCCAGATAGCCTTGCTATGTGTTCCCTTGGCACTCTGGATTTGTAATTTCTCGTGTAACAGGATGTTATATTTGACTTTTGCTGTTTTGGCAAAGTACCCAAGGGTTGAAAACATCTGTGTAATACATGCTAAGAGATTGTGAAATTGATTTTTATTTAAAAAATTTTTAGCTCATCACCCACATGGAGGACATACAATGGGGTGTGAGAACCAATTGAGAGAGATTGGAGAGAGAGTAGTCAGAGAAGGGAAGGGAGGGCATGCTTCTCTCTCCTTCCTCTAAGCCAAATGAGGAGGACTTCTGAGAATCATCTGGAAAAACCCCTGGCACTGAAGGGCCTTAGTGACTGTGGCACAACTCATGCCTGGAGGGTCTAAAGAGAGAGGCCTCCTGGAGCTGCCCCAATGAGAAAGAGAGGGAGAAGGTCTATGTTGGGATGAAGAGTCCTTCCAATAGTAGGGGGGCCTGGATCTGGTTCTAGGGAGGGAAAAACAGACTTGAGCCATTTTGAGAGGGGTCCCCATTCCTTATGAAGCACAAGGTGACCCCAACAGACCGTGACTGAATAGGATACATGGATAGAAGTGAGAGGTTGAGAAGTCAGTAGAAGGAGGCATGGCCCCCATCAGGGAACTGCAGGAGGCCAATTCCATCACTGGCTGGAGGGAGGAAAGGAGGGGAAGCCATCATAGGCAAAAGAACCAGCATTTGGACATCTCCCATGACCGAGGACATTTGAGTGGTACAGACTATCCTGGCTCCATAAAACTTTCTCACCTTCTTTACATCTCTAGTCTCTTCTTCCTGCTCTCTGGGCTCCTGATCCTGGCCCCAGAGGATCCTAAATAAGCCCAGTGAGCTGGAGAGAAGGGCAAGAACTAGTGAAGGAAACCACCCTATCTCCTTCTCCATGGAAACTTCTGAGCCTGAGCCAGTCCCAAGCCGAGGGTGGGGAAGAACTTTTTAACTGGATGAGGGATTGCAGCTTTGCCATTGGGCCAAATGGGACTTTCCAAAGGACCTGAAACACAAGACTATTCTTTAACACCCAAGAGTAGCCAGAATACCTATAGGATCCATCTAAGACACCTAAGATTTCCAGGGAGTAGGAAGATGGAACAGTTTTATATATATATTTATATATATTTTATTGATTTTTTATAGAGAGGGACAGAGAGTCAGAAACATCGATGAGTACATGCCCTTGACCGGAATCGAACCCAGGACCCCTCAGTCCGCAGGCCGACGCTCTATCCACTGAGCCAAACCAGTCCTGGCAGATGGAACAGGTTTAAAGGGGTAGTGATAAGAAAGTAAAATTGCTTTCTGCTGATTCTAGTTCATTCAGGAAGCTGGAGATATATATTTCAGAGAAGAAGTGGGGGAGGGGGAGAGATAGAAATATCAATGATGAGAATCATTGATCAGCTGCCTCCTGCATGCCCCCTATTGGGGATGGAGCCCACAACCTGGGCATGTGCCCTTGGCTGGAATGAAACTTGGGACCCTTCAGTCTGCAGGCCAACGCTGAGCCAAACCAGCTAGGGCTGGTTTTATATATATATATATATATATATATATATATATATATATATATATATATATATATATATATATAAAGTTGTTCTTTTCTGCTGCACTGTAAGCTCTATGAGGGCCAGAGCTTGTGATGGTCTTGTTCACCACAGGGTTGCTGGCACCAAGGACAATGTGTAACTCATAGTAGGTGCTCAGCCAAACTTTGTTTAATTGCACGGAGTTCAGTTAAAGGGTTTGGGCAAGAGTTGGGTGAGCCACATGACAAGTCTAGTGATTTCATGGGAGAGAAAGAAACCACCTTTCCCCCATTTAAGATGCCAGTGAAGAATGAGTGATAGCATGGCAAAAGCATCATATAACAAGCTCTGGGTTCTGGCCTTGGCTCTGCTCCCAGCAGGCTGGTTATATGGGGCATGTCCCTGGAACTCTCTGGGTTTTGCTTTTCTGGTCTGGAAAACAAAGAAGTCAGTTGGATTGGAAGTGGATCCCAACACAGTTGAATGTGAGGATCATGTGGGTGCTTTGTGAAAGTGGCTCTTTTGTCAGTTATTGATCCCCATTCTGATTGGGGTGTGGTGTCTAGAATAGAGCCCCAGATTCTGTAGGGTTTCTAAGATAATTCTGATGTGCAAGTCCGTCTAGAAACTACCGGTTAAGATAATTTTCCAAGGTCTGGTTCAAGTTGTAAAATCACTTTCCTTATCTGAAAAATGGGAATAGTCCTAGCACCTGCCCCCAGGTTGGTGTGAGGCTTAGATGAAATAATACGTGCCACGGGCTGAGAGCAGCTTCTGGCGCACGCTGTCTACTCAGTCAATAATATCTCGTAAATTCTATGAGTAGACATTTTCCAGGAGAGTAGAATTGTCAACTCTCAAATTGGTTTAAAACCCACAAACATAATGCCAAATCTCTTCTTGTTTTCATTTCATTTTCTTACACTCTCCTAGCCTGGGCCATGCCCTTTCCCCCTCTCATGTGTTTGCAATTATTTTCTCTTTAAGATGTTTTCTTACCCCATTCCACCCACATCCCACGCTTGCCGTTGTATTTCCCTTCCACTGAAAGCATGGACATTTTTCACGCGTTTTCTAGTTCTCAGGCAATCGTCCACAAGCTCCTCCACCCCGGTGTTCCTGCAATGAAAAGTCTTAGAAAGTCCCTGGCATGCAAGGCAAGTTGTCTGTTAAGTTATGGAGCAACTTGAACAAGGACTTGGGGCCGTGGGTGATGTAGCTTCATGGTCAAGGCCTGATGCACAGATGGGTTGCTATTGTCCCGGTGAATGTTGATCTTGGTCATGCTCAGCTTCCCGGCTGGTTTTCATTGCATCCTGACTTGGCCAAAGCCAAACATTTTGTGCTGGGCCAGCAGTTGTGAAATCCACAGCAGATCCAGTGTTATTGTGTGTCTATTTTTAGATGCTGTGTCCTCGGGCCACAGAGAACGAGGGTTCTGTGGTATTTTGCTGCCTCTCCCGGGCCTTGCTGTCAGGGAGCTGACCTCATTTTTCACTCACCATCGGTAATTGACTGCAGAGCTATCTCTGGACCTCTCCAGAACCACCTCAGACGTTCTCCCCGCACTCTCCCGTTACTGAGCTGCAAGTACACTGCCTGGCTTCTTGGACGGAAATTGATTCTGGCCTAAGGCACTGCTCCAGTACATTTTTCTATAGCTGCAAAGAATAGGCCAAGGCCGGTATATCCTAAATCCCTGCAGGTTTCTGATTTTGATGAGCTGTTAAGTAAGGGAATGATTAGGATTGGAGAGAGAGGGGTTGGGTAGGCTTATTCTAAGGGTTTTCAAACCCAGTACAAGGCAAATGGTAGAACATGTGGCTCTCATGCTCTCTGTTCTCATCGACCCCTCTACTTACCAACCACTATTACAGATTTAGCAAATTGCACTGTTAGTTGCATGTGAATTTGTCAACATTTGCTAGTAGTTCATAAACTACTATGGACCAGGCCATACAGACACTATTTGTTGAGTGAATTTTGAATAAGCTACATGAGGACTGGGTCTTGTGCACTATTTATTTCCAGTTTCACACAGGACTTGCTGATGGTAGGTGCTTTATGTATTTGTGAATGAATGGATTTCAACATGGATGGCTTTGGGGTCTGGCAGAGATGGTGTCAAATGCTGGCTTCGTAATCAGATGACCACAATCGATTCCTTTCCTTTCTGAGTCTCACATTCCTCATCTGCATAAGGGAGATAATAGAATCTATAACACAGAGCTTGTTTTGAGGGTTGGATGGGTTAATGTACTAATTAATAGAGAAATTCAGCAAAGAGAGACCCTCGGAGAACTGATGGTGACTCTGGCCAGCCAGGATATAGAATTCATTCATTTCCCTTAATCGTTAACTATTGGTGGTGGCCTAGTCTACCCTCTCTTTCTGGATCAGTGACTTAGAGGTCCAACTAAGAAGTCTGGAGAAGGTTCCTGTAATATTCAGCTTGGGGTACATAGACCCTCCCCTGACTCCACTGGGGGAGTCTCTGTAGGAAGTGGTCTTAGGACTTGAGGCACTGGGTCCAGTAGAATCCCAGGAGACCGGGGGACTGTGCCCAAACCCAAATGCTCAGATCTGGAAGGCCAGTCCTAGTTGCACTGATGTGAGTGGTTTTTTCAGACTGACCTTTCCAAAATTTTTAGTCACTATAACCAATTTAGATACTTAGTGCTCAAAATATATTATATAGAGCATTGCTGCTCAAAAGTCTAGGTAGCAGAGCATGTGACTATTTTGTGTATTCTCAGGAGTGCTATAAAAAGGGGTAGAGAAGGGAGAGAAACATGTCACTTGAGAAACATTAAAAAAAAATTCCCAGTTACCTAGGAAAATTCATGTAATAAAATAAATACATATGAAATCTATCAGTATCTGACATCTTCTGGATATTTAATAACCATTACTTTTTGTTCTCTTCTGTGGGATTAAAAACTGGTTAAAAAAATCAGAATAAAAGGGAGAAGCCTCAAATCCCAAATTTCAAATCTAAGTCTATATGCTCAAAAATGTTTCAGAATCATAATTTCTTGTGCTTCTTTCCAAGGTTCTGGCCGATCACCCCCAAATCAACTTTCTGTTTTCACTGGATGCCTGGGAGAAACAAGCTCAAATAATGATTCTGAAGACTTTTCTCTTTTGCTCTATCATCCAGCTCTCTGTGCTGGGAACCACACCATGTGAGCCAATGGGAGAGGACAGAGGACCCTGAGCAATCTCTTGTCTAAGTGGATCTGCAGGGAAGAGCTCTGGAAGGGGAATCAGGAGGCCTGGGTCCTCACCCTTTGTCTGCCACTATGACCCATGTGACTGTGAGCAAGTTACTTCATTAATCAGGGCCTCAGTTTCCCCATCTATAAAATGATGCACTAGAACTAAATCATCTCCAAAGTCTTGGCCATGGACCCTATTATTGTTCCAACCAGTCTGCCTCTCTCATAAGAGGATTGTACATCTCTGCCCGCTGCCACACAGCTTTCAGTGCTTCCCTTGATGTTGGGCTTGACTTGCGCTGGCCAGTGGAATGTGGGCAAATGTGGGCAGAAGCTTTGAGAGTCATCATGTGGCTGAGTTACCGTTTTTGTTGCTTTTGGCCACGAGACTATGATCGGAGCTGCCCCCTTCTCCCACCTGGATACTGGAATGGGGAGGACATTTAGAATGAAGCCACAAAGCCAGAGTCAGCAATGAGAACAAAAGGAAGGAATGCCAAACTCCAAGTCCAAACCAATTGCAGCCAATAAACAATGTGAGAGAGACATGGTGGGCCCTTGGCAGCTTGGGGCTGTCTGTTATTGCAACCTTTCCTGGGGAAAGTGGACCAGCACAGTCTCCAACTTTGAATTGGGTCTCCCTTTCTCCCCTGTAGGACCCCCTTCAGCATTCCTCTCCCAGCAGATGGCACACCTGTTCTAAAACCAGCTTGTTTGTTGAGGCCAACACAACAGGCACAAAAGGTTATTAGTCTATTTAACTGAAAAGTCCAGTATAGGTTTGGCCAGTTTATCAAGAGGTGCAGTATTGCTATCAGGACTTCATCTCTCTCCATCTCTTGATTCTGCGTTCCCATTTTTGGCTTCATTCTTAGGCATTAGCAGGCTATCAAGATAGCTACCTTAGCTTCTTTCTTTAGGTTTAAATCCTACTACTCCAATCCAATCTAAAAAAATGACACCTTTTCACCAACAGTATTTACACAAATCCCAAAATTCATTCTGATTGGACCAACTTGGAAGAGGACCGACCCCTGAAACTATCCCTATGAAGGCATAAGGATGGAATTATTGTGATAGGCTTGCCTCTAAATCAATCACTATGGGCTGGGGAAGTCTGTGCTCTGATTGGCCAAGACTGGGTCACATGCCCTTCCCCCTACCTCTAAGAGTTGTTGATAGGTAGTTTGAAATCTGAGCTATTCTTGCCAAGAGAAAAGAGATAGATGTTGGCAGGGAAACCAGCAAATGAACATTATGTAGATTCTGTCACTTGCATGACATTAAAAAAAGAAAGAAACTTTCAAAAAAAACAAATCCCAGGAAAAAATCTCAACTGTTTGATCTGGCCCCTGTGTACTTTGCTGATCTCATCTGCTTCCCTACCTCCAGGAAATCCTTTCCTCTTAGCCAGCTTCTCTCCCTTAAGAGAGGTGCCTTGAAAGAAAAATAAAGACATGTCAAAATAGGGCTAGGAATATTGAGGTATTTATAATAATAAAAGCATAATATGCAAATTGACTGAACAGCAGAACAGCGGCCTTCCGGATGACCTTCCAGATGAAGCTGTGGCTGTGAGGGCTGAGGCAGCCGGGGCTGCGAAGGCCCTATTGCACGAATTTTGTGCATCGGGCCTCTAGTATTTTAAATATTTTGGTTAAGTAGAACTTTCAACATGTGCATCAAAACTCAATGGCGATACCATCTCCTTTGATGATTAGGACCAGAAGCTTGAATTTGGAGCCCTCTGCAGCCTCACCAAACAGTTACAGTGTCTGAAAAGCATGTGCTTTTTCAGGTGCTGTTCCTTAGACCAAAATGCCTTTCCCCTGCCCCTTTCCTTTACCTGCTTTAATTCGTGCTTTTTAAATTCAAGCAATCAGTTCTTCAAACTACCATGCCCGCATCCCCTACTCCTGGGTGGGGTGATGGGGGAAGAAGGGAAGGGGATTGGACCTCTGCTGGCAGCCTGCAGCCTAAGGGCCAATCTCCAGCTCCATCATGTCAGCCCAAACTGACATGCTTCACCCAGTAAAATCCCCACCCTTCTTAGAGAGCAATCTAGTGTTTCTAAGTCAATGTTTCCTGGGCTTGACCCTTGGAGGAAGTGCTAGAAGCTTCTTTCTTCAGAGGTGGTTTCCATGTCTCCAGTATTCATAAAATATCCCCTAAAGAAATCAATGCCCACATTTTCTTTCTGATTGGGGGACTGGATGGGGACGGAGGGGCTTAATAAGATGCTAAAGGCAGCTGAAACCGGTTTGGCTCAGTGGATAGAGCATCAGCCTGCAGACTGAAGGGTCCCGGGTTCGATTCCGGTCAAGGGCATGTACCTTGGTTGCAGGCACATCCCCAGTGGTGGGTGTGCAAGAGGCAGCTGATTGATGTTTCTCTCTCACTGATGTTTCTAACTCTCTATCGCTCTCCCTTCCACTCTGTAAAAAATCAATAAAATACATTTAAAAAAAAAAGATGCTAAAGGCAGTCAGATTTTTCTTTATTCTATTTGCTACAAATGTTTGTCCACCTAGAACGATTGCTTAGCTGGGTCTGTTCCTAAATCCGGTGGAACACTAGTCACTGCCTGGTTGCCTGGGGACAGGGCCCAGGGCTCTGTATCCCAGTTCCTGGCTGACATTAGATATTCAATATTTTTGGAAGAAGAACTTCTTTGAAAAAACAAAGGTTAATGAAGATGAAGCTCTCAAGAATGAGAACCTAAGATACCTGATTCTTGCTCAGGCTTAAGTCTTTCATTCAAGTGTTCTTATTTGTCAAACCAGTCTTTCCTCTTTCTATCTTCTCGCTTCCACCCAATAATGAAACGGTTTTGTTTTATAATCCTGCACCAGGGAATGACACGAACCACAGACCTCCCAAATGAGCACCTGCTCCCTATATTTTGTCCGAGAAAGAACTGGCGGGCTCTCTGGAGGGGCTGAGAATGCATTCATTTAATAACCCCTGAGCGAAGAGAAAGTGGTTTTTATATATTTTCTTTTTACTACCAACAGGTTAACAAATAAAAAGGCTGCACAGCTTGTGCTTTCATCACGGGGCCCTTTCTCAGGCCCCGAGGGCCTCTAGCCATTTGTGTGCCTGGCAATTTGGTTGAGATTTAATTTGTCGACTCTTTTGATGTCTCACTTTTGTTCTTGGCAATCTCTGGAATTCTTCCCAGAGCCACCTGGCTCGCCAGGTGATCTGGCTTCGGTTATACACTTCAGTTTATTGAGGTTTGGGGATCTGCAGATTGTGGGGTTGATCTGCCAGAAGTCCTAGCAGGTGGCTGGTTTATCCCTCACAATATTTAAAATTTTGGAAAATAGCTGAAACCAGTTTAGCTCAGTGGATAGAGCATCGGTCTGCGGACAAAAGGTCCCAGGTTCGATTCCAGTCAAGGGCATGTACCTTGGTTGCGGGCATATGCCCAGTAAGGGGTGTGCAAGAGGCAGCTGATCGATGATTCTCTCTCACGGATGTTTCTAACTCTCTATCCCTCTCTCTTTCTCTGTAAAAAATCAATAAAAATATTTTTAAAATTTTGGAAAATAAAAAGTTGGGAGATTTTACATTAAAAAAAAAATCTCAATTTCCAGACTCCTTTGGACGATTGGACGGCCTGGCAATCGTGGTTCCACTGCCCCACTTTCCAGTGCCTGGCTGGTGTGGAGGGTGGCTGCCACCATCCTCAGATGGCTGCGATTCTCCGTTGCCCACAGACACGTTCCGCCCTCTCAGTTTAAAACCTTTCAGGCTTCTCATTGCTTTTAAGATGCAGACCGACATTCTTTCCGTGGCCACAAGGCCCGCACAGCCTGCCTCTCCCATCTTGTTCCAGGAATAGCACAGTAGACACACGACAGAGCTGAAGCTGTGCCAGGCTCTTTCAGTGCTCAGGCCAGCCCTGGGAGAGAGGTACTATCGTTATCCTCTTTACAGGTGAGGGGTGAGGGAAATGAGGCACAGAGAAGTCAGGTAACTGGTCCAATAACACACAGCTAGGAAGAGTTGGGGCTGGGATTCAAACCCCCTTGCTCTTAACCACTTGCTCTCTTTGCATTCCAGTTGCCTGGGTCCCTCCCACCACAGGCCGGCTAGTATGTTTTCCTGCCCTTCGCCAACTGGGTTTCTCTCCACCGCTGGCTGGGTTTTCCCTCATCCTTCAGTTCCAGCTCAAGTGCCACTTCCTCGGGGAACCCTCTTCATGGCTGGGCCCCAGAGCTCATAGTTCTGGTTCCTTCCCTCTGAAGCCTTCCTCCAATAGAAGATTCTGTGATGATGGGAATGGTCTATGTTTGTGCTGAGCGGCAAGGTGGCCACAGGCCACACTGGTTGTTGGGCACTTGACTCATGTGATTGAAGAACTAAATGATCCGTTTTGTTGAATTTTAATAAATTCAAAGTTGAATTAAAATAGCATCATGTGTCCCTAGCCGGTTTGGCTCAGTGGATAGAGTGTTGCCCTGTGGACTGAAGGGTCCCAAGTTCGATTTCAGTCAAGGGCATGTACTTGGTTGCGAGCACATCCCCAGTTGGGGGTGTGCAGGAGACAGCTGATTGATGTTTCTCTCTTACCTGATGTTTCTGGCTCTCTATCCCTCCCCTTCCTTTCTGTAAAAAATCAATAAAATATACACTGAATGGCCAGGTTATTATGATCTCTGAACGCATAATAATCTGGTCACTCAGTGTGTGTGTGTGTGTGTGTGTGTGTGTAATTATATATATAATTAATTTCTTAATTTCCTTATTATATATATTAGAGGCCTGGTACATGAATTCATGCATGGGTGGGGTCTGGCCAGCCTGGCCAGGAGGAGGGGACATGGGTGGTTGGCCAGCCTGCCTGCTGGTCAAACTCCTGCTCAAGGGGACAATTTGCATATTAGCCTTTTATTATATAGGATATACACTGAGTGGCCAGATTATTATGCATTCAGAGATCATAATAATATGGCCACTCAGTGTATGTATTAAAAAAATAGCCTCGAGGACTCAACAAGATGGCGGCATAGCGCAGACACCCGAATGCAGCCTACCACAACAAGTTCGAATTTAGAACTGAAAAACAGGGGAAACATCACCCCGAGGTGCCGGATGGCTGGCTGAGGGGAGGCTCTACCATCTGGGAAGGAGAGAGAAGGCGCGCTGAACCTCAGGAACTGTGAAGGTACGGAAAACTGTGCACGCAAAAAGGCAGCCACAGAGTTCGCCCCCAGCTTGCTTGCGGAGAGGGCGGGCCGAGTTCGCTACTCCCTGTGCGAGGAGAGGGCGGACAGCTAATGCGCGGCTGGCTTTCTGGTTCAGGAGGAAACCAAAACCACCCTATTGCGCTGATAGACGGCCCCAGATATGGAGAGGCCAGACTGTTGGGCAGTGGGCAGAGATCTCTTGGAGGTGTGTGAAGCCAGCGGCCATTACTGCGGGACTCAGAAACCTGACCCTCATAGGGAGGGGCTGAATAAAGCTTGTCTGCACCACCCGAGACTCCGCCCCATCCATGCGGAGCACAGAAGCCCTTCCAGTGGCTAGCTTCCTCATTCGCTGCCAATAGGACTCTCCTAGGGAGGGGCAGACAGGAATCTAAAGCTTGTCTACGCCTATAACAAAGAGGTGCGCACACCTGCAACCAATTGTGCCGGATTCAACAAAGCTTGGCTGTGCCACCCCGAGACTCCACCGATCCAAGTAGAAACCCTCCTAGCTGAGGCACCTCTGATCCTCATAGCCAATTGGCTTGGAGATCAGCGCTTCCCAGTGATACCAACAACAAGCAAGGCTTAACAACAAGATTGCACACACAGCCCACAAAGGGCTACACCAAGACTGTCCACCTCAGGTAACTGGGAGGCTGACTCACTGAACCATATAGGACACCTTAGCACACAAAGCCGCCCTACCAACTAAGGGAAGCTGTGAAAATGCCAAGACAAGGAAATAGAGCACAAACAAAAGAAATGGAGGAAAAGAAGAGACTGGATATAGAGTTCAAAACCACGCTTATAAGGTTTTTCAAGAATTTCCTAGAAAAGGTCGACAAGACCTATGAGGAGATGAAAAGGGATCAACAAGAACTAATAAGGGATCAACAAGAACTAATAAGGAACCAACAAGAAATAAAGAATATATTGTCTGAAATAAAAAATATTATACAGAGTCCTAAAAACAGAATGGAAGATTGCAAGAATCAAGTCAAAGATTTGGAACATAAGGAGCCAGAAGACACTCCTCTGCAGAAGCTAGAAGGCAAGAGAATCCAGAAAATTGAAGATAATGTAAGAAACCTCTGGGACAACTTCAAGCGAACAAACATCAGAATTATGGGGGTCCCAGAAGATGAGAGAGAGCAAGATATTGAAAACATACTGAAAGAAATAGTGACAGAAAACTTCCCCTACCTGGTGAAGGAATTAGACTTACAAGTCCAGGAAGCACACAGAACTCCAAACAAAAGGAATCCAAAGAAGACCACACCAAGACACATCATAATTAAAATTCCAAGAGCAAAAGACAAAGAGAGAATATTAAAAGCAGCAAGAGAAAAGCAGGTAGTTACCTATAAAGGAGCACCCATACGATTGTCAGCTGATTTCTCAACAGAAACCATGCAGGCCAGACAGGAATGGCAAGAAATATTCAAGGTGATGAATAGCAAGAACCTACAGCCCAAAATAATCTACCCAGCAAAGCAATCAGTCAGAATCGAAGGCCAGATAAAGAGCTTTACTAGTGAATAAAAGCTAAAGGAGTTCATCACCACCAAACCAGAATTATATGAATTGCTGAAGGGGGTTCTTTCGGAAGAGAAAGTAAATAAAGATAAAAACTATGAACAACAAATACGTAACTATCAACAAGTGAATCTAAAAACCAAGGGAATTAAAAAAAAAATCTGATGAACAATATTAACTGGTGAATATAATAGAATCAGAGATATGGTAGGGGAGTGGACTGACGATTCTCAGGGAAAAAGGGGATGGGGGGCGTGAGAAGAGACTGAACATAAACTGTGCACCTATGGATGAGGACAATGGGGGTGGGGAAAGGGCAGAGAGTGGGATGGGAACCTGGTGGAGGAGAGCAATGGAGGGTGGGAAGGGGGGGAATGAGGAACATTTGCAATAATATGTACAATAAAGATTCATTTAAAGAAAAAAAAAAGAAAAAAGAAAAAAAAAGATTGCTATAACCCCCCCCCCCCAAAAAAAATAAATAAATAAATAAATAAAAATAAAAAATTAGCCTCATGTGGCCAGTGGCTACCGTATTGGATGGCACAACTTTAGAGCATTTGTCTCACGTTGGAATTAGGCCCCCTTGCTCCTGCTGATTTGATCTTTGTGTCTCAGTCATAGACCATAAGCCCCACCAGGGCAGACATGGCTTCTTCCCACTGTTCCTTGACCCTGATTCAGGGCCTGCCACATCCCAGATACTGGCTGAATGGACAAACTTTATAACTCTGTCTCCACCAGAAAAGAGACAGGAATGCGCTAGAGACAGGGAATCTGAAACCCCAGGGCAGGGGTGACATTGTAACTGTGGACATTGGGGGCAGAGCTACATCTGAGCCCAGGCTCCAACTTCCCAAACTCTGTGAGCCTGAGAAAAGTGGAAATGGTAATAATTTCTATCTCAGAGGACTATTGTGAGAAATAAAGGAATAATAGTAGATAATAATAATAGGATTTATTGTGAGTTTATCACGTCTTCTCAGAGTTTTCTATGTATCATTTCATTTGATCCTCTCAGTGAGCTGAGGCATGGAGGAGCTCGTGACATGCATACGTGCTGGGTGGCACAATGGTGTGGTCATATTTGAGCTCACCTGTTTCACTTCTCATTGTGTGGAGAGTCCAGCTGATGGCACAAATCCTAGCGTGTTTAACTATTGCCCTCTCTCCTAACTTTGCTCCCTCCTCCCCCCTGCCAGCTCCCCCGGGGTCCAGATGCAGCAATGAACCCCTGTTGTGTGAGCTCTTTTTGGAGGCGGCTCTGTGTATCCAGGGCTTTTGTAGGGATTAATAGATATTACTTGACAAAAGTTTCTGTGGCCAAATAAGTTCAGAAAATGCTTAGTTAAGCCAGGGACACAGATTTCTTTCTGCAGGACTTCTCAGTGCCTTTAGTTGATTTCTAATCCAACTTCACCTCCAGTCATGTTTCTTAGGATTACCAATTCTGATTTTTTTTTTTAAAAAAAGAATAGTTTATTGATTTTTAGAGAGAGAAGAGGGGGGGGGGGGGAGAGAGAAACAGCCATGTGAGAGTGTAACATCAGGGATCGATGAGCCTGCAACCTGGGCATGTGTCCTTTCCAGGAATCGAACCAGCAATCTTTTGGAGAATGGAATGACACCCAACCAACTGAGCCACACCAGCCAGGGCCCAATGCTGACTTATTTGAAAAGGGAAAACTACTTTTCTAGTTGTTTTTGCGTAACTATTTCCCCTTTGAGTCCCCCAAGTCTTAAAGTATCTGGAATCTTGCGATACTTTGAATGTTAACTAACCAAGTATCCTGAGCCACATGACATGTGTGTCACACAAGGTGTCCTTCGGGATAAAACCAGCATTTAAGGATTGAATGCTTACTATATGCTGGTGACTCTACCCATATAATCAATCCAATTTATTTCTCATAAAAGTCAAGCGTAATTTAAAAAATATATATTTTATTGATTTTTTTACAGAGAGGAAGAGAGAGGGATAGAGGAAGAGAGAGGGATAGAGAGGAAGAGAGAGGGATAGAGAGAATCATCAATCAGCTGTCTCTTGCACGCCCCCTTCTGGGGATGTGCCCGCAACCAAGGTACATGCCCTTGACCGGAATCGAATCTGGGACCCTTCAAGTCCGCAGGCCGACGCTCTATCCACTGAGCCAAACCAGTTTCGGCTCACGTGTAATTTGATTGACTGGGAGGCTCAGAGGGCTCAAATATTCAAGGCTACCCAGGTAATGAGGGCTCTTTTTGGGTTTAATACCCATTCTCAGGCTGTCTCCCAAACCACACCTTGGAGTGGCGGGATGAGCATGAACGCTAAGGAGGTCAGAACAGAGAAAAGTAGAGAGATGAGTAGCAACTCGGGCAATAAAATGAAAACAAAGGAGCCCCCGGTGCGTTAGCTGGGCCACAGGCTTACCTCTGGCTGGAGTGCCAGGGCTGGGGAGATAACTGGGTAAGTGAAGAACAGAGCTAAGTTTCCTAAATATTGACAAGCCAATAAAACGACAGCCCTCATCTAGATTAGAGGATGGAAAACGGGGGTCATTGGAAGAAACGGGCTCTTTCTGCCTCCTTTGGCTGAGCCTACGCAGACCTTACATGTGTTCCATTTGGATCCATTGTGCTTTTTCCTGCCCTGCTTCTAGTCTTTGTCTTTTTTTTTTTTTTTTTTTTCCTTCTAATTTCTGAAAAATGACTTTGAAGCCAGTTTCTGAGAAATGACTTTGTCTTTTATACGGGGCTGCTTATTGTCATTTGCAACAATTGCTTGAATATTAGAAAAAAAATCTTTAGGGGACAAAAAGGCTTGCCTCTCTCCCACTGGGGACTAATGATTCGTTTGCATAAAAGAATGACATGGAGCTTGGGAGCTCGAAGCGTAAAGAGGGAAGAGTGGAAAGTGGGCTTGAAGTCAAAGCATTTGGGTTCCAGTTTTAGGAGAATCAGGAGCAGAGGCAGCATGCTGTGTGACCTTGGGCAAGTTTCTTAATTTCCTCATTTGTCAAATGAGAGGTTTGAACCGGGTCATCTCTCAGATGTCTTCTGACTAATATTCCGTAACTGTGAGCCTATTGTCTAGGCATGGGGTAAATAAATATACCATAAAAATAGGACTGCTGGTGAGACCAGGCTTGGGGTGCTGGTCTTGGGGAGTATTGGGGGGGATGTCTTTGGGCAAGCTAGATCTCCTTCATGACATCAACCTTGAGGATTAGAGGGACTCCCCCAAACCCTGGATCCTATGCCATAGCTGGCAAAGTGGTTATAGGACGGTTTTCATCTCAGCCTGGCCACTTTGCTAGCACAGAGGCCTGGCCAAATGACATTACCATACTTTAACAAATGTCCCAGAGTTTGTAATACACTGTTGGTTCTGGAAATCTCTGGTATCGATCAACTCACAGGTGTTTTCCACCTCTAAAATGGTTCCAAATCAGTTATTTTCTTGACCTGTAAAAGTGAAATGATATAATGTACAGACTCACAACAAGGGTTCAGTGGCATCATATGTGAACAGTACCTGAACATAGAAAATGGTAAGTAGGTGCTCAATAAATGCCCGTCCGCTGACTGTGTGTGGTACTGTGGCTGCCCACTCCTGTCTAATCTTAGGCCCTTTCTGCACCCTCTCCTCACCCCCCAAAATATCCTTCTCCCTTGCAGATGTCCTTGTTGTCCACTCTGCTTTCTCCTTTGTCCCTTTCCCTGCCACCTGCCTGATGGGTTGGCCATTTGGCAGGGTTTGTTTTCTAGTTTTCCCTGAATATTCCTGTTTCATGTCCTCTTTGCCTGAGGCTGGAATTTTCAAAGTCAAGGTTTCTTTTAAATAAAACAAAGTGTTTCCTTTTAAAATTTTTTTTAAGTGATCCATACTTATAACTACAAATCTGAAAAAGAGGGGAAGGAAAAAATTAAACTCATAATACTCATAGTCTAAAACTAACAACCAAATACAGTAGTGTAAGCTCTCAGGTCATATTTTCTTTCTTTAAAAAAATTTTTTTTTTTATTGATTTCAGAAAGAAAGGGAGAGGGAGAGAGAGAGAGAAACATCAATGATGAGAATCATTGATTGGCTGCCTCCTGCACACCCCCTAGTGGGGATCAAGCCAGCAACTCAGGTATATGTCCTGACTGGGAATTGAACCTTCACCTCCTGATTCATAGATAGACGCCCAACCACTGAGCCACACTGATAGGGCAGGTCATATTTTCTTGCATTTTTTTGTTCAGATGTAATGTACTTGAACATAATTTCGGTCCTATAATATACATAATTGTGCCCTTGGAATTTTCCTATAACATTTTATATAGCAATCACTTAAGATATTATCACAAACTTTTCTTAAGTGTACTTGGTAAAGTGCATTTAATACCCCATCAAGTCAGGTAGCCCATCATTTCTTTAACTATTACCTTTTGTTCATCTGAAATATGTTTGTTGAGGGCCCAGACTGGGTCAGGCATTATGTGAACCATTGGACACTTAAGTAAGCTATGTCTATTTTCTAATAGTATACACAGTCCTCAGGCTGTGGTCGGCAAACTGTGGCTCGCGAGCCACATGCGGCTCTTTGGCCCCTTGAGTGTGGCTCTTCCACAAAATACCATGGTCTGGGCGAGTCTATTTTGAAGAAGTGGCATTAGAAGAAATTTAAGTTTAAAAAATTTGGCTCTCCAAAGAAATTTCAGTCGTTGTACTGTTGATATTTGGCTCTGTTGACTAATGAGTTTGCAGACCACTGTGACCTAGGGCAAATGACTTTGTATATAATATTTCCCGTCCCCCCCCCCCCCCCTCAAGTTTGAGATTATCTTCTTAGGCTAGATTCCCAGAAGTTGGAGGCAGTTGACTATGGTTAGTGGAAAAGCCATAGGTCTCTGAGTTAGACAAGCAGCTCCACCTTTCTGTTGAGGAATGGTCCTGGACAAGTCATGCTCTCTCTCACCTTCGCTTTCTCGTCTCTAAAATTTAGGTTCAGAGCCTCCTCCCAGGGTTTGCTAAGGCTTCCGTGGCAAGGGCTGGAATGAGGCCTGGTACATATTAACCTGAACAGCAACCACCACAACAATGTATATTATTGAGTCAGTGTATGAACACTTCAAACAGTCTATAGACTTTTTCTCAATAATAGGTCGAGGTATGTCTTGATTACCCTTCTCAGCTTCCATCTCATTTCAGTTGCCTGAGGGCCTCAGAATGTCTCAAGTAGCCTCTTCCCTCTCTTAATTTTCCCAGGAACCTCTCCAAGAGGCCACAGGGAAGGGAGTAGGCTATGAGGTATAGAGAACCAGTGATCTGACCCCCTAAACTGTCTCCCGACTGGCCTACGTCCCTAATATCTTCTCCATGAGGGGGACTTCTCTGGCCTGGACAGGAGCTCTGGACTTGTTATTGGAGAGTGCACTTTGGAATCTGTCTCCGCCCTGCAAGACCCTGGCATGGAACCTCTCTGACTCCAGGCCCCTCCCCCTGGTGGAGCCAGTATGCCCTTCCCTGCAAAGCTGAGAGCATTTAAAGGTGCATGTGCCTGGTCAGTGTGACTCAGAGGTTGAGCATCCACCTCTGAACCAGGAGTTCACAGTTCAATTACCAGTCAGGGCACATGCTTGGGTTATGGGCTCAATCCCCAGTGACAAGAGGGCGTGCAGGAGGCAGCCAAACAATGATTCTCTCTCATCCTTGATATTTCTCTCTCTTCCTCTCCATGTTTCTCTGAAATAAATACAAATATATTAAAACAAGTGAATAAATAAAAAGCCAATCTGAAGGCCCCAGCCCACATGGTGTCAGTTGAAATTGATGAAGTTTGGCGGTGGGGCCCTTCATCTTACACTTTCTCTTCTGATCACACACACAGCCCTCCATGGAGGTCCAGCTGATTTTCTCCTATAGGACGCATCCCCTGTATCGCCAGATCTTCTGATGTTTGAAAGATAAGCCACCACATCTGGATTTTAAAAAGACAAAGTAATCTCCCAAGTTTTTATATGGTAGCAAACTCTCACTTTTCCTTCCAGACTTTTTCCTGCTATCACCTTTTCTGGGGAGTTGTCCCTGCCCAGCCCCCTCACTCTCCTTGGTGCCCTCCACACCTTCTGCTTTTCCCCATCATCACACCTCATCACCTTGCATAACCTCTCATGGCTGCTTACCTGTTCATTTCTCCCACTTGCCTTTCAGTTACTTGAGGGTGGTCACCTGGCCCAACTCATGTGCCTCTCACAGGGCCAGGTACACAGGGTGCTCAGCAGACATCTGGAATGAATGGATAAATCAATGACTGATGAGCTGAAGCAGGACTTGCAAACTCAAGGACCAGACTGTTGAAAAAGAGCATCCCTCAAGCTGGCCATATTTAAGATAACAGGTGCCAGACTGATTGTAATGTGAACAGTCTAATTTCTGTCCTATGCGGCCATCCTTGCAAATTCCTAAATGGGGACGGATTACACACTGACTCTGGAAAATAGCTATGCTCATGTGTGAACACAAGAAAAAGAAACAGGATGTCAATGACATAATTTGTTAGGGTAGCAGGATATGGAGAAGTTCTTTCCATTAAACATTTTATTATGGTTATAATGAATAATTTGCTCAGTTGGACATAATTTTGATAGAGAAAAATGCAGAAAGGTACAAAGAATACCATAACAAACATCCCTGTACCCACCATTTTGAATTGCTGCTAACATTTTATCTTATGTCCCTCAAATATCTTTATATGAATGAAAATTTAAAATTACAAATAAAGTTGAAATTCTCTTTTTTTTTTCTTTCTTACTCGGTCCACTTCTTCCCTACCATCTTCTTCTCTCCATGTTACCCACCTCCCATGCTACAGGCACTGGTACCCTGAGTTGAGTGGGTTCCTTCCCATCTTTCTTTTACACTTGGCAATGTTTTTTGAAAACATAAAAAGTGAGAAAAAATTTTATCTTTCTATATATACAATCTCTATTCTTTTAGATATCAGAATGAGAGGCCTAACATCTCAGTTTGGGAGACTAGAATATTCTAGTAGGCAACATTGGGAAGAGAGTACCTCTAAGTCCCAGATGCTGCTTAACAGGGCCATGTTATACGTTCAATGGGATCAGATGTGTCCAGTGCAACTACAGAAATGACAATATATCTAAAGTTTACTCTCCTTAACCAGTTTGGCTCAGTGGATACAGTGTCGGCCTGCGGGCTCAAGGGTTCCAGATTCAATTCGGGTCAAAGGCATGTACCTTAGTTGCAGACACATCCCCAGTAGGGGGTGTGCAGGAGGCAGCTGATCAGTGTTTCTAACTCTATCCTTCTCCTTTCCTCTCTGTAAAAAAAAAAAAAAAAAATCAGTAAAAATATATTTTAAAAAAATAAAGTTTACAGCATGGTGGGTACTTTAAATATACACCTAATTTAAGCTTTCCAGAAGTGTGTGAGGAAAGTATTTCGTCCCCATTTTGCAAATGAGAAAAATGAGCTCTAAAAAGGTGATGAGCTATCCCTTATTCAGATAAGAATCATGACTGGATTTGAACCCAGGTCTGTCTGTCTTCAATGCTCATGCAGATGAGAGACAGCTGAGTGACAGCGGCTGCAAATGGATTGAGGCTTAACTGCCAGGGTTCTTGTTCTCGTTAATAGGGCTTCTACTCAATGTACTGTTTTGTTGGTTTGTTTTTTTTCACTCACTCATAATTTTTCTGAAAATTTCTCTCCTTAGGGCAACATTTTTCCATCACCAAAGGTGATTTGTTTTGGAAATGTTTGAGTCAAAGCAGCTCTATATTTCTTGCTTTCCAGAGAATGGAAAAACACGTGCTATTCAGTTGTGTTTTTAATAGCTCCTTTAAGACGCAACACACAGGCACGCACATAAATTATTTCTTATTTATTCATCATTTCAAATGCCATCCACTGTTTTAAAAAACAGTTGGGAACACGCGTTAAGAAATTGAGTAACTTTTAAAAAAATTTTTGTATTTTTTACCTTATATACTTTTATTTACTTACTAGAGTCCCAGTGCATGAATTCGTGCATAGGTGGGGTCTGGCTGGCCCGCCCAGATCAGGGCCAATTGGGCCGGGCTGGCTAGGGGGAAGGGCTGTGGGCAATTGGCCAGCCAGCCCTGCCTCTGGTCAAACTCCTGGTGGAAGGGAGAATTTGCATATTAGCCTTTTATTATACAGGATTTTTTAATCTTTATTGTTGAAAGTATTACATAGGTTCTATTCCCCCGAAATTGAGTAACTTTTTAAAACATATTTACTTTCCTTATAAAACCTGTATCCTCTGCTTTAGAGAAATGAATGTGCTTGTGGTCTCTCAACTTGGAGTTATTTAACATTTTCCAAGGGCCAGCAGACTTCCAGGTGCTTTTTGGCCATTCAAGGAGACTCGGTCCCTTTCTAGGGGATTTTCATGTGAAAAATCTCGTAAGATGAGCAAAGATATATAAATGAATAATGGCTAGCATTTGTACAATGTTTTACAATTAAAAAGTGTTTTTTCACAGAGAATTTCATCAATGACCCTGGAGGGTAGGGGAAGAGACATTGTCATTCCCGTTTTACAGAATAGGCAAGTGGGGGCATTCAGGCAATTCGGTGCCTGGACTAAGCCACATGGCTGGTGAGTGGCAGAACTACCCCTCCTTCTAAGGCCTTCTGGTTCATGGGTCCATGCTCATTCCTCAGGGAGACAGATGGGTCTGAGTTCTGACTCTGGAGATGTGTGCCCTTGACGAGATACTCAACTTCTCCGAACTTCATGTCTTCATCTGTCAAAGGAGGAACCGGGATACATATGACTGCGGGACAGGAGAGGAATTGGTGAGCTGAAGAGACACCTGAAAGAATGATGTCTTAGATCAGGCTCACCAAGTAGTTTCAGAAAAAGTTGGATGCCATGGAAGGATCCTGGGGTTTCCTTTAATTTTTTGCATTGGTTCTTTTAATTTTATTTAAAATTGTTTTTCAATTACAATTTATATTATTTTGTATTAGTTTCATATGTACAGCATAGAGGTTAGATAATTATATACTTTATAAAGTGATCTCCCTGATATTTCTAGTACCTAATTGACATCATACACAGTTATTACAATACTAGAGGCCGAGTGCCCGAATTCATGCACAGGTGGGGTCCCTGGGCCTGGCTGGCTAGTGATTGGGGACGATCATGGTCATCTTGCCCAGTCCGGGGGAGGAGGCTGGGGGTAAGGACCACAGGAGGTTGGCTGGCCGGCCAGGGGGAGGTATAAAGCTATGACCTGCATGGCCTCGGGTTCAAAGACTTGGAGAAAGGGCTGATGCACAAATTAATACACAAGACAAGAAATATAAATTTGGCCCTAACTTGTTTGGCTCAGTGGATAGAGCATCGGCCTGTGGATTGAAGTGTCCCAGGTTTGATTCAGATCAAGGGCATGCACCTGGGTTGTGGGCACATCCCCAGTAGGTGGTGTGCAGGAGGCTGCTGGTCGATGTTTCTCTCTTTTGATGTTTCTAACTCTATCCCTCTCCCTTCCTCTCTGTAAAAAAAAAAAAATCAATAATATATATATATATATATATATATATATATTTTTAAAAAGAAATATAAATTTGGAAATTATGGGGGAAGCCAGCTGTGATCTTGGTACAAGGGACCAAGTTCCACTGAATCCCCATTCCCATCTGCTTTTATTTACTAGAATACACAATTGCCTTTCAGGAATGGAAACAGACATATCAAAGGTGATTGTTTAGTAAACACTAAGATTACTAAACAGTAAGATTACTAAAGGGGACTTTGCTTTAGGCCATTGAGTCATAGGTAATGAAATGCTGATATTCACTCTATGAATATCAAAGAGCCCCATTCAGCCTTCTGAAGGAGTTCTCACATTCATATTAATTACTGTTGATCTTGGTTCACAGCCCCTCTTGATCTTGGTTCTCAGCAGGGAGGGGCTGTGGGAGGTTGGCTGGCCAGGGGGGGGGGGGGGGGGGTTGGCTGTGGGAGTGCACTGACCACCAGGGGGCAGCTCTTGCATTGAGCGTCTGTCCCCTGGTGGTCAGTGCACATCATAGCGAGTAGTCGTTCTGCTATTTGGTTAATTTGCATATTAGCCTTTTATTATATAGGGTTCCCTGTGCTATACTTTACATGCCCATGACTTCTCACCTCTCCTTCCCACTCTGCCTGTTTTCTTCTTTCCCTTCTCCCACAGCCCTCTATGCTTCTCTGGATATAGGACATATAATGGCCACCTCAGCTCTTACCTGTCAACTGTGTTCAAGCACCAACAGAAAAGAAACAGAATTTTTGAGAACTAATTACACATTTTATTTTTTTTAAAGAAATTATTTGTTTGTTTATTTATTTGTTTGTCTGTTTGTTTTTGTTGTTAATCCTCACCCAAGGATATTTTCCCATTGATTTTTAGGGAGAGTGGAAGAGAGAAGGAAAGATACAGAGAAACGTCGATGTGAGAGAAACACATCAACTGGTTGTCTCCTGCATGTGCCCAGACCAGGGCCTGGGCTGGAGAGGAGCCTGCAACCAAGGTAAGTGCCCTTGACTGGAATCGAATCTGGGACCCTTTGGTCAGTGGTCCAACACTCTATCCACTGAGCCAAGCAAGCTAGGGCTAACTACACACTTTAGAAAGAGTTCATGGGGACTGAAGTCCAAGTTCCTTATCAGGGCTGTAGGGAGAATCTCCGGTGCCTGTCTCCTCACTTCTGGTGGCTTGCTGGCAATCTTTGGCATTCCTTGGCTTGTAGCAGTGTCACCCATTCTGTGCCTTCATGGCATTCTTTGTGTGCATTTCCAGGCCAAATTTGTCCTTTGCAAAAGGCCACCAATCACATTGGATTAGGGTCCCACCCTACTTCAGTATGACCTCATCTAAATATAACTAATTACACCTGCAACTATCATCCTATTTCCAAATAAGGTCACATTCTGAGGTACTGGGGGTTAGAACTTCCACCTATGAATTTGGGGGAAGACACAACTCAACCCCTAACAGTCTGAGAGTGGATGCTGTGCTGTACCACACAGATTACTTTTTAGGACCAAAGGATTTATGCCCACAGCCCTCAGCTAAAGGCCCTTGCAGAGAATTGCTCTCATTGGAAGAGAGTTTTCTAGTTCAAGGTCACACCCCTTCTTGGGGGCAGCCAATATCCAATGACCAGTCTCTCTGGGTGTGTATAAGTCCTCGCCTCAACTTGGACAACTCTGAAAGGCCACAACAGCTTCAGGGCTCCCTTAGGGGATGATGATGGATCACATCACAGCCCAGCTCCCCCCTGGGCCCAACCAGCAGGTACCCACCCTTTTCCAGAGGTGTGGACTCTGCATGCCAACCTCCATCTCCGAGTCTGCCTTCTGGGAGGCCCAAACTGCAATACACCCTAAAGAACCCAGAGCAGAGAGGAGTCCTGTGACCCCGGTCCCAAGAACTTCCCTTTCAGCTCTGTAACCCTTTACCCCCGGATTGTGAAGTGAGAAAGAAATAGACTGCCCTTCATTCAAGGTGTTACTATTTGCGGTCTCTGTCATTACAGCAGGATCTATATCCCACGCCCTCAGGGAGGCTCAGAGTGGTGGTTTGCGCTGAGCAGGTGACTATGCTCGATGAGCTCAGGTGGTCCTTCTGACCTGGAGTTCCCAGCATAGGGGGTAGTGGCCTCCAAGCATGTGCATCACGAGGGAAACTAACAAACACTTGTTTGGGGTTATATCCAAGACTTCTAACATCACTGGAGTGGTTGTGATGGTTTTGATGGTTGTGAGGCAGCTGGCTGAGCAGCATCTGCAGATGGTGTTTGGGATGACCTGGTATGGGGGCGGGGTGGTGGTGAGGGCAGGACCTTGCTGAACTCTGATTAGGAGGACTTCGTTCCAGTTCCGAACATCTCTCTTCCCACCCCTGCTGTTGAACAGGACTAAGTTATTTGAACGCCCCTTGCTCCTCCTCCTTCGGAAAGATGCACAAGGCCAGACTGAGCCCAGATGAAGGGCTCTGAAAAGTCAGTGGCACTGTCTCAGCACACGAGGTGCGGTTATCATGATTGGTTTGGACATGAAAAGGCTGTTTTGGTCACAGGTTGTGCGAAGCAAAGCAATGCTTGACAGATGGTATTCCCATAATGCTCCCAGTGGCCCTGTTACTGGGGGATTTTCCAGTGAATGCAGTTCTCTTTCAGAGTTTTGTTTTGAAACTGGAGAGCCAGTGAGGAACCTTGGTTAATCCTGGATGCGGGCTGAGCTACTCGACCAGCTGAGCCTGGGGCAGGCCTTTTATCGCGATGTGGACCTTTGGTTGACCTGGGAAGAAAAGCTCTTTCAGTCCCGAAGACAGCTGGCCACGGCTGACCAAATGTGAGCTTCTGGCCTATGGCAGTTCCCAGAGGCCTCCGGACAGACAGAATTGAGCCGAACTCTCTGCCTTTGTCTTGATATGCATTCTTTGGGGCGAGGGTATGTGTGTGTATGTGTGTGTGAGGGAGTGGGAGAAGGGGAGGGGGAGGAAGAGTGAAAGGGGAGAGGACCATAGAGTACTGGAGCTGGAGGGAAATTTAGAGCCATCTAATCCAGTCTCTTCATATTGCCAGCCATGACACAAGGCTCAGAGAGGTTTAGTATCTTGCCTAACATCACACAGTAAATTAGGACACAGCTCGGTGCACAGCACAGGATTTTTCAAACTTCTAGGCCAGGGGCTGTTCTCTGTACCCCTCTCCCCTCTTCTCCCCCCTATGGAGGCTGTGTGGACGTTAGCACAGCTGGGAAGTTGGGTGGAAGGATTGGATGCATTTGCTTGGACCCAATTTCACTTCGGAATAGCTGGTTCCTCCCTCTGGTGTTGCTAGATCCTTGTTAGACATGCCACTGCCCCAAAGCAGCCAAGGGTGCTGACCCTGCCAGCCCCAGTTGACCCTCCTTTGAAAGGCAGTAGCGAGTTGATTGTGGTCTGATGCGAGGGCCACACCACACCCTCCACTTCTCAACAGACTGCGCCAAGCACTGCTGGAATCCCTCCATTCAAGGCCCCCCCCTGGGATTGCCTCTCTATGATCCCTCCATTTGAGATGTAAATACCCTGGGAGTGGCCACACTTTTCCATCTGACCTGCTATTGTGCCTGAGCGTGGCTGGGTCTCAGGGCAGGTCCTGAGAGAGAACCGGACTGAGCCCATGTGGAGTGGGGTGGGTGGCCGGGAGAGTGTGGAGGAAGGCCTGGGTCGTGGGAAACACATTTTTCTCATGCACAATGGCCATGAGGGCTGGTGGGCGCTGTGGCCCAGCCCCTGCCTGGGTGAGGGGCATTTGACCTTCTTGCCTGATTATCTTGACCTGATCCTAACTTCCTATAGGCCTTCTGGGAAGTCCAGGCTGTCCTCAGATGTGGCTCCTTCCACACGGGGGAAAGGGGGGGGGGGTGCTTTGCACCTGAAAGCAGAGGCTACAGTGGGGGTTGGGGGTGTGGAGTAAGGTGCAAGGGCCCAGGCATATGACTAGCTAACACTTCTGGCCATTTGTGGGACATGGAAGGATCTTTCTTTCTTTCTTCCTTTCTTTCTTTCTTTCTTTCTTTCTTTCTTTCTTTCTTTTTTTCTTTCTTTTTTTTTAAAAAAATATTTTATTGAGATTTACAGAGAGGGAGAGGGATAGAGAGTCAGAAACACTGATGAGAGAGAAACATCAATCAGCTGTTTCCTGCACACCCCCTACTGGGGATGTGCCCACAACCAAGGTACATGCCCTTGACTGGAATCGAACCCGGGACCTTTCAGTCTGCAGGCTGATGCTCTAGCCAAGCCAGTTTTGGCAGAAGGACCTTTCTGATGTGCAGGGCCTCAGGGTGGCCTTGGTGAGAGCTGAAGGAGGCCCAGTGCTCAGGGATGGCCGCGGAGGGCTTGGGCCAGGGCCTATGCAAAGGCCGGGGAGGCTCCTCTCTTCCTACTGTGACCTCAGGGGAAAGGAGAGGAACCTGCCACCCTCTAAATATCCTCTCCCATACAGCCCCATGGGCTCTGCCTTCTCACCAAGGGTCAGCATTTCTGTGGGGGGTGGGGAGAACATTACAAAAACAAAGTCATAGAAAATATAGAAACAGATAAAGAAAGGAACAAAATCAGCTATAATCCTATTGCCCAGAGAAACTCACTGTGGGCATTGTGGCTTGTGTTCTCCCAGTATTTGATGCGTGTGTGTGTGTGTATATTGTATACATGTATATATGTGCGCGTTTGTGTATATGTGCACGCACACATGTATATAAGCACGTGCACATGTATATGCATGTGCACGCACATATGCGTGCATACATGTACACATGTGTATGCACACGTGGCAATATAAGCATACATGTGTGCATGTATATAAGTATGTGTATATGTATATACGTACACACTTGTATATATGCACACACATGCATGTGTGTGCACACACATGTGTTTATGTGTGTGCATGTGTATAGTGTGTGTGTGTGTATGTAGGGTCCAACAAAAACAGCCCTGTTCCCATCTGATGGCTGAACCTCTTGAGAGAGTCTGAAGAGCCAGCAGGGAAGATCTAAAGCAGTGTTTCCCAAACTTCTCTCATGATGAGAATCACCTGGTGGAGTTGTTAAAACACAGATTCCTGAATCCCAACTAAGAAGTGCTAAACTAGAATTTTTGGGAACATATAGGTAAAATTGTATACTTAACTAGTGCTCTAAGACAGATTTTATATACAGAGCACTAAGTTAGGTATGCAATTTTACCTATATGTTCTCAAAAATTCTAGTTTAGCACTTCTTAGTTGGGATTCAGGAATCTGTGTTTTAACAACTCCACCAGGTGATTCTCATCATGAGAGAAGTTTGGGAAACACTGATCTAAGGAAGAGAAGGGAGCATCGCAGAGCGGGCAGGGCTAAGGAGCAAACACGCAATGGTGTGGCATTAAGGCTAGCCAGCAACTGGAAGGACGTACCTCCCGAAGGATGCCAGGGCGGCGGAGGTTTACAATTTGGAGAAGCTGTAGCCATGGAGGGGGCCACTGGGCAGGCAGGGATCCATGCCAGGGAAGGATGGGTCAGAAACTGCCAGCAGGAGGACACTTCTCACCTTCTGGCCCTTGCTGCTGCCTACCATTGAAAGCCGAAGGTCGAGGGGGCCCTGGTGTGGCCCACAGGGGTCAGCCTCCCTGAGCCAGACAAAGAGGAGCATGCATGGGTTAGGGGAAGGACAAACAGACCACAGAACTTCCTTCCCTGGGGAGGAGTGAGTGAGGAGCCAGAGAGAGGCTCATTTTGATGGTGGCACTACTCCACCATGAAGTAAAACCAGGCAGGATGGAGAAAAAGCCCCTCTCTTGCCTTCCCCCATCTAGTAGCTTATCTATCTGTTATCTGTCTATCTATTATCTATCTATCTATTATCTATGTATCATATCTATCTATTATCTATGTATCATCTATATCTATCTATTAACTATGTATCATCTATATCTATCTATTTATCTATCACCTATCTATCTACCTATTATCTATTATCTATGTATCATCTATATCTATCTACCCATCTATCATCTATATATCCATTGTCTATCTATCTATCTATCTATCTATCTATCTATCTATCTACCATCTATCTTCTATCTATCTATCTATCTATCTATCTATCTATCTATCTAACATAGGGGTATCGAACTCAATCAGAGAAGGGGCCAAAATCTAAAATCCAGCCTAAATCGCGGGCCGAATGGTTTACTGAACAGTCATAAACTGACAATGTCATAAACTGACAGCGGAGTGCAGTGATGACAGCGCGGTGCGGGCCACATTGCAAGGCCTGGCGGGCTGGATTTGGCCCGCGGGCCTTGTGTTTGACACATGTGATCTAACATCAAGTATCCCTGTCTCTAAATACTCCCAGGAGAAAATTGGAGGCAGTGTGTAGTAGCAGCGAAGTACAGGCTCTGGAACAGACTCTTGCGTTGGACTGCTGGCTGGACCACTTGACAGCGGTGGGAGTTATTTCAGCTCTGGGAGGAATCAGTTTCCTCATCTCTCAGTGGGACCCGTGGTGGTCGGGAGGATTAGATGAGTGAATACCTATATGTGAAGTGTTTCGAACAGTCCCTGGCATATAGTAGCTGCTCAGTTGCTTTATAGCCATGCCAACAGCTCATCGCTGCAGGAACTAGGGAATAGTTGGGTAACACTTTCTGGTCACCAGGTCATGGGGGTGGGGCTGGCTTGCCCTCCTCTTCTCTGATCTGTTCACCTCAGGTTAGAGTTAGTTTTCCCAGTCAGGGCCCCAGGGCTGACCCTCCAGAAGATCTTTCTGGCATTTTCCTTCCAGTTTCATGCCTTTGAAAATGAAAATCCTCCTGGGGAGGGAGCCATTCTCACTGAGGTGCTAAGAATTTATCAGATTTTGGCAGGAAGGGAGGAGACATTTAGTGGCTCAGACCTGAAAGGAGAGAAGGGAAAGGGGAAGGAAGAAAGAGGAGAAGCCAAGTGTTGAAAAAGGCACCAATGGAATGTGTGAGGCACAAAGACCAGCTCCTCCTCACCCCCACAGGTATGCGCTCCTGGCTGTCTTCCCTCAGGTCTCTGCCTCCTGAAATGCCAGGAGGCCAGGGAGGTCAGCCAGGCCAGCCTCAGATCCCTCTGGGCCCTTTCTAGGTGGCAAGTCATGAGAGGAGCCTCAGTTTCCTCACCTGTAAAATGGGAATAAGAATCGCTGAATTCGGGGGATTAAATGCAATACAATAATGTATCTGTGGAGCTTGCTAGAGTGCCGGGCACAAAACATGAAAGCAGCATACGGTCAGGAAAACAAACCCAAGAGACCTGAATAGACATTCATTCCTCCAATGAAGACATATAAGTGGCCAATCAACGCATGAGAAGGTAATCAACATCACTGATCATTAGGAAAATGCAAATCGAAACCGCAATATCACCATACACCCATTAGGATGGCTATTATTAAACAAACAAACAGAACCCCCCAGAAAATAATGTGTTAGTGAGAATGAGGAGAAAATGGATCCCTGTGCATTGCTGGTGGGAATGTAAAATGGTGCAGCCACTGTGGAAAACAGAATGGCAGTTCCTAAAAAAATTAAACATAAAGTTAGCATATGATCTAGCAATTCCATTTCTGGGTACCTGCTGAAAATAAACGAAAAGCAGAAACATGAAGAGAAATTTACATACGCATGCTCCCAGTAGCATTATTCACAGTAGCCCGAAGGTGGAAGCAGCCAAGTACCCACTGATGGATGATGGGTAAACCCAACGTGGTACATACACATCCTAGAACATTATTAAGCCCCACAGAGGAGTGATACTCTGACAAAAGCTATAACCGGATGAACCTTGAAGACATTATGCAAATGAAATAAGCCCGTCAAAACCATAAAAGTAGAATGGAGGTTGTCAGGGGCTTCGGGGGGTGAGGAGTTAGTGCTTAATGGGTACAGAGTTTCAGTCGGAGAAGATGAAAAACATTCTGGCATTTGGTTGCAGAACCATGTGAGCGCACTTTAGTGCCATTGAACTGAGCACTTAAAAATGACTAAAATGGTAAATGTTATAATCTGTATATTCAGCCACACAAAGTAACAAAACAAAATGAAACCAAGGAAGCTATAAAAATGATATTATTATTTACCATAATACTATTGTGTGTATTTTCTTAATACTCTTTTTTTTTTCTCAAGCCCAGGCTCTCAATACATGAAAGCATTAAACAAAACAAAAGAAAAATCACTAACTGGAGAAACAAAACCCATGCTTGTTGTAAGTGTGAGATCCTCCCTCCCCCCAACTGGTGGGCGGAGTTATGGCATCACTGGCATCTGCCACAGAGACATCCCCAAGACATTGAACCACCAATCAGCACGTGCCAAAGTGCCCTGGGCCCAACCCCTTTCCTGTTCTTCCCCTCAAAAGGCTCCCGACCCTCCACGTGCTGCCCTCTCCATCTCCATCTGGGTCCTTTTTCCTCTCCCCACTCCTTTCATTCTGATTTCTTTACCTCCGTAATGAGTCCCGCTCATTACTGGGGAATAAACTTTAATATGTCTTGGCGGTCAGTTTCCTGCGCCTCAAACCTTACAATAAGATCTTCTCATCTTTGTCTTCCTTTTCCATTTCCTTCTTCCTCTGGAAGGCAGGTCCTGTGTCTTTTCACGCTTTTATTTCCAGGACACAGCACAGTGCCAGCTTACTAGATCTCTTCCCCCCCCCCCCCACCCCCACCCCATGACTAAATGACAAAGGCTCTTCCTAGAAAAAGCTTGTCTCCGTCCTCCTCCTCACACTCCTAGAGATGCATCCTGAGGCTTCGACGTGGGTTATATTAACTCAGCAGAGCAATTAAGAAGCTAATTGAAAAGACAGCTCCTCTCTCCCAGGGGCTTCAGAGCCATCTTCGTTTGTGAGATAGAGCCCATTAAGCAAAAATGGGAAATCACCAGCTTTGGGGCGGAGGAGCCAGGACTTGGTGAGAGGGCAGCAAGGTTCTCATCCCTTTCTAGAAATGCTGAGTCCTTCTCCACTAACCAGAAAAACAGACCAGTGTCCTCTCCAAGATCCAAGTCACCTCCAAAGGGACTTGATTTCATTTCCTTTGTGTTACATAAGAGGTTTTCCTGGCACTCGGTTTTATTCATTGAACATTCCTTTGAAATGTTCTAATTCTGGGATACACAATAGTCACTTCTCTGTAGAGCAAGATCCATGTCAGGGTTTGAGAGTTGGTATGTTAAAACCCTTGGGGACGGGAATGAAAGACCTGTTTGCCTGTTGGGCTTACTTTCGGAGTATTTGGAACCACCCTGGTTCATTCTCATCTTGCAGATCATGTGACTTGTCTTGGAGTGAGAGCAAAGAGGAAGAGGTACAGCTTCCATCTTTGACCTAGTTGACCAGGGCAACAGGTGGGCTGGTTATTGCCCACTTCATCCCTAAGAGAGTCTGTGCACAGTCACTGCAGCTCTCACTAACTCTCACTACCATCCTGTGCTTACCAGATTGCCAATCCTATTAGTTAGCTTTCGCTGAGTGACAAAGGACTCCAGAAATCGGTGGATTGAAATGTCAGCCATTTTTTGTTGTTGTTGATCCTCACCTGAGGATATTTTTCCATTGATTTTTAGAGAGATTAGAGGGGAAGAGACACACAGAGAGAAACACCAATGTCACATTGATTGGTTGATTGGTTGCCTTCTGCACAGGGATCAAGCTTGAAACCAAGGTACGCGCCCTTGACTAGAATCAAGCCCGGGACCCTTCAGTCAGAAGGCTGATGCAACCATTTATTTAGCTCTTAAGACCGTGTAACTGGTTATTTCTCTTATCTGGGCTAGGTAGGACTTTGGCTGTTGGGTTCATACATTTGTAGTCAGCTGCTAGATGGCTTGTGGGCTGGCTGGTCCGTGTGATCTCCCATCCTCCAACAGACTGGCCCCATTCAGGCTTTTTCCTGTAGTAGTGACTCAAGGCTGAGAGAGAGAGAGAGAGAGAGAGAGAGAGAGAGAGAGAGAGAGGAATGGAACAATTTTTAAAAATATATTTATTGATTTTTTTTTTTTTTAAAGAGAGGAAGGGAGAGGAATGGAGAGTTAGAAACATTGATGAGAGAGAAAGATCAATCAGCTGCCTCTTGCACACTCCCTACTGAGTATGTGCCCACAACCAAGGTACATGTCCTGATCGGAATCAAACCTGGGACCCTTGAATCCGCTGGTTGATGCTCTATCCATTACGCTAAACTGGTTAGGGCTGAACAAGGTGTTTTGAGGTCCAGGCTTGAAACTGGTCAGACATCACATCCATTGCATTTTATTAGTCAAGCAAGTCATAAAGCCAGCCCAGATTCAAGGAGTGGGGTAGTTGATTCATGGAGGGGAAAGACTCACATTGCTCATATGGAAATTGGACACAATGATGCAATAGCATGAGTCTTCTAGACATTATCAAACAGCTCTTGCACTTGTCAGTTCATTCATTCACTTATTAAGTCACCATTAGCAAGAGTCTTAGTTGTTCTGATTGGACGGATAAAAGACTTTTAATTGAGCCCTCGTATTCCTGTTCCACCTTGGGCCCAACCCTTTTCCTGTTACTCCCCTCAAAAGGGTCCCCCGACCCTCCAAGTGCTGCTCTCTTCCTCTCCATCTGTGGAGGCAGCCCCGCTGGGTCCTTTCTCCTCTCCCCACTCCTTTCATTCTGATTTCTCTACCTCCGTAATGAGTCCCATTCATTACTGGGGAATAAACTTTACTTTAATATGTCTTGGTGGCTACTTTAATATAATCCCCACCAAATTATATTTGTTAGGTTTTGTTCCCATTCTGTAGATGCAGAAACTGAGGCCCAGAGAAATTTAGCAATTTGCACAAATGTTACGCAGCTAGCAACGGAGGGAGTGGGATTTGACCCAGAACAGGGTTCAGAGCTTCCATTCTCACTACCCACAGCCTCACCTACATTGGATTTCCTCTGTGCTTTACTCCTTTCAACGTTGGCTGGGCTTGTTCTGGGCAGATGCAGCCGATGCTAAGGAACCACACAGTCAAATGGAGATCTGAAACCGCAGGTAGGCCCATGACCCAAGCAACATGGTGAGAGCTCCTGGGAGATTTTAGGTAAAAGAATTGGGGGTCTAGCCGAAACTGGTTTGGCTCAGTGGATAGAGCGTTGGCCTGAGGACTGAAAGGTCCCGGGTTCGATTCCGGTCAGGAGGATGTACTTTGGTTGTGGTCACATCCCAAGTAGGGGCTGTGCAAGAGGCAGCTGATCGATGATTCTCTCTCATCGATGTTTCTAACTCTCTATCCCTCTCTTTTCCTCTCTGTAAAAAATCAATAAAATATATTAAGGAGAAAAAAAAAAAAGAATTGGGGGCCTAGACTCTGTGGATAATGGCTGTCTTGCTGTGGCCATATCAGGCAGAGTGGGCTGACCATTGTCTCTGCCTCAGCAGCAGATCCTTGTCCCCCTCAGGGACTGCCTGGGTGACTGTCCCAGTCCATTCTTTGTCCTCGTAGGGATCTTGTCCCTCCGGCCAGAACCCACTCATCACCTGTGGTCTGCCAGATGGGAACCCGAGAAGGCCAGAGGTGAGAAGCAGAGAGCAAGGCTGGAAGGGGACTGTGGGCTGGAAATACCCCAAGAACACATTAATTTCCCTAACTGTCCCTCTGGCATCAGGAAGGCACCCAGAATCCAATCAGCTGCCCTTGGAAAGGACATTGAAGCGGCTGCTCTTTGTGAAAGACCAGGAGGCCAAGCTGGAGTCAGGCTGGAGTTCTTTGTCCTGTCCTTTTTCTGGTTCTTTTTTGGCTTAAAAGACTCTTCTAATCTGGAGGCTGAAAACCCCATGCATTCCATTATGAAAAGGACACCCTATAACTAACAACATCCAAAGATTTTACAAGTGGCTTTCACATACGTACCCTTTTTATTATTATTATTTTAAAATATTTTTTTTTATTGATTTCAGAGAGGAAGAAAGGGGGGAGAGAGAGAGAGAGAGAGAGAGAGAGAGAGAAACATCAATGATGAGAAAGAATCAATGATCATCTGCCTCCTGCACACCCCCTCCTGGGGATGGAGCCTGCAAACCAGGCATATGCCTTGACTAGATTGAGAATCCAGCCATGACCTCTTGGTTCGTGGGTCAATGCTCAACCACTGAGACACACTGGCCGGGCACATACATTCCTTTTAAAAATTTATTTTGACAATATCCCTATGATGAAAGGTATTATTATCTTCATTTTATAGATGGGAAATCTAAATCCCAGAGAGACTGTATGATGGGGGAGGGGCAGTATGCAGTATGAGGGGTCGGGAGATCAGGACCCTAATATCAATTTCCCCCTCTATAAAGAGGGAAGGGTTGAGATGGGAGTGGGGCTGGGGGACTGGGTGAAAAAGATGAAGGGATTGAGAAGGAAAGATTGGTAGTTACACAACAGTCATAGAAATGTAAAACACAGCATAAGGGATATAGTCAATGATATTGCGATAACTGTATGGTGCCAGGTGGGCACTGGAAATATGTCTAACCACTATGCTGTAAGCCGGAAACGAATATAAGATTGATTTCTAAACTGTAATAGAAATAAAAAAAAAATTAAAGGGAAGGATTGGTCAGTGGTAACCCTGATAGTCAATACATTTCTGCCAAATTGCTGCTGCTGCTGCTGCTTCTTCTTCTTCTTCTTCTTCTTCTTCTTCTTCTTCTTCTTTTTTAAAATATATTTTATTGATTTTCCACAGAGAGGAAGGAACAGGGATAGAGAGCTAGAAACGTCGATGAGAGAGAAACATTGACCAGCCGCCTCCTGCACATCCCCCACTGGGGATGTGCCCACAACCAATATACATGCCCTTGACCGGAATCGAACCCGGGACCTTTCAGTCCGCAGACCGACTCTCTATCCACTGAGCCAAACTGGTTTCGGCCCAAATTGCTTCTCAATAAACATATTTGGCTGCTGGCCTTGTGCCTGTCCACACCTCCTAAATCTCCCCTAAATTTCTCCACCCCACCTCCTCTTTGCCAAGTTCCTTTTCTTGGTATTTTGTGCCTTGGCTCGCCCTGAAGCGAGCTGGACTGCTTTGGACTCTGCTTCCTTGTGTTTTTCAGCAGGCAGACACTCGGCCGCTTGGTGGTGCTGTGGGGAGACGTTTGTTTTCATCATGACAGCTGGAAGTTTCTCCAGGAGAATTCGGGTTTACAGGCAGTGACAACAGAACGGTGTTTGCGGGGGGAACGCGGCGTGGCTCACACCTGTGCGTGTGTTTGCAGCATTTGTCCACATCCTGTTACTATGGCCAGTTGGGTGTCTGAGTTCCGCAGTTCTGGGAATCCTGAGTGAGGTGCTTGTATTGGAGGGGCTAGGGAAAGGCAGATCTGGCCAGGCATCCCATTCATCCAAATTCCTGGAAGTTTCTATCCCGCTGGGGAGAGAGACCCCAGGTGTAACATGCAGAAAAAAAAAATTTTTTTTGAGACATTGGTACACAGCCAAATGGCCTTTATCTTTCAGAGAGCTGACTTCCTGTGACTTTTATTTTATTTATTTATTTTTAAAAATATATTTTATTAATCTTTTACAGATCAATAAAGGAGAGGGATAGAGAGTTAGAAACATTGATGAGAAGAAGCATCAATTAGCTGCCTCCTGCACACCTTCCACTGGGGATGTGCCCGCAACAAAGGTACATGCACCCAATCAGAATCGAACCTGGGACCCTTCAGTCCGCAGGCTGATGCTCTATTCACTGAGCCAAACTGGTTTCAGCTTTCCTGTGACTTTTAAAGGGCAGCTGTTTGTGCGATGTGGTGCCTCTTGGATACAAGCCGGTGGTGTAGCTGAAAAACCGGAGTTTGAGTCCTGGCTCCCTACTTGTGAGCGACAAGACCTCAGGTAAGACACTCAGTCTCTTAGTGCATCAAGTGAAACGTGGGGAACATACCCGTATCTAATCTCAAGTAAGATATCACGGAGAATTAAGAAAAAGAGACTCCTGGTGGAAGTGTTTTGTAAACTGTTGAGCCTGATACCCACGGAAGGTGCTGGAAACTGCCACAGTCCTTGCACAACGGCCGCTTCTCATAGATGCGCAGGGGACACTGGTTGGATGAATGAATGAACAGGTGGACGCAGAGGTCGTAAAGCGAAGGGCAGATTGAAAACGTGCCTGTTCCACGAGGGGTTTCAAAGGATGAGGCTGGAGAGGGAGCAGGAGAAGCAGGCCCGGGAGAGGAATGTGGGGCGTGTGCCTCCTCTGCCAGGAAGGCAGCTCCCTGTCCCCCACCAGCTGGCTGCCTGGGCAGCCTGGCTCCATCTGTGCCCAGCTGCCAGGCCCCGGGCCATGCAAAGCCCATGTGACCGTTCCAGAGCAGGGCTTCTGCCGTCAGGGACAGACTGGTGATGCGCCCGGAATGCTTACCTCCTGTGCCTGCTTTCAGAGCCCAAGTCCCTGGTGACAGAAAACATTGGGAGGAGGGGCCCGTATCCCATGGTTAGAGATACAAATAAAAGCAGGCCAGGTAAATATAGGCAATTAGGTAGGAAATTTAGATCTCAAGGCTAGTTTTCCCCTGACCTAGCTTTCTTGTTTGGGACGGAAACTGTATTTGCTTTGTATGGTTATTCATCTGATATTGTTTACGTGTTATAGACCTGATAGATGAAATCAAATAATATTATTATTTAAAAAGTAATGACCTAACTGGTTTGGCTCAGTTGATAGAGTGTCAGCCTGCAGACTGAAAAGCCCCAGGTTTGATTCTGGTCAAGGGCATGTACCTTGGTTGTAGGCACATCCCCAGTAGGAGGTGTGCAGGAGGCAGCTGATTGATGTTTATCTCTCATCAATGTTTCTAATTCTCTATCCTTCTTTTCTCTCTGTAAAAAAAATCGGTAAAATATATTTTAAAAAAAATAGAAAGTAATGATAGCAGCTACCATTGTGTCAGTGCTTACCACATGCCTAAGGAGATACTATGCTAGACACTTCATAGCCATTATCTTGTTTAGTTCTAGAAGGTAAGCATTAACCCTGTAAGGTCATATCATGCAACTCTATAGGGTAAGTATGGTACCCATTTTATAGATGAAGAAACTGAAGCCTAATCTTTAATTACTTACTGGGGTTTTAGAGTTAGTAGATAAAAGAGCTGGAACTCAAACTGTTCATTCACCCATTTATTCATCCACAAGTAATTATTGAGAATCTATTATATACCAGGTACTGAGGATTCAAGAGTGGATTATATAGATAAAAACCTCTGCGTTGTCCAGACAAATACAACCAATTAGTAGATTATATAATATATTACATGCTGGTGAATGTTACAGTAAAGAATAAAGCAGGGAGCCCAGCCAGTGTGGCTCAGTGGTTGAGCATTGACCCATGAACCAGGAGGTCATGTTTCTATCCAGGGCACATGCCTGGGTTGCGGGCTCAATCCCCAGTGTGGGGTGTGCAGGAGGCAGCTGATCAATGATTCTCTCTCATCATTGATGTTCCTATCTCTCTCTCCCTCTCCCTTTCTCTCTCTGAAATCAATAAACACACACACACACACACACACACACACACACACACACACACACATATATATATATATATATATATATATGTATATATATATATTTTTTTTAAAGAATAAAGTAGGGAAAGGAGGTTAGGAGCACCAGCAGTGAGGACAGGGAGGAGAAGGAGGGCTGCCACGTTACCCCGGATGGTCAGCAAAAAGCCCCTGACATGGTGGCATCTGAACAGAGAGCTGATGGCGTTGGGCTGCTGAACTGCCTGGGTTAGAGAGTAGAACTTTGCTGCATTTGAACTTTTCCCAGTGGGGCAAATTGGAGAATTAGGAGGATCAGGAGAATTTCTATGGATTCACCTTTTCTTTAAGTTTATTCTCTCTTTCCTGGACTTTGCAAATCCCGAGTAAGAAATAAAGTAAACTAAGGAGGAAGTCAAGGTAGAAAAATTCATGCTTTGAGCATTACCTGCAGGGAAAGGGGAATGAGCATTACTTAGTAGGAGAAAGTCACATTTACTGGGTGCCCGTGTGCCAGCCCTTAAGCCCAGTGCTTTCCGTCGTCTGTCCGTCCATCCATCCATCCATCCATCCACCCTCCATCCTCCATTTAATGTTTATATGGCACCCGTTACAAACCAGATCTGTACTTTCCTCAGAGAAAAGAATAAGATTTGGACCTGTACTACTGGATAGAGTGGTCACTACTGAGCACTTAAAATGTGACCGAGGCACTAACATTTTAATTTTATGCAATTGACTAAAATTTAAATTAAGAAACCTTGGAGCAATGCAAAATATTTTTCTCTTAACTACAACTTTACTGTTTTACTAGGGTTACATTTCAGTTTAACCAGGGAAACTTCAACTCTGAATTGAGATTTATTTTAAGGGTAAAATTCACAACGGATTTTGAAAACTACAAGAAGAAGAATGTAAAAATATGCGTTCGACTGATTTTCATATTGATTACTATTTATTGCATATTGAAATGGTAATGTTTTGGATATACTAGGTTAAACAAAATACATGATTAAAATTAATTTATGTTCTATTCTTGTTCTAATGTGGCTGCAGGAAAGTTAAAGTGATAATATGTAGCTCACATATTTTTATTAGACAGCTTTGCTCTAGCCATGACCACTCTGCAGCTCTCAGGCAACTGGGCAGAGCTGGGCACATGGTGGAATAATTGTAATAGCGTGAGGCAAGCGCTATAATAGACCCAAGAACGGGGTGCGCTGGGGACAGAGAACTGAGCCTTCGGCTCTGAGATTAGAGGAGAGGTGACATCTTAAGCCATGTCTCCACAGTGAGTAGGAGTTTGTCATCTGGTGGACAGGAAATGGGGCATACCATGCATAGGGCACAGTGCGTGCAAAGGCAGAAGAGGCATGAGGCAGTGAGAAGTGACCCTGGAATGCAGGGTCTTGGTGGGAGGAGGTGGTGTTGACAGGAATCAGGAGTCTCACCATCCAGGGAAAGGGCCACGGGCAGTACCGAGCAAGAGCAAGCCACATTCGTTGGGCACCTGTGTGCCAGCCACTATGCTCCATACTTTCCTCCTACATTAGCTCATTCATTGGCTCCACACATACTTGTTGAGTGCCTACTATGTGCTAGGCATTGTTTTGGGTGCTGACTATGCAGCGGAGAACAAGACAAAGCCCCTGCCCTCATGGAGCTGACAACTAGGTCAGGACAAGAAGGAGAGAACAGACCCAAGTCTAAGAGGTCCAGTGACTTGGGCAAGGTCACCCAGCTGGTGAAGGTCAGGGCAGGACTCAAATCCGGGTCTTTCTAATGCTGAAGTCAATTCTCTCATGACTCTGTCGAGCTGTATCAGGCTAAGGGGTTTGGACATTGTCCTGAAGGCCATGGAAGATCAGCAGAATCTTGGAGGTGGGAGAGACAAGGTGGGATGTGTGTTTTAGGAACCAACTACAGTGACGGCATGAAGAAAGGATGGCACTGAGGAGACTGACTAAAGTGCTGTGGTTCTTGCTTTGTAGTTCTTATAGGTGTCTCTCCTTGGCACTTGTCACAGCCCCTCCTCCTGCCCCCAAATCACATCCTTCTCTCCCCAAGTCTATTTTCAATACAGTGGCTAGAGGGAGACTTCCAGCTCAAGCTTGATGATGTCACTGCTCTAATCAGAATTGGCCGGTGGCTCCTGCCCGACTCAAAATAAAACCCAAAGTTCTTACCCATTACACATAGCCCTGCAGGATCTGGTCTTTCATTACCTCTGGCTTCCACTCCCACTGCACTTTTTATTTCATGCCGCTCTTTTATTATAGCTCCTCACTGTTTCAGGAACATGCCAAGGACATCCATGCTCCAGGGCCTTTGCACTTACTGTGTCCTATGGTATCCATTCTGTCCACCAGATATCCAGATTGTACACTCCCTTGTTTCCCTGGGGACCTCTGCTCAAGTGTCACCTTATCATCAGAAAGTCTTCTTACCACCATCATCATTCCCTACCTCTTTCATCCTGATTTGTTCTTCTTACCAGCCCTTAGCATTATCTAACACTTAAAAAAATACTTTTTTTTTTTTTTTTTTTTATTGATTTCATAGAGGAAGGGATGGGGAGAAAGAGATAGAAACATCAATGATGAGAGAAAATCACCCATCGGCTGTCTCCTGCATGCCCCACACTAAGGATTGAACCCACAACCTGGGCATGCGCCCTGGTTCACAGGTGGATGTTCAACCACCGAGCCATGCCAGCCTGACATTAATACATTTATTTGTCCATCTGTAAATTGTCTACCTGCATACCTAATGAATGAAGGCAGGGACTTTTTGCACATCCCCTACCAGGGATTTGCCCGCAACCAAGGTACATGCCCTTGACCAGAATCAAACCTGGGACCTTTCAGTCTGAAGGCCGACGCTTTATTCACTGAGCCAAACTGGTTTTGGTATGGGACTTTGTTTTTATTCACTGTGTCCCCAGTACCTCGGCTCAAGATGGGCCCATGGTAAAGCTAAGTGCTTTATGGTTGAATACATCTGCCCATTGGGGTAGCAAATGCAGAGCTGATGTCTTTATATCTCCCCAGCCTGCCCAGGACCCCTCATTTACCCTCAGTGGAACCTGAAGGCTCTCCCACTGTCGCCAATCAGAGGTTTCCGCCACCTCCTCCAGCACATTCCTGCATGTGACACATTTGCTTTCTGGCGGCTGCTGGTCCCAGGCTGGCACCGTGCTGTTTTCTGCTTCTGGAATGCTTTCCCTGTTGACGGGGAATTTCTCACATTTCAGTTTCTGTTCTCTATAACAGAGCCTTCCAACGAACCCCGCTGGCTTTTTCCCCTCAGGAAGAAGCTATCTTATTTTTCAGTGTAAAGTTCACGACATAGAAAACAAAGCAGATGGAACTGTTGCCAACTGTCCTCTTGCCCCATCCTCTGCACTCGGGCACAGAGGAGGAAGGGAGAAACGTAAGGAATGTTCGAGAAACGTAAAACCGAAATCTGCCAGAATGGTCAGCACTGCAGTCATCATAATTCACCTCACCCGATGACATCATTCCACAGAGAGGCAGGGACACCTGCCCGTTGGCGCCACTGTGTGCAGCAGGGCTAGAAGCCCTGGCCTTGTCCCCATACCATGGTGGCCACTCAAACTGGCGCTCTTCCCAAACGGGAGTCTTCTGCCCTCTTCATCACCAAGTGGATGAGAAAAACGAAAAGGAAGCTCTCAGTCTGGATTGTTTCAGTTGAATCCTTGTAACATCCGCTGGTTCTATTAATAATTCTGTTTCCTGATGTCATCTGTCCACTCCTGTGAAGAGGCCTCCTCTTGTATCCTTTTAAACACAAAATATAATACCCGTGGGAAGGTGGCAAATAATATTAATGGCAACATACATCTCATGCTGTTTTTAGTTCTTTCTTTCTTTTTTTTTTTTTTGCATTAACTCAATTGGGCCTCAACAAAACCCCTTTGAGCCAGGTGTTATTAATGTCCCAATTTTAAAGAGGAAGTAACTGGGAGACAAAGAGGAAGTTGTCCAAGATTACTCAGCTTAAACGTGGTCACATCAGAGTTTGAATTCAGTGGTTTTGATTTTGTATTCTATACGCTTAACCACCATTCTTACTGCTTCTTTAGTCACTTAGCAGAGGAAGAAACATAGCTTTCTATTTTTTTTAAAAAAATGTATTTTTTAAAATTGATTTCAGAGGAAGTGAGAGGGAGAGAGAGGCGAAACAGGGAATGATGAGAGAGAATCATTGATTGACCACCTCTTGCAAGCCCCACACTGAGGATCAAGCTTGCAACCCAGCCTGTGCCCTGATGGGGAATTGAACCATGATCTCCTAGTTCATAGGCTGACACTCAACCACTGAGCCACACCAGCTGGGCAGTATAGCTTTCTGTTTTGTGAGTAAATTTTAGTTTTTATTTTAGGTATCTATTTCACATTCAAATAGCCTCAGTGCTCCCAAGAAGTCTGGTGGCCAGAGGTCAGATGACTGCTGTTAATTGTGTTGAAGCTGGGAGCTTCACGAAGATGAGACCATTCTTGTGTTGTCCTGGGACACCCTCAGCCCCAGATACCTGGCATGCGGTCAGAAAATAAGACATATAGTTAAATGAGTAAATTTATTGTTTACCGTCTTATGACCACTCTATACTCCTCTGATACAAGTAACTGAGGAGAAAAAATTAAAGGAAAAACTGGCCCACCGACTCTGCTGTCTCCTTATATAAGTAAGTAGACAGGAAAAAAAAAAAAAGGCATTTTTGGTTTCACCTATTCAGATAGTTGTTATAATCTTCAATGTTGCTTTTATGTGTAAATATGACTTAGTATAAGCTGTATGTATTAGTGAGGGCAGTACTTGCTGCTATAACAAGAACACCCTCTAATGTCTGGGGCTTAGCAGAATACAAGTTTATTTCCTACTCATGTACCAGCCCAATGTCCTGATCAGAGGGTGGCTTCATTCCTCAGGGTGATGCAGGGGCCCAGGCTCCTTTTCTCTAGTGACTCCAACATCTACTGGAGCCTTGGGATCCTTTGCTTCCAGCAAGGCAAAATGGGGAAGGCACACCCAGTTTTAAACATCCTGGCCATTATTTTTGCTCATGTTCCATTAGAGAGAACTAATCACGTGACCATGTGTGGATGCAAGGGAGGCTGGGAAATATAGCCTCAGCTGAGCAGCAGTTCATCAATTCCCCTATGAATTTTTGGTGGACAGCTAGCAATCTCTGCCTCCGTGAAGAAGGAGCAGCTTCTTAGATTGCTCTTTAATGCAAGATGTCTACCAGATAACATACTGAAGTTGGAAATGTCACAATTTTCAGTAACTTTCCAAAACCTCATCTAGAAAATCGGAAGACTAGTGTCAACCAAAGCACAGCTACTCACTGATGTGAGCTGGGATGTCAGGCAGCTTGGATTAGGGGCCTGGGCAAAATCTTGGTCAGAGACTTGGGTTCAAACCCTGATTCAGCTAGTTACCAGCTGTCTGATCACAAGCTATTTAACTTCACTTTGAGAATCAATGTCCTCAACAGCCAAATGGGGATCATAACACCCATATGGCAGCTTTATGGTGATTAGAAGTAATACTATAAAGGTCCTGGAAGATACTAGATACATGATAATTGGTATTACCGTTTTCTGAACAAAGAAGTCTCAAGAAAGCACACATACCTTCTTCCTTTTAAGTGGTTTGGAAAGGAAGTGTAATAAAAAAACAAGCAATGAGTCTTATGAGATCTAAGTTATAGGACCGTGTGGATGTAATACTTCCAACTATAGATGTTACAACAACTATCCTGTATCCGGGATGATCCCAGAAATCAGTCTATGCAAGCAGTAGGATTAAACTGCTTGGAATTGTCTGCATTCTAGTAGGAGCTCACGGAAGATGAAAAGTAAGTCTATTAATAGCCATGATTTATTGAATGTATATATTATACCCCTTAATCCCCACACCAACCCCAAGGGACATATTATTGTTACCACTACCAATATCACCTATGTTATTACCATCACCATTTTGCAGATGAGAGAACCGAGGCATAGAGAGGGCACAGAGTTGCCCAAGATTGTCAATCGCGGGTGGGGGAACAGGGATTTGAACCCAGGCAGTCTGACTCCAGAATGCAAGCTCTATCTAAATCCAGGCGTCTTGTGGGAGGAAAAGCTTTATCTGTGGAAAACACGGAATACTATGCGTGATAACATTGTGCTGAAGTGTGATTCCAATTATAAATGCTATAGGAATTCAGTCTGGAGAGGAACTCCCAGTGCTCGGGTAGGACTGTGTGCCAGGCATTGTACTGGGGGTTTCCATCCCGCCCATTTAAGGGGAGGCAGCACAGCTTCATGGAAGAGGAAGAGCACAAGGCTTGGGACTGGACAGGTAGGGTTGAAATCCAGGTGCTGCTTTTTACAACCTGTGAAATCTCAGGCAAATGACTTAAGTGTTCTGATGTGGTTTCCTCAATGGAAAATACCGATTTACAACCACCACCCTGAAGGGCTTACTGTCGTGAAATGGTACCAGCCTGTGGTAGGAGCTAGTCACTCAATAAATACGGACGATGTCCCAGGCACTCGTGAGCAAACTATTAGCTAGAATAAGCTGGGTTATGCTGCTGTAACACCCCCTTAGCTCCAGAAATCCCACTCACACTACTTTCCCAACACAGGTTCCCTGGGACTGCTTTGCCATCTTTACAGAGACCCAGGCTGGCCGGGGGAGGCTCCATCTCGGTACTCCCACCGCTGTCAGGATAGGATCGCCAAGACTGTACTTTCAGAATTGTCAAAAGACAGGAGGACTTGCCCATTGGATCTGAAAAGTTTCTACACGAAAACAGTGCTCTCATTCCATTGCCCCAAAAGCAAGGCATATGGGCCCACATCTCATTTCAAGAGATTGGGGTAGTGGATTCCTACCACATCCCCAGGAGGGGAAAGAACCAGAAGAGAGCTGGGGAACGGTTTTAATGACCACAGCAGACATAGTCTGTGTACCTGTCAAACAGGTGGGTAATCCATATTTTAAGAAGAGGAAACTGAGGCCTGGAGAGGTGTAGTCATTTGGCCAAGGTCCCGCGTCCTAGTCCCTGGGGATCCTGGCTCAACCCTCCCCGTTACTCATGCTGACACTTTATTCTACATGCCCACTGTCTACAGACTTGGTCTGAAAGCAGAACACAGGCTCAGGATGGGGACGGGGAGGCGCTGCAAGTGTGGAGGACAGAATAGGGATGAAGTCAGATGAAGTAAACATGGCCTTTGTGTTTGTCTTATGCAATAACCAGCGTGCTCCCGGGGAAGGCAGGAAGGGGCAGAGGGGTCATGTGGAGCCGCACTGGAGGAGAAGCGTGGACAGATAATACCAAGCACTGGACGTGGCAGAGGGGCAGGCCTGGAGGATGGATGGGCTGCCTGCCTTGTTTTAGGCCGTGACTCTGGCAGCAGGGAGGGGGCTCTCGCAGAGGACATGCTATTGCGGGAGTCCAGCGGGTAGACGGGTGTGAAGACAGCAGGAATGCAGGAGGGATGAACCCGAGAGCTGCCCAGGAGGTCCAGCCCGGCTCACGGGGTGAAAAAAAAAAAAAAAAATACAGAACCACCCTGCGAGCTGCAGGTCGCACCAGACATTCCTCCTGCCTCACCCTTCCTATCCCCAGTCTGGTGTGCTGCTGCACCATTTTAAACATTTCCCTGAGGCCTCTTTCTCTCTGGTCGGCTTCCTTCTTTTCCTATGCCCCTTTAAGAAGGGGCTGGGGGAGGCTGCGGCTGGCTTGGCTGCGGTCGGAGGCCTTCCCTCCCTGCCAGACTCCCAGCTTGGGGTGTGAGGTCCCTGTTCCCACCTCCGGGATCTGGTCCTTCCAGTTTCAGGATAAATTCCGAGGCCGGAGGGGCCTAGAGGCCGGCCAGTGGCCTCCCGCTCTGCAGGCCGCGCGCGGGCCCTGCTCCATGCGAGATCCCAGGCTCGCCCACCGCCGAGGGCGGCCTCGGCGGGCAGGGTGGGCGCCCAGCTCTGCACGGTCCCTTCCACGTCCCCAGCTCTCCTCCTCTCCCGGGCCTGGATGGTGACGGGAGGCCCCAGGTTCCGCCTCCGAGTCTGCCTTCCTCCGATCTTCCGGAGGGAGAGAAGGCCCGGGATCCAAGCGCTCCTTTTGGGGTTCTCGGGGTCGCGCTCCATCCCCCGGCGGCCGGCCAGCCATCCCCGGGCCCCCGGGGCGGGAGGGGGGGTGCGCACGCGGCGGGAGGGGGCCGTGACTCACCGCCCGAAACCCAACACCCGCCGCTCCCTTCCCCACCCCCAACCCCCGCCGCTCCCCAGCTCCGGCCGGCGGGGCGGCCGCCGCGACACCGAAGAGAATGAGGGGGCGCCCGGGCCCGCGGCGCCCCCGGCCGGATCGCGAGCGGGCCCCGGCGGCCCCCGGCGCGGGGCGCGATCGGCGGCGGCTCGGGCCCCGGGCTCGGCGAGCGGCGGCCGCCGCCGGGGCGCGGGCCCGGAGGCCGGAGCTGCAGGCGGCGGCGGCGGCGGCGGGCCCCCGGTAGCTGCGGCGAGCGAGTCCGGGGAGGGGGCGCCCCAGCTTGGATCCCTCCGTCCCCCGGCCCCCAGCCCGGCCCAGCGAGGACAAAGCCCCGGCCCCTGCCGCGGCCTGCGCCGCCCGCGCGGCACAAAGAAGGGCGAGTGGCCGCCCGCTCCCCTCCCCCTCCAGATCGCAGATCGGGGTGGCCGGGCCGGGGGCGGCGGGGAGGCAGGGAGGTGGGGAAGCCCCGGCCGCCCCGCCTCTCGCCTCCCCTTCCCCCCCTCACCCCCCGCCCCCCGGGACCCGCCGACGCGCCGCCCCGCCCCGCCCCTGCCCGTCTGCCCGTCCCCCCGGGGAGGGGAGGGCTCGGGGGGCGCGGCGCCCACATAACACTCCCCTCCTGCGCCCGGAGCCACCCCCTTTCTCTCCCCTCCCCTCCCCTCCCGCCAGCAAACCCCGCCGCCTCCGCTGCCGCCGCCGCCGCCTCGCCCGCCGCTCTCAGTGCGCGCGGCCGGGGGCGGTGCGCGGACCGGGGCGCCCGATGTGCGGTCCCCGCCGCCGCCCGTGACCCCGCCGCAGCCCCACTGGATCCCGCCGCCTCCCTCGTCCATGCCGCTTGGGCGGCGTTGATTGCACCCCGACTTCCCTCGGCGGGTACCCAGACACCCCGAGTGCTGCCGTGCCGGGTCCTGCCCGGTGTCCATCCATCCACTCGTCCCGGCGGCGGAGTTTGGACATGGAGGGGGCCGCTGCGCCCGCGGCCCGGGACGGCCCCGATTTGGGGTCCGGGGCGCCGGGTTCTCCCCCGGAGGCGGGGGCGGGGGCGACCGCGGCCCCCGCAGCCCCCGCGGCCCCCGCAGCCCCCGCGGCGGCCGCCCCGGAGCCCAGGAAGCCGCACGGGGTGAAGCGGCATCACCACAAGCACAACTTGAAGCACCGCTACGAGCTGCAGGAGACGCTGGGCAAAGGCACATACGGCAAAGTCAAGAGGGCTACCGAGCGGTTCTCGGGCCGAGTGGTGAGTGCAGGAACCCCCCTGGGGGTTGGGGGGGGGCACTGGGGATGGAGGGCGCCAGGGGCGGGGGCTTTGGGTGCTGAGCCTGTCTGGTCTGAGAGGGGGCTTTCCGGGAACCCCCCAGACAGCTCCACTCCCCCCCGCCCCAGCTCCCCGTGACTCAGGCGTGTTTCTCTCCTGAAACACTTGTTACATCCTGCCTGCGCATATTTCGGGGGGTTTGATCCCAACAGCAAAGTAGTGTTTACGATTTGCAAACACTTTTGCAAAGGTTGGGACCCGCCGGTCGGGGTCTCCCCTCTTCAGGGCGCGCGCTCAGACCATGCCCTGGAGAATGCCTTATGGCTCCATCTCCAATCCGGTTCCGAGCTCTCAGCTCGGAGCTGGTCCCCCTCCCACATCCCTGAGTCCTGCAGATGAATGCGATCCTCCCCTCCCACTCATCCCCCCTATCACCTTGATGCCACTGTCCCTGCAAGGGAGGAAGGCGCACTCCTGCCTCTTTTGCAGAGAGAAGGTTAGGGAGCCAAAAAGGAGAGGCTGCTGCAGGCATGAGGGCTGTGACAGCTCGGCCCGGCTTCTGGGAGGAGGACTGAGACGCCCAGGGCTTGAACAGCCACACAGATGCTGAGTCGCAGCAGCCAACGCAATTACACTTGGGGTCCCGGCTGGCTGCAGGGCTACTCAATTGCTTGAGGAGTCTAGCCCAGCCGCCCCTCTGGGTGACAGCTGGAACCCTGCCAGCGCCCCCGCGTCCTAGACACAAGCCTCCAAGAGGTCCTTGAGGGCCTTGGGGTCTCTAGACGGTGGTGTGTTGTCATTTTCCTCTCTGCAGACCAGGCCCAGGAATCCACTCAGCTTGTGGCTGGAGGATTGGGTTCAAAGGGACTGACGGTTGCAGAAAGATTGTGCGTGGTGTGCGGCAGAAAAGGGGCAGGGTTCTTTGATTTGAAGCATAGCTGATGCATTTTCATCGATGTAGCGCCAGACTAATTTTGAGACTCCTTGTGTGCACATTTCGGGGTGTTTCGTGGCCCAGGGTGGGTTATAAACTTAACAAATGAGGGTGGGGGATTGGGGGAGGGGGGAGAGGAAGGGAGGAAGCAAAATGAATCCGTGAATGAATTGGTAGGTTGATGTTGGCATTTTTCTCTTGCATCTGTGCAGAGATTGTTCTGTGAAAATAAAAAAAGAGGGGCACCAATCAGAAAGTTCAGTCTCTCCCCCCCACCCCCCTCCCTTTCTCAAAGATTTGGATTCCTGGATAACTCCCTCCTTCTAAGCGTCCCTGTTTGGGTTGATAGAACTTTATCCTATAGCTTGAAAAAAAAAAAAAGTCTGTTGAAGGTTAATTGGAAATATGAGACTTTGTCCATTATGTATTTGAAGCTGTCTCCACTTTTAAACATCCTCCAGCAAGCCAAAGTCGTGGAGAAGTCACTCCGGGCAGGTGCCATGTTTGAAGGCTGACACATGTAAATAGGACGTGTTTGTAACGGTGCCCTGGGAGGAACAAACACCTTTCCAGGTCTGCGGCAGGAGAGGCTGGGCAACGCGCACTTCATTCATGCTTTTCTTCGGAGATAGATATTCCCCAGGCTGGAGGTTGAATAAGCAAAAACCAAGCTTAGCTCCTTGCTCCTGCTGTCCTAGTAGCTGTTGAAGAATCGCGCTGGGGAGTTGGAAAGTGGGGTAATGAAAAGCAGACGCGGTTGGGGCTGCAGGTTGAGGATGTGTGTGAGGGGTTGAGTGGGAAGGGTGTGTCTGGGGGGGGCGGGAAGGTGGCACAGAAGCCTGAATGCTGGGGAGCTGCCGCACACGGAAAGGATGAATGAAACCTTGTGTTGTGGCAGGTACCTCTCTGAGTTCCACTGGCGTTTCCTGTCAGGCACTCGTCTGGCTGTCGGATCCACAGAGTAAGTCAGAGTGGAAGGGATATTGCATCAGGAGAGGGGAGTCTGCCCTTGTCTTTCCGTGGGTGAAACAGCATTCCGTCTGGATTTAACTGAATGCCCACTAGGGGGCGCCCTGAGAACGGCAGAGGCTCATTTCTCAGCGGCAGGACTTCAGTCCTGATGTTATTGTCCAGCCCGGGTTCAGTTTCCCATTGTGCTGTTTATTTTAGTTCAATCTCTTGTTTTACTCAAAAAGGAATGTAGAGATCTTGAATCTGGTAGCAGACCCAGACCCAGAAACTGGCAATCTCCAAACTGCTTTCAACTGGATAGATGCGCTTGCAAGGGTAGCAAAAGCATCTGGTGAAAACCGGGCATTAAATAGGTGGGAAAACTAGTGGGTGAGGTGGGATGAATGGGAGGCCTCCTTGGCCTTGAGTCCCCCGCCCCCCCCCCCCCCCCAGCACCCTGCTCACAGACGGTGTAAGAACTTCAGTGAGAAGCAGGAATTGTCAGGTGGAAAATTCCCAGTGCTTGGCTGAACAGAAAATAAAACAAACATAAAAAACAATTTGGTCAACGAGTTGTTCTTGTCATACAGCGCTTGGTGACTCAGAATCTGTCAAGAGGAGCAAGAAATTTTCATTTAAACTGGCATTTTTCTTCTGGCTCCCAGGATGCACTAAACAGCTACGTTTTACTTGTAAGGTGCCATGGAGGAGACTTGACAAGCACTGTCTCAATTCTGCCTTTTCAATCTTCAGGGAGAATTCTGCAGTGATTTGTTTTCATTTGTAGCCTTGCCTTAAAAAAAATTTTTTTTTTTTTTAGAAAGTATATTTTATTGATTTTTTACAGAGAGGAAGGGAGAGGGATAGAATTAGAGATGTGGATTGAGAGAGAAGTATCAGCTGCCTCTTGCACACCTCCTGCTGGGAATCGAACCCGGGACCCTACAGTCCTCAGGCCAAAGCTCTAGTCACTGAGCCACGCAGGTGAGGGCTGTAGCCTTGCCTTTTAGAGCACTTCTCCTGAGGTGGGGTGGTTTTAAGCGGCTTTGCCAATGCGAGTGGCTGGAGTCGGGTGTTGGGTGTCAGGCGGCAGGAGATGCTGTGCAATCAGTACTCCTGAGACAGAGAAGTGTTTAAAAACAAGAATGTTGTGGCTTTTAATTGCATGTCTGGAGGGCCTTCCGAATCAAACAGAACACCACACAGCATCATCTCCTGTGGAAGGCACTTCCAAAAAGTGTTGCAGAATCAGGAAACCGGATCAGCTAGTCCAGCCCTCCGCATGGTCCGGGCACCTTCCCCTTTTCGATCCCAAATGTGGTCTTGAGGCCACTGCCTGAGCCTGTCCACCAGACAGGGCCTCAAAGTGGCTTCTTCCGGAAGGTGACGAGCCCAGCAATGAGGTGCTCTTAGAGAAGGACTCAGAGCCCTGGCTTGCATCCACATCCTTGCTAGCCTTGTGACCTTGTGCGAGCTATATAGCCGTTTGAAACCTCAGTTTTCTCATTGGTAAAATGGGCAAATAATGGTATTAAGTTCATGCGCTTATTGTGAGAATCCAGTAAAATTATCTATAGAAAGCCTCAAATGGGGACAAAAGCCAGTGTCAGTTGCTTCTTTTAGCAAGTTCTCCCTCTTTCCCCTCATTTTTACTTAGACTTCCATTTAGATTTTAAGACCGCCAGAAAGGTATGATGCTCTGGAAAGCCTTATATCATTCAGAGAGAGAGAAAGAGAGAGAGAGAGAGAGAGAAGAAATAATCAACTTTTTAGGTTAATTAAGGAATGCTAGGGAAGTGTGCCCGTAGAAGCCAAGGCAGCCATATTTCAGTAGGCTCTGGAATTATTTCCAAAGCCTTGAATTTAGGCTTTGTTTATTGCCGAATTCTTGTTTTGCTACAATTTTGGCCACGCTGCCGAGTGAGTCCCCGTGTCGAAACACGGTATGCATTTCCTTTGAGCCAAACTCCCTAGACCTTCGGGCAGCACAAAATATTGACAAGAAATACCAAAACCAAACAAACAAACAAACAAAACAAAACATTTTGGAGAGAGGTGTCATATGATCACCTCACTGCCAAGAGCCAAATTCAACTTTCCCTGGGCACCAGGTTATCTCTGGTCCCTGCTGTTGTCTAAGCTGTGGGAGGGGTCTGGCACGGGAGTGACAGGATGGTGGGCAGACTGTGCCCCCAGGTCCTAGAGCACTAGCTGGAGTGATGGGCCGTCCTCACTTGGCAGAGCGATTGATTTGACCCCCAAAACGGGTGTTGTAAGCATTGGCCCCATTACTCATAGCCTGGTGTCGGAATATTTGCAGATCGAGGGAGTCCGTTAGGAGGCTGGCCTGCTGAGCCAGGGCAGGGCGTGTGTGGCTGTCATAGGCACGTGTCATGTTGCAGCTAAGACCCGGCTCCCGTTTCAGGGATTGAGGGGCCTCGGCAAACTCGTGGCCCAGACTTCTCATCCCGGAGATGGGAAGAATAAGGCACAGAGCGCTAGGTGACTTTTCTGCGGTTGCACAGCTCCTGAGGGACCGGGCTGGGTCTAAGAAACCTGATTCTTGATTTGGTATTTTTTCCATCACTCATTTAATAAATCTTTCCCAGAGCAAGACACGATCCTCACTCTTAAGGAGCTTATAATCTGGTAGCAAAGATGAAATGTACTTACAAATATTGAACTAATTCAGCTCAGTGCAGCAGATTTATTGCCGTCGGCCATATGCTTCTCGCCATGGTAAATGCTGGGACAAAGAACTTAGTGTCTGGCGGGAGAGATAGGATTGAGCAGGGGCTAGGCCCTGAGTTCCTCTTCTCTGCAGGACCTGATGATTTCAGGTGATTTTCAAGTCGGAATGTAGTTCATTGGAGCTTAGTTCATGACATTGAGTTTGATCTTGGAGAGGAACACCCCTTCCCAGCTGTATTACCACCAGCTGATACCTTGGAGAGCCGGGCGTGTGTCTACTTCACAGACATTTTCTCCGATCCTCTCGTCAGCGCTAAGAGGTGTGTACTCTAGTTAGACCCATTGAATAGATAGGGGAAGCGAGGCTTCAGGAAGGTTTAGGAACTTGCCCAGGGTTATACAGTTAGACAGTGTCAAATGCATCTATCTGATTTGAAACCTGTTGCTTTTAGAGAAATGGAGAACCTCCCTTATGTTGTCCAGCTGGTCACTTCTGGATTTGGGCGTGGTTGCTCCGCTCATGGTGCCAGAAGACCAGCCATGGGGTGATTATTTTCCTGGTGTGTGTGTGTGTGTGTGTGTGTGGGGGGGGGGGGGTTCTTGCTGATGTTTAGCAGGGGATTTAGAGAAGAGGCCATGAAATACTGTACAATCAGAGACTACAAATGCTGTTGAAGATGACCTTTGATTTGAGTTTCAGATAACTGAAATATGGGGGGTTTCAGCTAGGGGGCAGGTTCTAGGGTGAGCTGGGACCCAGGGGGAGGCAAGATGGGTAACATGGGATGGGGGTAATAATAATAATAATAATAATAATAATAATATAATAACAACAGGTAATACTTCTTGAGTGATTATAACAGACCAGGCACATGTAAACTGATTCAATCCTCCTAATAATTCCGCAATGATCTCATTTTCCAGGTGAAGAAACTGAGTCACCGAGAGGTTCACTAGCCTGCCAAGGTCACAGGTCGTGTGAATGCAGAGACCTTGGCCATCTCCCCTCCTCTTGGGGGCTGGGCTGGGTTCTGATCAGGGCAGGGGGGCCCTGAATCCATCTAGTTGGAGGGCTGGCTCGGAGCAGGGAGGCCAGCCTGGAGGTTTTCGCAAGAGTTAAGGTATGAGGAGATAAGAATCGGGCTGCGCTGGGAGAGAAAGATATGACTGCTGGCGAACTATCTGCTCTTGAGCCACAAGTATGTTTTAATGAGTCAGGTCAAAAAGCTCTCTACCTGGACACACACTGAGTTTTTTGTTGCTTTAGATTCTGGAAGCCCTAGGGGGCCTCGGGAGGGAGGTCAGCCCGTTCACTTCTTTGCTTGGAGGCAGAAAGGCACACACACCGCGCGCCAGGTCTTCGTGACGTCATTTCCTCCTGGGAAGCGTCGGGAGATAAGGGTTGAGTCAGGTATCTTGTCTGTTTTGTCGGTAAGCCCCGTCTAACCGTCTTGAACTCGCTGCCAATGCCTCACATCATGCCAAGCACGTAGTAAGTCCTCAACAGAGGCTTATAGAATGGACTGAGAGGCATACATTGAGCCAGGGAATATTTTAGGAGGCGTGGAGGTTGGAGGTCATCATTTCTGACCTCACGCAGCATTTTGATGTGCTGGGAAGAAAAGACGATGGCTGGAAATGAATGGCCGATACGTAGCATAGTTTGCAAAGCCAGGCAGACCCTCCCCTGCACAAATTCCCTTTCTGTTACATGTGTTCATGCACTTGTTAGAGAGAGAGAGAGAGAGAGCGAGAGAGAGAGAGAGAGAGAGAGAGAGAGAGAGAGAGAGAGAGAGAGAGAGAAAGAGACAGAGACAGAGAGAGATCGGTCTACCCAGGGCTTGTCAGCTTTCTGGCCACGGCTTCCTGTCCTCAGTGGCTCCGGAGTCAGACAGCATAAGTCTCATTTGTCTTTCCCACATGAAAGTCCTGGAGCATCTGTAAGTTATGATTTGTGAAGTATCTGCTTTAAGGCAGAATGCATTTATCATCACGCCGGCCCAGACGACGCTGTGCAGTGCAGGAATGAGAAGATCCCAGGCCCCAGAACAGGAGGGGCCCGGCCAGATGACCCACCCGTGAGCGGTGTCTGGCGGTATTGATAACATTCTCTGGAAGCGGCCCAGAAGCAGCCAGATGTTGACTTCACGGCGAAGCTCTTCAGTAAACGTTCCGCTGCATGTTCACCCCGGGCTGGGCAGCTCCACTCCTAGGTCTGCCCTGGAGAAGTGCAAACACATGTCCACACAGAAACTTGCACATAAATGTTCCCAGCAGCATTCTTCAGAAGGGCCCCCAATATGCATAGAAGCAACCCAAGTATCCACTGGCTGATGGATGGACCCGATAGGGGATGTTCATTTTAGTTATGAATATTGTTTATGATCAGTTCCATTCTTTTACTTACGGAATACCTCTGGAATAGTATTCAGGAATAAAATGAAGTACTGATACGTAGATGAACTTGAAAACATTATGCTAAGTGAAAGATCATGTATAATGTATGGTTCAGTTTCTTTGAACTGGGCAAATCCATGGACACAGAAAATGGATTAGTGGTTGCCTAGTGCTGGGAGTGGCTGCTAATGGGCACGGGATTTATTTGGGGGAATTCAAGTGTTGGAAAGTTGGTCGTGATGAGGACTGCACCACTCTGAATATACTATAAAAGCTACGACTTAAACATTTAAAAAAAAATATTTTTTATTGATTTTTTTACAGAGAGGAAGGGAGAAGGATAGAGAGTTAGAAACATCCATCAGCTGCCTCCTGCACACCTTCTACTGGGGATGTGCCTGCAAGCAAGGTACATGCTCTTGCCCGGAATCGAACCTGGAACCTTTCAGTCTGCAGGCTGACGCTCTATCCACTGAGCCACACCGGTTAGGGCGACATTTTTCAATTGGTGAATTGATGGTATGTGAATTAGATTCCAATACATCTGTTACAAAGAACAACTGTAGTTCGGGGAGGTGGATGGGGAGTGGGATTGGGGGTAGAGGCCCCTATCTCTCAGGCCTGCAAGACTCCAACCTGCGGGTCCAGGGAGCGAGTATGTGCGTTTTGTGCTGAGTGGAAAGCGTTGTCCTATGCACCATGGTCAAGGGAGAATGCCCTGGGTCCACATCCCATCCCAGCCCTTGACAGTCCTGTGACCTTGGGCTCGTCCCCCAGCCTCCTTAAAACCTGTTTTCAGCTGTTCCTAATAGGTCTGATTTTATGGAGGGTTGAGAGGGTTCAGGTGCTTTGGCTAACTAAGCTTTTAGCCCTGTGCTAAGTACGTAGTAGATGGGCAATAAGATCATCATATATAATGTATGACAAAGTCAAAAGATTCCCCGTGATGAAGACACGACATACTTTGGGGGTTGACACACCTCTTCCTGTCACTCTAGCAATAAACTTGATGCATTTTAATGAGCACTTACTAAAGGGCCCAGGACGGTGGGGGTATTTCGGGGAATATGAGGAGCCTTGCCGACAGGATACCGAGAAGTTAGTTGTTGGGATGTGAAGTGAACACATCTGGAATCATCTGGGAGCAACGCAAGGTAGTATATCAGCGAGGGGCGGAGGAAGAAGTCACGGCTGTGGAATCGGGCAGACTCTAGTTCCGATTCCTCCCCGCTACTGGGCAGCTAGATGATCTGGGCAAGCTGCCCATTCCGTCCGAGCTTCTGCATGCTCATCTAGAAAAATGCGACTACCGAGTGGGAAATGGGGTTTGGAGCCTGGTGCTCAGTAGGCCCCTGAGAACTAGAGCCAGCATTGCTATTGTGATGAGAAGTACTAGCGCTGAGCACCTGGTGACCCCCTCATCTTAGATCACGGCTCCCCTTCTGAAAACCCTCTCATGATTACGAGGGGACTACACTCTGATTTTTCCGTGTCCTTTGAGGTTCCTTCCTGGATAGCTGAACTCTCACGTCCTTAATTCCTCTGTCTTGGACCCGAATCCATTCCCTTCAGAGCACATAAACCGTGTGGTTTTGGTGATTTGTGTGTATCCAAATTTTGATTCTTGTTGCCCATTAGAAGGTAAACTGCATCCTGGTCTGTAGCCTGGTGCCAGGCGTATGTAATAGGTGCTCCGTAAAGATGAATGAAGGAAGGAGTGAATGAACAAATGAACAAGTGCATGCAGAGTACACCAGCAATCCGGAGACAGGGGAGTTCTGTGAACATGGCAGGCAGTGGGGAAGGCCCGATGAGACCTGAGTCACCCCTCTCCTCATCATCACTGTGAGGACATCCGGGGACAGCCCAGCATTGCCAGGCGCCTCTGACTGCCCTGTGGGCCCAGAGAGACAGGGCGAACCTGCTCCTTGCCCTTGCCCTTGCCCGCTGCTCCCCAAAGCACTGCATTCTTGGGTTGCTTTCCTGCTTCCTGAGACTCCTCCCAGCCTCCCCTCCCAGACACCCTGGCCATCCCCTCTACAGAGTTAGGCAGGCTTTAGATGCAAAGTGCATTTGCAAGGCTTTCAAAACATTGTATCCCGGTTGTAAATCAAGCACTTAAAGAACTGTAAACTGGCTGGAGTGCAGAGGTAATGCATGTCTGCGAGAAGCACCGTGGTGATTTGCCCCTTTTTAAACCGGAGAGAAGAATTCCACTTGTTTACTTTCATTAGAGATACTCAGAGGCAGCCTGAGGTTTCCAGCCAGAAGGTGCTAAGAGGCCTCTGCGGTAGGTTCCCCTCCTTCCCTGGAACCAGAGGATGGTGTTCAAGTGGTTTGGGGTGTGCAGCTTGAATCTCTTTTCACAGTAAAAAAATGGGGCTGTTTCTCTGAGGATTTTCCGATGGCCCTTCCCTCCCCATCTCTTCTAGCTGACTCAAAAGCCACCAAGGCACCCATCAGATCTAGGCAGGTTAGAAGGTTATTTCTCCTGTGATTCACCCCACGGGCCTTGAGGACTCTCAGATCCCGGTCTTGTACAGCTGTGGTGGAAGGGATTCTAAAAGGGATTCTAAAAGTCTCTCTCAAACCTCCTGTGCAACCTTGAGATTACTGGCGGGAGGTGGGGGGGAGGGGGGGGGCGGGTAGGGGGGTAATAAGGGACAAGATATGACCTCTGTCCCAAAGGAGCTCAGTCACCTCTTGGTTGTAGAAGGTGTACCTACCGGTCATTTCCAGATCCCCATCTTGGTGGTCCACACTTACCTTTCTTTGCTGGTTAAGGAAACTGATTCCCTGATGTGTGTGTGTGTGTGTGTGTGTGTGTGTGTGTGTATGTGTGTATGTTTTAATCTCTTAGAATTCATTCCTTTGCTTCAAGCACATCCCTTATTCAGCCTTGATTTTCACAGAACCAATTAAAAAAGATGCCAACAAACTTTGAGAAGCTCTTAGCAGTCCATAACGTAATGATGCTGAGTGGTTCTGGGTAGATTGGAAAGTGAACTCTTCTCTAAGCCGCTGGAGCAGTGGGAGGGAAGGAGCTGACAGTCCGGCCATCTGCTGAGGGCAGAGCCCAGCACGGGGTGCGGATGCGAAGGCTGGGCAGGGCAGGGCAGTGATGCGCTCGCTCCGCTCCAGGGAGAAGTCCCCTTTGCATCTGCCTCAAGGTTAATTGATAACGTTTCTCTGCCAGAATCCAATGGAATGCTCCGGGAGGGACCCGGCGTGTGGGCGTGCAAGCAGCTGGTAGCAGGAATCCTGGGCAGGGGAGGAATTGAGTGGAAATCTCCACTGATTTGTATCCACCTTCTTGAATGTGTAGAAAGGTCAAGAGTGTGTGTGCACCTGCGTGCGTGCCTGTGCGTGTGTGCGCGTGCGTGTGTTCCTTCCCCTAACAGCCCTAATAGCAGGAAAGATTTAGTGAGAGATGAGTGTGTGCCAGGCACTGTTCTAAGTACTTCACATGCCTTCTATCCTCTGAGCCTGTATTATTAGTGCATTCATTTTGCAGACGAGGAAGGAGAGGCTTAAAGAGGTCACGGGACTTAGGGCTGGGCTGTCTAACCTCGGGTTCATGGTTGTAACCTCTGGACCCCATGGCCTCTCATGGGTATGGATCCCTCTGAGCCTCTGAAGCTCCTTGCTTTGGTTCGTTGAACCCAGGCTTAAAGCTTAGAGAAAACTGTCTCCAGGCTGTGAGGTAGCAATTTGAGGAACTTGGTTCCATAATCTTGATTTTTCTGTGTCTTACTCATTCTTCTCCTCCTCTAGTGTCCGTTCAATGCCCGGCACATGAGAAGAATGCAGGAAACATTTGTTGAATGGCTGTGGAGTGCTCTGTGTCTGGGGATGCTGTCAGGAGGCTTGGGAGCTGGTCCCAGCATTGCCACAACGTCAGCTGCGTGACCTTGGGCAAGATGTGTCCCTTCTGTGACTTCAGCCAGCGTATCTGGGAGATGAGAGCTCTGGGCCTGATTTTTTGTTTGTTTTGGGATTCATTATTCAGTCAACAAGTATTTGCTGAATGCCTGCTATGTGTCCAACACGGTCCTGCTCTGGGCGACGGAGAGAGCGACAATGACGAGGAGACAGATTCCTGCTCTCTCGCTCAGAGCTTGCATTCCAGCCGCTTTCAGATTCTGCATTTGGTGAAGCCTCCTGTCTCATCCCCAATGGCTTCAAAGCACCAGGCGCTGAATCCTTTCTTTTTCTTTTTTTAAAATATATTTTATTGATTTTTTTTTACAGAGAGAAAGGGAGAGGGAGAGAGAGTTAGAAACATCGATGAGAGAGAAACATCGATCAGCTGCCTCCTGCATACCCCCTACAGGAGATGTGCCGGCAACCAAGGTACATGCCCTTGACCAGAATCGAACTTGGGGCCCTTCAGTCTGCAGGCCGATGCTCTATCCACTGAGCCAAACCGGTTTCAGCTGAATCCTTTCTTGTTTGCTTTTCTTCGCTGGGAGGCGTATCCTACAGGACAGGATAATGCCCATCAGTTCTACTGATTGATACATCCCAAGTGTCTAGCACAGTGCCTGGCAAGTATATATTGGTGATACGTGGCAGGCATGTCTGAATGAATGATTTCAGTGCCTCTCTTGCTAACAAAATCTCAGCTATAAAAATTCTGCGCTTAAAGTGCAAGAACATTAGGGCTCCAAAGTGCCATTTTCCAGGAAAAACACTTAAAATTTTTTTATTTTTTATTTTAAAGGCAAGATGCAGTTGAGATTGGGAAGGATTGTTATCCTAGCTGAGGAATTAGCAAGTGGGGCAGAATTCTTCGATTATTTTCATCTGGTGATGCCTTTTGCAAACCAGATTAAAAACACACACACACACACACACACACACACACACACACAAAAGCTCTTCCGTTTTCCCCTACCCCTTCTGCTTCAAGCCAGAAAAAGCACTTGCTTCTTAAAATACAGCCCATGAAGGGAAAAATTATAACAAATATTTTGCATTTCTCTGGTGGCGGCACAGTCTGAATTCCTTTCAGCCCCACAACGAGTTCTAATTTTATGAAATGTTTGGATTAGCCCCCAATTTTCCGGTGGAATTTGGGAGGCTTGTATTTGTACTTAAGCTGGAAGTGAAGAAATCTCATAAAATCCGTGCAGTGTCTCAGGCCCAGTGGGACGTTCTAGCCAAGGACAAAATGACCATCAACGGAATGACGGGGCAGAGAGAGAGAGAGAAAGAGAGGAAGAGAGAGAGAGGGAGAGAGAGGGAGAGCTCTAGCAGCTGTGGCAGAGCAGGCCTTTCGGACGGCAGTGTGCTCTTGAACCACACAGTCTCTGGGGCTTGGCTAAGCTGCATACCACTTCCAACTGATCACGGGCTATAAAAACTCCAGCCCAAGCACAGTACCTTGTACCTGACCTTGTTTCTTCAGATCCCGGAGCCTGAGAACATTAGGGCATCTGGTAATTGGGTGAGAGGCATTTGATAATACATGGCGCTCTGTTCCCGCACCCCCTCCCGCCAGCATGCTGCCCCTGGCACGTGTTGCCTTGTGTTCTAATTTCCAGTTTATTGAACTGTTTCTGCCTCTGGCCCCGCACTGTCTTAGGTGGACACACACGGCTGTTAAAATGAAAATTAAGTGCAATTGAATAAAATGAAGACGTCAGTGCCTTGGTCATCCTAGCCACGTTCTTAAGTGCGTAATAACTCTTTGTGGCCAGTGGTTACCATGGGACAGTGCAGAGAAGGTCCTTTCTGTCATCGTAGAGAGTGAGGAAGGACAGAACTGCTCCGGATGCTGAGTTTAATCATCTCTGTGACACACTCCACCCCTTGTTGTGCTTGATTAGCTCCATGTGTAGCCCTTGTCACCATCTGCAAATTATCTCCAAGCAACCTCACTTGTCTTCTTCTCTGTACCTCAGTGTCCAGGACCGTGCCTGGTAGGTAGTGAGCGCCCAGGAAAGACATTGAGAATGAATGAATGAAGCTGTCTGATCCAGCATTGCTTGGCATGTGCCTGGCACACAGTGGGCCTTCAGAACATTGAACGAATTCTTCTAGAGTTGTAACCATTGAATGGACTCATCTGATAGGCCTTGAGCACATATATGTGTCAGGCATTGTACGAGGCGCTGGAGATACCATGATGAGCAAACAGACATGATTCTCTAGTAAAGGAGCTTATCCAAATCAATTGTTCTTAAATTTGCGGCGATGTGCGAATCTTCTGGGTGTCCCTGTTAAGATATACCCTCCACAGCACCCACCCCAGAGAATCTGATCCAGCGAGTCTGGGCTGGGACTCAGGGTGATCTGAGCCTCTGAAATTCTTTCACCAGGCAACCCAAGTGAGTGTGAGGAGTTGGTGCATAGTTTGTACTTAAAGGAACACAGCAGCGGGAAGCTAGTTGCTGTATTCATCTGGGGATACACCACTCCGTTTTCTTTAACCCACCCCTTCTCTTGTGATAACCAGAAGACTCTGAAGCTTGAGGTCTCTTTGCTATTATCCTTCCATGGAGTAATAATAATAATAATGACAATAACAAAAATAACAAACAGTGGCATGCAGTAATGGTGCCAGTCGAGAATCTGAGCCTGTTAAATCATTGACCTAAATTCTTCCTCAAGGTAGTCTTATTATCGTACCATTATTATCCCAATTTTACCGTGGGTAAACTGAGGCCCAGAAATTTAAGTCACTTGCCCATGAAGTGCTGCTCACGGTTACTGGGCTTTAAGCAGCTGCCTTCCAAATGCCAAATGGGCCTTTATTTCCTCTTCTTCCTGTTGCTCAGAATCCACGTGCAAGTATATTTCTGAAATGCCTGTTTAGGGCATTAATGCATTTGGTCAGTATGAGCTCTGTGGATCTACAAATGCTCATCACTGACCTCAAGAAGCATAATTCATTCATTCAGTGAACATTCCTTTGGTCCTACTATGCACCAGGCCCGTGCGGTTCTTAGCTCTGGCCTAACGGGGGGACAGAGACATAGGCAGGGGCTTCCTGAGAAAGTGTCACACCCAAGCTAGGTCTGTCATCTAGACAGGAAAAGCAAAGCAAACCTTAAAAATGAGGAGTTCCTTCATTTTGCTGCTTGGGACTCAGTTTTTACAGTGTTGCCGTAGAATAGGCCTGTTTTACCCGGCAGGGGCTCATTGTGTGTGTTATTTTGTGTATGTGGAGGGGGGTCCAAGGCAAGGAAGGATGTGTCTGCCTTCCACCCTTTTTTTAACTACTCAGAAGACAGGAAACCCCGTAGAGTGGGGCGTGCCCAGCACTCCTGACCCACTTGGAAGAACCTGGACAGAGGAGAGTGGAAGGGAGAGGAGCGAACGTCTATGGAACACAGTGTGTCTTCTGCAAGACACTGAATGAGGCAGGACACATGCGTCCTCTTGTTTCATCCGAAACTCTGTGACATGTAGTGACTGTTATGCCCACTTTGCAGTTAAAGAAGTTGGTGCTCAGAACGAGTAACCCATCTGCTCCAGTAATCCCAGTCGGTCAAAACTCAGGTCCCCCTGAGGCTCTTCCCGCTACCCCACTGGTGGGTTCTCAGTCCTAGCTGAGCTTTATAAAGCTCTCTGGGATGGGGGCATAAGCATCCGTAGTTTTTTTATTTTTTATTTTTATTTTTTAAATATATTTTATTGAATTTTTTTTCATAGAGGAAGAAAGAGGGATAGAGAGTTAGAAACATCGATGGGAGAGAATAATGGATCAGCTGCCTCTTGCACACCCCCTTCTGAGGATGTGCCCACAACCAAGATATATGCCCTTGACCAGAATCGAACCTGGGACCTTTAAGTCAGCAGGCCGATGCCCTATCCACTGAACCAAACCGGTTTCGGCAGTATCCGTAGTTTTAAACTGTCCCCTAGGTTGCTGTAATGCACTGTCGGAGTTGAGAGCCGCTGGCTGACGCATGCTGACTGTGGAGGTCCCAGCATCTGTACTCCTGAAGGTGTCCCCATCCATGTCTGGTCACGCTGGGGCCTGGTTCATAGGAAGGCGAATCCCCTCCCCCACCTCTTGCCCCCCAGGATGTGTTCTCCGTGGGGACTGGTGTGTCGGAAGCCATCCCACGGGGCCTGGGCCGGGGCCTTCAGCTCTTGCATCAGAGCCATACATCGGCGGTCGGGTTGTTTTCCTTTTAGGCTCCTATTGTCATGACCTTTGTGTGTCTGTTTATTTCAGGGAAATAATTCCATCTGATTCCCTAGGGGCCACAGAAGTACATTCGGAGGGACTTCTTTTCGTGGGGTGACCTGAAGTAACTTCTTAAAAGAGGCAACAGCTGTCCCCTTCCTCCCAACCCCTGCCCCACGTTGCCCTCTGACATGGCCCTGTCTCAGGCTCATATTTTGAGGCTCTCACTTGGAGTGTTCTTATGTACATACTTGCACACATCTCTGCATAAGGTTTCTTTGTTAGTACCCTGTTTCCCCGAAAATAAGACAGTGTCTTATATTAATTTTTTCTCCCAAAGTTGCGCTAGGTCTTATTTTCAGGGGATGTCTTGTCTTTCCATGCGCTAGGTCTTATTTTTGGAGGATGTCTTATTTTCGGGGAAACGCGGGTGGTAGTGATTCAAAAAGCAGTTTTGGAGAATCTGCTGTATGTTGGCCACACCACTGGGCATTTTCTATATGTTATCTCATTGCATTTTGCCTTTTCTTGGCAGTAATGAGTAAGCTCAAGTCTGAAATCGGGGATTATCCTTAGAAGGGAGGAAGTTACAGTCTTGCCACAATTTGCTGGCCTTGTTGGAGAATGAGATGCTCTGTGGACTGTAGAGGCCGCCATATTGGAGCCGTTGGTTTGGCTGGGATGGCGGTGGGAGGTTGGTTGATTGAACCCAAGTGTCTGGGAAAGGCAGAGAGAGGAGCTCAGGAACCAATACTGTTCAACCTGCATGAACCTCGGTCAAGGAAAAGGAGAACACTGGTTAATATGACTCCTGGTTAAGTGGAGAGATCACGGTATAATACAAAGCTCTAAATACATTTTTCCAGGGAACTGAAGCTCACTAATTTAAGAGCTATTTTTTTTAAAGATTGTATCCATTTATTGTGAAAATCTTTCTAAGAACATGCACACTTTCTTGCTCCTTAAAACAAAGTACCTGGAAGGGAGGCTACCCTTGTCTTGATGTCTTTGGGGAACTTCTAAATAGTCCTCAGTACTGTGTTTTGGAATTCTCATGTCTGCTATTTATAGTTTTTCTATCTTCTCCCTCATCAACTTTCATTCCTTTTTGTGACCTTTTTTTAAGCAGTGAAATTTCTTTTTCCCTACAGTGAAAAGAATGCATGGTTTATGCTGAAAACTCATAGGACAAGATTAAAGGTGAAGTTAGTTGTGCTGTCTTGATTCTGTCAGTCAGGTTGTCTCTAGCAACTTTCTAGTTCCTATTTCCCCACGTTCCCACAGATGGGCCGTGACGAAGCTTGTCAGGACTGTTAGTAGGAAAACTACGGGTGATCAACTGTGGGGACCCAGTACATGAATTTGATGACGTTTCTTGGCTTTTATTAAGGTTTTGTTGCTCTTATGAGTATAGCTGAACTTTCCCTGGCAGTGAGTTTAGTGAAGTTTTTTCTTCTCATGTAATAGGCTGAGCCACTGTGGGGTAGTCAGGCTGGCCAGGGTCACCCAGTTAGTAGTGGCCAAGCTGGAACCCTTGACTGGAGTTACAATGCATTTCCCATTCATCATCTCTTCTTTTTTAATTGCATTTGTTGGGGTTACATACTGTCTAATAAAAGAGTAATATGCAAATTAACCATACCTCCGCTACACCACAAGCCACACCCAGCAGCCAATCAGGAGCGACTATGCAAATCAACTCAGTCGAGATGGCTACAAACAGGAGGCTTGGGTTTCCCCCGGCAATGGAGGAAGCCATGCTTTCCACACACCCTGGCCGGCCCAGGCCTCCACTCTAGGCTACAAAGTTTTAATTACAGAAGATAAGTAAATCCCAACAAAAATGGCTGTGGCCACAGAGTGAACAGGAGGCTTGGGTTTCCCCCGTGATGGAGGAAGCCAAACTTTCCGCACATCGTGGCCTACCTTGGCCTCTGCTCAAGGCTACAAAGTTTCAAGATAAATAAATCCCAGACATCAGGGCCTCCGCTTGGGTCACTGGAGGGAGTGGGTGGCTTGCAAACCACCACAGGTCCCTTGCCTAGGCCACCTCATGCCCCAAGGGAACCCGCTCCCTGATCCGGGAAAACCAGCCAGTACCAGGCCTCTATCCTATCTAATCCTATCTAATAAAAGAATAATATGCATTGACCATCACTCCAACACACAAGATGGCTTCCCACATGTGGTCAAAGATGGCTGCTCCCATGTGGACACAAGATGGCCACCACAAGATGGCCAGCAGGGGAGGGCAGTTAGGGGCAAACAGGCTGGCAGGAAGCAGTCAGGCATCAATCAGGCTGGCAGGGGAGTGGTTAGGGGTGATCAGGCTGGCAGGCAAAATTGGTTAAGGGCAATCAGGAAGGCAGGCAGGCAAGCAGTTGGGAGCCAGCAGTCCTGGATTGTGAGAGGGATGTCCCAGATTGGAGAGGGTGCAGACTGGGCTGAGGGAAACACACCTCCATGCACGAATTTCATGCACTGAGCCTCTAGTTGTTTAATAAAATTACGTAAGTTTCAAATGTACAATTCTATAGTCTGTCATCTGATATTGTATTGTGTATTCACCATCCAAAGTCTAATATTCTTTCCTCACCATTTAACCTTCATTTGCTCTCTTCTACCTCCCTCCATTCCTCTTACCATACTGTTGTCTGAATCTATGAGATTTTTTTTGGGAAAAAAAACATTCACCTTTCTCATCTAGCCCTCATGCCTCCTTCCTCTCGAACAGCTGTCAGTCTGTAGCTATGAATCTGTTTCTATTTTGTTTGTTTATTTTGTTCATTAGATTCCACATATAAGTGAAATCATACGGTATTTGTTTTTCTCTGACTGGCTTATTTCACTTCGCATAAGACCTCTAGGTCCATACTTGCTGTTGCAAAAAGTAAGATTTTCTTTTTTTTTTTAACAGCTGAGTGCTATCCCATTGTGTAAATAAACCACTGCTTTTTTAATCCACTCGTCTACTGATGGGCACTTCCAAATCTTTTGCCACCTCTTAAGTGTGTGTTCTCAATTGTGGGTCTTTGGAATAAAGGAACTGTTGCTGTATTTGGATAACTAAATTCAGGAAAAACCTACCTTTACCTCCATCCTCTACATTGCTCAAGTGACAGATGTTTTAACTCCTTTTCTGAGGCAGTAGAGAGCAAATGTCACCGCCTCTTCAGCAATGTCAGACCCTCTCTCTGTTCGAACATCAGTCTTAGATTAACAAGGAAATGGATTCAGAAACACACTTGAAAGCCACATGCATTGCTCTCCATACATAGCTTACATTTTAGGACCTGCTTAAAAGATGCAGGCGGCATCAGTCTTGGGGAGGTTTGTCTTATTTACTTGTTTGTCTTTTCTGCAGATGGGATGCTTGCATCAGAGCCGGGCTGGCTTCAGATGTCTGCTCCAGGATATTTTAGCTGAACTGTATGAGTCCATTAAACAAATGTAAGAGTTTTTTTGGGAAAGAAGGGCTGTGTCTCAAACCAAATGTTTTACATGGAGAACATCTGGGGAATATTGGTATCTGTGTGTACAGTACATCAGAAAGCAGCTTGGCGGGCTTCAGCTGGGATCTTTCTGGCCTGTGGTTGCTGGGTTTGACAGTTTTGTTGTAAGAGAACGGTTCTTATGAAGTGTTGCCATAAAGACAATGCTGGATCCAGGAAGGGGTTGTCCTTGTTTCGCCGCACTCCCCAAGCTGTTCTGATTAGCTTCCCTGGCCAGGTCGCCCACAGCATTTGAACTGTCCGAGATCTGAGTTCGTTTTCCCCAAGGCTTAAGCTCCAGAAAAAGGAAGCATCGCCACGCCAGGACTCAGAGTATTTCTCCTGGACCCCACATTTCCGTCGATTTGACGAAATGTGGGAACAGCTGTGGTTCAGCGGAAGCGGCATTGGCGACAGAATCCAAGGACCTGGGTTGAAACTTGGGTGTTGACTTGATGACCTGTGGGGCCTTGGGGAGTTCTTTTCCTCTGTTACTGCTTCCCTCTCCTGCCTGTCTCATGGGATGGGGGAGTAAAATTAAGTGGGCGGCCATGTGTACATAGAGTCGGTCATTTACACCGTGGTAGTGCACCCAGGGATTTGCGGTCTTACCCTAAGGTGACCAGACATCCCGCTTTTGGCAGGACACTCCCGATTTTTAACAATTTGTCCCGCGTCCCACTTTTTCGGGACTTTTTTGAAACGCCAGGGGACGCGGGACAAACTGTTAAAAATCCGGACTGTCCCGCCAAAAGCGGGACGTCTGGTCACCTTATCTTACCCACAAGTACAGGAGCAGCGTGGACCAGAGCGGAATCAGGGAAATCATCTGGGTAGGTTGTCTGACTTCAGCAACTTGTAGACACTGGGCCAGGTTGGTACTAGTGGGTGGATGAGTGAGAAAGGAATCATCCTTATGAAAATGAAGACTTTTGCTATTTATCATGTTTGTTTCAACTCAACTCAATAAACTTTTATTGGATGTCTGCTCTGGTGCCAGACTCTTTCCTAGATATTGGGGACTCAGGGGTGAACAAAGCAGTTAAGGCTGCTGTTTTGCATGCTCTGCTTGCTATGCCTGGTATTGGCCATGGATGGCCCTCCCTTTTGTTAGTTTACATGTTGACTGGGTTTTAGGTAGAATGGATAATGACTGGTATATTAGTCGGCTTGGGCTGTCCCAGCAGAATAACACAGATTGAGTGACTTAAACAACAGAAAGTTATTTTTTTACAGTTCTGGAGACTGGAGGTCCACTCTCAAGGTGCCAGAAGGATTGGCTTCTTGTGAGGCCTCTCTTCATGGCTTGTAGACAGCCGCCTTCTTGTTGTTTCCTCCCATGTCCTTTCCTTGGTATGCATATGCTTTGGTAACTTTTCCTGCTCTTTTAGGGACACTAACCCTATTGGAGCAGGACCCCACTCTATGACCTCATTTAACCTTAATTACCTCCTTAAAGGTCCTATCTCCAAATACAGTCATGCCAGGGATTCGGGATTCAATAAATGGATGTGTGTGTGTGTGTGTGTGTGTGTGTGTGTGTGTGTGTATTTGTGTGTGGACATACACACAGTTCAGTCAATAATAACTGGTAAATATTTTATTGGTGTGGACATTATTTGGGAGAAAATATGGCTAGACTTCCTATACCTTTCTGCAAGATGGTTCGTAGTGATCCTTACTGAACCTCCAGTCAACATATCCTACAGGACCAAATTGGGAAAGAAAGACAAGAACTTAGGAAGCCCCATGGGACTCGGTAAGAGAAAATACTAGCAGATGATCTCTTCCAAGATTGTTGGGATGAATGCCCAGCCGCTTGCAGACCATTGAAAATTCAATTCAGGGGAAAGAGCATCTCCTTAGTCAAACCCGAGGAGCATGGATCCACCCATTGGCGTGACTTATCTTGACTGACAGATTCTTTAAAACTGCATCCAATGGGGTAGGGCTGGTCCCCTGAGTCAAGCCAGGGAGTTCCTACTAGAAGGCTGAATGGTTACTGGACAGGGAGGAGCCCCTGTCCAGTGGATTGTACGCCACGTCAAGCATGAGTCTGGGTCATATTTTATAGCACCTGGGTGAGTGCCTCATTCAGAGGAGATTTCCCAAAATTGTTTGCTTGGAGAATTGACTCATTATTGCATCATTTTTAGGAAACACGCCTCGCAGACCCTGCTGTCTGATTCTGCCAACTGTCTTGGCTGGCCTTGCAGAGAGCAGCAAGGAACACCAGTGGGTGTGCTTTTGAAGATGGAAGTGGTTTAAATTTTAGCTTAAAAAAAAGAAAAAAGACTTAGGGTGGGGAGAAGGCCATGTAGCTTTGGTGGGGCCTTCATCTCCAGAGCCGCTGATGGAGCTCATTGTCATCACACACCGGCTGTGTGCCAGGACAGGGCGCCGTGCTTTGTCAATGGTTCAGAGGCTAAGAAATAGTCTTTGGGTTTTTGTTTGTGTAGCAGGACCCAGCTCTCCTACTTATTTATTAGTTGTGGGCCCCAGGGCACCTTACTTAACCTCCCCCAGACTCAGTTTACACTTATCAAGCGGGGAGGTAAGAGATCAACCGAAGGACTTGTATGCATGCATATAAGCATAACCAATGGATACAAGACTCTGGGGGGCGGGGGGGGGGGGGAGTGGTGAGGGCAGGTATGGGAGTGGGGTGGGAAGGCAATGGGGAGATATGGACACATGTAATACCTTAATCAATAAAAAATTGAAAAAGAAAGAAAGCAGAAACAATACTGCTTCTGTAAGAATTTAATGAATGAGAGCATGAGGCATTCAACAGGATGGAGCTCAGTGCTTGACCTGTACGAAGGGCTTGACAGGTAGTTATTATGATGGACTTTAGCTGTTGTTGTCAATTATCTCCCAGCCCGGCTCCATTTTAAAGACCAGCAAGTTCAGGCTAAGGGATTTCAGGACAAGGACGGATTGGATTCAACACTTGAGCAATTAGTAAGTAAAAGACTCAGTGACAGATTCGGGTGGGATAAGATGTTCTGCTATGGTTTTATGGCTTTATAAGGGTCTTTCCCAGCATCTTTAGTGACATATAACATATAACATATGTGAGCTTAAGGTGTACAAGGTGATGATTTGATATGCATATATGTGGCAAAATGATGGTCACAGTAAGGTTAGTTAATGCCTCTATCCCCTCACATAGCGTATCATTTTTCTAATTTTGTATGTTTTTGATAATATTTAAGATCTGCTTGCTTAAAACTTTCCAGGATATAATACAGTATTGTTAACTATACTCACCATGCTGTATATTAAATCCCCAGAACTTATTCATTAAAAAAAATATATATATATATTTTGTTGATTTTTTTTTTTTTACAGAGAGGAAGGGAGAGAGATAGAGCGTTAGAAACATCGATGTGAGAGAAACATCGATCAGCTGCCTCCTGCACAGATGTGCCCACAACCAAGGTACATGCCCTTGACCGGAATGGAACCTGGGACCTGTAGGCTGATGCTCTATCCACTGAGCCACACCGGTTTTGGCAGAACTTATTCACCTTATAGCTGAATGTTAGTACCCTTTGACCAACATCCCCCCAGTATGATGTTCCGCTCCCCACCCCCACAAGCTCCTGGCAACCACTCATCTTTCTCTTAGGTCTATGAGTTTGGATCTTTTATATTCCACATCAGACAGTATCTGTCCTTTTCTGTCTGACTTAGCATGATGTTAAGGGTCCTTTTTAAATACTTGAGGTCTGTTTCAGCAACCGCTTTTTTGGCATTTATTATACACCAGGCACCTGCTGGGCACTGGACTTGTGCGGTCTCTGTGCCACTGAAACCTACCAGCAAGGGTGAGCGAGGTTATGAAAAGCAACCCATGCAAACTTTATGGGATTCATTACAGGGGATGGGTGTGGAGGAGATGGTCAGCTGAAGAAGTTACAGAGGACAGGGATCCTGGCAGAGGTCCTGAAACACCTTCCTGGAACTGAGCATGCTCCTGGGGGGGTCGGGCTGTCATTGCCTGGAGGGGGAGGGGGGCTGTGCTTTTGTAGCCGGAGGTGCTGCCTTGACCAGCACACCCCGGGCAGGTTTGCAGAGATAATTAGCGGGCTGATAAGCATCCAGATGGGTTTGGCCGCGGGGCTGTGCAGCAGGAACCAGCCTGCTGACTCTCTAGGTGGATGGACAACAAGAGCTTCCCTTGGAAAGCAAAGAGCTTCTTGTGAGGGGGATGATGAATGAGGGCCCCAGGGGGACGGGCTGCAGCCGGGCTATTGTTCCATACTTGTCTGATTTGTCTCTGCTCACTCTAATGGCCATAAATCAGTTTTCCGACCAAGAGGGAGTCTGTCGGGATAAAAATAACTTCTAAAAGAATCTTCTCTTTCCCTTGACTGTAAACTTACCCAGGGTTAAAGTACAAAATAAAATTTAAAGCCATACCCCCCCCCCCTTTTTTTTTTTTCATGTCCTATGTATTTTATCATCATAAGAAATTAGAAACTTCTTTGTTCTGCTCACCTGGATGAGCTACATTCAATGGACTGATTTCTGTTCCTTTGGAAAACTGATTTTGTTTCTCGGGCCTTTTGTGTTCCCCTGTTCATTGCTCCGGAGGTCAGTGATTCTGTAGCAGCCCGAGGTTAATATTTAAAAGCAGTGTTTTCAGTGAATTACGAAATAATGGGATGAAAACCTCCCAAGCATGCCCATTCATGTGTGATATCAAATCAGCCTTAAGGAACTGGAGCAGTGTTTGGGCTGAATCGGACTGAAGACGGTGTCCCCGGAGTGCCTGAATTCGATGGAGCTGAAATAATGCATCGTGCTGCGAAACGGGTCATCGTTTGCCAGCATCCTTAAGAGCGTTTGTCACTCCTTATCTCGGTGCATTAATAATGCAGCTCTTCCGGGGACTTCGCTGTGCAAGAGCCCGCCTCCCAGGTCCGCGCTGACCCTTTCTGTGTGGCCGTTTCTGCACTGCCTCTGGCTGTGGCTGGGAATTTAGGACTCTTTGCCCGGAGTAATAATCATCCAGGACTGGAGTGAGACTCGGGTCTCTTGCTGCAGTCCCAGGGCTGCTGTTAGCGTGGGGGCCTGTGCGTTAGCCTTGCTGTGGCTCAGTTCCCTCATCTGTAAAGTGAGGGGAGGGGGGGCGGCATAGAACATCCTGAGGTCCTTGCAACTCTGACATCTGCAGGTGAGAATGGTCCTCACTGTGCCTCGACTATAGTCACTCCTGGCCTCCGCCCTCTGTCATATGCACAAGCTGATTGGATTCCTGCATATACCAAACTGTGGGTACTCTTGTCATCCTCACTGCAGATGAGGAAGCGGAGCCTGTGATGTGCTTTCCCGAGGACCCCTCTGTGTAGGGGGGGCCGAGTGGCTTTGCTGGATGACAAGGCGGGGGCGCTGATGCCTGGTTTCTTAGCATTTCTGGCTGGAGCCCTGCTGGGCGTGGAGGCTGATCTGTAAAAGTTGCACGTCTCTAAGCTTACCCAAGCCGTGTTGTAAACAGAGTCAGCGTGATCGGACGCCACCAGTTGCAGCTGTCCAACGTGTGAAGGCCTCAGTCCTCCAGCCCAGCAGGGCCTCTGCCTCCCCAGGGGAGTTGCAACCTGAAAGCAGAGCAGTGGCGCGTGAGAATCCGAGTTGCCGTTGCACTTGGCTTTTGCTGACACGGAAGTCCATCAACAGCCGCTTGCTTGGTCACTGGAGTCCCAGCCACACAGCCTGCCTTCTCAGTCCTTCTGGGACCCCGTCTCTTGTGCTCCTGGAGGCCTTTTCACACAGGCGGCCGCGGGGGTGTTTATTAGAGCGGAGCCCGGAAAGACGTCCAGGGGATCCTGTTAAGAGAAGGTTCCTCCGGCTGCCAGACCATCTTTCTCTCACCTGGCAGGTGGGACGTGAGGCTCCAGGGCTCCCTTTCTCTCCCCTCCTCTGGACACATCCACTTGGACCAGACGTGGGAGCCCCAGGGTGTATGCTGGGCATGAAGTCACCCCTCAGCAGCCAGCTTCCTGCCCTTACCGCATAGGGTGAGGGCGAGAGGAAGCAGCCTTCCCTGTGCCAGGGGTAAATTAATCGGGGTCACCGAGTCCCCTCGGGGAAGCAGCTTATTTGTAATTTCCCTCTCTACCGATGGGCAGCTCATCAATTTTTACTAACCACCTAATCATCTGTATTTTAAGGTACAGAAGCATCAGGGCCATCCTGGCCACATTTACTTTGGTTTAAGTTGGCATTTCTTAAATTTCAGAATGCAGCAGAATGCAGCAGAATTCTGACAGGAGCTGGCCCCCACCCTGAAAATTCAGTAGATCTGGATGGGCCATGGAATGTGCATTTTGACCATTTCCCCCATCTGCCCCCCAACCAGGGGAGCCCGTGCCGGGGGCTTGCTCACCACCCTTTTGCAAACTGCTGCTTCTGAGAACCTAACTGCTCACGCCGCGCTGGTTTGCTGCTTGCTTTTGGCATGGCTACGGGTGCTAACTTCCCCTTGGCCTTCTCTTCGCTGCTCGGTCAGCCATGGCCACTATCTCGTGTTTACAAACCCCAGTGCCCGCCACGCGGGGAGTGTAAATCTGCCCGAGATTGCTCCGTCATTCATTCGACTTCCCTGGTGGCGTCACTATGTGCAACGATGACAGTCTGAGCTCCGAGTCTTTGAAGGGAGGGCGATGGAGATCAAGGACTGACTGTACGTGTAGAAAAAAAAAGTCCCCGGCCTTTCTGAAGTCCGCCCGAGGAGGCCCTGGCACCGTCCAATGAAAATCTGATTTGCTGCTTCCATTCTGGAAATAGAACACTTTTTTTTTTTTTTTTTTTTCATAGCAGGAGAAAAATCAGTCTCATCCAAGGAAACAGCATCACGGATGGGGAGTTTCGGGAACTAGAGGATTGAGAACTGAGTTACGGAGGGTTGTATTTGTAGAGCCTCCTACAAGGTGAAAGGGCTGGTGGTGGCGAGTGGCGGGATGCCATTCTTTGAAGAAGCAGCTCCTTTTCACCCCTGCCGTGCTCCCTGGCATCAGGGTGCCTCTCCTCGGAGCCTGCTGATACAACTCTTGGCTTCCAAACGGCTTCTGTCTGAGAAAACATCCATGTAACGGCATGAGTCAACAGGCCCGAGAGGAAGAGGCCTGAGGGACCCACGGCGGAGCTGGCTCGGGTCCCTGTGGGGGGCCAGTTGCATCATTGCGACGTGCGTGCGGGAGTGCTTTCCTGAGTTGTCCAGGCTGCTCGCGAAGAGCTGGGGGTCATTTAGTTAATTAGGGGCTTTGGCTGCAAGATGGCCTCCTGGGTGGCTTCCCTGGGATGATGGCTGGGCCCCAGGCTTTTGGAGGGAAAGCCAGTGGGTGATCCTGTGGGCTTGGGACCCGTGTGGCCTGGTGGAGCTCTGCCTCGCCCAAACTCTGATGGTCATCAACCAGGCAGGACCGGGAGCATGCACTGGCCTCCAACGTGGCTCCCCAGGGAATGTGGAAGGTGAAACGTGGCTGGTGGAACGTGGCTGAGTGTGAGATCACACCTTGTGAATGGCGGGGAAGCTGCCAGCTAACCGCAGCCTTGTTTTCACTAAGCGATGCTAATGCCGTGTGCGTGGCGTGTGTCTTTCCTGCTCCTCACTCCCCAGGCCCTCCCTTAGCACCTGACATGGGACCCTGTAAAACTTCCCATATGCTCGGAGGGGCCCATCACCCCAAGCTTGGGGGAATATTGTGAGAGATTCTATCAGCTACCGCATTGGCTGTCCATCATCCCGACTTTATGCACAGCCTCAAGGATCGGCAGCAGCCTCTGGGCTCGGTCTGCCTGGGTTGGAGTCTTAGCTCCAACTGTTCGCAAGCTGGGTGGCTTCGGGTAATACTTATGTCCTCCAAGCCTCACTTTCTCCTCCTCTAAAATGGGGGTGTGGTAAGGATTAAATGAGCTAAGGTCCGCTGGCACATGGTCATGTATAATGTCAGTTGCTGTTACTATTAAGAATGCTGTCACTGATTTTAAAATATCCGAAGGTAGAGCACTAAGCTCTGGTTATGCAAAGTGGGTCCTTGCACCTACATCACATGGCATCACCCAGGAGCTTGCTAATGATGCGGACTCCCAGGCCCCTCCTTAGACCTTTGGATTCAGAATGTGCGTTTTAATCAACGGTGTGCCCATGACCTCTGAGGAGCGGCCCTGTTCTAGAGCGTTCCCTGTAGGCTGACATACGGCAGGGATTCTCTTGGCTGGAGCCTCACATACACTCAACCTTCCCAGAAGGTCCCCACTCCCCGAAGCAGGCTGGGAAGACAGCTGGCTGCCTGCTGTGTGCGGGCATGCAGGCTGGAGATGGTTTCCACCTGCTCTCTTGCAGGATGCATGTGGGGGGAGAAGATGTGTGGGGGGAAACGGGGAGGGGAGAGGTCTCTGGGCTCATCACCCCTAACACCTGCTCCAGGACGCTGTACCTGATAGGCTTCATTTAGAGTCACCGCGATTCAGTGATACATACAGTGTCCCAGGCACTTAAATTATTTTTATTCCTTACCACAGCCTCAGGAAGTACAACTCGCTAATAACTCCATTTTACAGATAGGAAGACTGAGGCCTGCGAGGTTCGGGTTTGCCTGAGGTCGGCCAGCCGGTACAAGCCTACGCTTTCACCACCATCCTTCTCTGCTTCCCCACACTACCTTGCCCGAAATCACCGGGCTCTCTTCATGCATAGCAGCCACGGTGGCAAGCGGCAGAGCAGGTGGTTCTGGGTGGTTATTCACACACAAGGCAAACCCGCCTCTGCAGAAGAGGAGGCTGAGCTCGTTACGTTTAACAAGGGCTGGGGATTGGCTGGGCCGAGCGTGCCTCTGAAGCAGGCAGGCACCACAGGGCAGCACCGGCGGGTCCCTGGCCAGGCCCGCGGCTGCATACGGTTTAAACATTAAGCTGGGGGGTGGCCTTCTTTAAGAACAGACCGTTTTATAAGGCGCACGGTGCCGTCTAGACGAGGGGACATTTATGAAGGCTGCGGTGCGGCGTGTTGGGCTCAGACACCTGACTTCCTGGCTCCAGTCATTTCGAAGGCGGAGTGAAATCCGACGCGTGCAGGAACAAATTGGATTTTTCCCCCCCTTCTTTTTGGGGGTGTATGGTTTCAGTTCAGACATTGGGTAATCTCTTCCTGCTGGCCCCTTTACTTATCTTTGTAGATGGGGTGAGGATGGAGGAAAACTGGAGAAGGGCTTTTTTTTTTCTTTTCCTTTTTTCTATAAAGCTGGCCTCTCTGTGCATGGCTTCGGTAGCTTTTGGCCATGAGGGAAATTATGTAATTATCTGTGCAATTTTTCCGTCTTGTCCCTGTCCCCCCCACCCCCCCTCCACCTGGAGGGTCAGCGCAGAGTCGCGTTGGCTGCCTCTCGTGTTCTCTCAGCTCTGTGCTTGGTACCCGGCAGGCGCTCAAAGGAATAAGTGGATACACAAACCCAGGGAAGCTGAGCTGGATAGTGTGGGCCACATTTTTTATTCTAAGGAGGAAGAGTTTATCGCCTTGTTCCCCTGGATGGACAACCCCAAGAAGGAGACGGGGAAGACGGTCCTAGGTTCAAATTGTTCATTTCCTGTTTGGTGCGCAGACTCAGGTGCCATGATGCCCTCGAGGGCCCCGGCCCCTCTGAGCTCCCTGACATGTCAGACAAGGCTACCATGTAAAGACCCAGGAGAGAGAGGTTCCAGCCCTTTGTGTCCTTGGGGAATAAATGTTTCCTTTCTCAAGGCCTTCACTCATGGCCCCGGGAGGAATCAGGTGGAATTGAAGTTTACTCGGTGGATGGAAGGAAGAATGTCCTATTTCTGGGACACTCTCTCTGGGTTAAACATGGTTGACACTATCGAACACCTACCCTGCCTGGGCCAGGGACATTCTAAGCACCTGACGTGTAATCCTCGCAGGAAGGGACCCATGAAGCTGGTCCTGTTATTTCTGTACTTTACAGATGAGGAAACCAAAGCACAGAGAGGTTATGTAACCTGCCCAAGGTCACACAGCCAACGAGGGATGTTAGCTAGGACCCCAAAGCTATGTCACTAGCCATGATGCCATACTGCTTCACTATACACTTGGCTCGGTTCCTCCTTCAACTCCATGAAGCAGGCACTATATTCCATGACAGAAGCTACATTCACTAGTATAGGTCTCCTCCTTCTCCTCCTTTTTAAACAACTGTTTGAAAAACGTGACAGTCATTCTCAGCTCTCAGCTGTCGGAGGTCCTACAGAAACAGGCCTCAAACAGGCCTCGAGCTGAATTTGGCCCACAGGCTGGATGAATAGGCAGCAAACCATGAAGCAGGGTAATTTCAGATAGTGCGAAACACCCCCAAAGAGATAAAATGAGGAACGGCCTTATCAACCAGTGGGGTCAGAGGGGTCCTCCCTCAGGGGGTGGTGTGAAGCTGAAGCTTGAGTGGTGAGAAGCCTGTGACCATTGGAGGGGGCTAAGCACTTAGCACAGTGTCTGTGCCGAATGTGAATGCCTACCGTTATGACTGTCCTCGTTTTTGTGGTTTGCTATTCGCTGTGACCTTGGGTCGTCCTCTCGCTGCTCTTGGGAGCTGAACCGAAAGCCTTCCCTCTGGCCCTGGCAGTCGCCCAGTTCTGAGTGACTCCTAGCATCTGTCTCCGCCTGGCTCCCACCACCCCTTTGAAACCGGGGATAGAATGACCCCTCTTTTACATTTCAACAGAAGATTCATTGTTGGAAGAGGGAAGCCACCATGCTTATGGACATGGCGGAGCCCTCTTCTGTCCTCAGTGGGCATGTGGGCACTCCCCTTTCACACTGGGCCCGAAGCATCCCCCTGGCAAATGTGGGCCCCGCTCCTGTTGGGGGGATTGACAGATGGACTTGTTTCTCCCTCACCCCCCCAATGTCACTCCCCTCCCCTGACCCTGGTTGGTGAAAGAATGTATTCCTATTGTCATTGGACAATAGGGCCTTCTCAAGGGCAAGTTCAGCCTACTGCATACTCCAAGGGGTGGTTTCTCCCCTCTTCCCATCCTAGTTCACGGAGGAATGTGGCGGTTGGTCCAACAGCCGCCCACATCCTCCAGGCCTGTGTGCGCTCACTGTCCGCTTCCTCTAAGAGCCAGCTCTCGGGATGGCCAGCCCGGCTCAGATGAAATAAAGCTTTCCAGTCATATCCTTACGTTTGACGTCAGCACGCGGAGGCTTTTCTTGCTGGGTGCTGAATGGGGGGCTGTGAGGAGGACCCGGGGTAGCTCTGAGCCTGGACCCCCGATGAAAAGGGGCCTTGTAGCTGGCAGCGTAATCTCGCCCGCCCGCGTGGCCGCCTTTTATCCGGCAGGAAGTCTCGTGTTTTCTATCTGCTTCCTTCATTCCTCGATCGCCCCTGCAGGTAGGATGTCCAGGAAACCCTAAGTCACCTTCCTGCCGAGTCTTGGCGGTGGTGTTGTCTGGCAGTGTTACAGAATTTTCCGGGCGACCGAAAAATACACAGGAGTACTTGGGGATACGGGGGGGGGGGGAAAACCCATTTATTTTCAGACGTTTCGCATGTATTGGTACAGTGACTCAGGGGAACTGTTGCTCTCCAAATCCTGAGCAAACCAATACGGAGGAAGCTCTCCCTTTATACCCTTTGGTTTCTGTGTCCCCTGAATATGGATGGGACTTGAGGACTCAAAGCCCCAGGTGTCGGGATGGGGGCGGGGCCGTGAGACCACACCTAAAGGCCTGGCCTGGCGCCAGCCCTGATAACTCCCTCCGGGGGCTGTGTATTGTTCATGGTTTATGGCCTCTGTAAAATGGGAGTCCTTAGGTAAACAGGTCTTGCAAGACCAGATTGTGGAGAAAGGGGCAGTGACTTAATTATATATTATATATCAAGAAGGTACATTAGGTTATTGGCATAGAGTCAGATTGCCAGCAGGGCCCCACCGCCCCCCAAATGTCTTATTTTCCCCATCAGCAGGAGACTCCCTTCTTTTTCGCTCCAATTTCACTATCCCTTCTCTCGGCTGAGCACTCATCACCTAATAGCATCAACCCTTGCCTCCCCTTCTCCTCCCTCCCGCCCTCCCTCCTTCTCTCCTCTCCTTCCCATTCTATCTGTCTACCTGCCTGCCTGCCCACACTAAGTGTTTTCTCAGGCCAGCCACATGGCAGGCATGGTGTTAAGCACCCAGATAAAGCAGGGAGTGAGATCTCCACTAGCAGAGGGTCAACGAATGATCCAAATACTGATTTAACTGCAACTGGGGAAGGTTCTGCAAACGAGAAGTACAGAGAAGCTGCTGGTCCATTTAACCGGTTTTGGGGAGATCAGTCAATAGCAAAAACAATAATAAAAATAGCTCCCGAGTTCTCGTTGAGTTACTAGGAAACGGTGGGACAGGTACACGGAGGCACAGATGCTAAGGCACAGACGCACCCGGATGGAGGTGACTCAGCAGGCTTCCAGAACCCGCAGCAAATTGGTTGGCAGGCTTCTTCGTTACCATGGATACCTCCCCCACCTAAGTAGCTTTTGTCCCCCGGAGAGCCGAGGCAAACGAAATTACCAACCAACTTGTTCATGAGCAAAGACGAATCCATTGGCAAACATATTTTTCCTTATTAGATTCCCATGACATTTAATGCCTTTTTATTGATGAATTTATTTTGAGTCACCGCTCTGCATCCTGGCCCTGGCACTTCTCAACAGTTTGGATTTGCAGGCAACATTGATACCAGGGAATCAACTGGGGCTGGGCAGGGAGTCTGGCTGTCACTCCCTTGGTTTTAGGCTCATTTCCCCCCAGGCCGCATCTTTTGGTCACATGATGTGTGTTTATGGGGGTGCCTTGGGCCAGAGGAAGGCCAGAGGAAGGATTTGGCTTCTCAGCAAGTGCATACACTAAGCATAACCTGGAGTCTTAAAACCCAAGGTTGGAGCACACGTGGCCTCCAGATAGGACATGCAGTCGAGCTGTTTGTAGCCAGCGCCGTGGCAGCTGCTGGAGGAGCTGAGTGATACTAATTTCACGGATCCACGTGGACTCATCGATACCCTGTAAACCGAGCCCTCCGTTTTTCTCTTTTCAAAGGATCAGGATGCCTAGAGTAAATGAATCCGGACACGTGAAGCTGCCACCGCTTTATGGAAAAAAAAAAAGACCCTCCCAAACCCCAGGCTGTTAAAACCTGATGTTTTCTGTTGTCCTGAGAAGGGTGTTTCTGCTATAAATGAAAGACATGACAGGGGGTATTCGAAGCTTTGTTTTGTTATTGTCAGTTCTGCCAGCAAGTAACATCTGTATTTATTTTCCAAACTCCCCACAAAGGGCTGATTTGCATCTGTTTAGTTCTCTGAGTAACATTTCATTTCCTGACTTTACAGGTTGCTATAAAATCCATTCGTAAGGACAAAATTAAGGATGAACAGGACATGGTTCACATCAGACGGGAGATTGAGATTATGTCATCCCTCAACCATCCTCATATCATCAGTATTTATGAAGGTCAGTGATTTTTTTTTTTTTTTTTTTTTCATCCTCGTATCAGTTACCATTCCTCATACCATGGGGCCTGCCAAGATTTTTAGGTAATTGCCCTTCTGGGCAGGAGCCAAGTATTTTTCCTCACCATGCAAAAATAGCCGGGTGCTATCTCTCATTTAGTTACCTTGAATGCAACCGGACACATGTAGCGCCGCTCATTTTGGTCATAAAATACCTCTGGCGGGTGCCTTCTTCCGGTTTCCCAGGGCCTTGGTGGTTGCTAAGCAATCCACCCTATGGAACACCAGTAGGGGAGACAGCCTTGGTTTCTGAAAAATGGCAGTTTGGTGGGGGACCAAGGAGAGGTGGATAAATTGTAAACATCATTCCCCAAAACCGATGCTCAGGGCGTGGTGGCGTGAGTTACCCAAAGTTAGGCTCTCTGAGTTAGGAAGTACCTTTGGGCAGATCCAGTTAATTTTGGGAAAGAATTTGCATCTGATGATGCAAATGGAGTCAAGGTTGTAGCCGGTCCTCATAGGAAGGCAGGGTGGGGCAGAGCTTATAAAACTGCTCATGCTTCAACCTCCTTGCTCCCTCATTGGAAGAAACGGAGAGGATAAATTTCCCAAATCTTCATTTTTAAAATATCCTGCAAAAATATTGCCCAAGCAATATGTGTTTAGTGCGGAAGTGATCAAAATATTAAGGTTAAAATTAAAAAATACTTTTCTGTTCGAACTCCCAGTTTGATTAAAAAGCTCTCTATCCATGCTATATTTTTATCTACTTCTCTGTATCTGTATGTGTCTTCACCCAAAGTTGGATCATACAGCTTAGTTTGATTGTTTTTCTGTTTTTCTGTTATGTATCTCTTTCTATGTCATTAAATATTTCCCTACAAAGACATTTTAACATGCTTTATAGTATTCCATTTATGGAAATGCCATCATTTATTGAATCATTGGCTTTTAGATGACCATCTTCTCCCTGTGTTGTCACATCATCTTCCCTCCGTGTGTCTGTGTCTAAATTTCCCATTTGTATAAGGACACCGGTCACATTGGATTAACATCCACCCTAATGACCTCATTTAATCTCAGTTATTTCATTTAAGACCCCATATCCATATAGGGTGACATGCTGAGGCACTGGGAGTTAGGACTGCACTATGTAAATTTCGGAAGGCCCGATTCAGCTCATAAAACTGCATCATGGTTAGTTGATGGTCTTAGCAGAGGAGCCTTCTGACCCCATTTGGTTTTCCCCCTCTGCCAGACCTCAGCCCTGTGCTTTTGACCTTATGTCTTGTTTTGCTGGCTCTGCGGCTGAACTCTCTGCCTCAGGCATCCCCCTCAACCTGGCCTTTGTTATCCTTTTCAATGCTGGGACTAGTAGGAGCAGTGAGTGGCAAAAATGGTGGTGGGACCCGAGTCTGTAGTTGATGGGCTGGTCTCTCATCCCTTCACAGAGAGAAAGGAAACCTCTCTGGAAGCTGATTGGTTGACTGGGCAGTCAAGAGTCTTAACTGAGTGCAGGGACACATTAATTTGCATAATGAAAAACCAATGCCAAGGCATCTAAGTGGCTGTTTGGACAACAGCCAAATGAATAGAAGCTGTTAAGGAACTTTGTAATTTCTTTTTCAGCAAGGACCTTTATGATTAAACACACACACACACACACACACACACACACACACGCACATGCACACGTACACACACGTAGCGTTGGCAGCAATAACAATAGCACCACGACAAAGCAATGGTGTACCTCCCTGTATGTTTAGGAACTGGGGGATTTCATGAGGGGAAGGCACCATCTTGGCTGTATTATCTGGTGATATTGAAATACTAGTTCCAGAGAAAAAGTAATTCATTCATAAAAAATATCAAGGAAGTGCTTAATATGTACCAGGCCCTGTTCTAGTGAGCAAGATAAGCTCTGGCCCCATAGAACTGACATTCAGGGAGTAGGCAAGTGAGTAGATAAGTGGCTTTTGAACTGAGACCTGATGAGCAGGGAGTAAGTCTAAGTCCTTGGAAGAGCTTGGCCTTCCAGACAAAGGGAGCAGGCTGTGTGGATGCTCAGATCGCCAGGAGCTTGTGTTGGTGGAAGTGACAGAGGGCCTGTGAGGCTGAGTGGTGAGTGAGTAGGATGGTGGCAGGAGAGAGGAGGTTGGAGAGGGCCAGATCTTGGTCACAGTGGCAAAAGAAGGAAGTGTGGATTTTACACCGGAAATGAGGGCAAGCCATCGATTTTGATGAGGGAAATAGCATTTTTTTTTTTCAATTTGTGCTTTAAAATAATATTAATAAAACTAGGAGTTGTTAAGTGTTTACCCTGCCCTGGAATGGGCCATGTATTATCGAGTTTAATCCTTCCACCGATGACATACGAACTGTTAACATCTCTAACTTCATGGTAAGGAAAATGTAGTGTTTCCCAAGCTTACATCAGCTAATACAGTGGTCAGCAAACTGTGGCTCGCGAGTACAGGGCGATTGAAACTTCGTGGCCCATGCGCAGAAGTCGGTTTTCGGCTCTCAAAAGAAATTCCAATTGTTGTACTGTTGATGTTTGGCTCTGTTGACTAATGAGTTTGCCGACCATTGAACTAATAGATGGTGGGTCTGAAAGTTCAGCCCAGACTCAGGGACATTCGGAAGCTGGTGCTCATAAAACTAACCAGGCTTTTGGTGGTCTGCAGCGACCCCCATTGGAGTATTGTCCTAGACCCTGTGATGAGGGGAATTTCTGGCCCTCGCCGAGAAATTCTGTCTTACATACGAGAGAGCATTCAATCCCAGCTTTGCGAGTATTTTAGAAGATATTTCTGCACAGCATGGAAATGTCAGTTATTTATATATTATTCATCATACCCGCAGGCTTATAAAATCTGTGACCCGGCTGAATCAGCGCTGCTGTTCACCAGATCTCAAAAATAATCCCTTCCAATGTTTCTCTCTCAAACCAGCCCCTGGGGTTGCTCCCCTGTTGACCCACGTGGGGGAAGGTGATTAACCCACAAATCTGTCAACTGCCAACTGGACCCGTGACTGGCTTCTAAAGCCGATAAAAGGATGGAAATACACCTGCCAGTGTGGGATAGGAAGGGTAACCTAATCGAGGGAGAAAAGGAAGAAATCTCTGGCACCATCGCTAGCTGGACCCCTGTTTCCAGTCAAAGGAATTCCATCCTCTCAGTGGGGAGGTGATTGACAAAATGGAAAGAGCAGCTGAAAAGGAAGTGCCCGCCAGAGCTTTCAACTGGATTGCCTAGGATGGGAGAGATAAAAACAGTTTTTGCCTGAGGTTCTGATTTCAGGATCTGAGTTCAAACATCAAAGGCCCGAGGTCCCCCCCACCACCCACCCTCCCCACCCCCGTTTCCCCTTTGAAAGCCTAGGAGACCCCGTCTGCATAACCAAGAGTATGCACATGTTGTACGTTAGGGAACCTTAGCGTCCCATCTGGTACCAGTCCTGAGGGGAAAGAGGAAAAGGCGAGGGAGTCGGGGAGGTTGGGGCCTTGCCTTCCCTTTTATGCCCCGGGTTTCTGTTCCTGGAAATCTCTCTTCCTGGCCCTGCACGATTGGACTCTCTTTAAAAATATATATATATTTTTTTATTGATTTTTTACAGAGATGAAGGGAGAGGGATAGAGAGCTAGAAACATCGATGAGAGAGAATCATGGACCAGCTGCCTCCTGCACACCCCTCACTGGGGATGTGCCTGCAACCAATGTACATGCCCTTGACTGGAATCGAACCCGGGACCTTTCAGTCCGCAGGCTGACGCTCTCCACATGTGTCAAACACAAGGCCCGCGGGCCAAATCCAGCCCGCCAGGCCTTGCAATGTGGCCCGCACCGCGCTGTCATCACTGCACTCCGCTGTCAGTTTATGACATTGTCAGTTTATGACTGTTCAGTAAACCATTCGGCCCGCGATTTAGGCTGGATTTTAGATTTTGACCCCTTCTCTGATTGAGTTTGACACCCCTACGAGTCTATCCACTGAGCCAGACTGGTTTCAGCTGGACTCTTTTTTGGCCCCTGGCATTGTGATCTGCTTTCATCACAGCTCCTGTCATAGGAAGGGTGATGCTGGCTTTCTGGGACGAAGGAGGAGGCCCGTGTGGCCTTGGTCAGCTGTCATCAGTCGCCTTCGGAAGAGTTTCTCAATCATAAAGTAACAAAACAAAATAGACAAACAAACACGCCTTCTCTGATAAGCACATGAGTCTCACGTGAGCCCTTGTCCTCTGACCCTCACACCTGCTGTCTGCAAGAAGATGGCAAAAGAGTCTGGGTCATAGGAAATTCTCCAAATTCTTACCACGAAGTCACTCTGGACGAGTTTCCTATCAGAACACGTGCCTCGCATCTTGTTCCTAGAAGTACACATTACACCTCCCTTTTTTTCGAGTTACCTGTGCCTCCTGAGGTTCTGCTGGGTCTTTCTGGAAGGGGATATTGTTTTTGCCCTCTGCTCCAAACATTCAGCCAGAGACGAAGAGGAGAAAACAAAAGATAGGATCTGAGGACAAGCCCACGGCTTTTGGCCTGTGCTGTTGACTGCAGGCTCGTAGAGGGCATTCTGCCTCCTGCCTGCCTCCCGCTGTCTCCTCCCCCTGCTCTGTGGCCAGGGGCAGTGGGGCTGATGTTTCCACAGGACCCACCGGAGGTCCCGGAGTCAGAAACTGCTGTTCTCAGAGGTGGTCCAGGACCAGCTGCGTCAGCATCACCTGGTCCCACCCAACTCTACTGAATCCAAAGCCCTCGGGGTGGGACCCGTGTTCCCACGCACTCCGAAGTGTGAGAAGCACTCGCTGTATTGGAGAAACCCCTGCTCAGGAGGTCAGACACCAACGCAGGGCTGTATTGCTAGCATCAGTTATTTGGAAATACACACAGAGCAAGCCGTTTGACATTTTTCCTCTTAGGCTCAAGTATTCATTCTAATTTAGGTTTCTCAGGCAGCAAGCAACCCCTGATTTAGGCCCTTTCAAAGGCAGGGATCGGCTGAACTGATCCAACAAGGTCTGTTCTCATTCACTCTTTCACCTATTCAGTCATTCATTTCTTTTTTACAAAAATGCATTGAAAACTTATGTTCCAGGTACTGTTCTACTAGGGTGAGTATATATTTATTGTCCAAATAGGCTTAGATTGAAATGAGCCAATTGCCCTACCAATTTTTACTGTGTAGATCGTAGGCCAGTGACTTAACCTCTCTGAGTCTCAGTAATCCTTTCTGTAAGATGCGGCCAATAGCTAGCTTCTATACAGATAAGATTGTGGAGAATAATGCTGATATTATGTAAAATAGCTAAGCCCAGTGCTGGGTACATGCCCAATAAGTGATATTGATTTTTCCCATTGTGACCGATCTTTAAGGCTGTGAGAGGTCCTTTCTGGTAGAGTAGAAACTTCTCTTGGGAGGTGCTGGAAGAGAAGGCTGAGACCAGATAGCCTAGATCAGTGATTCTGGATGCTGGACACCCATTAGGATCTCACGGGGCATTTGTAAAAAATGCTCTGCATTTAGATTTAGATTTAATTGCCCAGGCTGAGAAATATGGACTTAGTCCTACAACTAAGGGGGAAACGAGGGCCCTGCTCTAGGACCCCGTCTTGGCCGGATCATTTGTCATCAGTGAATTCCAGAGAAGACCGTGTGTCTGGCAGCCGTGTGTCTAGCGAGCAGTGAGCGATACCTTTGGGCTCGGGTTTACTTACTTAGCCATTCGGTTGCTGCCCTCATCAGGGACTCAGAGCCCCATGAAACAGTTTGTTGAACTTGGCAACGGGGCGTATTATGCTTGTGTTTACTCTTTTGAACCCATGGCGAATGGCTGAGCCTCTTAACAGGCTGCCTTTGCTGCCAGACCCACAAGCTCCACACGAAGTCTCTGCAGACTGGATGCAAAGGAAGGACTCGCCCCCGCTCAGAACACAGCACCGGAGAGCTGTCTTCACCGCTGATCCTGTGAGCCGGCGCTTCGGCTGCGCGTCTGTCCAGCCACGTTTCTAATGAGTTTCCTATTAAGTTAGCTATTTGACCTTCCAGTGTATTATTTTCATTGTTTTCTTTTGATTACACCCAAGCCATTTTTTTTTTCCCCCCTGAAGGCCGGAGATTAGAAATAAAACAACTGCAAATGAACGCTACTCCCTGGTTGTCCTGCCTCACCCTCTTGGGTTTCCTGGAATTCAGTATTTTCTAGGGCCTCAAATAATGCCACTTGGACGTGAAGCTAATTTTTAAGGAGAAAACTGGAACCGCGTTGAGATTTAGCATGGGGTCTTTGGGAATTAGCTGGGATGGCTCTATTCATTGGCCCCAGGCAATGCGTTTAGGGGGGCTCATAGGGTATAGAGGAGGTCCCACTGACCACGGTGATTTCTGACAGGAGGTTCCTCTGGTCGGTATGGCTTGAGATTGAGATCCACGCTTCAGAGGAATGGACCCTCGTGAAGAGATCTGGCTTGCTTCCACCTCAGGCTTTGTTTTATTATTCATTTTCTATCTCCTCCATTCTGCCTCCTGCCTTCCCCATCCTTCAACGCCACATGTATAATGCCAGGTGCAGCTTCTGCCAATACCTATCCTTAATACTTTTGGATTTAATCCAGGCATATCTTTATTTGTTCTTTCTTCAACTAATACTTGCTGCTTAATAATACCAGGCTAACACTTATGCTTATTGTGAGCTATGATAATATTTACAATAAGGATAGTCTTCATTTCAACAGGCGAAGACATGGAGGCACAGAGAGGTCAAGGAACTTGCTAGGGTCACTCAGCTGGTACATGGCAGAGCCTAGTTTTGAACCCAGGTAGCCTGGCTCTGGGAGTCAGGGTCTTAATTACTGCTCTGTCTTGCCCAATGAGGGAGACTGGAATTTAGAGTTGACGAGATGAGCCGTACATGGTGGGTCAAGCAGTGCTAGAAGCCGAGGCGTGATAACCAGAGGCCTGGCTCCATTGCCCAAATTAGGGGAGCATGCTTTTTTTCAGAAGTTCATTGTATCACATCAAAGAGCCTTAGCTTCCGTCTGGGAGGATTCTGAGATGTTCTGATCAATTGTCTCTGCTCTCTCAGAATCAGGATTGTGTGAGTGGGTGTGTGCATGTGAATGAATGTGTGTGCTTGTGGTTTGTGTGTTTGTGTGTGTGTGTGTGTGTGTGAGACAAAAAGGCTGAGACAGAGCAATGGAGAAAATGATCAGGGAGGCTGTGGGCGTGGCTGATGAGTGTGTGATGATGGCTGACAGAGCCCATCCCCTCATGGAAACACCACCGGGGATGGTTGTGAAAAGAGGGGAGTCCAATGGCTGGTCCAACATGGTGCACTTGATCTCCTCTTCCATGCAACTCCTCTCTCTTTCCTGACCATGTCTGTCCTCTGTCCTCCTTGGATTTGATATTGGGCCCTAAAATAGCACTGTTAATCTTGGCAGGAGTGAATGGTTCTTGGTAAGCCTTCTGCATCTCTGTCTTCTGCGAGTCTGATACTTTCTTACCATTTCTTTTGCCTTCTATGGAGTCCACTGCTGGCAGTGGGTGGCCTGGTTGGCTATGGCTCTCCTTGGACATGCCAGCCAACATCCAGAAAAAGCTTGGGTTTAAGTGAACTAAAGAGCTTTTCATTGTCCAAACCAGGAAACACATTGACTCAACTCTGACCAATGCATTGACAATGGGGAGCTGCCAGTCCAATTTAATTTTCTCGCTCTCACTGCCTTGGGCTTTTGGACTTACGGGACCAGAAGACCATTTTGTGAAGGCATGAGCCCATGAGGTGTTTGAAATTTAGTTCTGGAGAGGAAACTCTTGAAGCGTGACTCTTGTATTGACTAACTGATGTAATCAGGTTGCAGACAATTCTCGCCAAAAAAAGATGTCTCCATTTCTGAAATGGAAAACAAGCCATTTTCTGTGAGGATTCTACTGACCTTTAAGAAAAGAGCGTCCCTGAGAAATGAAATATTACTTCTGTCTGAGGTTTTAAGAAAGTAATAAAAATGCTGCCTTGTGGGGAGGCAACACCATGGAAGGCACGGCAGTTTCCTAGAACTAATTTGGGATACGAAGTTGACAGAAGGCAAAGGCAGGAAAAGAATTCAGACTGGCCCACTCTAGGCCTTTGGCCCTTTTTGCTTAAAAAAACCAACAAATTCATCTTCCTTTCTTGAGGTTATGGAAAGATATCCTCCAGTTTTTAGAACCTGCTCTTCACAGTGTATCCTGTAAGTCGATTCCCACCCTCTCCCTTCCCAAGCAACTTCATCTTCCTAAATGGCCTCCCGAATTTGGCTCTCAAATGGCTGGTGGATGGTTAAAGCCCCAAGATCTCCTCACGCATCAGCATTTCTCCCAGGCCAGAGCCATTGTTTTGATAATACGCATAGTCTCAAGTTATACAGTTGTGTTATTAACCCCGAGGGCAACAGGAGGGAATGGTTAGGAGTTGGGTAATTAGTGTGGTTGTGAAAGCCAGACAAATCAGGAGGCAGAACTGAGCTGTCAAAACTGAACATCTGATGAAATTCAGAATTAATTTGGAGAAGTCTCCGTTGCCATAGCGACCAATCCCCACTCTCCTTTGAAATGGAAAATAAACAGAAAACAAGAAAAAACAATTCTAGTTGGTGTCTGGGAAGAAGGCCCTTCTGTGGAACAGTAGAAGAAAGCGAGGAGATAGTTTAGAATACTCGTTTAGAATACTCTGAAACAATGGTAACACGCTCTCCTGCAAACACAGCCCAAGCCCTTTGACATGGGTCAGTTCCCCGCCTGCTTTCTCTAGGAATCTTTTCAGGCCCGTTCAAGTGACCTCACTCATCAGTCTGATCATCGGGGTACATAAAGCCGATATGGTATAGGTGAAGTCTTGATTTATTGGTGAAGTATTAGTTTTATTCAACTGGATAGCAACTCTGGAGGACAAAGACTATGCCTTGTACTTAGGTTTGCATTCTTTTAAACACATAACAACACGCTCAGAAATATGTGTCAGGCTGATAAAAGAGCATTTTTAGAAGAGATAGCGATGCTGGTTCTCTTTTGTGAAGGAGAATCTTTACTGAGTATGATGTAAGGAGAGTCCAATAATTGGCTCTTGGTGTATAAAAATGCAACTGATATCTGAATATTAATATCCTATCCTGCTACACTACTGAGTGTTACATAACGTGGTGGGGAGTCTGTGGCAAGAACATAAGCTTTTGAGTCACAGAGATTTGGGATCAGATCCAGCAAGGATCTGCCCAACAGAAATGCATACAGATGAGCGTCAGCAATCATGTATAAGAATGTTCGCAGCGACACTGCTCATATGGACTCCCGCATGGGAACAATGCAAATGTCTGTATCAGCTGTAGAATGGATAACTAAATCATGATGCATTCACAACATGGAGAACTCTGCAAGCAACGGGTGTGAACAGGCTTTGACTTCGTGGAGCAGCATGGATTATTCTTACAAATAGAATGCTGAGGAATGAAGCCAGACACAAAAGAATAGGTACCACATGATTTCATTTTTAGAAAACTTGAAATGCCAAACTAATCTGTGCTCTTGGCTTATATTTATGATATTCATAATATTGATGCAGATATGTGCACACACACGAGCACACGCACTTGGGGAGATGGGTAGTGACAGAAAGAGGCTCTGGGGGTGTGGGTGGGATGTTTGCAGGGTGCTGGCCATGTTGTTTCTTGACCTGAATGCCGATTCCCTATGTATGAAGTAGGAATAACATTAATACGTATCTCATAGGAGTGTTAGTATTAACTGTGAGAATCCAGGGCATGAGGTAATGGTTCAATAAACGTTAGCTATTGTTATTCTGAATAAGCCTTCCAGGGAGGCTCTTGGGGAGAAGAGTCCTGGACTATTTCATAGGTCCAGGATCCTGGATGCTACCCTGTCCTTTGTTCCATGTATTTATCGTTCTTGCGATGTCTGGTTGCTTGTGTCTGACTCCTCCTCCACAGAGCTCCCTGGGGCCGTAAGGCCCCTGTGTTATATTCAAGGCCGGCTTCTTTCTCTTCTATTTTTTTTTTTAATTACCTTTATTGATTTCAGAGAGGAAGGGAGAGGGAGAGGGAGAGGGAGAGAGAGATAGAAGCATCAATGGTAAGAGAGCATCATTGATCCGCTGCCTCCTGCAGGCCCATTCCCCTGCCCCTCCGACCCCCACCCCACCTCACACCCCATTGAGCCTGCAATCCAGACATATATCCTGACCCCTGACCCGGAATCAAAAAGTGATCTCCTGGTTCATAAGTCGCTGCTCAACCACAGAGCCCACCTCTTCTCTTAATCCCTGGCCCCCTGGTAGTTTCTGCTCCCCTTTCTGCCCTCATTCACTTTCCCTTCTCCAGAGCCAGCCTTTCCTCCCCTTCTTAACCTGGTAAAGACTTCCTTTAGTGTCCCCCGTGTCGTCCACATAGTGGGCGCTTCATAAAAATGTGTTGTGCTAAAACCCAGATCTTCAGCACATGGACGCGGGCCCAGCGCTGTGGGCTGACTCCAGCCGAGCTAGGTTTCTATTCAGGGCTTTGATTTTCCTGGTGGGCCTGGCATGTCAGGGGCCATAGTTTTCCTTACCACTCTGGAGCCACCGGGCTTCTGGGTAAAACTGTCTGGCCAAGAGACACAGGCTTTCATTTTTCAGAAAGGAAACCCTTCCCAACTGGTGGAAAATAAGCCCTTGCTTAGTGACTAATAACATAAACACAGACAAGATTTCTGGGCTTATAAATAACCAGCTGTAAGGGTGCCCAAGGGAAGCAGCCCTTTTTGCCATAAGAATGGCCAAGAGCGGTCCTGTCACCTCACTGATAGTGGCCTGGCTGCGGGCAAGGAGCCTCGGGCCGTGGGCTGCGGAAGCCAGTCATTCTTTAGAGCAGATTCCCAAGGCCTCGCTCTCATACATTGTAAATCCTGGAAAAAGTAATAGTTGATCCCTAAGGTTCTTTTTGCTTGAAAACCCTCTGCTTCTGCGGCAGCCACAGCATGTTTTAAAGAGCTCTGTTGGCGGGGAGAGGCCAGTCATAGGGCTTTGTTTTGCCAGAAGCTGCCTAAGAGGCAGATGAAGTAATTAGGAGAGTAACTCCTATCTGCTGAGCCCTGGCCGAGGCACTGCACAGAGGATGCTGGCCCCGGCAGCTCACGGAATCCCACGTCACTGTGTGAGGAAGTCGTTAACCTTGCTCGGCCGATGAGGAAACCGAGGGTCAGGGGGTTTAGTGCATGTGAATAACGGTAGAGTGAATAATAGTGCAGAGCATGGAGTGTGTAGTCAGACCACGGGCTCGGGCCTGCCTTGGCCTCGTCCGAGCTCTGTGGCCATGGCAGTTACTAACTTCTCTACATCCAGGATTTTTCATCTGTTACATGAGGGATACACATAGGACCAAGGCCATAGGGCATAATTCATGCAGAATGCTGTTAGGCCAGTGCCTGTACATGGTAGACCTTCACTGAGGAGAGACCTTCCTTCAAGGAGCTGCACGAATGGACACCACGTTGCCTTCTTGATGAAGCATTGATGCTTTGAGTCTAGAATGGTTGTTTGCCTTTAGCTAATCTGGAGTTATAGGGAGGCCCATGACCACGAGACTCCAGCTGTTTCCAGGGCTGAGGGTAGGGTTCCAGAGCCAGCCAGGCCTGGCCACTTGGACATTTCTTTCACCTGGCTGTCCCCCTGCCCCGCCTGCAGCAGTGAGGGGCTGATTTTATCAGTTGAGTACCATCTCATTCATCCAGTGTTTTCCACACTGGCTCCTGGTTAGTTCCTCTGGCTTATAATAAGAATACTGAAATGGCCAAATCCACCTGCAAAACTCTTGAGTTAAAGAAAACAGACTCTCCGAGGGCCATCAGATATTAACCGTTTCCAAATAGGTTGCCTCAGTTTGACTGCGGAGCCCCATTTTCCTCAGAATAGCTTGCAGTGCTCCATGGAACATGCATTTGGAACTGTTCCCCAACCCCCTCCAAATGCAGCCAGCAGCCGGGCGAGAGTGAGCTGTGGGAAATCAGAGAGGATGGGAACCTGGGACAGGTGGGCAGGATTGGGATATACTTTAGGACCAGCGGGACTTACTGCTGCAATCTGCTTAGTAAAATACGTGGCATATTGAAGTGTGTTGAACTGAACTGCGATTATGTCTCCTTGATACCATGTCAGCCCGTTGGGAAGGGAAGAAGCCAGTGGCTGAGGCCTCCCTTTGGTTTGCATGGGGCACTGACCCACACCTGATAGACACTGCAGGGACTGCTGGCTTTGACCTTTAGTCTTTGGCATCAGACTCTTCGGGGTGTGAGGCACCTTGTTTCTTTCCCTGTTGAAGTGATTTCCTTCTCCCTCCCTCCCCCCACCCCTTGCAGAATGAGGAAAACCTCTTCCCGCTTTTGGGAATATCACTCTCTCATTGTTGGAGCCCGAGCCAGGCATCCTGAGGCGGCTTTTCCCGTTCCCAAAGTTTATTGTTAATGAAAAGTGCACACCAGGCTGAAATCCCTGGCAACGGCTGGAGCCGCAGGGTACACCGAGGCCAGCACATGCAGGAGCAGCCAATTTTATCTGGCTGTTCTTGTTCTCCTCTCCTCCTCTTCTCTGCCCTCCTCCTTCCCCCTTAGTTTTATCAGAGAGGTTTGGCTGGACTTGAAGGAGCCAAAAAGGAACGGGAGGGGGTCTGAGTTTCTAGCAGCAGTGACAAGGTGTGGGAGGACAGGGGACCCAGGCCTGGGCACCTTCCAGTTTAACTCAGTCCTCAGTGTGTGTGTGTGTGTGTGTGTGTGTGTGTGTGTGTGTGTTTGTGTAGTAAGCCCTTAGGTTCCAATAATAATACCAATTGTAATAGCTAACCTTGAGTGCATGCCGTAAGGATAGGCCTTGTTCTAAGCATTTAGCATACCTCACATCAATGAACTCTCCCAGCAGTTCTAAGAAGTACATCCTAATATTATGCACATTTTATAGTTGACTCAGAGAGGACAAGCAACTTCCCCAGAGTCACACAGCAAGTAAAAGGGAGATCCAGGAATCCTACTTGCCAGTGTCTGGTTTCAAAACTATACTTTTTTTTTTTTTTTGTCTCAAAGCTCAGGCAGGCAGAGGCACTGGATATATAAACTAGCAAATAAATTCATGCAGTTTGAAAGTCCTATGATTGCAAGTACAGTAAAAAATGAGGAGGGCAAAGTGGAAGCCATATTTGAGTTCATTCTCAACTGATGAGTTACAAGAGCATGGAGGTGAGAAACATGTGTGTATGCATGTGGGTGTGTGCTTGTGGTGTGTGTGTGTGTGTGTGTGTGTGTGTGTGTGAGAAAGAGAGAGAGAGAGAGAGACAGCAAGGAGTTCTGCATGGATGGACATTGGACATACAGTGTCTTACTGGGATTGGTAGAAGCTGGTGAGATGGAGGAAGGCAATCAGAGGTCTTTCAGGGAGGGTGTTGGGTAGCCTACAAAGGTGTGTTTTTATTTTATTTTTTATTTTTATAACATATATCTTGGGTGTGAAGGATTTAAAAAACAATTATTATTTTGTCTTTGTTCAATGGGCATTTTATGTGAAAGCCCAAATATGAAACAGCAGTGCTGGTTGAGGCAGTGCCGAGGACCAGAGCCTATCCTTTGAGGCCTCCCCGAGCCTGGTGCCCGGGCATCTGCCTGGAACTCCAGGAACTCAGACGCACAGAGTTTTGAACATTTCACTGTTTGAGAATATCAGGGTTTGGAGAGAGAAGCACTTAATGATAGGTAATTATTTACTTATATGTGATTGTGCAGAATGCCCTTATGAAGGTTTGAATTCACTCATTTAATAAATATTAATTGAGCCCCCAGGTGCTGGGGATACATTAGAGAATGAACTGGAACCACCCTCATTTGCAGTCTGATGGAGGAGACAAAATAAACAAATATACAGAATTGTTGTGTGATAAGCTTAAGTAAGGGTCCACAGGATCATATACCACATGTGTCAAACACAAGGCCCGCGGGCCAAATCCAGCCCGCCAGGCCTTGCAATGTGGCCCGCACCGCGCTGTCATCACTGCACTCCGCTGTCAGTTTATGACATTGTCAGTTTATGACTGTTCAGTAAACCATTCGGCCCGCGATTTAGGCTGGATTTTAGATTTTGGCCCCTTCTCTGATTGAGTTCGACACCCCTAATATAGGCCCTGGTGAGCCACATTGGAAACTTATGGGCTTTCTTTTGAGTGAGATGGAAAGTCTGGAAGGTCTTAAGCAAAGAGATGACAATATCGGTCACCAACTGTGGGTCAGAGGAGCTTATGAGGTCCTGGTAGCTACTGTGATGATATAGCCCTCTTGGCTAGAAAACTCGCCCAACCCTTCGTGATGTAGAATTGCCCGGCAGCTGTCTGCCCCACCCCTCGCTCAGCGACATCTCTGATGTCCCAGACTGAGTGAGATTGTTGGATTAACAGGGTGTTTGTATATTGCTGCTCCCCCCCCCCCCCCACAGTGTTTGAGAACAAAGATAAGATTGTGATCATCATGGAATACGCCAGCAAAGGGGAGCTGTATGATTTCATCAGCGAGCGGAGACGCCTCAGCGAGAGGGAGACCAGACACTTCTTCCGGCAGATCGTCTCGGCCGTTCACTATTGTCACAAGGTACCGGCGGCAGAGCTTTGGCCACGGGTGGTGTCGATGGCGTCACATGTTTTTTGTTTTTTGTTTTTTGTTTTTTTTGTGTGTGTGTGTGTATGTTTTCACATTTAAGGGTAATGTCTGTTCATTATAGTACTCATGGAGAATTTACAAAATGAAAAGAAGAAAATGACCCCCATCCATACATAATTCCAGAATCCAGCAATAACTCCTTGTTGACATTTTTGTTTTTTTCTAATCTCCTTCCTCCTACTTTCAACATTGTTTTTTTTATTTGAATTTTTTATTTAGAATAATTTTAGATTTACAGTAGAGTTTCCCAATAGTACAGAGAGTTCCCATATACCCCTGATTCAGCTGACCCTGTGGTAACGTCTTACCGCAGTGGTCGGCAAACTCATTCGTCAACAGAGCCAACTATCAACAGGACGATTGAGATTTCATTTGAGAGCCACAATTTTTTAAACTTAAACTTCTCCTAATGCCACTTCTTTAAAATAGACTCATCCTGGCCGTGCTATTTTGTGGAAGAGCCACACTCAAGGGGCCAAAGAACCGCAGTTTGCTGACCATGCATATAGACCAACAGCCTATTGGCTGATGACTCTTTTCACCTGTTGGTGGGCTGGCTGCTTGTCACTGCAGCTCAGCTTCCTGCCTTCCCAGAGTTGACCTGAATGGGTAGGTCATCCAGTGTGGCAGCGACCTGCCGACCTGCTATGGTGAACCCAGTGGTTATGGTCTCTTCACCCTTCACCTGCATTGAGTCCCGCCAAGTTGAAGGGGACTTTGAAAACCTTCCCTCCCAGCTGCTTAGGAAACACCCATGGTAGCAACTTTGTTATCAGAACAGATAGAACAGATAGAACCAGGCTTCTTTCCAGCATAGAGGAGGCAGGCAGGCAGACAGACAGACAGACACGCACGGTCTGGGAGCCCTGTGTTCTGAGTCCCCAGCAGAGAAGTCTGCTTCTTCCCTGGGAATCACATCACAGACAGACACGGTTTGCCGCCGCCTGGGACTGCGCTGCTTTCACACAGTGGAATGACATTCCGACAAAGGATCCCCCTGCTGTTTTACAGGCTCTGGGGGAGAACAGATTCCAGTCATTTTTCCCTTAACCACACAGCAAGTGACTAATGCTCTGCTGTCCCGGGCTCTGGCGGGAGCTGCATGACAGGGAGAGCGGCCCTGAAGGAGGGAGGGAAGACCACCGGGCTGGTGCATCTTTCATCTGTCAGATGCTCCCCTTTGCTGTGCCTCTGCCGCTCTCTCTCTCTCTCTCTCTCTCTCTCTCTCTCTCTCTCTCTCTCTCTCTCTCTCTCTCTCTCTCTCTCTCTTCCCTCTTTCTCTCTCTCTCTCATCCCATCCACTCCCATTCAATTCCCCGCCTGTCTTCTCATTTCAGAACGGTGTGGTCCACCGGGACTTGAAGCTGGAAAATATACTGCTCGATGACAACTGCAATATTAAGGTAAACCTCTTGCCTCCATGATGGATATGCAGGGCCTGGGGGTGGCATCCGGTGGGGGTTTGAGCTGCTCCGAACTACAGCTTAGGAATAAGGTGGCCACTTCCTTCCCCAGCAGGCGGGCGGGGAGCGTCACTGGGCTTGCGTCCTCCATTCAAACTCCGTAAGCCATTTTCCCATGTTCAACTACACGCCAGACATTCGTCTTCATGCTGGGATAACTAGGTGACTACAATACAGTCTCTGTCTTAGGCAAGTTCATGGTCTGCAATCATTACAGTCATTGCCATAAAAATGTTTAGTACAATAACACTTACGTTATGTATTTCAAGTTATCTGTGTCTGATAGCATTTAAATTCGATCTCTACAGGAACCCTAGGTTGGCAAACCGAGACTCGAGAGCCACATGCGGCTCTTTGGCCCCTTGAGTGTGGCTCTTCCACAAAATACCACATGCATGCACACACACACACACATGCATATAGTGCGATTGAAACTTCGTGGCCCATCCACAGAAATCGGTTTTCGGCCTGGGCGAGTCTATTTTGAAGAAGTGGTTCTAATGCCGAGCCACACTCTCAAGGGGCCAAAGAGCCGCATGTGGCTCTCGAGCTGTGGTTTGCCGACCATTGCCCTAGAAGATAGGTCCTCTTGTTCACATCATTTCCTAGCTAGGGACCTTGCGACACAGAGACGTTAAGTCACTTACCCAAGGCCACACAGTAGCAGGTAGTGGAGTTGGGATTTGAGCCCATGTCTTTCTGACGCGTGAGCCCTCGTTCGAACCACTGTGCTCGGTTTGCCAGCAGGGCCCCGAGTTACCTTAGAGCTGGGACCCTTTCTCTGCCACTTTCTGCCACTTCCCTCCCTCCCACCCCTGAGACCTGCCTGGGACTGGGCAGCTGATTGAAAGGGAGGTGGTGCTCACTGTTGGGAAGGAGCAGCCCGTCCGGTGATGGAGTTTACTTTCACGGAGAGTATTATTGCTGGCTGCTGCTGGAGCTGGAGAAAGTGCTCCTGGCCAGTAGGGTTCAAGTGCCTCCTGCAGAGCACTCGGGACGTCCCTTTGATCACATCGGCAACATAAGCAAATACGGTTTCAAAATAAACGGAGCTCGCTGCGTGGGTTTCATTATGAAATGGCCTCGGTCCTCCTGGCACCGGGGGATCCCTCTAATTAGCCGCTGGTGACGTGAGTGCCTCCTCCCTCGTCCCAGGACCAAGCCTGGGAATGACCTTGCGTCGCCCCCTTTTGTTGTTGAAGTTGCTCTGAGTTGAGGAGGGGTATCACGGGGGACTCTTTCCTTGCTTGGAAGGATGGAGCTGCTTTGGCATCGGACCACCGTTTAGTCACCATCATCCTTCGAGAGGCTCCTGGAAGCCACATCCGGTGACATCTTGTGTTTGCGAGGGGTTGACTGTGGTCACAGAGTTCTGCGTAGTCCTTAGAATGAGGAGGAACGAGTTGGTCAGAGCAGCTTTCCTCTAGGAACAGGAAGTGAAATCTCCGATTCTGGCCGAGTGGCTGGAGAATTCCAGCAGGAGGCTAGATGCAGAGTTAGAACACTCCGTCCCGGGTGGCTTACTAGTTCCTTGACATTGGGCAATGCGCTTCACAGCCTGTGAACTAGAAAATGCGGTAACAGCCGTGCCCACAGGCTTGTTCTGAGGAGTAAACGAGATAGTTTGTGTTTAGCTTTATACACTGCTGAGCACTGGGTAGTGAGGCCAGGGAAGAGCGGTGGCTTTGGAGTTGGCTCGCCTGGCTTTTGAATGGCAGCTCTGCCTGTTACCAATGGCAGCGTTTTGGGTAAATGACTTGCCTGCCTAAATCTCAGTTTCCTTATTTGTCCACTGGGGTTGCCAGGCCACCTCTGATGATTGCTGTGGATTTGTTCACTTTTTCACTCGGTGTTTCCAGAGCAGTGACTGTGTGCCATGCCTCTTCCCAGTCTGGCAATGACAGACATGAGGATTTTAGACAGTATAGAGTCAAAGCACTTAGCACTTCACGCTTCATGTCCAAGGTGCCTCCTTACATGGGTGGCCACCGGGAGGAAACCGGACAGGACACCAGTTGCTTTGAAGGTACTGGTGGACTGGCCACGGTGAGAGAATTGGGTTCTGGTTTGAGAGACACATTCTGAGGGTTTGTGTCATCCACCCTGTTAACTTCCTCTGCAGATTCTTCCTCCCACCTGCCCCCAGAGCTCTCCAAACTAAATGTAGTCTTACAAGGCCTGGAATGTGAGCCTCTCACTTGGGGGTTGGGTTCTGTAGTACAGGGTGACCTCTTGCTCCCATGATGTAGTCCCAGCAGTGATAAGGCACATAGCTTCCTAGGGAGTCATAGACTTGCCCAGAGGAAAAGAATGGTTAGAATTCTGAATGCAGCTGAGCTGGGAACAATAGGCAGGAGCCCCGGAGAATGGCTCATTGGCATAAGCAATAGTGCCATGGCGTTGGGCCTCCCACTTCCCGGGACACAGTCCTTCAATCTAGGATCCCTGTCCATGAGTGGGGAAATAGCAGATATAGCACATTATAGAAATTAAGGTTTGGGCCATATCTTATGCTTTAGGATTCTTAAAAAAAAAAAAAAATATATATATATATATATATATATATATATATATATATATATATATATATATATAATTGATTTCAGAGAGGAAGGGAGAGAGAGATAGAGACATCAATAATGAGAGAGAATCATTGGCTGGCTGCTTCCTGCACACCTCCCCCTACTAGGGATCGAACTGGCAACTCAGGCATGTACCCTGTCCAGGATCCAACCATGATCTCCTGGTTCATAGGTTGATGCTCAACCACTGAGCCACATCAGTTGGGCTAAGATTCTTAATCCTTAAGATTTTTTTGTTTTGTTTCTGGTATCTACTAATGAAGAAAACAACACACACCTCCCGAACAGAAACAAAACCTTCCCATTCTCTGCTATGAATCCTTCCTTCTGCTTATTCAAGGAAAGCTGCTAGGATCTGAGACCTCTAAAGCGTGAAAGAAACTTGAGGGTCATTTCCAAACCCTTTGTTTTAATGATTGTGGTCCAGAAAGTCTGAGTGATGTGCCCAGGATCAGGCGCAGTGAATCAGTGCAGATGAAATGCCTGTGTCTTTGTTGCCCTAGCGTGTGGCACAGTGCCTGTCACACAGTAGGTGCTCTTCAGCTGTTTGATTGGAGTGAAGGGATGACAGCCAGGATTAGAATTCAAATGTTTGACTTCCAGACAAATTTTCTTTTCATCATCTCACACCCACTTCCAAGGTTTTTTAAAAAAATGTGTTTCAGCTGGTGTTGATTTGTCTCCGGCTGGATAGGCTCAGCTCTTCCCCAAGTCAGCATTTTGCTGAAAACATATTTATAAAAGGGCACTTGTGATAAAGGCGGCAGGCACAGACACATGGCTGCAAGCTGGGCTCCAAGTTCAAGAGAGCCCATGCCATCGGTATCTGGACAAGGGGACCATTGACACGGATGGCCTCTTACCCACCAATGGGACACGAGCAGCGAGATGCTTCTCGGTGCCCCCTCCCGTGTCTCTCTAACTGTGGGTGCATCTTCCCAATTCTGAGGGCAGAGGGCCATTGCCCAGGAAGACTAGGAAAATGCTACCGGTTGAAACATGTCACATGTCATGCCATTTCAGTGGGAGCCACGCAGCTGCTCCCCGTCCCTTCCCTGCCTGATGTTGATTTGCAGAGAGCACATCTGGCACTGGGAATTACTTATCTGGCCAGTGCGCGAGAGAGTGTGGCTTCTAAAAATATTCACACAGTCGGTCGGCAGAAAGAATGAGAGCAATGTGCTTCTTTGGGTTGCATTCCGTACTCCGAGGAGAAGAAGCATGTCTACCAAAATAGACACCCAGGATAGCATTAGTTTGCAATTAATAAAAAAACAGGCCAGATTTCACATCCCATTCTCTGGGAGAATAGAATGCCGACAATTCCCATGGGAGGCTCCTGTAAAAAACACACACAAAAAAAAACCGCCTTACAATGAGAAGAGGTCTAGGCACCAGGGTCAGCTGACCTCCTCAAAGAGGGCTGAGAATTTGGTGAGCTCCCAGCACTCAGCGTACAAGGGCAGAGGGGAAATGGCCTGCTGCCCCTGATGACAATGGAAACCCAGCTGCTGGGGATAAGAAAAGAAGCTTTGAATGGCTGGGGCTCAGGCGAGATAGAAGCCCTTGGAGGCTTAAGGAGACCAAGGGGAAGCGGCTCAGGATCCTCGCCTCTGGGCTTTGAGTATATGAATGTGAGAATGTGCATTCATGCGTTCACTAATCCGTTCATTTGTTCGCCTATCCATTTGGGTGGGTGTTTACATATGTATTCATGTGTGCTTGCGTTCACTCATCCATTCCTGCACTTACTCGTTCAGCAAATCCAGTCTCTTCAGTGGACAATATTGACTCAAGCACACATGTTTACTATGTTTCTACTGGGTACCTGGCCCTGTGCTGGCTGCTGGGAATTTACCAGTGAACCCGATGGTTGGGCTCCTGTGTTCTTGGAGCTCAGAATCTAGCACCATCGGTCAAGATGAGTCAGGAGAGGGATACTGAGGTGAATGAGGAGAATAGGTACCTGCCCTGATGGACTTAGAATTTTAGTTCGGGACACAAGCAATTAACAGAAATATATAATGTCATCGTCCTGCAGTGAAGAAAATCCATTCAGGGTTAACTCTGAGAATGGCAGGTGCTATTTTAGTGAGGGTGGTCAGAGAAGGCCCTTGCATAGGACTCAAGCTCCTGAAATATACCCAGCTTTCTCTGGTTTTCTGTCCTTCGCACACACGGTTCCCTCCGCGTGGGATGCTCATCCCGCTGCTCTTTGCCTATCTGTCTGTCGAGTCTCAGCTGGGACGCTCCTCCTTCCAGGAAGCCTTTTCTGATCCTTGTCCCTTGGCAGGACCTGGTGGCCCTGCTATCGGCCGCAGGGTGCCTTGTGTGATATGCTGTGGGAATGCTGAGCAGGAAGTGGCGGGTCTGTTAGCTGGAGGGACCAGAAAGCCTTTGATTCAACTGGGTTTTGAAGGATAGGTAGGAGTTCAACAGAAGGGAATGTGATAGTCTTTTAAGGTGAAGGAGCAGCAAGCACAGGAACAGGGAATGGAGGATAGAAAATAAAACAACCTTTTTTTAAAAAAAAAATTTTTCTTTATTGATTAAGGTATCACATATTTGTCCTCATCCCCACCATTCCCATCCCAAACTCCTTACCACGGATGCCCTCACCCCCCTGTTGTCTGTGACCACTGGTTAGGCTCATATGCAGGCACAGAAAAAAGCAACCTTTATCGAGTCCTTGCTAGAAGCCAGAGCCCAGAGCCAGACCTTCCACGCGCCTTCTTTCCCTTGGATAGCAGAATATCTCCACTGGGGTGGGTCTGATTACTGCCATTTGACAGATGAGGAGGTTCCCCCAGCCAATCAGCGATGGGCCTGGCGACAGCTACGGGTCTTTAACCTTAAAGACCAGCCACTTGATAAATTCTAACCTTGACTGCTCCCACCCAGGTTTGCCCTAAATCCAGTTAAGACCCTGAAGACATTTTCTGGCCCTTGCTTCAGGTCGCCTCTCCTAGTCTGTAGCAGCTCGTGTCCAGCTGTCCAGGGAGAGACTGTCCAGGCACAGGGATGCCTGCGTTGAGGGAGCGGTGAGCCGGGGCGGGTTGCTCAGTAGCATCCCGAGAGGCTGCTTCTCGGAGGCGCCCTTGGTGAAGAGCTTCCCCAGATCCCGTGGAATCAGTCATGTCCAGGCTCTTCCGAGAGGCAGTGTGAGCGTGGATCTTTTGAAGATGAAAGCCGACCCCGTTCTTGTCTTGCTCGCTTCCACTCCTTGCCTCCACTTCCTGACAGCTCGGGAGGGAGGCTGTCACGGGGAAAGCCGCGGCCATGAGCTCTTGGCCGGAAAGGAGCTGCGGAGTGTGTCTTCCCTGATGGGCTTGCTGTCTTCCCGCAGAGTTCCACAGGAGGCCATTTCCTTCTCAGCCACCTGAGAGCAGTAACTCTTCTTTATGTGGCGCTTTCAGCCAAAGCTGCTCTTCCTCCACATCTCAGGCCAGCCATGTCTCCGCCCTGGGCCTCAGTTTCCTCATCTACAAAATGGGGTAGTGATGACACCCTCATCATAATTGTTGTGATGACTCAAATACATGCATATATGTAGTGCTCACAGAACGGTGATTGACCTGTAGCCGTGCTGCTGTTATTATTGTTTATGGTTGTTATTATCGTCTCATTGAATCTGATTTTGGTTTTCACAGCATCCTGTGGTTGGTGCTGTTTGCATTCTATTTTCCAGCCCAGGACACTGAGACTCAGAGAGGCTGAAGTAGTGATTGCTAACATTTACTGCAGGCCGTGTGAGGCATGGTTTTCATCTATCATTGATTTGATATTACATCAGTCCTGCAAAATAGGTTGGTTACATTATCGTAATCATCCCCTATTGTAGAGATGAAGAAACAGGTTCAGAGTGGCTAATGTTAGGCGAATCCCTTGGAGATCTTGCTGAGATGCAACCGGACTCAGTAGGCCTGAGGTGGGCGGGGCCTGCAGTTCTGTAATGGACCTGCTCCCAGCCAGTGGCCATGCTGCTGGTCCTCAGACTTCTGTGGAGACAGGAGGGGTTGACCAACATGCCTCAGATTCCAGCTGGGAAGAGCTGAGGCCGGGATTTGAACTCAAACACTCAAGCTCTCCATCCCTTCCCCTTCCTCTCATGCAGCGCAGCCTCTCGTGCTTATTTCCGAAATGAAGGATGACAGTTCGGTTGGCTGCTGGGTGGACAGCGGCATAATGCTTTCAGTCCTGTGTCTTTGCCTGCTAGCAGTGTTAAGGAAACGGAATCATCAGCATTATCGAAACAGCTGTAATGAATAGAGTTCTGGAACCAGGGTTATTTCAGGGCTTTCCATGCAGGTTCTCTGATCCTCACAACACCTTCATGCGGTGGGCTATGTTATCATCCCATTTTGCAGGTGAGGAAATGGAGGAACTTGGCAGGTCCCACTGAGCCCCTAGTAGGGCTAAGCCCAGGGTTAGCCCCAGGTTCTCCTGGCTTTCACCTCTGATCTGCTCAGTGCACTGACTTCCTCACCTGACCGTCAGACCATTGCTTACACTGTCAATGTCATCAGCATCCTTTCCCAGCGGTTAATCACCAGCAAGCTGATACTTCCCTTTTTCATCGGGTGAGCGCACAGCGATTATTCATGTGATCTGAGGCTAATCCTTTTTAAAAAAATTTTTTTTCCAATCTGCTTCCCCTTCTCCTTTTAATCTTTATTATTGAAAGTATTACCCACTGACCTCTTCTAGCCCGCCTCCCCCCCTATCCCAGGCCTTCACCACCCTATTGTCTACATCCAATGGATTACACATACATGCATACAAGTTCTTTGGGTGATCTCTTCCCATACACCCACCTAATCCTTTTTTTTTTAATGGTAAAATATATGTAACATAAAGTTTACCATTTTTAGGAGTACGGTTCAGTGGCATTAAGTACGTTCAGATGGTTGTGCAACCATCACCACTTCCCCATCTCCAGAGCTTTTCTCTCTTCCCCAACTGAAGCTCTGTAGCCAGTGAAGAAATAAACAATTTCCCAGTGCTTCTCCCCCCAGCTCCTGGAAACCATCATTTCTCTTTCTGCTTCTCCCAAATTGACTACTCTGAGCCACATCTAAGTGGAATCACATACTATTTATCCTTCGGTGTCTGGCTTGTCTTCAAGGTTCGTCCTGTAAGTGAGGTGAATTCTTCTGAAATGTGAACTGTCCTTTCCTAGTTGATCTTTCTGACTCTGACTTCCATCCGGCAGGGCACACGTCTAGAAAGACTCTATACCAACAAAAACTCCAAACCTTAAGGACACAAGGGTTCACTTCCCCGTTTTCTTTTCAGAGTCCAGGCTGAACGGAACCCGGGGTGGGGACAGAGGGTGTTTTTTTATTTATTTTTTTATTAGATTCAAGCTGGGCGCTAGGTGGGCGCCATCTCTCTGGTCAGAGGGTGGTTCTGAACCAGCACAGGCCAGGGGAACAGGCCGCCACCCGGAGAGAAATGCAAAGTAGCTAGTTACCTTTCCCCAAAGGTGACCAGTGCGTCAGCAAAAGACGACTTTAACAGCGATGCCCAGATGCCTCCTTGGCGGAGTCACCCTCGAAACATGCCTGATGCTCTGAAACAGAGGATGCACACAGACTGGGAGGAACCTGATGCCTGGGGGGTTGGCTCTCCTGGCCTTCAGCCAAGCTTTGAGGTCCTCTGACCTCCACTTGCTTCACTTACAGAACGAGGGGTAGGCTCAGCTCATCCCTTAAGGCTCTTTCAGGTTGAAACCATTTCGGAGATTTGGTTATTTTTGTTTCATTATGTTCCAAATCATCATTCCACATGTTTTTAGCTTTTCCCAAATTTCTTTAAAAAATGCTTTTTGTTGATTTCTTTAGAGAGAGAGGAAGGGAGAGAAATAGAGAGAGAGAAACATCTATGAGAGAGAAACATCATCGATTGGCTGCCTCCTACATGCCCCCTTGTGGGGATTGAGCCCGAAACCAGGGCATGTGCCCTGACCTGTGACCTCTTGGTTCCGGGGTCGATGCTCAACCGCTGAGCTGCACCAGCTGGGCTCAAATGTCTTTTCTTCCACTCTCTTCTTGGATTTTGACTTTTCCTAGTATCTCCTGTGCTATTTTACTTAGTATATTTAGTGCAATTCACTTTTAAAAATTATACTTATTTGAAATAGAAGCCTTATATAACTCTCTTAAATGGAAATCCAATATACTTTTGAGTATCCAACATGGATTTAAAGGTGGGAAACCACTATTTCTTGAGCTTCAATTCTGCACCAATTTCTGTTGTAAGTATTGTACGTATATTATGTTATTTAATTTTCGCCATGACCCTGTGGGGGTAGTCACTGCCCCGACCTCCATTTTACAGATGGGAAAACTGAGGCTCTGAGAAGTTTCACAACCCAGTGGCGACTTCCTGTAGGCTCCACAGGGTATGAGTTCTAGAGCCACAGCCCACGTTTAAGTGGCTCAAGATTTGAGAACGATGTGTGTGTGTGTGTGTGTGTGTGTGTGTGTGTGTGTGTTGATTAGTATTGCTTTTCCGTTAAAGGGCCAAGAACACGGACTAATCTAGATCTCTATTCATCTTCTGTCAGCAGCCCTGACAGCTTTACGGGCAGAGGCTGATAAGCATCAGTCTATGAGGACGGGAGTGGGTACAACATAAACACACTCCCGCAAGGCTGCAAAGACAGCAAGGGTGCCCAGACGTGGAGAACTCCACGGGGGAGTGTGTGCACGTGCGGTTTTACACGCGGAGCTGGAGGCTGCCTCTCACACGTGTGTGTGTTTGGAAGCTCCTAGGTGCCCCAGGTGCCGCTGCCATTGTGGGGCGGGAAGGAAGGTATTTTTCACAGGATGCGCACTTGCTGGGACAGTTCTGCCTTCGTGGTTGGAGAGGACGCAGACTGTGACTTCTCGTTATGTCCCAGGACTGCAGCAGTGTCATTCCTCATCTCATGGACAGGGCACATGTCACAGAGCTTCCAACCAGCTTCCTGCAAGCAAGCCAGGCAGGGGCCTTGATAATAAAGTGGAGCTCAGGACAATGAAGTGCAATCTGAACCCCGAAAATGCATTTTGTAAGGGTGGTTTTCCCCCAGCTACTGGCAATGACATTCCATTCATTCAGGGCTGCATTGATTCCATTCATTCGGGGTCCTGCATTCACAGCAGAGCCCTAGCTGATTTGTGGTCAGACTGGGCATAGGAGGCACTCAGGCTGTTTTGAAGCCTCCAGTGGAAATCAGCTTGGGGAATGGCAGAAGCCCGCGGAGGCCCAGGCTGCAAGGCTGGCGGGAAAGGCTGAGAGTGGAGTGAAACCTGCTGTTCCCCAGGGCAGGAAGGAACACGGTTGGAAACTTTACAGACACAGATTTACATTTGTACCTACCAGTTAGTTCACCTGAAATGAACAGCCTCATCTCCCTAAACCTCATTTTTCTCATCTGTTGTGTGTGTGTGTGTGTGTGTGTGTGTGTGTGTGTGTGTGTGTGTGTTTAATGTGGTAAAATATCCATAAAACAAAATTCACCATCTTAACTATTTTTAGATGTACAGTTCGGTGCCATAACGTACAGTCACATTTTTGTGTAAATGGGGTTTTGGGTAGGATTAGGTACTTGGACGTCTTTCAGTAAAGTGATAGCTAAGTTTATTATTATCCCTTTGTATTATCTAATAATTATCTCGAGCTTTTCAAACTGTACTGCTTATTCTGGTGAGCAGTGTTTCTTGGGCGAAAGCAGGTGCTAAGCGGTGGGGATACAAAGATGAGGGGAAGGTGTGGGACCTCCCACCTGCCTCAGGGGACGTAAGTCTAACAGGCAAGGTGAATTCTCTAATGTATATATGTATATATATATATATATATATATATATATATATATGCATCTATATATATATGTACATTGTATGTGTTGGTATATATGCGATCCATGTGGAAAAAATATATATGGAAGAATGCTGCCATAAATAACAATCAATAAAACACTAAAGAAACTCGAGGGACAGAGAATGACTTCAAGGGGTGTGCAGCACAAGAGCAGCAAGGTTAGGTAAAGCGTTTGCTTAGGACTATAAAGCACTTTTGCATTCATGGTCTCCTCTGGATGGATTTTAAAAAATTATTCTCACAATTATCTTGTGAGCTAGAACAGGACAGGGATCATGGACTCCCATTTTCTGGTGAGTAAACCGAGGCTTAGAGTAGCTGATGGACCTGCTCCATGTCGCACAGATGGCTGAAACAGGATTAAGAACTCATTTAACAAAACCCAGTGCCCTGACTCCATTTCTTCTAGGGTCACCGTTTAGGCAAACTGCAGTTCTGATCAGTTGGGGGCACGACCAGGCCAGCAGAGGAGGGCAGTTGGGGGCGACCGGATAAAGAGGTGGTGGTGTCAGGTGCACAGGTGAGGGTTTTCCCAAGTGTGATGTGCACACCACCATGATGCAGTGTGACTTTAAGTAGGCCACAGGTGAATACTTCTCAAACTAATAGTTATGCACTTCAGTGTTCATCAGAAACATGAAGCCTGTGGTTTTGTGGATTTCTCAGGCAAATCTAAATGTAAGTGAAGATAGAGCGTCCAGTTTGGCTCAGTGGAGAGAGCGTTGGCCTGTGGATTGGAAAGTCCCGGGTTCGATTCCAGTCAAGGGCATATGCCTGGGTTGTGGGCTCGATCCCCAATAGGGGGTGTGCAGGAGGCAGCCAATCAATGATTCTCATCATTGATGTTTCTATTTCTCTCTCCATCTTCCTTCCTCTCTGAAATCAATAAATATATATATATTTAAACAAGGTAGAGTGTCCAGGTAAGGAGTAATTTTAAGTAACAGAGCAGGTAGTGTGCAGATGGGGCAGTACGTGTGCTGGATGCCAGTGACCGCCGCCAGAAGCCACGGGCCCAGTCGTGTTGATTGGTCCTTTTTTGAAGACTCAGGGCTACAGAGAAGAGGGTGACTCAGCCGGCAGACCCCCCCAGGTGCCCTCAGCTGCTCTAGTGCTGGGTGGTGCAAGTTGACCCAAATGCAGACACGGACTGCGACACTAACAAGCCTCCCGGATCTTGCTTGTCTTTGTAGATTGCTGACTTTGGGCTTTCCAACCTGTACCAGAAGGACAAGTTCTTGCAAACGTTTTGTGGGAGCCCACTCTATGCGTCTCCTGAAATTGTCAATGGGAGGCCTTACCGAGGGCCAGAGGTGAGCAGCTGCCTGTTGTGGATGGCGGGGTGGGTGGCGGGTCTTGGGGGGGAGAAAAGGCCAGAGGGCAAAGAGCTTAATCCAGAAAATACTTTAAAAAGTATCCCAACAAAATAAGCAAAGCAAACTTTTCCTTATCCTACCTAATAAAAGGGTAATATGCTAATTAGACCAGGTCAACCAGCCATTTTCTGGATGTCAACTTCCTTCTGGACAAAGCCATGGTGGCGGGGGCTGAGGCAGAGGCAGTTAGGGGCGAGATCAGGCTGGCAGGGGAGGGCAGTTGGGGGCATTAGGCAGGCAGGTGAATGGTTAGGAGCCAGTGGTCCTGGATTTCGAGAGGGAAGTCCCAGATTAGAGAGGGTGCAGGCCTGACTGAGGGACAATCCCCTATCCCCAACCTCTCATGCACAAATTTCGTGCATCAGGCCTCTAGTATGATTATAAAAGCCATAACATACACAACTTGGGAGAAAAATAGAAAAACCCAGAAAAGCCTAAAAGAGAAAATAAAGTTACCTGCAATCTACCCATAAAAGATAACCAGTTGATATTTTTGTGGCTTTTTAAAGGACCTTTTTTCCAGTGTAAATCTCTGCATTTCAGAAATAATTGAGTCCTGGCTTGTGTGGCTCAGTTGGTTGGGCATTGTTTTGAGCACCTAAAAGTTGTCAGTCCGGGCATGTGCCCGGGTTTCCAGTTCAATACCTGATGGGGAGCGTGCAGGAGGCAACTGATTGATGCTCCACTCTCACACATATTTCTCTCTGTCCCTCTCCCTTCCCTCTCTAAAAATCAATAAAAAAGTCTTAAAAAGTAATTGAGGTCCTTGTATATATAAATGTATGTGTGTGTATATTTATATATATACACACACGTATATATACACATATATACAAAAGGCAATATATATACTGTATATATACACGTATGTATGTGTATATATATATGTATATACACAGTATATATTTTGCCTTTTATTAACTTAACATATTAGGACATATTCTGAATTTGTTATTAAAACAGTTTTTAATGACAACACAAAGTTTCATTGTAGGAATAAACAGCATAATTTACTCACTCCTCAAGATTTAGACAGTCAGATCACTTTCAGTTTTTCCTCATTATAACAAAACAAAAAAACAAACATCAAACCAAAAACCCCTTAGTTCTGGGAATGACTGCCTTTTCACAAATAATTTTTTTTTTCATTTTTTTAAATTAAGGTATTATATGTGTACATATCTTACCAATTCCCCCACGAATAATTTTGATAGCCTGTATTTTTTAATTAAAGAAATACATTTTAATTGTATCTTTGAACTCATGAGCAATGCATGGCTCTACATGCCTAAGGCTTTTTGGGGGCCATGTGCTAGGTGGAAATGTTATTTTAAAAGCGGCTGGCTATTTTTTTGAGTGGCTATTTTCTTTAAAAAAAAAAAAAAAAAAAAAAAAAAAGATGGTTCTTTTTACATAGAAATTTTTATCCACTCAGTATTCTTTAAATAGCAGCTGTTCACTGGGTTGAAATGTTTCCTTCCAAATATTTATCTGCTTGAGAGTGTTTGGGGCCGGGCTGGAGGCGGAAGAGAAGGATGCCAGCAGCCTCTGCCAATGACAGTGCCGAGAAAGTCTTTCTGAAGTCAGGATGCAAGGGAGGAGCACGGGATTCCATTTACAAAACTGCAGAAACTCGACACTGTACATTTATCACCGATAATGAACGCCTCTTTGATCTCGGAGGATCTGTTTCCGAGGTTACAAGCTGGCAGCCTGCGAACCGGCCGGCGAGCGTGCTGTATTTGGCCACGTTTGTTTTTTCTAAAAAAGAAAAACATGTATATATATTGAACAAACATTTGATAGCTGGGAGATTTCCCATATAAGTCTGGTTTCTGACTTCTCTTGAAAAACCAAAGGATCGTTGGTCCCCCAGTTCTCTCTCGCGCCGTTCACGTTTGTTGTCTGCCTGGCTCCTGTAAGCCTTTGGGTTTGCCGCCCGGTCCATTTGAAGGAAGGTACAGGGAGGAATGGGTTCCTGGGTGAGAAGCCAGGAGCCCTATGTCCCAGGCTTAACCTCCGTCACTGGGGCGAGGCCTCTCCAGAAACCATGTAGGCCTTGGTGCCTCAGTAGTCTCATCTGTCAAGTGGGGGTGGGGAGGGTGAAAGTCATCCAGACCCTACCGATTGCACAAAGTTACAATGAGGACCAAAGCAGACAGTCTGTTGGAGAAAGTTCTTTTTCGGGATGTGGGTCGGGACTGCGGGGTCTTGGTTTGAAGTAGAAATGCCCAGCTGCGCTGCATATCGGTTGTCAGGCTGCCATGGCAACCTGCCTGCCAGGTGCTAAACTCAGCTCCGGGGTCGCCGGGGGTGGCTGCTCCCACGCTGTGATGCTAATGGTCTGGGCGGCATCCCGATCGACTTCCCAGCTCCTCACTGTCCTGTCTCTCCGCTCCAGGTGGACAGCTGGGCCCTGGGCGTGTTGCTTTACACCCTGGTCTATGGGACAATGCCCTTCGATGGTTTCGATCACAAAAACCTCATCCGGCAGATCAGCAGCGGAGAGTACCGGGAGCCCACGCAGCCTTCAGGTGCGTGCCCGGGAGGGTCCGGGTGGGGCGGGAGCTGCCCTCGCGCACGCTCCCTGCTTCTGGTTTAGCGTCTGGAAGGGAGTCTCCTGCTTTTCCTCTTTCTTCCCGCCAGGTCTTTGCTTTCTGGCAACGCTGGCTGGTGAGGCCGCGTTCCCCAATGAGAATTTCACAACAAGCCTTCTCCACGGCAGGAAGGCTAGGGGGAGTCCCGGTCACTTGCTGTGTGAACTTGGGCAAACCCCTGACCCTGTTTCGATTCAGTTTCTCCCCTGAAGATTAAAAATTTGGGAAAGGTATTTTTGGCTTCTCCTGGTCCATGTAGACACACAGACCACCCTGCCTAGACTGTAAGTGTCATGAGCGTGGCAGCGGCCCCTTTTCACCACTGTGCCCCCATGGGCACTGATTCATGGTCTGTGGCCGCATCGGGGCTCTGTCCCCTCCCCCACACAACCACGTAACCATGGTGAGCACCCGGGCTGGGTAAAGCTCCGCTGGGGCTGATGTGGGGGCACTCCTTGTGGGCTCTCTGTCTGTGAGGTGCCTCCCCGGGCCTCTCAGTCTGGGAGGGAGCCTGCACTTCTAAGAAGGAGGAAGAAGAAGCTGACAGGCTTTCTTAATGTCTGTGTTAGAAACAAGACAAAGTCCCTTCTGCCATGTCCCGTTGGTCAAAGCCACCGAGGCCATGGGCTCTGCCTCTTGATGGGAGAGTGCCCTGTGTGTGTGGAAAGGGTATGCACAGGGGGCCCTTTTTATACAGTCAACACAGGCACTTCATATGTACACATACATGTTCACACATGGACACACACAGGCGATTTTCATTATTTATGGAGGGACATTCTGTAACGTTGCTGTGAGCACTGGTCAGTGAGTCCCGAGGTGCTGCTTCTCAGTGAGATACAGGGCTCGATTCCTGTGAGCCTCTGAAGTGCCTGTGCTTTTGTCACTGAGCAGTAGGCAACCTTGTTTTAAACAAACCCTGTGTGTTTCTGTTTAAAGATACCGCGCTTAAAATACACTGCTGATTGCTTATCATCAAAGTCAGGGCCAACGGCCCGTGACTCATGCCTGAACAAGCTCACCTGACACACATCACAGCCTTCTCGCCCTCGGGATCACTAGATAGCACCTCAGCACTGCACCTGGGGCCGTTGAAACAGCCACATCTATAGAAGGTGCAAAAATGTGAACAATGTGAAAATAGAGAATAGAGAATAGACTGAAGGGGACACTGGGCGACTCACGCGTGCAGACACAGTGAGCAGAGTGCGTGCCCTCGGTGGGCCTCAGCTGGACACACACATGCGTGTTGGGCAGCTCGGGGTTTTACCTCTCCCTGCTGAACACTAGTGGCCAGGAAAGCACCCTGAGTACTGATGTTCAGGTTACGCATACATTTTAATGAGTAGGTGAATTTGCAAGCACAGGATCTGTGAATAATGAGGATTGACCATTCACGTGTGTAGATGGATAGAGTCATATCTATTTTTTATTTATTTTTTTTTCAATAAGCCAACCTGGTAGGGATTTTTTTCTTTTCATTCTTTTGGGTTTTTTTTTTAGAAATTTCAGGGTGACCTTGATGGCGGTCTTATTTGCCTCAACCAGCTACCTGGGATTCCTGGCACATTGCAGGAGTTCAGGGAATATTTGCGGAATGACTGAATGAACACCGTCCTGTCACTTTTCAGGGTGGGGCTCACCCCTGGCCCCCTTGCCAGCTACTCACTAGCCCACATAAGTGGCCGGGGGAGGGGGCGCCTCCCAGGACGTAATTCAGCCCCCATGGGGAAGCACAGATGATCTTTGAAGTCCGTGTATAAGCTGTGAGAGGCCGCTGGTTCCCTGTGCGGCTTCCCCCTACCTCTCTGGCAGCAGAAATTTGCAAATGGAGTTTGTCAGACAGGCAGCAAGCTGACAGCAGACAGATCAGCTCGCTGATCCGACAGCTCCGCATGCTGTGGTTTCTGTCGGAGAGGGAGAGGAGCTGAGCTATTGGGGTGTGAGCCTCAGGACCTGGCCGAAGCCAGCCATGGGCGTGGCCCCTGCACTTGGCCCCTTCACTGCCCAGCTGTGCCAGGGCTGAGCTCCTCTCCATCCTTTCCCTCTCTGACGAAGAGCTTTTTCTCGCCATCTCGGCCCCACATTTCCTGTCATCGCTACACACTTTCCCGATGACCCTGAGCACTGCATGCGTATGCAAGCCTATGTCCGGAGGACTAAAGAGAGCCATAGGAACCTACAGCTGTGTTCCCTTTCCGTGAAATGACATTCACCTGCTGGGACTGGGTCTGGATTCTTTTCGGGGTACCCGGCCTTGCCCATTTTATAAAGATTAGAGTTGATAGAAAGCTCAGTACAGTAGTTCGTGACATCCCTCCCCTCACATGCAAACACATGCCAGGCTGTGATGGTGAACTGGCCTGTGGTTCTAAGTCTTTTTTATTTTTTTTTATTTTTATTATATTGATTTTTTTACAGAGAGAAAGGGAAAGGGATAGAGAGGTAGAAACATCGATGAGAGAGAAACATCGACCAGCTGCCTCCTGCACACCCCCTACTGGGGATGTGCCCGCAACCAAGGTACATGCCCTTGACCGGAATCGAACCTGGGACCCTTCAGTCTGCAGGCTGACGCTCTACCCACTGAGCCAAACCGGTTTCGGCATGTGGTTCTAAGTCTCAATGAGGTTTTAGAGGTACAGTTTGGAAGGCTTTGGCTAGACTGGGGCTCCGACTGGACTTTTCGGAAACTGAGCGTGTCTCCTTAGTCATCCTGGTCACAAAGCCGGGGGCTCCCATTAAGGCCTCTTCCTTCTTGCCCCGCAGATGCCCGAGGACTCATCCGGTGGATGCTGATGGTGAACCCCGACCGCCGGGCCACCATTGAGGACATCGCGAACCACTGGTGGGTGAACTGGGGCTACAAGAGCAGCGTCTGCGACTGCGACGCCCTCCCCAACTCCGAGTCCCCGCTCCTGGCCCGGATCATCGACTGGCACCACCGCTCCACGGGGCTGCAGGCCGAGGCGGAGGCCAAAATGAAGAGCCTGACGAAGCCAGGGGCCTCGGACGTCATGCTGGAGCGTCAGCGCTCGCTGAAGAAGTCCAAGAAGGAGAACGACTTTGCCCAGTCCGGCCAGGACGCGGTGCCCGAGAGCCCGTCCAAACTGGGCTCCAAGAGGCCCAAAGGGATCCTCAAGAAGCGGAGCAACAGCGAGCATCGCTCTCACAGCACCGGCTTCATCGAGGGCGTGGTCAGTCCGGCCCTGCCCTCTGCCTTCAAGATGGAGCAGGACCCGTGTCGGACTGGCGTGCCCCTCCCGAGCTCCCCCGAGGCGGAGGTGCCAGGCAAGCTTGGCCCCAAACAGTCGGCCACCATGCCCAAGAAAGGCATCTTGAAAAAGACGCAGCAGAGGGAATCGGGTTACTACTCCTCCCCGGAGCGCAGCGAGTCCTCGGAGCTGCTGGACAGCAACGACGGGATGGGCAGCGGCATCCCGTCCCCCAGCCCCCCGGACACGGCCAGGGTGACCGTCCACAGCTTGTCCTGCCGCAGGAAGGGCATCTTGAAACACAGCAGCAAGTACTCCGCGGGCGCCATGGACCCGGCCCTCGCCAGCCCCGAAATGCCCACACTGGAATCCTTGCTGGAGCCCAGCGTCTCCTCCGAGGGCCTCTCCCGGAGCTACAGCCGGCCTTCCAGCGTCATCAGCGACGACAGTGTCCTGTCCAACGACTCCTTTGACTTGCTGGATCTGCAGGAGAACCGCCCCGCCCGCCAGCGCATCCGCAGCTGCGTCTCGGCGGAGAACTTCCTCCAGATCCAGGACTTTGAGGGGCTCCAGAACCGGCCCCGGCCTCAGTACCCGAAGCGGTACCGGAACCGGCTGGGAGACAGCAGCTTCTCCCTCCTCACGGACATGGATGACGTGACTCAGGTCTACAAGAAAGCGCTGGAGATCTGCAACAAACTCAACTAGCTCCCCACCCGGGGTGCAGGGGCGGGTTGGGGGTGGGTACGAGGGAGGAAGGGAAGCAATGACTTGTGCTAACGAGCTGGTTACCTCTTTGCTGGCCACGATGATAGACTGAAAAAGGATCGGTGCCATCTCACTTGGCCAAGGTTGCCAACCTTGCGCCGGCACCTAAAAGGGAGAAGTGGGCTCTCTGCCAGTCCTGTCAACTGCCAGTCAGAATTTGGGTCCTAATTGGCATCAGCTTTATGGTACCTCCTAGAGGCCCAGCTATTCAGTGGTGGGGGAGGGTGGCATTGGCCAGCACTTAGAGGGTGGGGAGGAAGCATATGGAAGAGGGAGCATTTCCCTAGAAGTCATCCAAGTGCTCCTGGAAGAGGCATGAGAGAGATTGGGGACATCTGCTTTGGGTGAGCTCAGAGCTTGCTCCTTCTCTCACATTAGCAAGCGTGGTGTGGTCTGATTGCATGGGGTTGGCAAGTAGATTTCAGCAACCTGAGTTTGAATCGGTGGTTGATTGGTAGTGGCTGCTGGCTGTGCTGGTGTGAGTAGCCCAGGCACATGGGAAGGAGTGCTGTGATCAACTAGTCATGGCTGCCATGGGTATGAGAAGAGGTGCAGTAGCACTCATGCCATCATTGACCTGGTTAAGCCCTGGGAATTAGGTTAAGGTATCCTGTGGGGTCTATGTTATCTCTTAATGCTACCGGAGTGGCACTTGTTCATTTGCTACTCTATCTTGAATGGAAGATAGGGCCTTGGTCAGAGAGAGGATGCTCTGAACTCGGCCAAGGACTTAGAGCCCATGGTGACTTTTTTGGCTTCTTCTCTGATGTCTATCTTGCTCTTCAGCACAACTTCCCAAAGGTGGATGGGAAAAAAAGATGGTGGCATCAAAGGTTAAAACTGGTGTATGACAGATCTTGGGACCCTCTGTGCTTTTTTTTTGCACAGATGACTGGAAACTGACCCAACACCAATAAGGGGGCAACCTGTCAATTTCTATAACATCTCAATATTAACTGGAATGCTGCCTCTTGGGTTCATTCTCATTTGCATGAATGCTCGGAATTGGATGTGACACTGTCTATAGTCTCCAAAGGAGTAACTGGCTCACCCATTGACCCCGTCTAGCTATAGCAGGCGGTTTCCCCATCCACCACGTGTGGAATCCTCAGAAGTAGGTGAGTTTGCTTGTAGGGAGTTAGTGTGTAGGTGGGATATTTGGACGAAGAAAGGAAAGTCAGGCAGAAGGTGTTTCTCCCCCAAAGCTAGGTATTCTGTGTCATGGGTTTGAACTCCTAGGCTTTGGGAGAAAAAAGAATGTTTCATCCATCCAAATGAATAAGGTGTTGAAAGAGCAGGGTGGGTTGGGAGGAAGCATGTGGAAGAGGAGACATTTCCCGGGAAGCCCAGGTGGTTCTGGAGGAGGCAGAGAAGCGGTGTGATAAGACTCTCACCTTGAAAAGACACTCAGATTGCAGGCGACAAGACGTCACTCCCACATCTTCAGGTTCTGGGTTTGAAATTCATGGTCTTATTTTTGCATTTGGGATGACTTCAGATTCTACTGGCCTGGGGGAATTGAAACCCTTGTTTCAAGTTGGCTGACTCCAGGCAGCCACCTAGAGACACAAGGAGGACTAGGTTTTGGAAGTCTTTTTGGGAAATCTAACAGGCAATAATAGCTCCTGGGGAGATGAGAAAGAATTCACCTAAAGCATGAAGAACATTTCATTAGGACAAAGCCACCCTTTCCCTAAGGAGATGGCGGCATTTCTCTCCTTGGCCACCAGCTCTGGGGTTTTGTCTCCTGTGTTCCTTCAGGTCCAGCTGAGTCATGTATTGTGGGAAGCTTCTCAGTTTCCTTGCATTCAATTCCACCTCCTTCCTGAGCTCCAATAAAGGTTCAAAGGGGGAAAAAAAAAAACACACCACTAAAACCTCTGTAGGTGGCAAAGAGTGTGTGGAGGGTGTGTGGGCGCATGGAGGGCATTCTGCAGCCTCTGAGCTCCCTACTCTTTCTTATCTCATTTTCCACAACCTTTTGGGAGTTCCCTTGTCTGCCACACTGCTGGTCCCCATGCATGGCAGCCGGCCTTGTTGGTAGCTGTCAGTATGACTTAGGTATATCACCTACCTACCGTTTGATGTGTTGCTGTTTTTTCCTTTTGCCAAGTGATTACCTCGGTTTAGTATTTTCCAACCTTCTAATCTTGAAATAAAAATGACACTATTCAGAAAAGCTATTCTCCTCCCCTACCCCCCTCAAAGAGAAACACACGTGTATGTTCTCTGTTGTCCGTAAACCCAGACTGGATTGTGACAAAGACAGTCCTCCACCCCGAGAATCTAGGTTGAGTCCTGGTGTGCTGCTAACGAGCTGGTGGCCTTGGGCACCTGCAGAGTTTTTGGAACTAAGTTTCCTCTTCGGTGAGAGCTCGAGGGGTGGGTTAGCTGGTCTCTCAAGCCCTGCCTAGTTCTGACATTCTGCTAGATCCTCTGGTGCTAGATGGGATGTTGACTGCTTTTTAAGGAAAACCCTGGAAGAGAGGGAAAAGCCAGAAAAGCCACTTCCCTGCTTTCTGAGTAAGTCCTACCACCCCTACCTGCCAATCCCTGGCCAAGCAGGTCGTGCTTGATTCGTTTCCACGGAATCACGAGTGAGAGACACAACCCGGTGGACCAGGAAGGAGGTTCAACGTCAGCTCTCCCGGTCCTTCCCTTGCCTCTTGGGCCTTTCAGTGTCTTAGTTTACACATCTGCCAAAGGAGTAGAGTGATCCTTCTTTTTACAGGTAAATTTCAAAGGCATGATCAGTTTTCAGGAAGTGCTTCAAGACCCCAGGGGTAATGAAAAGGCTGAGAACTCACTGAATTCCCATCCCTGTTGTCAGGTGCTGCTGCTTCAGATGACAGGGAGCACTTTTCAGGGTGGGATTCAGGTGAGGCTTGCCCAGGCCTGCTGTCTTGAGTACAAATGTGAATGATCGACTGACTGCTTATTGCCAAACTGGAAATGTTCTGTAGGGATTAACTGGCATGGTATCATTCCTAGAAGAAAATCGAGAGAGAGAGAGAGAGAGAGAGAGAAACTTGACTGCACATTAAAAAAAATAAAAAATCCAAGTTGTGACTTTTATTTAATTTCTATTTTTTTGTTTTGTTTTGGTAATAAAAAGTTGACTTTTTTATTTGAATTTGTCTTTTCTTATTTATTGGTCTGAAAGGCATTTCAAAGGTATTATAATAATATATTGGTGTAATTTAATTGGTGCAACATGCTCGATGGCTCCAGTCAAAATTGGTTTTCACTCATTTGATTGGTTTGAGCCCAGAATAGCCTACAGGGGGAAAGAAAAAAGAAAAAAGGAAAACAGAAAAAAAAAAAAAAAAAAAAATCTGGATAACCACCCAAAGTGTTTGTATTTTCATTGGAAACTGATTTCTGTTTTGTTTTTTTTTGTTTGTTTCTGTTTTTATTTTTAAATTAAATAAATTGCAATGAACTGAACTGAGACTTCGCTTCTTTATTTGCTTGTTTTTCGTTTAGTTAACTAAGTGATAGAATGGGTACAACTGACAGAAAACCATTCAAGCTTAAGCACAAATGGGGGATTTATTCGAAGTTCTCAGAAGGTGGAGAGCAGTTGGCAGTGGAGAGTGGGGTCTTTGAGGACAGGTTCTCTTTTCTGCTCCTCTTTGCATATCAGCTTCATTCTTCCCTTTTTGTAGCCTGGCTTTCCCCTCCCTTGATTTTACGACCCATCCTGGCTTATCAGATAACATTCACATTGACGTGTTCTCATTTCTGGTTCCCAAGGAGACTCCTGACCCAATTCCTTCCACCTGGACTAGAGACAGCATCAGAGGTTAACAGCCACGCTCTGGGCTGAGCCTCAGCTTCCTCTGCCTTCCCCCCTCCTTGGCACCTTCTTCTATTCTAAGGGCAGATACATTCCTACTCTGATTGCTCAGAGTCCAGATCCATGGGCCATGCTTCCCAGTGGTGCAGGCCACTGCTCTGCCTGAAAAAAGTGGCACCCGAGTCCCTTTGTGCCATTCATTGTTCCTTCTGCTCACAGACCCTTCAGGAAGCTCTTGGGAAGAGGGATGAAGAATGAGGGAGATTGGGGCGTTCCTGGAACCCAGTCACAAGACCAAATGACATCATGCCCTGTCCTGGAATCAAACCTTGAGAGTCCTGCTCTGTACGGAAGAGCAGTGTTAGGGGATCCATGCAAGGAAAGTCTTAACTTTCCAAAGAAACGGCAACTTTCACTTTATATTCAAGTTTCCTTGAATGTAAAACTCAACATGGGTGGGAAACCATAGTCCTTCTTTACAGGGCAATATTCACTGACGTTGGACATTTTAAAGGCAATCTGCCTGGCTTGGAAGCTCATTCTTGCTGTGGTCCCTGCCCCTGTTAGCAAATGGGCCTGTCAGTCATTTCCAGGGCAAGGGACTAAGAGGAAGTCTGCTTAAAAATGAGTCCCTTTGGAAAGACATACTTCTGCAGTCACGTAGAGAGACTAGCATGTGCATGGCCTTGGAGCTGGACCCAATGTGACATATAAAGGGTAGTGAGGAATAGAGGGGTGACTGGAGTAGCACAGATGACTTGCTGTCAATGGATAAGTTGGTGAGGTTACTGGGAGTGGTCACTTTAAGGGGGAAATTTGAGAATTAATATTCATTGAGCTTCTACATGGCGCTTACATCAGTCAAGGGAGGTGGCAGAAACTCAACTCAGACCATGTGAGGTAATAAGAAAAATTTACCGCTTCATGTTAGGTCTCAGGCACAGCTGGATCCAGGGGTTCAAGTGATATCATTGGCCTCTTTTCCACTCTCACTAAATGTGGATTTTGTTCTTAGGCAGGCTTTCTCTGCATAGCAGCAAGATACCCGTGTTTCACCGAAAATAAGACATCCTCCGAAAATAAGACCTAGCGCATGGAAAGATAAGACATCCTCTGAAAATAAGACTTAGCGTAACTTTGGGAGAAAAAATCAATATAAGACACTGCCTTATTTTCGGGGAAACAGGGTAGCTCCTGGAAGTAATAGGATTAAAGATCCTGTTAGTGTGTGATCCTGGAGTCAGAGAGAGAATCTTAATATCCCAGTATTTATGTGCCAAGGAAGATTGTGATTGGCTTTGCTGGGATCATGTATTTCCCACTGGCCCAGTCACGGAGTCCAGGTGGAGAGATGCCCTGATTGGCTAGTCTGAATTCTGAGCCCACCCCTGTGGTATACTTGAATGACAGCTCCTTCAGAATTGCACAGTGAGGGAGGGCAGCTCTCAGTAGAAGGGATGCAGAGCCAACAACAACAAAAAAAGTTACATCTTTTGGGCAGCATTTACAAAATAACATTAAATCAGCTCTAACTTTCAGAGTTATTGTGGATATTAAATGTAATAAAGTACCTAATACAGCGCCGGACACATAGGAGATTTAAAATTTATACAGCTAGCATCAGGAAGACACAATATAATGCTATAGAGAAGAAATATATTTGTAAAAGCAGCTATAATATGAGAAAACCCAGCTGAAACTTTTTTTACACACTATAAGGGCTTTATTAGCTCATCTATTTGGAATTCTAGAGAGAGGGTGTGGGATCCCTTAACAGGACCTGCGTGGTTCAGGGCCCACTCAGGGTCCGGTTTCTGGAGGAGGCTGCACACTAAAATGAAGAGAGAGACTGGAAAAGAGTTAATTTGGGAAAATGGGGGGCCAGGCGGGAGTCAACCTCTAGTGGGAAGACTACCCCACTAGGCTCTGGCCTTGTATCCCTTTTATTGAGGCTATGGGATACATCCATTACCCTTAAGCAGGTTTGGGAGACACCCATAGCCTTTAGGCAGGTAATAAGCAGATTATCATATCAGTAAGGATTTACATGATTACAAGATGGGGAAGTTGCCTCAGTTACCATTGTCTCAGTTAGATAGGGAGTGGTTGGCTCTGACCTTTCAGAGCTTCAAGGTTGACCAGCCTTTTACATCTTTCTATTAGTGAGACAATGATTGGTTTCCGGCAAGAGGGTGGATTTCAAGACTACTTGGATCTGGTGGAAGAAACAGATAATAATCAAGTTAATAGCTCCCTTCCCCCTTCAAATTATGAATTGTAATAAATGCTATAAGAATTAACCAGGGAGTGTTATCTCTTGTAGAAAGAGTATTCCGGGAAGGCATCTCTGGAGAGGTGACTTTTGGGCAGAGGTCTGAAGATAAAGAACCAGCTATATGAAGAATGAACGTTCCAGGCAGCAGGCACAGTATCTCTAGAGGCCCTTGGGTCTTCAAAACAGAGATTTACAGGGTTAATTTCTGGTCCAGTGGCATAGGACTACCATGGTCCAGGGATTGTGATTGTTTTGCTAACCAGATGTGGCCGTGTTCTCATGTGGACTGGCTGTAATCATTTAATACTTGGTGTACCCTTAATTACCAATGGCTGCTTCCTTTGACAGGTGGTCCCCAGACGAGAGACATGCCATGACGTGCATATTAAATGAGAATATGTTTCCACTGCCGAAATCCACTGTCAAGTTATTGAAATTTATGGCGAGGATGTTTTTAAGCCACAGAATCTTGCAAAGTTTGGGACATGGATGTGGAGCCGTAGGAAGTGCAGACTAAGGCTTCCAAGTCATAAAACCTGCCCCATGCTATCACAATTGTCTGGTTCTGGTAGGGAGCTGTGTGCAAAATTAGCAATCAATTTAAAAAAAATATATATCTCATTGATTTTTTTTTTACAGAGAGGAAGGGAGGAGGATAGAGAATTAGAAACATTGATGAGAAAGAAAACACCAATCAGCTGCCTCCTGCACACCTCCTACTGGGGATGTGCCCGCAACCAAGGTACATGCTCTTGACTGGAATCGAACCTGGGACCTTTCAGTCCACAGGCCGACGCTCTATCCATTGAGCCAAACCTGTTAGGGCATCAATTTTGTTTTTAAATTGTGACAATCTTTTTCTACTGATGAAGAATTGACACTATCCATTTCTACCTGGCTGGGAATAGCCACTGTTTTTTGATCACCGGTTCCTCACCTGCTCCCCATGCTAGTTTTCATTTGTGACTTTGTCTACATAAACCATGTTATGCCAAAGTAACCAATAAGCCCTGAAATGGCTCGATATGATAAATGGTGTTTCTTACTCTCACCAAGTTCAATGTAGTTTGGGCAGCTCTCTGCGTTGTGTGGTCTCCATGCAGACACTTGGTGATCTGAGCTTCTTCCATCTAGTGGTTCTGCCATCAGAGGGTCCTTCACTTCCAGTTGTGCAGCAGAGAGAGAAAGCACAAGAGCTTTGAAGAATCAGGCCTGGAGGAGATGTATCTCACTTGTGTCCAGATCCCATCAGCCAGAACTCAGTCACCTGACCCCAAGCTAACTTCATGGATAGTCTTCAAGTCTATAGTACTTAAAAAGTGGAAAATAAAATAGAATAAGATGGACACATAACAGTGTCTGGCACAACTGATGTTTGCTTCCCATGGGAAGGTCCCAGCATCCCTAAATATAATTATTGCTAATTTTAACTGAGTTCTTATTGAACTGCAGGCAGTGTGTCTATCTCTTTTAATGCTCCTCATGTGCCCTTTTCTACAGATGAGGAAACTGAGGGTTGGGAATGTACAGCAACTTGCCCAAGTTGCCCAACTGTTAAATGTAGAGTTGGATTCAAGTACAGGCCTGGCTGACTGGCTTTTGAGCCTAAGTTTTTAATTGCTCTGTTGTGCTCCTGAGATGGTCCTTCTTCAAGTTGGGCTCCTTGATCATAAGCCCCATCCTGTTACCATCCCTGTTCATGGAAATGGCATTTTCCTGCAGGAGCTAAGCAGACACCATCAGGAATGAAGACACCGGCCCAAGTCAATGCTCTCTCTAAACAAATATGGAAAGAGCATCTGGCCCCCAGAACCTCAGTGGTTTTATGTTCTAAGATTCAGGCTCCGCAGATGGAATTAATGGAGTTGATTCAGGGTTTGTAGTTCCTGGAATAGGAAGGAGAAGCGAGTCTTCATTCTGAGCACCTGCTATGGTTCAGAACTCAGGCAGTGGTTCTCAACCTGTCTAATGCTGCGACCCTTTAATACAGTTCCTCATGTTGTAGTGACCCCTAACCATAAAATTATTTTCGATGCTACTTCATAACTGTAATTTTGCTACTGTTATGAGTCATAATGTAAATATCTGTGTTTTCTCTTGGCCTTAGGCTCTATAGCAGTGGTTCTCAACTAGCAGGGTCGCCTAAGACCATCGCCTAAGACCATCGGAAAATACAGATATTTACATTACGATTCATAACAGTAGCAAAATTATAGTTATGAAGTAGCAACAAAAATAATTTTATGGTTGGGGGTCACCACACCATGAGGAACTGTATTAAAGGGTTGCGGATTAGAAAGATTGAGAACCACTGCAGAAGGCTAGTAGACCTTGAGTGTCTGGGTTCCTTCTGTCCAAAGCTGTGTATTTACATTCATTCCCCAATAGGGCTCCACATGCTATTTCCTGGGCTGTTGGGTCTCAGGGGACTTTGCTTCTAGAGGGCTAATTGCTCAAAGCCACTGCTTGGAGCCATATGGAAATACAGGATGCCAGGCCCGGCTGCATGACCTGCCTGGGGTCAGGCATTGCAACAGCAACTTCGAACATAAAAAAAGGAAAGTATTGCCACGTCTTCAAAGCCCAGAGCAGGGTGATGGCATGGGCATGGTCCCAAACTAAACTTCATAGGAACATCTCACAGTCAAGAAAGACTGAGGCTGGGGAACAGTTCATTCTGGAGGCAGCTGGAGAAAAGCGGCTCCAAAAATATAGCTCTTCTGAGAAAGTTCTGCAAATTGGAATTTGTGAATCACTGACGCTGAAAAACATCAGATTTAGCAGTGCCGAGGGCATTCCAGAAGTTTCAGGCATCAGGCTTTGGAGTCCAGAAAAAGGAAGTGTGCAAAGCAGAAAGCCAGATGCAGACCTCAGAACTAGGCCCGCTGGTCAGCACCTAAGAGGCCATGGTTGTGGGTTAGTCCCTAGGAAGTACACATGGTCCCTGGCAGCAGTTGATGCTTAGACTGGCTTCTCATGAACACATATATCTGGGCATCATGATGAGGTAAAGAGACATGGGGGGCGGGGGGGCGGCTTTGGAAAAATTGTCTCCCTTTTAGAAAAACACCTCCTAATTGCACGCTCAGGTCCATTGGGGATCCAAAATAGTGAGATAATGTTGCCTTTGTTGAGAAAAGGATTCCAAAGTGGAGGAACAGATTAAAAGAGACCAGTCATCCTCTAAGGTTCCAGTGTAGTTGCACATTGATGCTTTGGTGTTATACCTAAAGCCTTTCCTGCCCTTGCATCTTCCATTCTGACCAATTTACTCATGATTCTGCCACTAAAGCCAATGTCAACCACATTGCTCCTGGCCAATGTTCTGACCCTCAGTGCTTTGTTCTTTCCTGCCGAACTATGTTTGCCTTTTCCTGCCCTTAGAATCTTGCTTACCTTTGTTTTTATCCTCACACTCATTCCTTAAGTGTGAGCACTGATGGATTAGCATGGACCGCTGGATCAGCCTTCACCCTTTACCTACAGTAGGTGACCTTGCTGTCTGACCCAGTGCCTAATAAATAATTGGGAATCATCCTTTCAAGCCAAGGAAAGTCAGGGGTCTTAGTCTAACATAGACGCCTATACCGAGTTCAGAGACCTTATTCTTGGTGCTTGTGATCTTGATCCAGTTGTATTCTCATTTTGGACTTCGTTTTTCTCATCTGCAAAGGGAGGCATTTTCATATTGTGTTCTTAGAATCATGTTAAAGTGTACTCATCTGGTTCAAGGAGAGTGTGTGGGAACATTCATCTGTTCACTCATTTATTTAATCCTATCATTTATTCATCCACTCAAGATTACTTGTGGAGCCCCTCGCATGTTCCAGCCTTTTCTTCATGTCAGGGAGGGAGAAGTAACTAACTCCCAACAGATTTTCTTCATCCTCCTCTTGCTCATTCTCCAAACCTTCATGTTCATGATCATGTGGGAAAGGCCCAGATAGTGACATCTTCAGGATGCCTCCTTACACCCTCGTGGAGCATCTGAGTGGTTAAGAGAGAAGTTAGGACCCCCTTCCTTATTAAAACAAATGCCAATACTCCTGGGAGCAACCACACATTAAACCATTATCAGGTCAATCTTAGCCAGCCATTAATGTTTCAGAAGAGCTTTATTTTAAAAAATATAGTTTTATTGATTTTAGAGAGAGAGAGAGGTAGAGAGATAGAAACATCATTGATGAGAGAAAGTCATTGATCAGCTGCCTTCTGCATGGCTGCTACTAGGAATCGAGCCCACTATCCAGGCATATAACCTTGATCAGAATCAAACCTAGGACCCTTCAGTCCACAGGCCAAAGCTCTATCCTCTGAGCCAAACCAGCTAGGGCCAGAAGAGGTTTATTAAGTGTTAGTTGAGAGTAAGAAAGGAGAACAACATAGGCCCCTTGGAAAATGGGCCAGGATGAGAAAGCAGAGTCATTCTCACAGGAAAGGCAGAAAGGACAGACTCTGAACTTTGGTCTCAAGCTAAGCCACTTAAATATGTCTCCTTCCTTCTTTGGTGAAATGTCATAATAATAACAAAATTGAGTGAGGTTCTGTAGGTTATAGTCCCTCCTCCAACTCACTTTTCCTAGAAGCTGCCGCTCAATAGGCCCTGGAGGTAAACAGTAATACTGCTGAGGAAATGGATGCTTGGAGAGAGGAAGTCACGGGCTCCCGTCCTCCAGCTGAGAAGTGCGTGGCCTGAATCTGAACTCAGGCCACCTGACTCCAGGGCTTCCGATTCTAATTCAGCTCTGTCATCTAAGCACGGGAAGTGGATTGCTGTGACCGAATAATCTCTGTCTTCATTCCTCATGCCGTCCATTAAGCATTCGCACGTGCAGCCCCTCCACTGAGCACCAAGCTTTTGTGCCAAAGGTCATCTGGGTCCTTGCATGTCATCCAGATGTTTGCTGCCAATCCCGGAGACGGGTTCTTCTTCGTGGAGGGTTGATTGGAATGAAAGTGAAATGCAAGTCTGGCCAACTACCGCCTGGAAGACCAAGAAATGACAAATGAACACACAGATGTTCTCATCTGAACCTTCTGCACTACATCTGGGCAACTGCATTAGAAAGAAATGCCTCTGCAGGAGAAGCAGGAGTTAAAATGATATCCCATTGCTAAGTCTGCTCTGGGAAGCAACAGGCAGCGGATTTGCAGGGTGAGGGAGCAGGGCTGTCGCTAAGAGAGGCAGCAGCCGGCCTTGCATGAAGGCTAGAACGGGTTAATGAAATAAACCCATTTCCTGCTTCTCCATGATTTATATTTCTAAGCCTGCACTACATAGTAATTCAATAAAGCTGAAATGGCAGGAATGTCTGGCAGATTTTTTGGGAATATGATACTTGGCGCACTGTGGTGGTTCAATGTTAGAATCCGGGTAAGTGAGATACAAAGGGGCATCAGAAACAACCTCTCCGCTGCCTCCTCTCCCCCACCCCCATTTAGTCTGTTCTGCCTCAGTCCATCCCACTCCTCCTTAACTTTCTTCATGTCTACATAATAGGTGACTTAATGAAGGCTGCCTAAAGCTGCAGTCTATTGGAGAACAATGAGGTGTTTATTGCCCATCAATTATGGTTCTCACAATTAGGAAGTTTATGCTTCAGTTCACCGTTTTGCTTTTTTCACTCAATGTAATAAGAGACCTTACCACCGATCCCCTAGTAATCTTGAGGTATATCCTTATGGCCATTTTCCTGTTAGGGCCCTAGGGACTGTTTGAAACCTTTTTCTTGTGTGTGTATGTGAGACAGAGAGGAAGAAGATGGAGGAAGGAAGAGAGGGAGGGAGACAAATAAATGCATTAATATTTGTAGGAGAACTGCTTATTCCTTATTTTAGTTTTAATTTTATTAGCTTTTTTTTTTTTTTTTTTTAAACTGCTATACGATTTCAGAGAGTGAGAGAGAATCATTGATTGGCTGCCTCCTGCATACCCCACCCTGAGCATCAAGCCCACAACCCAGCATGAGCCCCGATTGGGAATCAAACCATGTCCTCCTGGTTCAGAGGTCAGTGTTCAACTACTGAGCCACACTGGACAAGCCTAGTAGCTTTTAAAAAAATATATCTACTCCTTGCCACCTAGAATTCTATTCTTTTTGCTTGCTTGCATCACTTGATTTGGGGAACTGCCCCTCCCCATGCAATGGGACTCCAGTGGGCATCTCCTCGCTGTAATTACCTTCTGCCCTGCAGGGCCGAGATCTCCACCCACTCTAACTAGTTGCATTTCTCTTTCTCCTGGACCCAAAGATTGGCCCCAGGGTCCCTCCAAAACCCAAACAGGGCCCATCAGTCCCACGTGGGTGGCCGCTGTGGATGTTGGGGGCAAGGGGTTTGTGCCCTTCCTCTTTCTCTTCTTTGTGGAATTACCAGGAGGAGGATGCAAACCTAGAGATACTGATGGTGGCCTGTTTCAGTACCAAGTGATAAGAAAGGTGGCCTGAGAAGGAAGCCATGAGAGAGAAAAGCAGAACTAGGGAAGGAAATGAAATGGGTACTGTGGCATCATTTGAACCTTGGGGTCCAGCTGTCCCTAAAGTAAATGCTAACCCGAGACATCGCCATTTATGAGTTAGTACCTTCTGTGGGGGTTTAAGTAGTTGGATTTTGGTGTCTGTCACTTGTAACGGAGGGATTCTTTTTTTAAAAAATATATCTTATTGATTCTCCACAGAGAGAAAGAGAGAGGGATAGAGAGGCAGAAACATCGATGAGAGAGAAACATCGATCAGCTGCCTCTTGCATCATTCCTACTGGGGATGTGCCCTCAATAAAGGTATATACCCTTGACCGGAATCGAATCTGGGACCTTTCAGTCTGTAGGCCGATGCTCTATCCACTGAGCTAAACTGGTTTTGGCGCAATGGAGGGATTCTTGACTGACAGTTTCTGAGAATAACAAGGGATAAAACGCCAACCAAAACTCAGTGGTTACAGTGAAGATCAAGACACATGGTTCATGGTCCAAGGGGCTGCCATTTCAATGGCTACATCAGTTCAGGGTTCTTAGCTTCCAACACAAGATACAAGTTCTGGCTCTTCTATGCAGAAATAGAAATGATGGAAGGCTATTTGGTGAGCACCAAACCTTTAGGAGGGTCAGACGGTGAGATTACAGGTGCAGAAACAGAATTGTGCTGTAGAACTTACCAGGCAGAGACATAATCAGGCCAGCCCTAGTGGTCACAGATGTAGTTTTTGGGTTGGAACGGCCTGTGATAATTGGGATATCTGCCACCACGCTCCCCCCTTATTGCTAGGGGTCTTTGGCTGCACCTTCTTGCCTCTGAGAAGTGCGCTAGGCTGGAGGATGGAGTTTCTACTTTACAATGCCAGGCACTGTACTAGGCCAGTGGTCGGCAAACTCATGAATCAACAGAGCCAAATATCAACAATACAACGATTGAAATTTCTTTTTGAGAGCCACATTTTTTAAACTTAAATTCTCCTAATGCCACTTCTTCAAAATAGACTTGCCCAGGCCGTGGTATTTTGTGGGAGAGCCATGCTCAAGGGGCCAATGAGCCTCATGTGGCTCGTGAGCTGCAGTTTGCCGACCACGGTACTAGGCAATTGACTCACAACAATGGTTGACTTACTCTATTCCACGTGTGAATAATCTGAGGCTTGGTGAGATTACGTAACTTGCTTGAGGCCACACAGCTGGTTAAGGTATTAATGCAGGTCTGTTGGCCTCCAGGGTCATGATTTCTTCCACTGGATTGTGGAGCTCAGGCATAAGGAAGGCCAGATTGGAGAAGGTGGGGGGGTGTGAGGGAAATGAGGAAGAGGCTGCTGGGTGGGTTATTTGGTGATGGCAGGCAGGAACGGAGGAGAATTCAGGTGCAGGGACCCTCTGGGAAGCATAAGGCCCGTGGGCAGGGATCCCAGAGTGCCATCTGGAGTTCCATAAAGTCCCAAAGCAGCTTTATCGCCGTGAAATCAGGAGAGCAGGCCTGTGCTGGGCTGGAGCCTCTTGGGAGGCATGACAGCCTGGAGCTTTGGAAGCAAGGCCCACACGTCTGACTGTGCAGCAGATGGGAAGGTAAAAGCACATGTGGCCGTGGGCGCAGCCAGCACACGCTGTCCCCTAACAGAGCTGTCAGATGTCTACGAAGCTTCTCACTCGCCTGCCTGTACTTCCCACTCCCTCTAGCCTCCTCCTCCCTCTCCCTCCTTTGCTTTCATTGCTTCTTGCTTTGGCTTTAGCTTTCTCTAGTTCCCTCCGCCTCCTCCCAGGGCTGGGGATGCATTTTCACTTTGATGATCTTTAGGTCTCTCGAATGCCAGGCCTTTAAATCAAAATCACTTCCTTCTGACCCAGCAAAACCCATTGCCCATGTTGCTTAAGGGCACTAGATGGGCAGGATGGAAACCCAGGGCGAGAGGCCTTGCTATCTGCCTCGCCTCCCGCTGGCCCTCCTTCTGCCCCCAGCTGGTGTCTCAGCCACTCTCAGTGTCAGGCCTGCGTTCACAGCCATGGCCCTGGTTTTCACCCTCATCATCTCTCACAAGCTGATCTCCCTGATTCTTCACTCCTTCCTCTCAGTGACACCCGAGTCTTTCTAAAACGCAGATTAAACCTTCCTTCAAAACATTTTCTAGGTGAGAGCAACAATCTTAGCTCGGAGAAAAATCTGAGGCTTTGCAGGGTGGCTTTGGGGAGGAGGGTGGGCATACTTATAGCCCAACATGATTCCAGCCCTATTGGCAAAAAGACTTTATAAGTGTCATATAGTAGGTTAGAATCCATTTACCTCAAGAGAGGGAAATTACCTTGGTAAATTACCAGAAAGGCTCTGTATAATCACAGGAACCCTTAAACCAGCAACAGAAGGCAGAAAGGAAAGTCAGAAACTTCTTAGCACCTGGAGGATTCAATGGCTATTGCCGGCTTTAAGGCTGAGGGGCCACAGGTGAAGGAAATGGGAACCTCAGTCCTATAGCTGCAAGGAACTGAATTCCGCCAACACTCTGAGTGAGCTCGGAGGTGAGCTCTTCCCCAGAGCTTCCAGAAAGAAAGGAAGCTCTGTTGGCACCTTGGTTTCGGCCTCGTGAAGCAGTCCCAGAAGCAGAGTTCAACCAGGTCAAGCCAGACGTCTGAACCTCAGAGCTGTGAGATAACAAGCGGGTGTTGTTTCTTAAGCTTCTAAATGTGTGGTTGCACATTATCATCATTCGTCCCTGCAAAGACTCTCTCCGTTTTATTCCCCTCCCCCCTGTTTCCTAAGCCTGTGACTATTCTCTCTCCCTACAATAGGTAGGTCCTCATCCTAACGTGAGATAGATGTCCTTCAGTATAGGTGTGGCTTTGTGAATATTCACAATGTGTGTTTTTAATTTTCACAAGTGGTATTGTGCCATAAACCTTATTCTTTCCTCATTTTCTCACTCTATACTATGTTTTGTTTTGTTGTCTTAAACACACACACACACACACACACACACACACACAAATATTATTAACAGTAAAGCTACTGAGTGAAGTTTGAGATTTCTCTGCAAAATTTTGGTGTTCTTATTGTGGTTCTCAGACTCTATCCCACTAAAGATAAACAGTTAGGATATTGTGTTCAAAAGTTTGTTTTCAATTTTGAGGTTTGCCTTTTCTGCCCTCTTTTTGGTTTAATTTATTTTTTGAGTATGCAACACACATCGTTCAAAAGATGAAACTAAATTAAAAACTCCACTCAGAGATATTGCCCTTCCATCCCTATTCCTCCATCCCATTTCTGGCCCCCTTGTTCGTAAGAGTAACCATTATTATTTATTTCTGGTTGGTCTTTGTACTGGTTGTTTCTGGGAGGTACAAAAATAAACATATACATATATGTACATATATTCTTCTTTCTCTTTCTTATTATGCAAAATGTAGTACCTATATAAATAAGCATACTACACCTTGTTTTCCTTTCATTTAATAATATATCCTGGAGTTACCTCCAATCAGTATACAGAGCTCTTCTTCAATGTCCCTCAGTTGTACAGTATTCCATTGTGACAGTGCACAATCATATCCTCAACCCCCTTCCTACTGCTGGAAATTTAGGGTGCTTCTGTTCTTTTATTATTACAGACAATGCCACAGTCAACCACCCTGCACATGTGCTGTATTTAAGGGGTTCATTTCCAATGTGGATTCCTAGAAATAGACTTATAGGATCAAAGGACAAATGCTACATTCCTTTATGCTAAATTTTCAAATTCCTTCTGCCAGGAGTGGAGCATTGATGGGATGTAAAATATGAGATGCCAGTTAATCACAGTCCTGCCAAGCATGAAACCAAAAAAAAATAAAAATCAATATGTTTTTATTGATTTCAGAGATGAGGGAGAGGGAGAGGGAGTGGGAGAAGGAGAGAAAGAGAGAGAGAGAGAGAGAGAGAGAGAGAGAGAGAGAGAGAGAGAGGGAGAGAGAGAGAGAGAAAATAATGATGAGAGAGAATTATTGATTGATTCTCCCACATGCTCCCCAATGGGAATCAAGCCACAATCTGGGCATATGCCCTTATGGGAATTGAATCATGATGTCCTGGGTTCATGGGTTGACACTCAATCACTGAACCACACTGGCCTGGCAAATTTTTATATTTTTAACAATCTAATAGATGTGAAACAGCTTATCAGTATAGATTTACTTTGCATTGTTTCTTTTTATGAGTTAGGTTTTAGATCTTTTCATGTGTTTCTGGCTGTTTGCTCATTTTGTGTGTTAACACTGCACCTTTGGAATTTACCCACGATGTGTAGTTTGTTGCTTCTGCTGCATTGTATCCTAGAGGCTTCATTCATTATAGTTAACTGTGTTACTTCCCCTGGCTATGCCCATTACCATAAACATGGGCTATATGTATCCAGCAGGACACACACACACACACACACACACACACATTTAATTTCACTCAGGGCTGACAGGTTGCTTTCTGAAATGTCTGTAACCATTCACCTTTCCACCAACATGGCATAGAGTATTCACTTTTGAATTGACTCATTTTACAGATAAGGCAAGGAAGCCTGGATGGGGTCACAAAGTTTGCCAGTAAGAGTCAGGATTTGAACTCTGGTCCTTTAAATCCATATTGATCATTATTAACTAATGCCTTAGCCCATACAAATGAATGAATTCAACAACCACTTATGGAGTACTTATCGCATGGCAAGAAAGGTACTGGGCACAGCAGATACACAGAAGAGGTTATATAATCTTGGAGGGGAGATCAGCAGATGAGCACATGGCGGTGGTCCGTATTTACATACATCCATCTCCCGTGCCCATGAGTCATGCGGATGGTCTGTCTGATCTGGCCACTCCAGCCTTCCTCCTCTTGCCCAAGTCTGAGCATATGAACTAGTCTGGTGGTTTTGTTCTGCTTTCTCCAATCTCCCTGCTGGTCACACGCTCATTTTAAGAGGCTCTATGTGAATGTTTCTCTATCTAGAAAGGTTGGCCAACTAGTCTGCCACAGTAAGAAAGTCTTTAGCAAGTTCCACCCGCACACAGTTAGAAAAAACTGTTTGTGTGGGCACATCTTCCTCTGATGGCATCCTCAGGACTGTGATGTTAGGAAAACTGAGTGTTTTCTTTTATAGTCTTGTCCAGGTTGGCTTTCATTATCCCACTTTCATCAAAAGCAACGAGGTTGTGCTGGGACCATTTTTCTTATTTCTCTTCTTCCCATGTTTTGAAAGATATTTTCTTCTCAACAAACTATTTCTTAAATAATAACGGATATTCTTTTCCTGCTACTTATGATTCAGACATATATGTCTGCTTATGTAATAAAATTGCCTTTAGGAATTTTATGGATGGCCAATCACAGATTCTGATCAGCATCTGGGAAACAGAGTTGGCGGACTTGGTCTTCAGAATGGGACCCACATTCTTAGACCTTTTCTGGTTCCATATTTCTGATTCTGCCTATCTATCTATCTATCTATCTATCTATCTATCTAACTATCATCTATCACCTATCTGTCTATTTCAGGAATTCCTTTGATATCACCTATGATTTATTATCAAATAAATTCAGCACTCAGTTGATGGAATCTCATACAAACGCAGTATATGATCATGGCTAAAAGTCTGGGCTGTGAAGTCAAGCTACCTATCTTTGATTCCCAGACATTCTCCTTGCCCCTTGCTGGCTGTGACCTTGGGCAGGTTACTTAACTTCCTTAGACCTCTGTTTATCTACCTGAGGTTTATCCCCAATACAGGTTCCTCTTCTGGGGCTGTTGTGAGACTTAAGAGAGATCATAAGTGAAAAGTGCCTGGTAGCACACAATATACATGCTACCTTGTGATGATGATGATGATGATGATGATGATGATGATGATGAAAATGCCTCTAGAAGCTGTTTTAATTTTTACCTTTGTTGCTGCTCTCGCCACAATCATGTAATTTGTATTTCCAAGCTGTCCATTGGATTCTCCAAACTTCATACTGCTTGTGTCCTTGAAAATTTTGGGGTCTTTGGTTTTCACATTTTACCACAGATTATTCAATGAGTTGGACATTTATGGCTTTGGTATAGATCAGTGGTTTACAATTGGGATGATCCTCTCCCCCACACCCAGGGGACATTTGTCAAGGTCTAGAGACATTTTGGGAACCACTAGTCTATTCCCTGCATATTACCGGGGGAACAGATCCAACAAAGGAGAGGTGGATGCACACACAGCAAAGTCGGGTGATGGAGGGAAGATGCCTTTCAGTCACACCTGGAACTTGGATCATTAGCCAGAGAGGGTAGAGCCACCGCAAGCCCATAGAATGTTAGAAAATTAAAATCCCCAGACAAAGGAATTCTCTCTTCTGGTTCCTCTCTTGTTCCTTCTGCTTTGCTTCTGCTTCCTTGCATTCACTGTGTTCCCTCCATACCCATGTGGTCCTAGAAGTCGTATGACCCACAGCCCTTCAGATCTCACACACAATGACTGATAGACTGGAGCTGGAACACATGCTAAGGTAGCCTGATGCTGGACTGGACTGTGCAAATATGGAATGGAACCTCTGGGCGTTGGCTTTCATCCTGGCTCTGCTAAGGACACAGCTACACTTCTCCCATGTGGGACTGGAAACTCAGGGATTTAAAGCCACACAAATAAATGCCACTATTCCTCCGTGTGGGTCTCACAAAATTCCTTTTCTCTTGACATCGCAAGAAGCCTACTTCCCCCAGCAACAGGTGGGAACACAGAGAGCTCCCCACCAATAACTATCGGGGCCCTCATGTTTCTCACCGCCTCCTGTCCTGTTCCTGTGGTTTATTGTGCAAACATGCCAATCTTCTTCAGGCTCCTCAAACATGCCAAGCTCATTCCCAGCTCAGAGTCTTTGGGTGTGCCCTTCCCTCTATGTGGAGAACTCTGGCTTCTCCTGATGACTTAATTCTCACTTCCAAGGGTACTACCTTTCATCGGCTTATCTTCTTCTCCCTCGTCCAAACTCCTCTCTACCACCTCACTCTGTGTGATAATATTTATCATTACCTGAAATTTTCTGAAAAAACTTCATTGCCTCTTTTCCAAGAGGATGAAAATTCCATGAGGGCCGATATGTCTTCTGCCTAAGTTACTCATGTTGTAGCTCCGGTAGCACGGAGCTACAGTAGTTGGTGCTCAAGAAAATCTCCTGAAAGAGAAAATGACCACGGTAATGACAGTGTTGGTGATTGGGACTCATTAATCTACTCCTTCTGGACTTCTTTTCGGACCCGCCTCAGCTTCAGAGCCCCTCCCTGTGTCTTGCTGTGTCTTGAGGACAGTAGGGTGTGCAGGGCTTGAGGATGGAGACAGTTCAGGAAGGCAGGGCCCTTGGGAGAGAATGACATGAAGCAGCACAGTTTTCTTGGCCTGAGGCCTGAGGCGCTGGAGTGAGTTTACAGAAAGCTATCCAGGTATGACTGCTTGCTATTGCACATTTACGTTATCCCTCAACGTTGGATGGGATCTGTTGCAATGCCTCTTATTGAATTTGCAAAGAACTTTTCAAATTGTTTTTTATTAGCTATTATGGACCTGGCAGGGGTGCACCTGCATGAAAAATGGAACAGTTACGTTCTGTGGAACTGGAATGCTTTCATTCTCAGATGTCTGGGTTTATCTCCTCTGCTGGTTTTATAAATGTCAAAGAACAACATTTCCAGGGCAGTGTTCGACTCTTCCCTGGACTGGGGGTACTGGAGGTTAGATGTGAGGGTGAAGTCTCAGAATCCAACCAGCAGGCTCTAGAGGAGCTCTCGAGAGAATTCTACCCACAGTTTCTGAGGCTCGGTTGGCCTTCTTCAGGGTCTCTGTGTTCCTGCGTGTCATTGTGTTAGCTCTACGTCTTGTCCTGGCAGCTGCCATTTGTCTTCAGCATTGGACTCTGAGCTTTCTGAGGTCAGAGACTACCTCTGAGTCATCTTTTTGTCCTTAACACTGGCACTGCTGTGTGTAAGTGCTTAATCAATGTTTCTTGAGTGCAAATAGAATGAGAGTAAGTGAATACTTGAGACCTTCCTAGTGTAGACTCACATCATAAGCCAGATCACCTATTGACAGAGATTGAGTCTTCCTTCTGTTCATGGGCTGTGATCTACTTGGGTCCTTCTCCTTTTTATTCACACCCCTTTCCCCATGCCAGCGTGGCCATGAACAGGAAGAAGAGCCCAACCTACCAATGGCAAACTTGTGGATCTCTTCCTGACACCAAAACCCCCAGCCCAGGTCACAGGGATAAAGATGTTCTGTTGTTAACTGGCTGTCAGTCAACTCCTTATATGTTACAGTGCTGCAATATAATTTTAGGAATGTCAGAAAACACATTTCTGAAATAATAGAAACTGTAAAGATGTGTTATGTGTGTAATATATATTTCTTGTAGAATAGTTAATAAATATGAACAAAAGGAAGTAAATGGAAATCACCAACCAGAATTAGTCACCATTACTTACCTAGGATTTGAAAATATTTATAGATATACGATAGAAATAAATTACATATAAGCCTGTAAGTGATTTTTACAAACATGGAATCAAATTACACTACAAACTGTTAATAGCTAATATTTATAGAGGAACTTCTATGTGCAGGAGTTATTCCAATGTCTTACACATTCTAATTTAATCCTCATAATAACACTATGAGGTAGGAATTAACATGGTCATGCCCAATTTAGAGATGAGAAAACTGAGTCCCATGGAGGTTACAGAAGGTGGTCCAGCAGTGAGTGCTGAAGCCAGTATTTGAATGAGGCAGTTTGATTCCAAACTATTTTTCATTTAGCAATAGATAGGAATAGCTTGCCATTCTAATATTTTTCTATAGATTTTGCTGCAAAGTTTTCTAATGCACCACAATTCAGGCTGGTAGACAGATTTCAAACCATGTGCCAAATTTAAAAAAAGGAAGAAAAAAACAGAAACTCATGACCAGTTTCATTCCAAACTCTGAAAGCGAGCTAAAATGTTCCTGGATTAGATTACTAGGGCTGCTCTAACAGGACACCACAAACCAAGTGGCTACATGCAGAGTTTATTGCCTCACAGATCTGGAGGCCAGAAGCCCCAAACTGAGGTGTCATCAGGGTTGGTTCTTTCTTCTTCTCCTTCTCCTTCTCCCTCTCCCTCTCCCTCTCCCTCTCCCTCTCCTTCTCCCTCTCCCTCTCCCTCTCCCTCTCCCTCTCCCTCTCCCTCTCCCTCTCCCTCTCCCTCTCCCTCTCCCTCTCCCTCTCCCTCTCCCTCTCCCTCTCCCTCTCCCTCTCCTTCTCCTCCTCTTCTTCCTCCTCCTCTTCTTCCTCCTCCTTCTCCTTCTCTTCCTCTTCCTCCTCCTCCCCCTCCTCCTCCTTCTCCTCCTCCTCCTCCTCCTTCTTCTCTTCCTCCAACTTCTTTTAAAATATGTTTTTATTGATTTCAGAAAGAGGAAGGGAAAGAGAGAGATAGAAACATCAATGATGAGAGAGAATCAATAATTAGCTGCCTCCAGGACGCCCTCTACTAGGGATCAAGCCAGCAACCAGGGCATGTGCCCTGACCAGGAAATTGAACTGTGACTTCCTGATTCACAGGTCGATGCTCAACTACTGAGCCACACTGGGCTGAGTGGGGTGGTTTCTTCTGAGGGCTGTGAACAAAGGATCTTCCCCAGACCTCTCTCCTTGGCTTGTAGATGGCCATCTTCTCTGTCGCTTCACATTATCTTCTCTCTTTATATTTGTCTGTGTATCCAAATTTCCCTGTTTTTTTAAAAAACATATTTTATTGATTTTTTTTTACAGAGAGGAAGAGAGAGGGATAGAGAGCTAGAAGCATCGATGAGAGAGAAACATCAACCAGCTGTCTCTTGCACACCCCCTACTGGGGCTGTGCCCACAAGCAATGTACATGCCCTTAACCGGAATCGAACCTGGGACCTTTCAGTCCGCAGACTGTTGTTCTATCCATTGAGCCAAACCGGTATCGGCAAACTTCCCTGTTTTATAAAGTCACTAGTCATTCTGAATTAGGGTCTACCCTGACAACTTCATTTTAATCTGAGTACCTAGCTCTATAAAGACTATCTCCAAATAACATCACACTACAGGCCCGGTGCACAAAAATTTGTGTACTGGGAGGGTGTCTCTCAGCCTGGCTTGCACCCTCTCACAGTCGGAGACCCCTCATGGGGTGTCTGACTAAGGTGTTAGGCCTGCTCCCCACTCCCTGCTCCGTAAGCCATTAGTTGAACATCCTTAGTGCTGCTGAGGCCGCTGGAGAGGCTCCAGGCACCATCGCTGCACTGGCCAGCCATGAGCTGGCTTCTAGCAGAGTGAGCTCCCTGGTGGGAGTGCACTGACCACCAGGGGGCAGCTCCTGCATTGAGCATCTGCCCCCTGGTGGTCAGTGTGTGTCATAGCGACTGGTCGTTCCAGGTAGGTGGTTTGCCATTAGGGTCAATTTGCATATTGCCCTTTTTTTATATAGGATTCTGAGGTACTAGATGTTTGGCCTCCAACATAATTTTTTTGGGGTGGGGTGGGGTGGCACAATTCATTCCATAATAATTCCTAATCATCACCATAAAGACATTAGTTCATGTAATTTCTTTTTTATTTGTCCTGATAGAAGTGCTGATGTTTTGCAATTGTAACCTGCTGTGCAAAAAATTATGACATATATTAAAGACTTAGAAAATTAGTGAATATAGCCAAAAGTCGTATGAATTTCTAGGTAAAAGAATTAGAATATTTCTAAGGCCTTTGATGTTCATTACCAAATTTCCTTCTGAAGGACTGACCCCTGACCCAGAATGTTCTCACGGGCTGCAATTTTGTTTTATTACTTTCGTTTACTGGGCCATGCCTGGCATCTATTGTATTAATGCACACTACACATTTCAATGTAAAACACAGTTACTTCATTGTGCTTCATTTTTTTAAAGCAGGAGTATGTCTCAAATATTGCATGAGACACACGTATACTGAAAAATGACTCAATGTTTGTCTGAAATTCAAATTTAACCAAGCACCCCATGTTCTTATTTGCTAAATTGGACAACCCTATCCATTTGCCCAGTGGGAATAAACAATCCTCTGTCCTGATCATAAAATGATCACCATGACCACACATGACAGGTGCCACTAGTCCAGTGTGTGGCATGGAGTAGGCTCTCTCCAAGAGTTAATTAAAATTGTAATGGCCCGGCTGGTGTGGCTTGGTGGCTGAACATTGACCTATGAACCAGGAAGTCATGGTTCAATTCCTGGTCAGGGCACATGCCCAAGTTGTGGGTTTGATCCCCAGTGTGGGACATACAGGAGGCAGCCGATCAATGATTCTCTCTCATCATTGATGTTTCTATCTCTCTCTCCCTTTTCCTTCCTCTCTGAAATCAATAAAAATACAAAAATAATAAAATGAAATAGCAATGGATTTCTCTCTGTGCTTACCATTGCAGGGCCACTACCATTTTTATTTGAGCATCTGTGAAATCTCAGACATTTTAGTGATGTTATTTCTAATCTTCACAACCAAGCCTGGGGACCCTCAGAACACACTGGGGAATCTGATGGTGGTTGGAGCTTCCTGACAGTGCGGAGATGGGGCCAGAGAAATTCTGCTCTTTACCGGCACTGGGAAGAGGGGAAAATTGTGGCTAAAATGACAAATCCTCTTCGTTAAGGGCGGTGGGATAAGGTTCATGGTGGGGGAAAGTCCGGTCCCACAGGACATTCTTGTGGGCCAGTTGTCAGGGATGATGGTAATTGGAGAGGGACCTTAGATCTTATCATTCTTCTGGCTGTGTCAGTCCAGGACCGATTGGGGTGGGGAGGCCTTGGGTATGTGTTGTGGTGTGGAGAGAAGTCTTTCTCCAGTCCTGACCAGCTCCTTCATGAATCTCAATGCAAAACCTCCGCCATGCCAAGTGTTCGAGAGGCAGTGTAGAGAGATGGTTAAGAGCATAGACTCTCACAGAAACCGGTGTGGCTCAATGGATAGAGCATCAGCCTACGGACTGAAGGGTCCCAGGTTTGATTCCGGTCAGGGGCATGTACCTTGGTTGAGGGCACATTCCCAGTAGGGGGTGTGCAGGAAGCAGCTGGTTGATGTTTCTCTCTCATTGATGTCTCTAGCTCTCTATCCCTCTCCCTTCCTCTCTGTAAAAAATCAATAAAAAAAAAAAAGAGCATAGACTCTGAAGTCGGACTGCCCAGGGCCTGGCCCCTACTAGCTTTGGGAACTTGGACAACTTAGATAACTTCTCTGTGCCTTAGTTTTCTTACCTGGAAAATGGGAATAATACTGGAGTTGTTAAATGGGTTGCTTTAATCTACTTAATTTAGTGGAGATCACCAGAATAGTTCTTAGCATATAATAATTCCTCAAAAGCAATTAGTTAATATTTGTAGGCGTTTAGACTTCACTGAACAGTTGGGGCTCACAGAGAGAAATCAGATTGTGTGCCCTCCTGTAAACACTTCAGTGTTCCGGTGAGCCATTCCTGGTCTTAAATGTCTGTTCAGCTTCTGCCACTGAAGACTCTAATGAGGCCCCCTATTGTATGTGGTACCTGCTCCCAGCTCTTTCTTCTCTTCTCCTTGGCTGGGGTTGCCACATGGGGGATCCTAGCTGGCTGTTGCAGGGTGGGGGGTTTATAACACAAGTTTCTGATGGCTCTTTAGGGGTTCTCCCCCCCCCCCCTAGTTCAGATTTATTACTCTGTGTGTTTATACCAATGACATTTCAGGCTAAAATAGCTGTCCTTATCTCTTTCAGAGGAAGTGGGAGACGGTGCTTCCAGACACTGTCTGTGAGCAATAGGCTGTGACTGTGAGTCAATAATTCCTGGTCCGATTACTGCAGGGTCTGGGCCCGGGGAGCAATACTAGTGCTGGTCTAAGGTTTATTCTGGGGGGATTGCCTATAGCCGAGTTGTAAGCACCACCCCTCTGAGGGAGAAAAGCGAACCACCTGGAGTGGGTGGCAAGCATGGGAAGGACCAGTGTAGATCTTAGAGTGAAAAGACCCAGGTTTTCCCTCAGCTCTGATACTTACTTGCTCTGTGACCTTGGGCAAGTTACTTCACCTCTCTGGGCCTCAATTTCTTTATAAGCAAAACACAATATTAGCTGCGTTGTGAGGCTGTTACTACAGCTCAGTATGAGAGTGTATTTAAGAGGCAGTAGTGCATTGGAAAAGCCTGGTATAATATAGGTGCTCAATAAACAGTAGTTATAAGTTAACATTATTTAGTGCTCACCACATTGGTACTCATACTATGTAGGGGTTGTTGCCCCGTTTTGACTGAGCAAATGGCCACAGGTCACCAAGGTAATATACATCGGAACCAAGAGGACAGCCTATCTGATTCCAAATGTTACAACTTCCTTTGCCTCATATATCATATGAATGAAAAGCACAAATGCATTATTTTTCTTAAAAAACCCAACAATGCAGAAGCTTATGCAGTGAAAAGTGAAATTCACCTCTTGACCTCATTGGCCTCCTCAGAGATAACCACCATTAACAGTTCATTGTGGATGAGTGCAGTCCATTTTTTACGAAGCTCTATTACAATGTTCACACACACACTTTTAAAGCAGGAATGGTAGCTACCCATCTAGCCGGTTCTATGACTCATTTTTGACACTTAGCTCTATGTCTTGGAAATTTTTTCACACCCGTGTATATATAACTACTGCTTAAGTTTCCATAAAATGGCTGTATGATAAATTATGTTACCGAATTTATAAATGATTTCTCTGTGGAACATGGTTTGAGTTGTTTGGAGTGTTTTGTCTTTGAACTTCCCTTGATATTGGTGTTAACTAGACAGGGCTTGGAATTCTGATGTTCACATCAATCAGCTTTTTTTTTTTTTTTTTTACTTCTGAGTTTTGTGTCTTGCATAGAAAGGCCTTGGCCCCATCTCAAGGTTGTAAAAATACTCTCCTATGCTCCCTTCTGGTATAACGCCTGCATGATGCTAGAAGTGGGGCCCCAAATATTGTCACTTATCATTAGAGTATGTCCTAGATATATGGGTCTAGCTCTGAAACCTATCCCATTAATACGTTTGTAGGTGGGATTATCCATTTATTTTGCTCTATTGCTCTGTCCTTGAACCAATACTACACTGGTAAAGAGTAAGTGTTCAAGTAATACAATAAATATTTTTGAATAAGTTCATGTAAATACATTACAATCATAGATGTCTTACTTCATCATTTTTGTTATTTCTTTTATTATAGTGCTAAGTCAGGTCTGTGAGTATTATTTGGGATTTATTCTCAATCTCAATGACTAACGGCTCTGGCTTTTTATCTGCATAATCTGCTTCTCCTGTTTTGGCACAAGTGAACTTTCTCCACTGGCTCCCGCCTTCTCTCGGCTGCATCTCCACATATGCTCGTGACAGATTTTATCCCGGCTGTTGCAACAGAACAGCCCCCGGAGCATCAGTGAGAGGCTGTAAGGAAAGTAGATTCAGATCTGGATTCCGGATGAAATCACTGGCATAGGGAGGTGTGGGGACTGAATTTACAGGTTGGATGACTTGGCTCAGTGGAGGAAGACAGGCATCACAGGATTGTGAACTCGTCTAAGGAGGGTTCTGGGAACCAAACTCCACACAGGTGAATGTGTGTGTGTCTCTGTTATGGATCCGTATGGGTGTTTGTATATGCTTAGCAAAATAAGCCAGTCAGAGAACAAGTATCGCATGATCTCACTCATATGTGGCATCTAATGAATAAAATAAACTGATGAACAAAATGGATCCAGAGACATAGAAGCATGGAACAGTTTGCAGAATCTGTTCATGCTTCTATGAGGGAAGGTGGGGGAGGGTAGGTGGGTGGGAAGAGATCAACCAAAGAACTTGTCAATAGGATGGTGAAGGCCTGGGCTGGGGGTGGGGGCAGGGGTAGGCTAGAAGGGGTCATTTTGGGAAAAAAGGGACATATGTAATACTTTCAACAATAAAGATAAAATTAAAAAAAACACACACCTATACTCTTAACCATAATGCTTTCAGCCACAGACTGCCTGTGCCAGTGAGGGTTTAAACCACAATTCTCTTCAGGTTCCTGGGAGAATTTGCATTTTAAGTTCTGCTTGATTCACAAAGCACATCATTTTTAAATGCACCGGTTTCTTATGAATCAGAGACAACTGACACCTGGGCAATCAGAAAGTCCTGGTGTTTTGGTTTTGGGGAACAGCCTGATGTGCCCTCAGACCTTCGGCCCTGGATGGACTCTGCTCATGCCTGGTAGGCTGTGCTCTCAGTGGCAGCCCAGCTCCAAAGTTAGGTTGCATCAGGGCTTCTAGTGTGATGGGATGACATCGGGAAGCAAAATGTGGAAAACCCAGAAGATCAGGATCTTAGTTCCTCATTAGAGGTGGGCTTACCATGAAGCTAAGGAAGCTTTGGGGCCTCTCTCTGGCCTGGAGCATCTCCAGCTTCGTGTTCACCGGGCCGCACGGTTTTGTACCATGTTTAACTGCAGTGGCTAAGCATCTGTCTCTTTATTTATTTATTTATTTATTTATTTAAAATATATTTTATTGATTTTTGACAGAGAGGAAAGGAGAGAGATAGAGAGCTAGAAACGTTGATGAGAGAGAAATATCGACCAGCTGCCTCTTGCACACCCCCTACCGGGGATGTGCCCGCAACCTACTTGCCCCTGACTGGAATCGAACCTGGGACCTTTCAGTCCGCAGACCGACGCTCTACCACTGAGCCAAACCGGTTTCGGAAGCAGCTGTCTCTTTACACCTCACTTCCTCTCCCTCACCCTTCTCCTTGGGTTGGTATTGGGGTGACCACTTTTTCGTGCAAGGTGGTATTGGGTGACCGAGCATATTTTAGACCCACAGCTGTGTCTTCTTTTCTCAAAGAGGGCCCCAAATGGTATAAGCATCAGGATCCCCAAAACTGATCTGCCTCTCCTTCCTTATCGTTACTGGGCCTGCGACCCAGGATCCACTTTGTAAGGAGCTGCATGCCTGTGAATGGCCAGCAGGATGGAGATCATCGCCTCTGCCTTCATGTCACCCTTGGGATCCCTTTCAGCTCTAAGAGCGGAGTCAACAGGCCCCCAGCGATCGCCAGACCTACCTAGGTACCTCTCAGCAATGAGCCCATTATTCATTAACAAGCCTGGTCATTTTATGGGCCAATTAACGTGGGAGGCTGGGGAAGGGAAATTCCAGCCTTGTACAAGGCTCTATCTCCCCCTCCTCTTTTCTCTCCGCTGTAGTCTGGGTCTTTGCCACTGTTTAAATTTAAGGCGATTTGCTATCCCAGCATCTGCAGTTTGATTATTTGACTATTGCCTGGCTCTTGATCAAACCACTGGGGAGCCCACTAGTCAGAGATTAAATCTGGGCCATGATTCTAATGGTTTTATTTTAGCTGGGCCTCTGTTTATGGGCCCACCGGTATTAGAGTGAAGTGTTATTGTAATGAGGTATTAGCCTCCTAGAAATAATCACTGGAAGCAAGTGGATTGAGAAATGCCAGACAAATGGAGTTGAGTATTTGGCCAATGCATCTTTACTTGGTCTTTCATTCTGTTGTGAAATAGAGAGTGTGTGGAAAGACAGAAGAGGGGGCCAGCCATGCTCTGGATGTTTTTTCATGTTATCCATTTTACTTTGCAATGATCCGGCAAGTTAGCTTTAGAAGCAAAGCTGTACTTACAGAGGAGGCCCAGAGAAGTTAAGAAAGTTGCCTTCAGTCACACAGCTAGCCAATGGAGGAGGGCACGCTAAGCAGAGTCTGTTTGACCTTAAGAGCTCCGTTTCTTCCCCTGCTTGGTGGGAGGAAGCTGGGAAAAGTAAAAATTTAGGTGAGGCCATTTGTAAGAAGAATCACCAAGATAGTTTGGAGGCAACTGAGGGTTTGCGACTTTGTTTCTTGACTTCTCAGTGAGTACTGTGCAGCCTAATGGGAAGGGCTAATCCCAGGAGTATGGTCTAATTCCAGCTGAGCCCCTAACTCCTGTGTATTCTTAGGCAAATCCTCCCCCAACCCCCTCCCCCATCTCTGTCTACCTCTCCAGCCTCTCCAGTGTTATCACTTAGCATTCTCCATCTTGAGTATGCTGCTTTAACTTCACAGAATGCAAGCTGTTTATTTGGTAAGGGATTCCAGGAAACGCTGATAAGGAAGAGGGCACATGAGACAAGGATGGGAAGGAAGGCAATAACGGGTGAGTGATTATGTGTGATCTCCTTTGGGCACCTGGGGCTTCATCCTGCTGGGGGACTGTGGGAGCCAGTGTAGAACACACACATCAGTTATCACAGTCTTGGGCAGAGTGACCTTCTGTGACTTTGGAGAAAACCCTCCAAGAGGTGCCAGTTCAGACAGTTGGGAGACTCACTGTGGTGCACAGTGTCCAGAGCCAAGTGTCATGGACAAGATTCTGAAATATTGAGAAAAATAAAGCAAGGTTGGTTTAAGCCACTGGAGTAGGGTTTTCTGTTATTTGCAATTGAAGGGATTTCCAAAGTAAGCCATTCTATATATAGAGAGAGAGGAAGGGAGGAAGGGAGAGGAAGAGAGAGATAGAAACATCAATGATGAGAATCACTGATGGGCTGCCTCCTGCATGCCCTCTACTAGGGATCAAGCCCGAAACCTGGGCATGTGCCCTTGACTGGAATAGAACCTGGGACCCTTCAGTCTGCAGGTTGATGCTATTCACTGAGTCAAACCAGCTAGGGCAAAGTAAGCCATTCTTTAAGAGCACCGTGCCTTCTTTCAGGCTGGTGAACACATCACACTTTTTCCTGCATTAGAAAGACCCCATCATATACTGCCTCTGCCTGGCCCACTTGCCCCTCCCATGAGCCTCTCTTCATTCTTTCAATGCAATGCAGTTCCTGAGACCAGGCTCTCTGACCAACCCATTCAAAGTGATTTCCCCATCTGCTCTTTGGGTCTGCCCAAATACAGACACAACACAAGTCGGTTTTCAAAAAATGATTAGATTCAATGAGCAAAAAACAAACAAACAAACAAAAAAACACCCTATCAAAGCTTCTCAACACTTATTCTCAATATCTTCACTGACTAGTAACGGTTTGCTCTCTAGCCCTAGGCCAGGGCCACACTTTGAATAGCATGGCTCCATACAGTTCTGGCCATTAAATGGGGCTCCTGCAAGCTATTGCTGCATAAAACATCCTTGTTGAAAGCAACAATTACTTTATTATCTCTCCTCATTTCTTTGGGTCAGAAATTTGGGAAGGGCCAGGTGGGTCAATTCTGATTTGGGGTCTCTCGTGTCGTTGCAGCCAGATGGTGGCGATAAACGGAATAGTCAGGGGTGGGGCAGCTGGAGATGGTCAGACATATCTCTTCAGCTGATTGCTTCAAGGCCATTCCACGTGCTCTCTCTGTGTAGGCTAGTTTGGGCTTCCTTCCAACATGGCAGGCTCAGACAGTTGACTGTTGACCTGGAGGCATAGAGGGAGACTAAAAGTGTGAAGAGTGAGTATCACAGTGGGAAAAATGGTACATGAATCACCTTTTAGGAACTAGCCTTAGAAGTCATGTAGCATCATTCATAGAGCATGTAGATACTCTGTGGATTGAAATAGTCACCAAAATGCACCCATATTCAAGAAAAGGGGAATTAGACCCCACCTCTTGGTATAATAGTGGTGAGATTCCAGAACATATGAGATAGGAGATAGTATTGTAACCACCTTTGGAATATGCAATCTGCCTTCTATGGGGTGGTAGACATGGGGTGGGGGCAAAAAATGAAGGCAGAAAGCCTTGTTAGTAAGCTGGCATGGCGAGGGTGTCATCTAGGCAGTAAGAAAGGAGAGGAGGGCTGATTTGTGTTTGGCAGGAGGTAGAAATTACTAGGACATGGTGAGTGAAGGAGAAAGGGCAGCAAGACTGTGCCCCAGATTCCAGGCTCTGCTGTTGGGGAGCTGGTGGGTCATTGTCGAGCTTGAGGATGTAGGAGGAAGAGCAGAAACTAGGAGTGGGGCTGTTGCTGGGTGGGACTCTGGCAGATGGTAGACCTAGTAAGAATGTTGGTAAAGGCAGTACAGTGCATTGTGTGCCAAACTAGATTGATTGTCGAAATTCCCTGGAGAGCTTGTTAAAAATAAAAATTCCCAGGCACCACCCCAAACTTACTAGATCAGAATCTTCAAGGGAGAGGCCCAGGAGTCCCCATTTTTAATAAACGCCCCAGGTGACTCTGATGATTAGGTGAATTTGGCCAATGCTGGGACTGTGATCCTAGGGCTGCCTATTGCAGAGTGGCAGGAGCAGGCAGGAGTGACTTCACATACGCAATGGAAATGGTACCCCTGGATTGTGCCAAGCTGTCACCCCGGATTCAGAGCTCACGCTCTGAAGATCAACAAGTTTGAGCGTCGGGTAGGGCTCTCTGGCTTCCTACCATATCTGTTGTCGTGATTATCTGAGTGCATTCCCACACCAGTTCTCTGCCGACAATGGGATGTCCTACAATTCATGTCAGTTGTGATACCACATGTCAGTTGTGATACCATCAGGTCCCACAAGTTAAGAGGTGAGTCTCCAACAAGACCACCCTCACTTCTCATGCCAGATGCCAGTGAGGGTCCCTGGGCCATCCACATTCTGCCTGACTTGGCTTTATATTCAGGGTTTCCATGACCCCTACCCACCATGTGTCGTACTTCATTAGAATGATCTAACACTGTACTGACATTACCATCCTATATAATAAAAGGCTAATATACAAATAGACCAAACGGGGGAACAACTGGAACAACCAAACAACCAGTTGCTATGAACATGTGCTGACCACCAGGGGATTGTGTGCAGAACATGGCAGGCATTGGCCATGGCAGGATAGTGGAGCAGGTGAGTGCGGGCGCCAGACCAAGGTGGGGTGCTGGCCACTGTCATCAGGGTGAGCCTCTGGTGGTTATTGAAAATACTTTGCTCCTGAGTGCTGCGGTCTTGCCCAATGCTTGCACCCACTGCCAGTGTGGCTCTGGAGCTGCTGCTTGCACCCGCTGCTGGTGCCTGGCACTGGTCCTGATCACTTGGTGCCAACGCTTCTCCACCTCCCCCTGCTCCTGAGGGGCAATCAGGGCAGCAGCCACCACTCGCACCTGCTGATGATGCCTGCACCACTTGCACCCATTGCTGGCACTTGTACCCACTGCTGGCACCAGCCCCAACTGCTCTGTGCCAGCAGTGGGTGAGAATGGGGCCTGCACCGCCAGCACATGGGAGCAGCAGTGGCAGGAACAGGACTGCCAGCAGACATGGGACCGTGGGCCGCAGCCGGAAGGCTGGGCAAGGGCGTGGAGGATAGGCCAAGACCCGCCCCTGTGCCTAGTGCAGCCTCAAGGCCCACAGTTCCTTTCAAGGTGCATGAATTTGTGTACTAGGCCCCTAGTTTCCTTGCAAAAAGATACAAATGAAAAGCCAGAAGAAATGGTATACAGGGAAAAATCTGCAAGGATTTCAAGTTCAGAAGCATCTATGCCCAGTTGACAGGGACACCTGTTTAAGTTAGAGCCACTGCCCTGGGCTCTGTGTGAAATCAGGTTGTCTGAGTTGTGAGAGGAGAGGGCTAGAGACATCAGACCAGGGTGTGGCAGACAGCAATGGTCTCTGACCCAGCACACATCCTTTCCCCTTTGTATTATACTTGCTACCAGGACAATTCGGTGCTGGGTCTGGGTGACTGTGCTGTGCTGGAAACCCCGGGGATGAATCATGATTGCTGAAAGCCAGTGGCGTCACTCTCCTTCCACTTGCCTCCCAGGTTTGGGTGTGGTCAGGTGCTGCAATACTGGCAGGGAGGCAGGAGGCATTGGCGAGGGTTTGGGAGCCTCTTCACTGTTTTCCATAGTGGTTCCTCCATTTGACGACCCCACCAGCAGGGCTATTTGTTTTGCTTTAAGGAAAATATGGGAGCTTAGTTATACGATTGAAAAGATTTTTTTTTCTCTCTCTTCCCTCCCAACCCAACTCCCTCTGATCTAATATTAGTTATCATATTACATCTGATCATCCTTCAGATGTAAGATTTTCCTTGGTCTGGGCAGAATAAGTTGGCTCCCCTTCTACATGCCCCCTCTCCCCTGCCTCCCAGCACCCTGAACCTCTCTTTTCGTAGTACTCTCCAAGCTTTGGTCAGAAGCTCCACTTGTCTGCCCCAGAGCAAGCTCTGTGAGGGCAGATCAGGCTTGCCCCCTTCCCCACTGGGCCCCTGGCCTGGTAGGCAGCACATGGTAGGTGCTCACTAAATGAATGCTGGCTGACCGAATGAACTGTAGCCTTCCCAGTAGCCCTTGCCATCCCTCCCTCCACTCTCTGCTTCTGTTTTTAAGCGGCCTATTGGAGAAAAGGGCATGGATGATGAAAGTGTGGACGGAAAAAGGGGTTGAGGAATTTGCGCAAATGAACCACATTCAGCAACAGCATATTCCCCGCATTCTTTAGAAGCCTGTGAAAATCTGGCAGACAAAAAAGGGTCTTGTGAGTGGGTGTCAAAGGATGAGTGCAACCATGGACAATTTTTAGGAGCGGGGGCTGGGGTGAGGAGTTGCTATATCCTTTTGGACAAAAAAGAAAGATGTCTTCTAATTTAAAAATGTCTCTCTTTTCATTTAAAGGGCCCAATGGGCGGCTTAGGAGCATTTTCTCTCTCGGAAAAGCAAATCTACTGGGTTAACCTCGAGAAGAAGGCCTCGCTGGAATGAAGCTTTGCCTTTAGGCGAGATGGTAAGACGTTCTGCTCTAGACCTCTTTTACTCAGAGGTGATCATTGAAACTGAAGAGGCTGATTCTTCCTGTTTCTTTTGTGAAAACATTTTTATTTGAAGTCATGCCAGATCCATAGAGAAGTTGCAAAAATAGTAAAAAGAATTCCTGAGCATTCTTCATCTAGATTTCCCCAAAGTTAACATTCTACCATATTTATTTGATCATTTTCTCTCTGTAGACACAGTATCATGATTTTTTTTTTAACTCCTTGAGAGGAAGTTGCAGACACAATGTCCCTTTACCTCTAAACACTTCAATGTGTATTTCCCCAAGAAATAAGGACATTCTCCTACCATGATCAAAAGCAGGCAATTTACATTGATGTAATTGTATGTCTAATCCACAGATCTTATTCATATTTTGCCAGTTGACCTAATAATGTCTTTTATAGCAAAAGGGAAAAACATTTTTCTGGGTCTGGATTCAATCCAGGATCATGTGTTGAATTTAATTAAGTCTCTTTAGTTTCCCTCCGTATGAAACAGTCTTTAGGCTTTATCTTTCATGACCTTGACATTTTTCAAGGATTTGGGCTAGTGATTTTTTATTTTATTTTTTTAGAATGACCATCAATTTGTGTTTTTCTGATATTTCCTTTCTAGTAAGGTGGAGGTGTGCCCTTTTGGCAGGAATAGAACAAGAATGATATATTGTCTTTAAGACTGATTGAAAAAAAGGCGATGGTATCAAAGGGCTTGGTGTTCCAGAACAATGGGAAGCATCAGAGGGCTTATGATCCCAGGCCTTAGTCTTATTCGCTAGAGACACACGTCAGGGGTGTGACCTTTTAGGCAGTCACTTCACCTCTGAGTTTCAGTTTCCTAATCTGTACAATGGAAAGCGTGATAGCGGCTTGCATTGATTGCGTGCTAACTATGGCCAGAAGTTGTTGTAAATGTCTTACATGATGTGGCTCATTTAATCCTCATGACAACCTTGTCACAGACATATTTGTAAACGTTATTATCCTCCTTTTATAGATGAAGAAACCAAGGCTCAGAGAAGTTAAATAACTTGTCCAAAGCCACACAGACGAGACATAGTAGAAATGGGACTCCAACCAGGTTATCCTGGCTGGGCTGCTTATTTATTCCCTCCACCAAAGAGACTCCTTGAAATGATATTTTAGAAGGTTGTTTATGAGGCCAATAGAAGGACATGTAGGGCAAGCATGTAACCTAGTGCCTTGGCACTTAGTAAGCATTACATGACAATTATTAATATCTTCCTTTATTCTATGTGTGTCTTATTCTATAAGGGCCTGGATCAAGGAGAGGTTCCAACTTGATGACATTGAAGTGATCAGGGACATAAGGTTACCCTGAGTCCAGTTAACATTTATGAGGCCTGTGGGCTTCATGCAGCAATGAAGTCAGCTGTGGGCCCTGTTAGGGGCTCTGGAGAGGAGGACAGCTCAGCATCTGCCCTTGGCCATGGCTCTGGGTCATTCACAGATGGTCAACGACCAGTGGTGGCTGGGCCAGGGGAAAGAGGCCTGGGGAGGAGAGAGACCACCAATGCCATTTGCACTGGGCTTTGGAAGGCTTTCAAGGTGTCTTATCTTAATGGCATTTTTCTCAGGCTGTCCGAGTGTGTTTGCATACCCTGAGTGCTGGCAGCTAGAGGGATGCTGAGCGAGGCAGCCAAATCACATCCTGCTGGGCAGAGGTTCTGATGCTCTGGGATTAGAATGTGTGATGTTGAGAGGGGCGGAGGTGATAGTTTTTAGTGAGCTGAGTTCAGCAAATCTCCCATGGCCATTTGTTTCCTCGACTTGATAAGAGAGAGATCAAACTAATAGTACGTTACCTGTGTGTAGGACAGGGTTATGACTGGGTCCCATGGGAAGGTTTCAGGGCTCTATAAACTCCTTGAGTTGTATACATAGAGTTGTGAGTGAACCTGTTTGTTTATAGATATTTTCCTGGAGAGAGAGAGAGAGATTCTTAGTTTTTATCAAATCCTCAATGTATTTTGTTACTTGAAACAGAAAAAAGAATCATTGGTGGTTAGGGAGAGAACATGGGGGGTGTGAGGGGGGGGGAAGGGGAGAGAGAGAGAGAGAGGGAGGAAGGGGAAGAGAGAAATTATTTCACAATAAATATACACAAAATTACTAACATTCATCGACTTTATGAAGTATAAACATTTTCTTCTTAACCCAAAATAAACAGACCTCATATCAGCATTCCAATCATGAGAACACAGCTGCTTGTGTGTTGGGAAGGAGTGGAGTGGGATGTTGTGTGTGTGTGTGTGTGTGTGTGTGTGTGTGTGTGTGTGTGTAGGATGGGGTAGGGATGTGGGAGAAGGGGAGGAAGGGGGAGCGGTGGGGCAGGGCTCTCTGGGGAATGCAGAGAATGGGAATGTGGGCTTCTTCCTGTCCTTAGAAGGAGCACAGAGCTTCCTGCAGCCCGCCCTCTGCTGATGCCCCAAGATTATGATCCCAGATGGCAATGATGGTGGCCATGAGGTGACACCACCTGTCCTTTATTTCTCCAATGGGTGCTTGGGGGTGTCTGCTTCTCTTCTGATTTACAAATATCACAAATGATTCATGTCCCCTGACAGGAACCCCGAAAGTGAAGTGAGCTGTGTAGCTAGTTAACCTCTGCTTCTCCAGGGGAGCCCTTTGCACTTCTGGGGTCTCATTCTGGGTGTGCCTTCGGCCTGTGGTTTCTTGGCTACTGATTTTTTAAGGCTTAACTCAAATATCACTTCCTTTCTGGAAGCCTTTTGTGATCTTTTCAGTCAACATTTAACCATTTTTTCAACGAATATTTATTAGGTGCCTCCTATGTGTCAAGTACTGAGATGGGAGCAGGGGCATAAAGTGGAGAGCAATGAGACCTGATCCCACTTGTGGTCTAGTGCTGGAAATAGAAGTGGAGAGCATCACATTATATGTTAAATTAGGGTGGGGTAGAGTGGAAATTCTTCTCCATTTCTTTTCTTGTGGGAGAACTCTGGTCTTTTGCATTTTGACTGGTGAATTTGGGATAAGGGATTGGGAATGAGCTTCTGTATCCTTCTCTCTTTCTCTGGTATATAATCCACTTTGCAGGATGCACACATGCTCTTTGCTTCTTGGAAAGTGAGTTTGACATGGCCAGTTCCCATTTGGGTCCCAGTGCATTGTGTGCAGGCAATGTCCAATTCAGCCTACAACTGACCAGCTGGCCAATTGGTCTGATCCTGGGGTTTGGTATGAAGAAGCCGACTTGCCCATCGACCTAAAGTCACATTCTCTCATAGAAGCTTCTTTCTAAATTCTCTCTCATTTGGTTCAGAGGCAGGAAAAAAGGACACATTTGTTGGGCTCTCTCAAACCTCAACAATAGTATTGAAAGTAAAATTCTGAACAGAATTAGTTTATTCCCTTATAGGGCCCTTTTGCAAATCTCTTTGATAACAGGATGTCTCCCCTCAAAAAGGCTATACACACTTTTAATCATTATAAAGGCAGAGCTTATGAAAATACATTTCATTTTCCAAACTGAGCTAGCTACCAGCACAATTTTTGGCACAGAAAGGCATGACTTTTAGGGATTATTCTCAGCATTGATATTATCATCATATTTACTTACAACCCCTCGAGTGTGGGTGTGTGTGTGTGCATGTCTGTGTCCAATGTGTTTGGCTAGACATTTCACTTGTCATTCATCATCCACACTGATCAGAGAGATTCATTCCACCATCCATCCATTGAATAAACAACCCACTATGTGCCAGGCACTCCCTGGGCACCGTGGAAGCAGTGGGGAGCAGTTGACCTTAAAAGTCAAGGTTTATGCCCTCACAGAGTTTAATATCTAGTAGAGGAGCGAGAAGGCACATATAACGTATATTATAGTGTCAGGCAGTGATAACACTTTGTGTTATGAAGAGAGAGGATTGAGCATCTTTGGGACACAAAGACAATTTTATTTCTGGACATAGTCTGTGCCCCCTGACCTCCAAAGCTTTCTAGAGCTCTTTGTTCATCACCACTTTCCTCTCACATCTTAATCTCTGAATCAACAGGACACTCCTCTGAAGATTCTAGTCATCAGCACGGGCATCTCTGGGAAATGAGAGGTCAGGAGAGAAAAGGCAAAACTTGCGAGAGTAGCTCGACTTTGCAACAACGTTAGAAGAAAATAGTGAGGGGTGCTCAGATCACATCTGAATAGTGATCTGATTGAGCAGATCTGCTTGAGCAGCCTGCAGGGAGCAGCTCCTGTTGCTGTGACCAGTCCCTTCAGTTAAAGGGGAAGAGGTCTAGCTAGGAAGATTTATTGAACTATTTAACCTCTACCAGATATTCTTCATTCTGCTGTTATTTATGACTTGCTGAGTCCTGGTGGTGAGCTTGGGATGAACTAAGGTGCAGATGGAAGGCATGGCCTGCGGCTGAGGAGGCTTTCCCGTAAGGAAGGGACAAATCAAGCTTCCCCAGCTCTCCTCAGCACGTGGGCTGAGAAGGTGGTGACATCTCTGAGGTGTGAGCCGAGCTGGACCCTCATTCCCTGGATTCCTTTCACACCTCTGACTTCCTGTTCCTTCCCTCTGCTCTTTGGGGACAGGTCTCCCCGCTGGCAGGCAGGCCTTCGTGGTAGCAAGTGAACCGCGTATCGGACGGGTCCAGGTACCTCTGGGGTTTGCTCTTCGAGCCCTGGCATCGCAGGTCATGTTTATAAAAACCGGGAAGCGAGAGAGTGAACAGGGGAGGCACGAGGAGGAAACGGAGGAGCACACACCAAGGCCGCCGGACTCCCCTGAAGAGAAGCAGATGTTTCTCCTGTTATGATTTCCACTTCAGCAGTGGCTGAGATGTGGGGGTATCACCCCTGGCTGCTCCCAGAGCTCGAGCTGGGGGGTCTGAGCAGAAGCGTGAGGTGGGCCAGCGGTTCTTCCTCTGAGCGTTAGTCACGCTCGGGGCCGAGGAGACCACGCTCTGTGTGCATTCCCTGCCAGGGATCTGTGGGGGAGAAGCTCTCTGACTGTCAACTGCCTCACGTTGGCCCAGAAGCCTCCTCTTGGATGGCCCCCCTGGTTGACCCCAGCCCAGGCCTGACCCAACGTGCATGCTCAGGGCAACCTTTCCCATCTTTGCATCCTCATGCCTTGGGGTCCAGCATCCCACCTGGGCCTCAGCATCCCGGGCTCGGCTGCTCTCTGATGCACTTCATTCCCAGGCAGACTCCCTGGAGGTGGGGTTGGAAGCTTAGCTAGAACCTCCTGAGTCGTCGTGTGCGCACACAAGGCCACAGACTAAATACTGAGTCACCACTCACTCCCTGCTCTCCCCAAGCTCCAGTTTCAGTGGGAGGACCCCAGGGCTTTACTGAGAAAAGCCGTCTCCCCCCTTTCTCGCTGGGTGGTTTTAAGGTGTGGCAGCAGCAGCAGGATTGCTGGGAAAGTTGTGGGTGGACCAAGGGCCAAGTACAAAGAAGGTATCCCTGGGTCAGCATTCTGTCTGAGCATCAACTCGGCCGCTCCCTCAGCCTCACCCCTCAGAGCGGATCACAATAGGACCCCCACCTTGCGCTTCCAGAAGGAGAAGAGGCAGTCATGCCACCTGTCCTCTCCACAGCCCCATGGGAAGACGAGGAAGGGTGCTCTCATTTTGCAGGGAGAGAGGCTTGCAGCTGCGCGATGGCCAGAGAGAGCTGGACACAGGTCTTAGAGCCAGGCCTCCCAGCCCAGTGCTCCCAGCCCAGCCGGAGGCTGCAGGAAACAGCTGGGCTGTGTAATGAGGAAAGAGGGACTTAGGAACTCAGGGTTGGATTCTTAAGGAAAAAAGAAACTGACCTCCCACCGTGAGCCGATCAAGGCCTGGTGCCTGGGCCAACTGGGCATTTGTTCAGTGGCCCCTGCAGTGACCCAAATCTGCAGTTTTCCGTGGGCGGGGAGGATCTGTTGGCTCTCAGAATCTTGACCTCGTAGCTGGAACCTGGGAGTTTGCTTAGCTTGCAGAACAGGGACTGGTTATACCCTGAGCAACCTGGTGAAGGAATGGGTTGATGATGCATTGGTGGGAGGGAGGGCTGGTCATTCTGTATCTTAGGGAGCTAGTTCAAGGGTCACTGTTAAGGCATTTCCAAGAACAGCCCATCAGAAGAGCCCACGGGCCGAAACCGGTTTGGCTCAGTGGACTGAAGGGTCCCGGGTTCGATTCTGGTCAAGGGCATGTACATTGGTTGTGGGCACATCCCCGGTAGGGTATGTGTAGGAGGCAGCTAGTCGATGTCTCTCTCTCATCAATGTTTCTAGCTCTCTATCTCTCTCCCTTCCTCTCTGTAAAAAAAAAAAAGAGCCCACGGTGAGGGTGACAAGCAGCAGATTCCTGTCCCTGGCTTACGCTATTTCTGTTTTGTTCTTTCCATACTGAGGGACGTATCATGGAAGGAGAAGAGGTGTGAAGGAAAGTAAGAGAAGTACTTTGTAATTTAGCATGACACACAGTTCTGGCACCTCTTTAAAACACAAAAACCAAAAGCTAGAGGATTCTCTTCCGCTCTCATTTCTGATCTTAGGAAAGCATCCAGTTAACACCACTGTCCTCCAGCTCTCTCTCTTCCATAACGCGATGTCCCCGGGGGTAAAAGTTAATAAAAGGGGAGTCTGACTCAGGCAATGTCCTCAAGTATCTTGACCATCGCCCACACATCAGGAAAAGAGGACTGAAACAAAGGTTTCACAAAGTGGGACTCTACCTTTATACCCTACAGTGGAGTCTGATATGTGCTCTTCTGCTGTATTTTATGTCACTAAGAAAATTTCTGGCTGACCCACTAATGCATAATTGGAAAAAATCTTTATAAATAGACTCAACAGCCTCTCATAAAATGGCTGCCCTTAGCAGTCAGTCCCACAGCCGGGGACCCTGTAGATGATCAGTTATGGCTAGGTGCTCACTGCTGCCCACCCACATGGAGCAGGAGGATGATGGGAGTAAGGTTTCAAATTCTCAAAAAAGTTATTACAAAAAAAAAAAAAAAAAAAAAGGACTTCACAGTAAGAAACCATGAAGCGAAGTAGCATGAAAAGAAGTAGGGGAATGTAGAAAAAATGGGAGTGATCAACTTAACTTCATTTATCCTGCTTTTTGGACTTTATTCATACTCTTTTCTTCTCTTGAAACATTTTCCAGTTTCTCTGCCTCCATGAAGTCTTCCAATCTCTTCCAGGAAGTCTTCCCTGACTATCTTTTCCTGCTTGGAGCTCTTGAAAAACATTAGACTCTCCCCCTTATCTGACATATCATCATGTCTTGTCAGTAGAGTCAGAATACCTTAATGCTATGTATATATTTTGTGGCTGATTTTTTTAGAGAGTCTGCTCAGCTTCATATACTACCTAGAAGCCATGTTTGTGAGGCAGTGAACTAGGGGGTTGACAGTTGACCAAAGCTGGGCCAATTAAAACCTCTCCCTGAGAATTTGAAACTGGAAAATGATAGAAGCGGGTGGGAGTGAGGGAGAGAGGGAGCAAGAAAGAGAAAGAAAAAGAGAAAGAGAAAGAGAAAGAGAAAGAGAAAGAGAAAGAGAAAGAGAAAGAGAGCTTTCTTATTATCAGTTTCTTATTATCAAGAAACACCCACAGAATGATGTGAAGTCCCCTTACACTCTTGCTCTGGGGCCTTGTGACATAGCCCTGTATCTTTATGTCTTTATAATCTGTTCCTAGGGTGAGCATATGTCCTGTTGACTGGCTAGTCCTGGTTTATGTTTGTTCTCCAAACATAATTATTTCTAGTGCCCAATTACTCTTAAAATGCACTGGTTTTGATAGTGTGGTCACCTCAGTGTATATGAGCGATTGCACATTTATATAGCCAATAGCTTATGAAGCAATTTCACCTTTATTAGCTCATTCTCTTTTCAGATCAATCATTTCCCCCTTAGAACTGCTCCTCCTCCTGTGTGACGCCACTAGCTCCCTGTCATCTAAGGGGAGTTAGACTCTTCCTTCTCCTTGACCTCAAGAATCCATTTATTCCTTAAAAGACAACCAAGTGCCCACCAAGGACCAAGAACTGTGCTAATTGCTGGGTGTACTAGTGTAGTGCGGCAAATGAAACAGATCATCGTTGTCTTCTCTGAATTTATATCTTAGCTCAAGAAACACCCACAAATATTAGTACATAGTTTCAAGTTGTGATGAAGGAATAAACAGGCACTTTGAGCAAGAAAAATGGGGTGGGAATGGGGTAGGCCCATTTTCCTCTCTGAGGAAGTAACATTTAAGTTCTGATGGAGTCAGAAGGAGCCAGTTAATGAAGCAATTGCAGTAACAAGGGTTGAAAAGAGTCTTTATGTTTTAGGCTGAACACTTGAAAACTATGTGGAGACTGGGTTGTAAGGGGAAAAAATGGAAGCAACAAGACCAAGTAAGAGTCTACTACAGTTGATGGTGGCATACACTAGGAGAAGTAGAGATCATAAAAGTGGACAGGCTGAAAAGGAAGGTATAGAACAAAAGGAAAAGATAGGGCAGCCTGTAGTTTCTTTCATTTCTTCCTTATCATTCTCAAGAATCACAATGTGACAGTTTCACTGGATGCTCACAAATTCCATTTATTTTCTGGGACTCAGAGAAAGACTCCATTTCTAGCTGTTTGCAGTTGAAGTGGGGCCATGTGAATGCATCCTGGCCAATGGAATATTGACAAGAGTGGTCTCTTATCAATTCTGAGGTTGGCTCTGAAATACTTAGTCAAGGATTCAGTGAAATATGGTTTGTGAGTCATTCTGGCCCACCGCCTGCTTTTGTCAATAAAGTTTTATTGGAACATGCCACACGCATTTGTTTACACATTGCCTCTGGCTCCTTTCGCCCTGCAACAGCAGAGATGAGTAATCCTGAGAGAGACTCCAAGGCCTGCAAATCCTAAAATATTTACCAAAAATTTGCTGACCCCTGTGTAGTCTTCTTGTGGGGATGCTGTGATGTACCACCCACTTCTGATGGTCCTTTAGCATTGAAAATCTTAATTTCTTACCTGCCTGGAGTGCTGCCAGAAGATGGTCCTTGTCTGCATCCAATGACCAGTAAATACAGGTTCGACAGCATGACCACCTGTTCTAACTCAGGACACCTCTGAGAGGCCACCTAGCTTCAGAAATCTCCATTGGGCTGACAGAGACCTTGGGAGGGGGGGCAGTCTGTATTGTAGCTCACCTTCTTCCTCTGCCCAATCTTGCATCCTTGCCTCACTTCCACTTGTGTCAATCCCAGAACACTCCCTCATAAATGTCCCACACTCTGATCTCCGTCTCAGAGTCTGATCTTGGGGAATCCAATTTGCACCAGCTTTTCTCCCCTTCCAGGGGGCTTCATATTTCAGTGTCTCAGATGGAGGGCACTGAGTTCCTGCAACGCTACCAAGAGGACAGTCACTCAGGAGCGCCTCCAGACGTGCTTTACCTAGTGACGATGGGCAGACAACCTATCTCCTCTGTGTTATGCTCTTAGATTTGGAATTGTTTGTCACAGCAGAAAGCTCTATTTATTTAGGCAGACACACTCAGCAAAGCAAGATGTTTATGGCATGTGAGGTCTACAGGAATTGAGACATACTGGTGGACCAAAGATTACATGTATCTTCTCCTGGTCACTATAGAGCATCTTCCCTGCGAGTGGGATAGGAGGCAATGTCACTCACACCCATTATATGGTTCTCTTTAAGTCACTTTTTTCTCTCTCTTTCTTACCAAGCACATATGTAGGCAGACCTCATTTTATTGAGCTTCACTTTATTGTGCCTCACAGATGTTTTATTTTATTTTTTATTTTTTATTTTTTTGACAAATTGAAGGCAAGGCCCTCCACCAACAAAAATATTATGACTCACTTTATTGTGGTGGTCTGGATGGGAACCTGCAGTATCTCTGAGGTATACCTGTAGCAGAGTTCTTATAAGTTAAAGGTGGGCATGAGGTGACTACACCTCCACCCTGTTGGAGGCTCCACCCTCAAGGCAACTTTGAGCAGCTGGCATTCTGCAATAGTTGGAGAATGTAGCATATGGATGGCTGAGTGTTGAATAAATGGAGGATCAAAATCAAGCCCAGATGTCAGTCAGTCTCCCCTATCCAAGCCGTGGGTCTGGGCAGGACTCAGAGGAAGAGTCTCCAGTGGAGGTTCTCTGGAGCTGAACATAAACACCCCCACTGCTGACTGCCCACCAGGCATGGCTGCACTTGCATCCCCTCCACGGTAGGAGTGTCTGCAGAGGCAGCTGGAGCCCAGCATGGTCTTTTCTCTCTCCTCTCTCTGAAACCCTCCTAGGACACAGGTGTGCATCCCCCACCACCAGCCGACAGAGAAGATGAATCAGCTTCCCTGAAAGCCATGCCCCAGAGCAGTCTGTCAGCTGCAACTCATCTGAAGGAGCCTGGTCTCCCTCCTGACCACAACTAATGAAAATGTGTGGCGTGCCCAGGGAAAAATCTGTGTTATTCCTTAAAGGAACAATACCAGCCACAGATGTGTAGCATCTGGCATGGTAGGGATTTCCCTAAGTGAGGAGATCAGTAACTGGACCAGCCAGTTCATGAAATGCCTTTGGGTCTTTGTATTTTCCTACTTTCAGCTCTGGAATTTGGTTCTCAGGAGGGCAAATGTCTCTTTCTATCACTTGGCATTTCTTTTTAAATATATATTTTTATTCATATCACAGAGGAAGGCAAAGGGAGAAATAGAAACATCAATGATGAGAGAGAATCATTGACTGACTGCCTCCTGCACGCCTCCTACTGGGGATCTTGCCTGCAACCCTGGCATATACCCTGACCAGGAATCAAACTGTGTCCTCCTAGTTCATGGCTGGGCTCATTTGGTATTTCTTATAAAATGCCCCTCCCACCCTTTTTATTTTCTATGGTTCTTGATGAATATGACTGAGATACCTCAAAGCCTAAATTCCTATACCATCCATGCCTATACTGCCATCCTTTTCTTTCTTTCTTTTTTTTTTTATGACTATCTATTAGGTTTCTTTCCAATTGGGCAATTAAGGAAAACCCAATCCAACTTGCTTTAAACAAAAACTATACTTATTAAATGATGTAACTTAAAATCCAGGACCATTTGCCTTCAAAATCAGATAGAGCTGGATTCAGGGATACAAATTATTTTTTTTCTTTCTTTTTTAAAAAATATATATTTTATTGATTTTTTTACAGAGAGGAAGGGAGAGAGATAGAGAGCCAGAAACGTCAATGAGAGAGAACCATCGACCAGCCACCTCCTGCACACCCCCCACCGGGGATGCTCCCGCAACCAATGTACATGCCCTTGACCGATATCAAACCCTGGACCTTTCAGTCTGCAGACCGATGCTCTACCACTGAGCCAAACCGGTTTCGGCACAAATGATTTTCCGAGGATCTGGTCTTAGACCATTTCTCCATGTCTAGATGATTTCCTTCTACATTGGCTCCACATTCAGGAAGGCACTGGCTGGGCTTCTCTGGCAGCTCCAGGCTTATATTGTACCAGGTTATCTGGTCTATAGCTAGAGATGGCCTCTTTCCCAATAACCCTGGGATAGGCCTGAATAGACCATCTTGGGACATGCACATGTTCACCTGTGAACTAATCACTATAATGAGCAGAGGAGATTCCCATATTTGTCCAGGCCTATGTCCCTTGCTTACCCTTAGGCCTTTCGGGGTTAGGACCTTTCCCCAAAGGACACCAGGCTTCTATAATGAGAACAGGGTTGAATGGATATAGGACAAGGCAACTCAACAGACACGATCCATAGCCTGATTCTCAAGCTCAAATTCATTCAGGTATGCACCCCCCTCTCTCATCACTGTAACACTTTACAGTTGAATATGGGGTTTTTGCACACCTCCTATGTTTCTCCACTGGGACTGGTCCTCCAGTGGAAGTACAGGACATGGGGTGGGATGTGGGTAGAAATAACATTGTATTTCCTCATTTGAAATCCAGTGAAATAACATGGAAACAGGCAGCTTCCAATCGAGGGAAAATAATCACAATAGTTAACAGTCACTTTGAAACAGGGTGCAAATGGGCTTTACTGACAAAGACTGGGGGCCAGTTCTACTTGTGTGTGTGAGTGCTCCTCCATCGCCTGGTCCCCAGGAGCTGCCTCTAAGATCAGGGAGGATGGCAAGATGTGCGATACTTTGAGGCTAGCTGAGCACTTGTTGAGTCTGTGTGAATCATTGACCTCTTAGTGGTCAGGGCTCTATCCCTTATATTTCTCTTATCCTACCATATGTGGCTAACATTCCTGAATACCTAATACTCACTGAACAGGTCTTGGTTGGGTTAAATTGTGATGGGTTAAATTGGGTTAAATGGTGATGTAGACCAGTGCTCACACCTGGGAGTCAAGAGGTCTAGGTTGTAATCAAGTCTCATGACCTTGAGCAAGCTAAATAGACACACCAAGAGAGCACTGCGCAGGATAACAGCTATTTCTTTTTTTTTTTTTTTTTTAATAAGTTTTTATTTTTCATATTATTACAAATGTTCCTTCCCCCCCCACCCCCCCACCATTGCTCTCCTCCACCAGGTTCCCACCCCACCCTCTGCCCTTTCCCCTCTCCCCATTGTCCTCATCCATAGGTGCACAGTTTATGTTCAGTCTCTTCCCACGCCCCCCTTTCCCCTTTTCCCCAAGAATCGTCAGTTCACTCCCCTTCCATACCTCTGATTCTATTATATTCAACAGTTAATATTGTTCATCAGATTTTTTTAATTTCCTTGGTTTTTAGATTCACTTGTTGATAATTACGTATTTGTTGTTCATAATTTTTATCTTTGTTTACTTTCTCTTCTGAAAGAACCCCCTTTAGCAATTCATATAATTCTGGTTTGGTGGTGATGAACTCCTTTAGCTTTTTTTTATTAGTGAAGCTCTTTATCTGGCCTTCGATTCTGAGTGATAGCTTCGCTGGGTAGCTTATTTTTGGCTGTAGGTTCTTGCTATTCATCACCTTGTATATTTCTTGCCATTCCCTTCTGGCCTGCATGGTTTCTGTTGAGAAGTCAGCTGACAATCGTATAGGTGCTCCTTTATAAGTTACTACCTTCTTTGCTCTTGCTTCTTTTAATATTCTCTCTTTATCTTTTGCTCTTGGAATTTTAATAATGATGTGTCTCAGTGTGGTCCTCTTTGGATTCCTTTTGTTTGGAGTTCTGTGCACTTCCTGGACTTGTAAGTCAAATTCTTTCACCAGGTGGGGGAAGTTTTCTGTCACTATTTCTTTCAGTATGTTTTCGATATCTTGCTCTCTCTCATCTTCTGGAACCCCCATAATTCTGATGTTGGTTCGCTTGAAGTTGTCCCAGAGGTTTCTTACATTATCTTCAATTTTCTGGATTCTCTTGCCTTCTAGCTTCTGTGGAGGAGTGTCTTCTGGCTCTTTATGTTCCAAATCTTTGACTTGATTCTTGCGATCTTCCCTTCTGTTTTTAGGACTCTGTAGAATATTTTTTATTTCAGACAATGTATTCTTTATTTCTTGTTGTTCCCTTATCATTTCTTGATGGTCTCTTTTCATATCCTCGTAGGCCTTATCCATCTTTTCTAGGAAATTCTTGAAAAACCTTATAAGCGTAGATTTGAACTCTATATCCAGACGCTTTTTGTCCTCCATTTCTTTCGTTTGTGATCTATTTTGTTGTCGCATTTCGCAGTTACAGATGGGACGGGATTTCAGGGTGGAGCCTGCCATAACAGCTATTTCTGTCTAGTGCTTCTAGTTTGCGGCACTTACATTGCCACCTGACTCATGGTGACTCTGAAAGATAATCCAAAAGGAAAGGGTAGCCCAACCCGTGTGGCTCAGAGGTTGGGTGTAAACTTATGAACCAGGAGGTTATGGTTTGATTCCCGGTCAGGGCACATTCTCAGGTTGTGGGCTCAATCCCCGGTGTGGGGTATACAGGAGGCAGCCCATCAATGATTCCCTCTCATAATTGATGTTCCTCTCTCTCTCTCTCTCTCTCTCTCTCTCTCTCTCTCTCTCTCTCTCTCTCTCTCACTCTCTCTCTCTCTCTCTCTCTGAAATCAATAAAAATATGTAACAAATAAACAAATAAAAAACCAAAAACCAAAAAGCACCAAACCAAACAAAAGGAAAGGGTAAGCTTCTTTCTAAATGTTAAATTTAGGGCAAAAGCTAGGTATAATAAAAAATTCCCTGGACACACCTATAAATAATCCATAAAGAAGCTTCGTGATTACAACAAAAGTTAGTAATATTTATGAAGTATGTGAGATGGATATGGTAACATATTTAGTGAGAGTACATATTCCAAAGAGCCATAATTAAGTACAGCCATTTAAGTCAGCAAGATTTTCACAATCAGGAAGGGGAGAAGAGCAATTCCACATTTCTGGTTTTGGGATCATTCTGGGGCACATGTGCACTGAGTGGATTATCAAGAAGAATCTGGACTATTTAAATTGTTGTTTTCGTTTCTCTCTTGTCACTAAGTACAAATGGGTGGATTCATGTCCGTTAAGTGTGTGAGACATTCCCCCAGTCTTATTCCATTAACTGTGTTGATTATAGATTCAGAAAGTGTCAGGCATTGGGCTGGGGGCAGGGAATTCAGTGCACAATAAAATAGATGTGATTTCTAGCCCATGGGTATTTAGAGTCTTCACAGATTGTTTCACAGACAAAGACACTGAAGCTAGATAGGTGACTGCCAAAGATGGCTCAGCCAGTGAGGAGCAGGGCTGGGATTTCAACCTGGGTCTTTTGGGTTTAACCTTAAGCTTTTCCCAGTTACTCTCCACTTTCCATGTAACCGAAGTCACTCCCAAAGCCAAAGTCAGAATCCTGGAGTTCATTACAGAAGAAACGGGCCTCTGGAACTGGCCACTTGCCTTGGCAGTTGGGATCTGGAACAGAGTTCGTATTTGATGTTGAGTCGTTCCCTCCAGAAATGGGATGGGTTGGAATGGAATGGTAATGAGGGCTCTGTTTGTTCCAGAGGGCCCACTCCCTCTCCTGCCCACCAGCCGTAATGGCTGACCACCCTCTTTAAGCCCCTTATTGATTACAAAGGGTTGCTTTCTTCTTCTGATGCAAGTGGCTGAGCCAAGGGCAGTTAGAGCTGTGCCATGGCCCCCAAAATTACTGCCTTCCCGATGAAATACGTCAGGCAGCTTTCCCAGGAGCCCCTTTCAAGGACAAAGAGGCTGGTCCTGGGCTTGCATCTCCCTTCTTTGATATCTGATGTGTATATGTTCCTTCCCCGTGTCTGCTCCACAGGGCCTAACAAACTGGGTGCCCCATCTCCCAGAGTCCCAGGCTGTCCAGGAGCCTCTCAGGCCCCATCTCAGGAGGAGCCTTGAGGATGCCGCCAACAAGACCCATCAAAAAGCTGTGGTTGGCCCTGGAACTCAATGTGCTGACCCAGCCCACCACAGGGGTGGTGGCGCCAGACCTGGGGCTCCTCCTAAACTGGGCACAATCATTTGGGTACATTGAAGAACGATCTTCATATTGAAAACAGTGGCGACTCCCTTCCGCTCCCTAAGCCAGGGTGGATCCGGCTTCATTTTATGAAGGAGGCGTTTGAAGTGAGCAGACACTCAGGTTAGAATTGATTCCTTTTTTATTGCTTCTGTCAAAAAAGATAAAAATAAAGCATTTAGCCCTAGGAAAGCTGGGCTTCTCATGTAGACCTGGGTATTTACCCTTTGAGAAATGTCACTAATGATGTTTTAATAATGCTGTACGTACCTAGAGACCAATAATAAGAAGAACTTATTATTTACCAAAGCAACTGCTAGCTCCTTAATGATGGGCTAAGTATCAGCTACTGGCAGGATCTGTAGTGGGTAAGTGCTGTGTAATTACCAAGCAAATTCATCGTTATTTCTGCCTTATAAACCAGAATATGTGTTAAATAATACTCTGGGGCCACTGAAAGTAATTACGGAGCCCCCATCTCTGGAAGAACGTGTAATTATGCTATGGTTGCCCTGTGTTTACTAAGCAAACCTATGCAATTATTATCAAAAGCCCAGAGCCTGCCCTCAGAGCCACAAAAGTGCACCCGAGGGCAGGTCTGTGCCTGGCGGAGAAGCAGCATGTACACGGGGTCATGAAGAGCTGGGGCCTCTACTTTCCAAATTCCAGCGCTGCCCTCATTCCTGGCCTCGGAAAAGCCACAAGCACGGCTTTGTGAAACAAGCCCATTGTGTCTTCCCTTCTCCCCACCCCACCTCAGCCCAACCCCTGCGCTGACCCCCCCTGCTGTTCCAACCTGCCAGCTCCTACCACAAGGCCTGCTGGGACCTTAGCATCTGGTTGCAGAGGACTCAGTTCAACTGTTTAAAGAAGTTCTTTCAAAGGCTCACGTTGTGTCAGTAATCGTGATGGGTGCTGAGGACGCGAAGCGAAGTCCCCAGCTTTGGAGGGCCCAGGTGGGAGAGGCAGGCAGGTTTCGGGGATGATGGGTCTGGTAGACAGACTTTGCAGGGCATCAAGGTCAAGAGCACGGGCTCTGAAGCCGGGATAAAATGAGAGGGCCTACATGAAAGATCACCGTGTGAGTTACAGGAGGAAAGTGCTGGGAGCAGTGCCTGACACACCCAGTGGATGTTCCACACGTTTTCTATTATTTTAACGTGGTAAACATGTGGAGGAATGCACGTCTGCATCCGTTAGCACTCAGATGTCACCATGAAATACAGTCTTCCCAGCTCCTGCCTAAGACAATGTCCTTGTCCTCCTCGAGCTCATGGAGCATTCCATCTGCTTGTCTCTTATGACAACCAGCTTTCTCCCAAGCACCGTGTTAACTGGTGTCATCTCCTGACCTCCCTTACTGAGCTTGCTGAGTTCCGAGTTTGGATTTTTATTCATCTTTGTGTCCCTAACACGAACCACAGGTGTAGTAGGCACTCCTTACATGTTTGTTGAGTGAATAGCAGTCACTCAATAAACACTTGTTCAAAAACAAAAAAGAGGAGCCCTTCAAAGTCCTATTTGACCATGTGGCCAAGGCAATGAGCCAAAACCACAGATTTTATTCTGTTTTTACTAATGTGGGTACATGTGGGGGAGTTGGATTTTGAAAAGATTGCAGAAGAGGTTTCTTTAGGACTGCTGGGTGGACAAAAGACGAACTAATTAAAAACAAAGAAACAAAGGCCCGCAAGCATTAGGCTCCTTTCTGCTCACTTGGTATTGATGGGATGACATTTGACAGGGAGGCGGGGTCTCCAGGCAGGACCCCAGCTCCTTTCTCTAGCAGCCCCAGGCCCAAGCTGCCAGGGGGAGTCACAGAGCTGAAAGCAGTATTGTTTACTGCTTTTCAGGAGGTCTCCCAGCTGGCCCCAGGTCACCAGGCTTCACTGTTTGCTTGTGTGTTCTTAAGCCAGGGGCTTTGGTATTAGCAAAAGATTAGATTGTTCTTTCTTCATCATCAACTGTTCCTCTCCCACCCTCACCCCCCACATCCCCTGCCCCTTTCATGCTAGTCACTCTCAGCATCTCTCTGGGTGAATGTTAATGAGGCTGAACACAAGCTGGAAGGTCAATGGCCTTTGGCTCTTCCATGAGGCACCCTCTCTTGGGTGGATTCTTAAATGTGATAATAGGAACAATATCTAAGTTGGTATACTTACCGCTTCAAAGAACTTTCCCAGATGTTATATTCTTTTATTCTGGCCAACAGGACCATGTGGGGGAATTTTATTATTTGCATTTGATGGTTGAGAAAAGTAAGACTCAGAGATGGTACGTGATCTGCCCATCTTCACAACTAGGAGATAGTAGAGGAGGACTCAAGGACGCATATTCTACTTTCTAATGAAAGGGGCAGAAATGGAATATTGGGGACCAGCTATAATTGTAAGAAATATTAATCACGCTTTATTAACTGTGATTGTTTCATTCTGATTAAGAAAGCACATTCTAACCTGGCTGGAAATTGCATGTGGGACCTGGGAGCTCACCTGGACATGAGACCCATCCTCTCCAACTGGGAGCTGCCTATTATCATGAAAAAATTAGCTACCTTGTTGCAGAAACCAGAGCCTCTAGCCCTTCGCATATCACTAGCCCTTTGCATATTTGCCAGCCCTTAGAAGACCCACAGACTTTGCATACCCTCAGGTTTTTGCAAATCTCCAACCTGCATTACCTGTAAACTGCCCATTTGACATACCCTTTTGCACACTTCCTTTGTAATCTTTGTCCTTCTATCCAATACTAGAGGCCTGGTGCACGACATTCATGCACTGAGGGGGTCCCTCAGCCCCACCTGTGCTCTCTGCAGTCTGGGACCCCTCAGGGGATAGCCACCTGCTGGCTTCCCCCAAGGGGTCCTTAGCACTGCTGTGGAGTGGGGAGAGGCTGTGCTCACCAGTTGTGAGCCTGGCTTCTGACTGGTGGTGCTCCCCCTGTGGGAGCGCACTGACTACCAGGGGGAAGCTCCTGTGTTGAGCATCTGCCCCCTGGTGGTCAGTGTGCATCATAGCGACCAGTCATTCCACTGTTTGGTTGATTTGCATAGTAGCCTTTTATTACCGTGTTTTCCTAAAAAAATAAGACATCCTCCGAAAATAAGACCTACTTACAGGTTTCCTTCTGAGTGAAATATAAGACATCCCCCCGAAAAAAAGCGCCCCCCCCCCCCCAAGCTAAACATGAGAGATTTGGTCCACTGATTCTGAAAGGAATGGAGTCACAAGAAATTCACTAGGAAATTCAGGAATTGGATTGTTATGATGATGTTCCAGAAGATGATGACATGATTGTCATTGAATAAATGAGTAAATTCTCGTTACTGTAGGATTCACAGTTTGTCTGGTTTGTGTTAACAACTACCGTACTACCGTACCTTATACAGGTAATAAATTTCCTTTATTTTCATTTAACAATAAATGTGTACCATATTCTTCTTCATGGAAAAATAAGACATCCCCTGAAAATAAGACCTAGTGCATCTTTGGAAGCAAAAATTAATATAAGACACTGTCTTATTTTTAGGGAAACAGGGTATATAGGATAAGCAGCTGGCTTATGATGGAGTGCAGAGCAGATTTTTATGGATTACCTGCTGCTCTCCCATACTGCCAGCAGTATTAGAATAAACACTCATATATGTTTCAACTCTGTCTCTGCTTAATTGGCTCAAGTAGTGACAGGCAGCGTGCACCCATTGATTATTCAGTTACACAACCACACACAAATAATAAAAACTAATATTAATGAAATGCTTACTATATATCAGGGCCTGTCCTAAGAGCTTTACATAGATTAACTCATACAGTCTAGATGTTGATCCTAACAAGTCGATACCCTTATTCCATTAATAAATGATGGCATGGACCCTCAATGAAGTAAATCAACTTACATGAATTAACCCAGCTAGTAAACACATGAACCCAGGAAATTGGTCTCCAGAGCCTAACTTCTTTAACACTACCTGACAGTGTGGGATAAGCTTCAGTGGTTCACATAAACTACATCTTGCTGTACACTAGACAACCTGGAAATTTCCCATTCATGTACTAATTCTCTGAACATATGTTTGTTACCCAGAGATAAGCTGGAAGCATCCATTGCTTAGTTTTTGCATGGTATCACAATTGAGAAAGAACAGTTTAATAAACAACATTTCTTAAGAGCTATTTCAATCTCCTTGGGCATCTTGTTATTGAACAGAAAGAGTTCATCCACCTGACACTGGCAGAGCCACACACTAGACACAGAGAATTGCAGTGGAGAAATGTTGGCTATTTCATTGATGAATGGTGCCACCCAAAAAACTAGTGCTCAAAAGCGCCAACTCCCTCATGGTGTGTAGGTTACAGACTATATAGGGCAAAAATCACAAGACATTGTGGGTTAGGAGATTCAGTCTTGCTGGGAGCTGATTGGTTGGAGATGAGGTAAGAGTAATACATCATTTCTTCAGATTTTAAGGACAGTTCTGAGATCTGTTCTATGGCCCCTCTGTCTGGTTTCATGGGAAAGTAGCCAGGGAATCTGTTCCACCTTAGGGCTCAGGAGCTGAAACTTAATTTAGGTCAAGATGTTATCTATAGCCTGACAGAGCTCCTGACTATGTGGGCTATTTTCTTCTGCTGCCTTGGGGATTGTTGGTTATCTGGTCTCTGAGGGAAGGAGGGAGGAAAGGAGAGAGGGAGGGAAGGAGAGAGAGAGAGAGAGAGAGAGAGAGAGAGAGAGAGAGAGAGAGAGAGAGAGAGAGAGAATAATTTGTACAATCAGGATTTAAAGTTAAATTTAATCCAAGTCATAAGGACCCTTGGTTTCAATCTCATGAATAATAATATAGGAGATCCAATTTTTAGATCTCAGCAACATTTCTTAAAATCCTTTTTTATCATTTCCATCACTTTCAATGACTCCTAAACTTCACAGCTGGCCCCAGGCCCCTTTTCTCTTCAATACTTGTTCTGATCTTTCTGTCAAAATCTTCGCTAAAAGCCAAGCCATGTGATAAGTCTTGGCTCTTTCCTCCTCCTTCCCATCTTCGGGGTCTTTCTTGGTCTTACTAATAGCTCTTTCTCCAGTGTAAACATTTATTTGCTCCTGTTTCTTATCTTCATACCCCAGTGGTTATCCTGACCTGTGTAATAATGTCCAGTAACTTAAAGACTGAAAATAACTCTTATAAAATAAGGGGAAGATAATGAATGAGCTAAGTTAGAATTTTCTTGATGAAAGAGAGGTTGTAGGGTGAGGTAGAAAGTGAGCATTTTCTTTGCTTTTCTTTCCATCACAAACGTGTTGACTCCCAAGCATATTGCTAGAGGATGGGGATAAGACTTGAGTATCTTTTCCTTCAAAGAGATGCTCAGTTGGCTGGAGAGACCAACAAATAGACAGACATGACATTAATATCATACTAGGAATAAGCATGAGGGCACATTGGAAGACTTTGTGAAGAAAGTGAAGCTAAGTTACTGAAGCTAATATGAAAAACAACAGGACTGAAATTGAGATTCCTTTGAAAAGAAACTGGTTATTTGTCCAGAAGGCTGAGGGACAACGTGGACTTGTTCACTTTTCCAAGAAGGGGAGACTAAGCAGAAGCTCAGCATACATTTGTTAAATTAATGAAAATGGTTTGGAATTTGCCTAATTCCCTACTGTCCTGATCCTGGGTCCTCTACTTACATCAAAATAGAGTCTTGAGTCCACTTCTTGCTAGACATCCTTCCAGGCCACACAGTGATTTTCTCTGAACTCAAAGGTGACAGCTAATTTTCAAGCTCCACTCCCTCCACTTTACACTATGGTGAGATGGGCTGCTTAATCAAGGAGATAGTGTGACTCTTAGCAAAGGGAGTTGCTGGAGATGAAGTAAAACAACTGATGAGATCCTACTCACCTAGGACCTTGTAGATTATTATAAGAAGCCTTTTTTTTCTAAGTAAGAGGGAAAGCATTGGAGAAATGTGAGCAGGAGAGTGACCAGAGGTGACTTGAGTTTTCAAGTTGTCAAAGCATTACTCTGCTGCAGTCTTGAACATAGAGTGTTGGTGTCCAGGGGTTGAGTAGGGAGAACAATTAAAAGGCGACTGCAATAATCCAGAAGAGACAGATTGATGCCAGACCAGGGTGGTCATGCTGGAGGTGAGAAGTGGTCAGATTCCTAAGAGATTCTGAGACTTTGCAAATTCTTGGTGACTTTTCCTTTTCGATATCCCTTCATGAGATCCATGCCTGGCAGATTCCCAATTTTGAATTTCATGGAAAAGGATCTGAAAGTCTCAGTCTCAGGCCCTTTCTTCCCAGGAGACTCATGGGCTCTTTGTGCAATTCAATCAACCCCTTCTCCAGAGCTCTGGTGCCAAGAGAAGCAAAAGTGCTGCGAAGCTTCAGAAAACCACAGAGAAGAATAGCCACAAACACTTATTTTTCTCCTTTTTTCTGGGGCCAGGGAGACAGCCTTTGGGTGTCACAGGGGAAAAGGGAGGCCCCTCAAATAATATATTCCTAAACCCCATAAGAAACCCTTCCAAAGTGACTTGCTTTTTCACCCAGAGAGAAGAGGATGGAATCACTTATAAAATTTCATCTCCTAGGCCCCTGTTACTTATAGACCTTTGCGAAAGAGAAGCTTGTGAAAAAAGATTTGCTTCTTATAAAATAGGAGAATGGGCTGAAATTGGTGTCACTGGTACCTGAATTAAATTTGAAAAGATGAGGAGGTATAGGGATATTCTTGTCTGTTGGGTCTAGGAGGCTTACACCCACAGCTGGGAGCAATGGCCACTGAAGATGTCTCTGAAATAAAGGTGAATATGTTATATTTCTTGTGCGAAATTTGGCAGTTCTGTTCCAAGAATAAGAAGTTTAACAATGCTAACATTTCCTGGACATTGAGTTCCTACAACTAATTCTTGCATGTAATAGAATATTACATATATAATGGGTTATTATATAAATAGGATTATTATGAATTGTCATTTTTCTCATACTTCATTTTTATGGTCACTATCTTATCTTATGTTTTCAAGCAGCATCTTATCATTTCCCATTCTTTCTAGGGCATTATAAATCATTACTATTCTCTCCTATCTTTGTTCTCAGCAGATAACTTTAGTTCTCACTTCTTTGAGAAAATAAAGGACATTAGTTATGAAATTCATTACCTTGCTTTCTCAACAATCTATCTATTTCTTTGCCCCACCTCCCCTCTTTTTCTTTTGTCTGAGAAGAGGTGTCTTTGGAGGAGGTAAGAAGACAAAGCTCAACCACTTAGTATAACATGACCAGTTACTTTCTCTAGAATGATCATCACCTCCTCTTCACTGCCTCCCTCACCACCCAACAAACAGGCTCACAGGCCCCCCATTCTCCTAAAATCTACCCTTGCCTTTGCCTTGCTCTTCAGTCACTGCCTCATATTTTCTCTTCATTGATGAACCTCTGGATGAGCTTGGTTCCATTCTTGCCTTGAGTTCCCCAGTGTCTCAATCATTCTTCACCCAAATTTATTATTTGGCTTTAATCTCCATCACTTTGTTAGAAACCACAAAAAAAGTCCCCAGTGATCTCCTAATTGCTAAATTTTATGCTTCTCTCAGTCTTTTGCTAATTCAAAAAGTGTGATCCATGGACTCAGGATCAAGGGCAGCACCTGGAAGTTTGTTAGAAATGCAGATCTTGGACCTTATCTTTGGCCTACTGATTCACAGTTAGCATTTTGACAATATCTCCAGGTGACTCAGAACACTGATGCTCAATCTCTCTGCACCATTTGACACAAGTCTTAGAACACCTTTATGCCTTCCATCCTACCTCTTCCTCTTTTCCTCTTACTCCCTCTTCATTAATTCTTAATCTCTATCTCTTTCTCCTCTTTCTCTAATAGTACAATAAATACAAATTTTCCTTAGGGTCCTTCCCTCTCTGCTCTTGTGGCAATTTCTGTATGTGCTGGGAACTCCTTTCTCCCAGACCTTCAACTACCATGAAATGCTGATGACTCACATTTCTTTCTTTCTTTTTAGAGACTGAGGCTTCTAACTGCTTTCCAAATTTCTCTCTATCCTGCAATGCTTCAAATGCAGCACATCCCTCACAGAACTCCTTATCTTCCTCATTCCACCCTACTTCTCTTTCTGCCTTCCTATCTTGACCAATGACATCAATAGCCCTCCACCCTTCACAAACATGAGAAACCTTAGGGTCTTCTCTTCCCACTCTCATACCTCCGTGTCCAATTAGTCATCAAACTTCAACCCCAGAGACATCTGTGCACTACCACCCCTCTTCTCTATTCCTCTGCCATTACTAGGATTTAGGCCTTTGTTATCTGTAACTTGGAACTATTATGTAGCCTCCTAAGTATTCTCTTACCCTCATCTCTAGTCTCTGCCCTCCAGTATACTCTCCACCCTGATATCAGTGTGTGCTTCCAAAAGTACTCATCAAATGATTATTATCATTGCTTCTAAAACTCTCTAGTGGTTAAGCGTAACCCACAGGATCATGTTTAAGGTCATTATTTTGGCATGCAAGGCACTCCATGATCTAGGCCCTGCTTATTTCCTAGCAAAGTCTCCATGTGTCCTCTACATCCCAGAAATACATTTCTCATGGGTCTCATATATACCTTACACTTTTTTGTGTGTATCTGCTCATACTTTTGCTCTTCAAGCTGTACCCCACTCTAGAATATCCTTCCCTATAATCCAACTCTTCTCATCCTTCAAGGCTAAATTCTATATAATATGTACAACTCTGTGAAGCATTCTTTAAGTTCTGAATAGAAGTGACTGCTCAGGCTTCTGTGCTCCAATGACATATATTAAATCTGGATGTGGAAGTCTAGTGAGTTCTAATTCCTGTCCTTACCATGCTCAGTAGGCCTTGTTAGGGCAATAGTTGTGCCTGATTCATTTCTGTGTCCAGTGTCTAGTGCATAATATACATTCCATAAACACTGAATTGCTTTGAATCAATAGCCATTTGCCCTTCTGTTGTGCAAACTATGCTTAAATATAAAAATGCAAATATTTTTGTTTATCTCTTTGGCATGTCAGATGACTAAGTTGATGTTTTGACAATATTCTGAATGAGCTGAGACTTGAAGCTCCATGAGAACATTTTCTGTCTTTAAGGTATCATTATGTAGAAGGGGTGCAGTGGATTGGGAGGGGAGGGGTTCTCCACATGCCTCTGCACCAAAGAGTTTAACCCTTATGCCTATCAAAGCTATCCCCATTTCCAACCACACCCCAAACATTGTACAAAAGATGCTTCTGGTACTCTTGACACCAATCATAAACACCTCCTACGTAGAAAGTGTAGCCTTGAGGTCTGGCATCAAACAGATCAAGGTTCAAATTCCTGCTCTGCCAAATCCTATTTGTTTAACCTTGACTGAATTGCTCAAACTTTCCACACCTCAATTTCTTCAACTGTAAAATGGAAATCATAACAGTACCTACCTCACAGGCTTATTATGAAATTATTTGAGGTTGACCATGCCAGGTGGCTAGTTGACATAGGTAGCAGAGGAAATTGTTAATGATTATTAACAAGTGGATGATAATAATCAAGTTGAGCACTAGGGCTTGATCCTGAGCTTAGTGAGGCAGAAGACCAGCAGGTACCGGTGAAGTCTGGGTCGGCTGGATGCATTGGCGAGGCCAAGGTGGACCACACACATTCCTGGGCTGCTGCCCTGACCTGCCTGACTTCTCAAGAATGGGGAAGTCAAACAAAAACAAAACAACCCACTCACTTAGATATGTTTCTCCTTTAAGAACAAGCAACAATAGGAAGCAACAATGAACACTGCCATTCTTTAGCCTCACATGTCACAAATAGCTTTCAAAGACAGTAACGATATTGTTTTCTCAGACACTTTTTCATTGGGAGGAAAATTCCAACACCAACTCTTACCCATGGGGGTCTAGTATATATTTATCGCAGGTGGGAGTGTTTCCTCTTCTTGCTTGAACCACATAGGTGGCTCCCTACAGCCCTATGATAAAATCCAAACATCCCCCTATTATGATGCGTCTTCTGCCTCACCTCCTTGGGCCTCAGTTTCCTCCTTGTTGTCAATGTAGAGTAGCAATTAAAGCTCAGATCTCGCATCTACACACTTCCTGGCTGTTTGACTTTGGGCAAGTTATTGTTGGGGGGATACTCCTGAGATTTCTGAAGTGCCAAAACCTTTTCTCCTCAGTTGAAACTAACTGAGTGGTAGGCATGAATTAATTTGCTTTATTACTAATTGAGCTTGATGAGACCTGCAGGCAAAATCAGGTTTCCAAAGTCTAGACATCTGTATTCAGCGGTGTGTGAATCTTATCCAGGTATGCAAAGTAGGTAAAGAACCACAAGTTCACAAGTTCTAGGTTCTAGGTTCCTCTTGTGGTAGGATGAAGAGGCAGTGTATGTGTGTGTGTGTGTGTGTGTGTGTGTGTGTGTGTGTGTGTGTGTAGGCCTCTTTTGCGGCCTTCTTGAACTCCTATTGAATCACCTAGCAATAATATTCTTCCAACCATCAGCAGGTTTCCCTGTAGAGAAAGTGACTTTTTCATGTTCTTTAAATGAACTGGACATAAACTGAAGTAGTTCCAGGACACTATCAATTTTGGCCTCCACTTCCAGTTTTCAAAGCTTAGAAAAATTCCAAGATTTGGAAAGTCACCAAGAAGTTCCCTATCTCTGGGCTTATAGGCACTGTCAACTTTTGAATTGCTGTTAGGAAAAGTTTAGGAGAGTGCCTTCCCAAGTTCACTGCAAAATGTCACAGGCCAGTTTCTTCCAAGAAAAATCTCCTATCTTATCTGGCAGCACTAGGCTTTCTTTTCTGGATCATCTCTATAGGCACAAGAAGTGTAGACCACCATCCTGTGGGGACCATTGACAGGGTGTGGAGGAGCTGAAGGGTCTGGGTTGTCAAGAGCAATATGAGTAGTGACTGTACTGGCTCAGCTAGAGGGGATGAGCCCTGTGGTAGCCAATGAACCTGAGGTCATGGGTTTGAGTCCTCAGTTGAGTTATTCAGGGCTTATACTGGGTTTAATAGCACTATCCTCCCCTTCCCCCAATTCATGTCTACCCAGAGCCTCAGAATCTGATATTATTTGGAAATAACATAATTATAAACATAATTTGTTGAAGATCTAAGATTTAGGATGCATATTAGATGCAATACTGGTGTCCTTATAAGAAAAGGAGAGGACACAGGGAGATACACAGAGAAAAGATGATGGAGGCAGAGATTAGAGTTCTACAAGCCAAAGAATGCTAAGGCTTGCATTGTTTTTATTTTATTTTATTTTATTATTTTTACAGTTTAAGTAAAAATTATTGTAGCTTGCCGAAATTGGTTTGGCTCAGTGGATAGAGCCTTGGTCTGCGGATTGAAAGGTCGCAGGTTCGATTCCGGTCAAGGGCATGTACATTGGTTGCGGGCACATCCCCAGTAGGGGGTGTGCAAGAGGCAGCTGGTCGATGTTTTTCTCTCATCATTGTTTCTAGCTTTCTATTCCTCTCCCTTCCTCTCAGTAAAAAAATCAATAAAATATATTTAAAAAATTATTGTAGCTAAATAGCTTTTGCTATATTTTGATATATTAATGTTCACCATATTTTCTTTTAAAAACATCTGATTTTTCTTTTCCTGAGTTCTTTATTTTGATTCATCTTTTGGTTGGCTATATTTGATAGAAAACTATTTTTTAAAGAGCTCCTAAGCTATCTCTATTTTTTTCTTTTATTTCTTTATGGTATGTTTTATCTTGGCTGATACCTTTTTATTTGGACAACTTCTTCACGTGTAAAATTCTTGGGTCACCATTTGTTTCTTCAAAATTTATGATCCTCTGTCTTATGCTGTTGAGATATTTGGTGCTAGTATGAATTTTACCCTTGTGAGTAATTTGGTTTTTCTGTTTGTATATCCATGGGATTGTAAGACAGTGAAACTAGGTGTGTGGGGGTGGGTGGAGGTAAGGGTGGGGTGGTGGTGGGAAGATGGGTGAGTGCTTAGAGGTAAAGGTGAAGAATTGGGTTACATTAAACTGCCTTCTTCTTAATTTTGCAGCTCTGTTAAGAAATAGAGCCAGTTACCAAAGTAGCCGTTCTATGGGGAACAAGAAGTTTAATAAAAACTGATAATATGTTCACTCTACCTTACAGAGAAAATGGTCTTCCTTTTTGAGTGATATTATTTAGGAAAAACTTCCTGCAATGTAATAATGGCAACCCTGCCACTTTTCCTGTTGAAAGGGTCAAGTTTCACCTTCCTTGTTGGTAGAGAGGCCTTCAGCTCAGATACCTCCAATTTATTCCTGTTTGGCTTTGCAGACCATTAGGCAATGGATTTGACCAAAGGCTCACCCTTCCTAATGATGTTTTTCTTGGGCTAATATGAAAAATCAGTTGGCAATTTCCGAGTAACCACAGGATGACAGGGGAGGACACAAAGGATCCAGGTGTTACAAATGGAAGGAAGAACCCAGAGGGTAATTAGACACTACTGAACCCACAAAGTGAATAAGGTACCCCTAAAGAGATGTTTGTAAATCATTCTGTTGGAGAGTCATACACAGATGGAGCCTCTGTGGCTCTGGAAAGCAACCATCACTGTTCTTGGAAGACAAATGGAAAAAATGAAGTCTTGAGTTGCAGCCTCCTCCATCCACTGCTGCCTAATTGGTTGACCTGGCAAGAGGGCTTTTATGATGTCAGAAAGCCAAGTTCTATGATGATGGGACAGTGGAAAAGAAAACACTATCAGCCTCAGTGCCCCAAAAGTCACCAGACAAAATGGAATGCGGCGGGGGTTCTGATCTGATCTGGGTTCTGATTTTTCCAACTTGAAAAGAGGTAGTTCTGGTGGCACCTAACAATGTAAATGAAGCAAAGATAATGCTCTCGAAATGCTACTATAACTACCATTTCTTGAGTAGGCACCCTATGCCTTGCATTGTCTACACATGTTATCTTATTGGACCCCAGCCATTGTAAGAGGCAGGGTCGATGACAATCTTTGTGTCCTGGATACTAGTAACCTTCTCTCTGATCACAGAACTATATAGAAATAATCCTAGCAGTCATTCCCTTCTGACCTGTCCAAACCTGACTTCTCTGCCAGCAAAGACATGCCCAGACTTCTGCGTTCTTACTGTCACTCCTCCTCTCCAGTGAAGGACCCAGTTCCCTGGGGCCAGGGCCTGCTTCATAGCCAGATAGGTCCCATCTGTCCCTTATCAGTCCCTGTCCAGAGATCCCACACCTTCTTCCCACCTCTGGGCTTATAGGCACTGTCAACTCCCAGCTCTGCCCTCCCTTCCCCACGTCCCACCAATATTATCTCTTCTGGAAATAAAGCTGCCTTTCAAGACAATCAGATTTCTTTGAGAAAAACAAAATGTGTCTGGAGGGGATAGCAGAGGGAAAAGGCTGGGCCAGAGCCTGGTGTTTCACCCTTTTCTTTCAACTCTGACCGCCAATCAAAACTCAGGGAGAACTGCAGAATTGAGATCTGGTCCCAAAGATAGAAAGAATGATGGTTCCTAAAAGGGCATCAAACACTTGAAATGGTTGAGAAATCAATTCATCAAGTGGATAAATAAACAAATAAATAAATAAAACAGCAGAAGTGGGGTTGGGAGGAGACATGTCTTTCCCAAGTTTCCAAGGAGCCCCTTTGATAATGCAGTGACTCTTGGCCATACACATTTGTCACATTATCCCTGGAGCATGAATGTCTTGACCACATCCATGGGCTTTCAATGGGCTCCACAATGAAATGCAAATAGCCTACAGGAGGACTGGGAGCAGGGAAAGGCAGAAAATGTGACTCAGCCCTTGGGTCCAAGCAGGACTTTCTCCTTTGCTTTCCCTGACCGGTTTCCTGTGTTCCTCAGTCTGGCTGGGCTGACAGAGTGTGTCTATGCATTGGGTTCTGGGGACTTTTTTGTTGTTGCTGGTTCTCAAAAATCATTGAGCCTACTCTGATTGTGCCTCTACAAGTAATTTACTTTTCCTCACACGTCTATAGAGTGTTTTGGCTTTTTCTCCCAGAAACTTTAGAAGTATCAAAAGACACGATGGCATTTGTACAGTTTTGGTTGGGAGTAAGCCTAATGTAGTAAAGGGAGAACAAGGCTCTGTAGGGCTTGAAGTCTAATTTCTTCTCCCACTTAGCTCACTGTGTGATTCTGAATGAGTAATGTAACGTCTCTGTTTTTCTGTTGCTTTATGTATAAAATGAGGGCTGCAATGGACTGTTGGGGATTGCCACCCACCATCTCCAACCCCCTTACCGATTGTACCCCAAGTGCTCTAGCCATATGGTCTTGGTAAAACTGACATTTCCCCTAGCTCCAAGGATGGAATCTGGCTTGACCAATCAGCGTATTGCACTCTCCCTTACCATCATAAGTGATTCAGAAGGAACCAATCAGAAAGAACCTAAAAACTTTTATAGGAAATGCTGAGACACAGACTCTAGTTCTGCCGGATGTGACTAAAAGTTATGTAGCTCTGAGAGCTATTGCCAGTCATCTTGACGTGCTAAGGGAGAAACTGCTTAAGGATGGAGCCAACATCAAAGAAAATAGACTAATATTAAGCTTTAAAAATGGACACAAAAGAATCAAGTCCTGATCTCAAAATATGAGTGCTGGTTCAAGCTTTGCCTGAAGCGTCACTCATCCCCAAGTCATTCAGTTACATTAACTAATGAATTCCTTTTATCCATTTGAATTTGGTTTTCTAAATGCTAATATATAGGATTGGTCTGGGTGTCTGGAGTAGATCTTTTAACCTTAGGGTTTCTTCTATAGGGCAAGGAAATAAACTAAAAATATTATGTTGGCTTTTTGTTTGTTCTAGGAACTATATTAGGCAGGAAAGACTTGTGGTGAAGATGCTGTGGTTCTATAGTTAAACAAATTGGATTCAGATCCTTCAAGCTCCAAATGTGAGTCAAACCCCAAACCTAAAGGTGAACAGGTCCAAGGCCCTCATACCTTCAAGAAAGTCTTTGATGTGCTTTATCTTCTAAGCTCCATGTAAGATCTCAATTGTTCATTTGGGGGATTAGGGTTTCACAATATCATGAAAGCCCCAAGTATTTAGCTTCATACAAAGCTCCTCATAAGGTGAGCAAATTCATGCACATTATCAGTACTCACCTTGTACTGAGAGAATTAATCCTTAAAGAGAAACTAAATACTAATCAGTAAGATAACTGATTCATAGAAGCCCATATAAGTCTCCTTATTTTGGCTTGGCACTTGGTTAGCTTTCTGAAAGCTGATCAGCATATTAATGTTCACAAGACCTGCTACTTTGCAAATCAGATGGAATCTCATGGCACTGGCTTCCCTGATATCCTGGGAAAAAAATTGGCCCACTCTATCTTGCTGGGCAATGGGTGTTGGATATGTTTCAAAGTTCATTTTCTCTTTGGGGAATGGAGGTTGGGGTCTGATCAATGGTCAATAATATGTGGCATTAAAGACAGGATATTTTCTGTCACACACATTTGCATTTACTAAATTCCTCAAGTGTGTAGCGTAGGTGCCAATAGCCTGTCCCAGCTGGACAGACATTTCTAGGCATTTGAATGCTGTCACTAAACAACTGTATTGTGACGTATCTCAAGATAAGTGCTTGGGAGAGCCACTCCCTGTTTAGCACGCTGAGGATTCTTTTGGTTGTGACAGAAAAACCAACTCCTAAGGGTGTGTGTGGAATGAACTCTATGGCTTCTATAATGGAGCAGTCCACAGGAAGGTGCTGGCTGCAGGCATGGCAGGAAGCAGGGCTCGATTGATGTATAGCCTGACTCCAAGGTTCTAATATTTTATGTTGACATTAGATCATGGGGCAATAATAAAGCTTCAGTGGGCTCAGGGTCCTGAGTTAAGGACAATAATTTAGGTCAATATGTTTATGAAGCTCACACAGAGAAAGAAATTTGTTCAAGACCACTTTGACTTGGAATCAACAGCTGTCCTTACTTTGTTTCTCCTGATCTTCACACCGAAGTTCATTGATGTCCTCACCCCCATGTTTGCAGATCTGGCTTTATCACGGTTCCTGAGCAAACCTAAAAAAAACTAAGAGATGTAAGATCTCGGAATACAGTCTATTTGGGTTTCTGTTGCTTTAGCTTTCCTGGAATTCTTCTCCTCCTTATTTTGGTGACAGATTCTTTCTTTCCCCTGGGGACACTATTTCATTTAGTTCAGTTGAAGCCAATATTCTCCCACATATGGGTGGGCATATGACCTTGGCCTGGTCAAATTAAGTTTATATTTGTCTGGTCATAGTGTTAGTTCAGGGGAAGTATGTCACCCAAGCTGGAGCAGTCAGAGATCTTGCCAGAACTTTTACTCTGGTGCTATACAATGAATAAGCTTGTATTCTCAATAATCCTGCTATGCATGGCCATAAATTTGGAGCCCATCAGTGACCACTTTAGCCACTATAAGGAGGGAGTCTGTTTGGGAATTACCTAGCACAAAGGGGAGCAGAGAGGAGACGGGGAGAAAGGGAAGCTGGAATTCTTGAATACTGTGCTACTGTGATTTTTTCCAAGTATGTGACCCAATAATATCCTTCCTGGGCTTATTCACATTTACTTAGGTATCCATCACTGGCAACCCTAAGAATCCTGGCTAGTCCGGTCATGATTTCTTCAAGGCTGGTGTTGGCTTGTTGTTGACTTTGATGACTTTGAGAGCATTAATAGCTTAAGTGGATACAGAAAGCATGAGTGAAAGATATCATTGGAGGTGGAAGTGATAACTAATATCCTCCCTGATATTATATTTAATAAAGCTGGTCCTTGAAGTTGGGTTTAAGTGCAGTAGAAAACTGGAAATTAGAGGAAAAGGAAACTCTCAAGAACATCTGAGATCTCGCAACAGAGACAGGGCCAGAATCAGAGGGATATAGTATATTCCTATTAACTTGGTCCCATTTTATCCCCAGGCTGATGTGTCTTGGATAAACACTGGGGATGTAAAGGTTGGCTTAATATCAGGATAAGTTACCATGTGGGGTTGCTATGGTGATTACATTAGACAATGAACACATTAATCGATGGGTGTAATTGGATGAGGGATGGGTTGTATAGGGAACTAAGAAACCTTATGAATTAAAATTCAATTTAAGAGAAGAGTAGAGGTACAGAGGTTTGTAGGGGCACAGAACTGTCATGACAGTGGCTGGTGTTAGGACAGCATGAGTGTATGCTGCCTCAGCATGACTTGTTGTCTCACCCATCACTGAGGTGTCTTTGACTGTGTCATCAGGAAATGAGTGCTGAGAATAAGTAGAAGGGGTTATTTCAAGAGACTCTGGAAATGCTAGGAGACCCAGCCTAGCAGTGATAATGCCAAGGTATCTAGAGGTGGCTTGGTGAGCAGCAGAGGTTGGGGCAGCAAATGCTCCTGATGGACCAGAAGTCAAAGGGTAATGGAGGACTTGTTCATGAGCTCACTGAGATCCTCTAGTGACTCCAAACATGCTTGAAGGACTGTGTAGGGGAGCAGAGTTCTAGCAATTTCTCTGGTAGGACTAGAGCCTGAGAAACACAGAAAACCAAGTTGCTTCTCCTCTTCTGGCCCCTATAATTATCTCTTTTTTCTTCTGATGAGCTATGCCTCAGCCTCTCTATACAGCACTTTGCTCTCCAGCTAACTCCCCTGGGTCCTGAAGCCTGAGGAGTCCTCATCACTAGTGGGCACACCCTGGGTAAGGGCCTGGATGGTAACGGTGGCTGGTATTTTTTGTGATTAAGGTAGTGAAATGGGAGTAGTGATGGCAGAATATTTTTATATGAGAGAATTTGGGGTGTCCTCAGCTTCTCCACCATTCTGCTTTGGCATAAAACCACCTTTTGTCTTGCTCCTAGATCTTCAGAGTGATATGGTATTAAGTGCCTAAACATGCCCAGTTTAGAAACTTAAGATATCTATCGCCAACTGGGAATCCGAATTCCTTTGGAACACATGCATAGCTTATGATTCTCTCCTCGGGCGATGGAGTAGTGATGAAGCAGATATTTGTTTCCAAAAACACAGGTGACAGACACTTCAATCTTTGGGATCTTGGATTCTCAAAACCAATCTGTTAAACAGAGAAAGGGCTCATGCCTATCTCTGAGATCATGCCCTGCAACTTGGAAACCAGCCTCTCTGAAATAGTCATAAATCAAAGCTATTTCAGGGGCAAGCTCAAGCTCATACTGAAACTCTGGGCTTTGGTGGCACGATGTTCATGTTAACTATTTGGACAGATATGGGGGGTTTATATATGGCAACCACATGGTTTGGCAAGTCCCTGATATGGATAATAGGACAGATGCCAGGTCTGGAACTGCCCTAAAACATCTAGCATGCCTGGCTGCCATAGATAAGATCTAGGATGCAGTCTACATCTAATACTCCTGCAGGTAATATCATAGTGACATTGACATCTATTTCTGTGACCTTGGAAGGAGCACAGGAGATCCCAATGCTGAGAGGCATCTGAAAAGTTAAGAGGATCATATTTTTCTTCTCCAAATAAAGGGGTCAGATTGCAAAGATGATCACTCACTTAGTTCTCTGGGCCCATCGGTCTTGCACAAGTCCATGATTAGTTCCAAAGGTGGACAATTCTCTTTTTCCTGTTTCAAGTGGAAGATGGAGGTAGATTAAAAATCCAAATGCCACTCTTGTTCCTTGCTGGTTTGCATCTATTTCAGTATTTCTTCAAAGGTAGCAGTTTTCTGCAGTCCCAGCACATAGCAAGACCTCAATAAATGCAGCTCATGTTGTTAATATTACTTGTCACGGAAGCTAAGGCCCCAGTGGAGAAAACATGAGCGCTGAAGTCTAATTCCTGGGTCTACAGCCTCTTGCTGTGTGACCTTGGGCAAGTTGCTTAGTCATTCTGAGCTTTAGCTCTTTCGTGACCATAATGTCAAAATTCTCTTCACTTTGCATTATGAAACTAATTCCAGTGTCAGAGAGGATATTTCCCTGAAAGTAAGTGGTTAATTTTACCCCAAATAGAAGTCGTCAAGGGGAGACAGGTGTAGGGAAGGAACAGGAGAAAGCTCATACTCCATTGAACTCAATGGGTGGGTCCTGTCAGGCAGTCTTTTCCGATACAAGTTCTCTTTAACATGTCTTCTGAAAACTGAGGGTTTTTGATTTGTCCAGGCCTGAGATGGTGTGTGTGTGTGTGTGTGTGTGTGTGTGTGTGTGTATGTCGGGAGGGGGGTAGAGGAGTGGGAGGGGCAGGGAAGGGGTGTGTGTGTGAGGGAATGGAGATTGGGTGAGAAAGTAAATTGAGCTGCGATCTGTTTGGGGTGGGGGTAGTGCTTAATTATTTTGCAATGTTTATATTCATGGCTGTTCTAAGCCTATTCAGGATTAAGAATACTTTTCTTTCCTTGGCTAGAGCGATATTGCTAAAAATGACCAAGAAGATAATGAGAGGAGAGAGTAGGTAGGGTTTGGGAACATTGAGGAAGGGAAGGAGATCCCTAAATGCCAATCCATTTTAACCAGTGGAACCTTCAGAAGAGATGGATGATAGAGTAAACTTACCAAATGGAATCCCCAAGGGATGTCCTTTAAGAAGTAAGCTGTTTATTGTCATCCATATTAATTTTTTAAAGTCTCTTTTCTCCTACTGTGGTTCTAGTAACTATTAGATATTTGTTTTCAAATAAAGCCTCATAAGGATTTTGCATCAAATGCTCTATTCTGGTCTGGTGCCACCCATGCTGGGAAGTGCATGGTGTGATGGGAACAATACGTATTAGGAGCCAAGGGAACTGGAGTCTCCTTCCAAAGACGCCTTTAGTTTGCTTTGCTGTTATGAGCACTTTCTTTTTCTGGTCATGCTTTCCCAGGTGTGATATGAAGATCCTGACCTAGAGAATATGGTCCAAAATTTTTAAAAAAGTGTTTGTAAGAAATAGAAATGAGTTCTTTTAAATGAGTCCAATATGAAAAATGTAAAAGCCACCCTGTGTTGTAAGAATTGGTTACACCAGGCATCCCTGATAAACTCCCAGATTTCAATTAGAATCTGAGCACAACACATGGAACTGCAGATTTCAATTAGAAAACTACAGAACAAAGGATCTTCAGCAACATGCTTACCATTATTCCCCGGACTCATAGCTGAGTACAAAGTCCCTAGGTGGGCCATCAGAAGAGGGTTGGGACTGGGATGAAAGGGCTGGGCCTTCCCTGAGCCTGAAGGTCAGTGCTGGCTGCTCAGTGAAGAAGGAGCAGTAATTCTCACTGTCCGTGGATCAGATGCAGAGGAGCTGGGCCAGATGCAGGGTCACCTGGGTTCCTGTGACAGGGAGTGAAGCAGCACTGTCCAGGCTGGCCTCCATGGGGGAGGAGATCAAGTCCTAACACAATGGCTGCCACTTGGCTAGAGGTGGCTGGGAATGGTCAATTGACTTAGGATCAGGGCACAGCTGGAGATTGCCCAGCCAAGAGCACACAAGAAAGATGCCTTCGCATGGCCCTATTTACCCTGCTCCTTACTGACTCTACAGCTGAGCCATTTGAAATAAGCCAGGAAGATTTTGGGGGTAAGTGGAGAATGCTTCCCTGCCCCTATCCTTCTGCCAGGACTAATGTCACTGCTTTTTGAGGTCCACTTCCACCCCAAAGCCCTCCCCAACAATGGCAGCTCCCACACTGGGCAAATTGTACACTTTTAGTCAGATCCACTGCTGAATACATTGCAGGCACTAGGCTCCCAAACCAGTCCTGGGAAGGGCTGAGCAGTGGTTCCCAAAGGGTGTTCCATGGAACACTAGTTCTATAGGAGATTACTATGTGCTCCATGATAAATAAATATCCTGGTCCAATAAGTTTGGAAAATCTTGAGCTAAAGTTAAATGGGTATCTTCATAATGGAGCATCTCTGAGTTATGAAACATGTAGAGGCAGTCTTGTGTGGGCTTCCCACACTATTTCAGGCCCCATCCTCCACCTTCCTGGACCCTTCTATTTTTATCTAGTATCTGTTCCATGGAACCTCTTTTGGGGATTGTTGGGACAGAATGTTAAGTTAATCAATAGTCTTCATTTTCCTATTCTGTGATGCTTAGAATCAACTCTGGGTCCTGTATTTAGGGTTCAGTAGCTTGAGTCATGATCCCCAGGTTGCTGAGTTCATTTGTTCAAAGTTCTTTGAGAACCACAATGTGTCAGGTGCTGGGATGACTGGAAACCATGAGTTACACATTTCCTGCCCTTGGCAGTTCACAGCCTCTCAAAGCCATCAAATAAGCAAATAAATAGTTGCAAACACAGCATGATGGATTCCCAGCCAGGGACACTTACTCAGCCACCACTTGAGAATCCCCAGCACCAAGCATAAGTGCCTAGGACCTAATAGATACTTGTGTCGTACTATTGGCTTTGGCTATACCAGACAATTACCAAATAGTAGTTTACTCAAGTAAAGAGTTAGCTTCCCTGCTGTGATAGGCTGAATGAAGATGTCTTCATCCTAATGCCTGGAAGCTGTGACTATGTTACCCTAAATAGCAAAAAGGACTTAGAAGATATGATTAAGTTAAGGATCATGAGATGGGGAGGTGATCCTGGATCATCATCCAGGTCCATGATGTGACCCAATGTCCTCACAAAGGTCCTTAAAGATGGAGGCGACAGGAGTAAGAAAGATGGTGTGATGACAGAGGAGAGATGGGAGTGATGCACCTTAAAGAGGGAGGAAGGTTCACAAGCCGAGGAACACAAGTGGCCGCTGGAAGTTGTAAAAGGCAAAGACAAGGATTCTAACAGAGAGAACCAGGCCTGCTAAACACCTCGACTTTAAAACCTGTGAAACTGACTTTGGACTTCTGCCCTCCAGAACTGTAGGAGAACAAATTTGTTGTGTTGTTTTAAGTCACTAAACTTATGATAATTTGTTGCAGCAGCAAGAAGAAACTAATACATCTACCCAAGAAAATATGCAGAAGTAGACAGCTCAAGGAGTGGTGTGGGTGATTGAGAAAACCATCAAGGATTTGGGTCCACTAGCTTCCTGCTGCACCATCCTTAGCACATGGCACATGGCATTCTTCCGCATGGCTGGAAGAAGGTGCTGCATCTTCATGCATCATGTTTACATTCTAGGAGGGAGAACCAAAGGGAAGTAGAAAAAAGGTGTTTTTTTTTTTTTTTTTTTTTTTTTTTTTTTTTTTTTTAAATCTTTCCCCATCCCTTGCCCCCATTCAAAGAAAGAAACCCTCTCTAGAGATATCTGCTGACTGCTCATTGGCCAGAACTCTATCACATGATTGCCTCTAATTGCAAAAATGGCTGGGAGGTGAGATTTTTAAATTGTGCATGTTACTTTCCTGAACAAATTGGCATTGAGTTGGTAAGAAAGAAGGTGAGAAAGGATACTAGGAAGGCAAATATTCTAGTATCTGTTTCAAAAATCAATAATTATCTGTTGGAGGACCCAATGATCATTGGAAGGAGGGAAGACGAGTCAATTTGTAGTTCTATTAGCCCAGGAGGGAATGGGGAGATGTCTGAGTCAGGTCAGGGATATGGGGGATGTGTAGAATGGAGATATTGAGAGGCAATTGGATCCACTGGGCTTGTGATTGGGTGGGGAATTAGCAATGATGCCCAACTTTCTGACTCAGGTAGCTTGGTGAATGATGACACAGCTTACCAGGACATGGAGTACAGGCTGGGGAGAATTTGCAGATAATCTGAGTTCAAGGTGTCCATAGGCTAGTCCTGTTTCTCTCTCTTACAATGATTCAATTACAGGATCTTACCTAATCCCTCTGCGTGGCATCCTAGTCATCCCCTCTAGTCATAAGCCCCATTCTGAACCCAGCCACGGTCTAGACTATTCTCCAGTCAGAGCATCTTGGCAGGGCTCTGGTGTCCTGCCAAGTTCCAGACAGAGGCCTCTGACTCACTGACTCACTGGCAGAGATCTTGCTGAATCTGGTCAGTTTTTGTTTTTGTTTTTGTAGCGGAGCACGTGGAAGGAAGAGCCTCTGCTTCTGGTGTTCCTAAGCACTTAGTCATCGCTGGGAGTCTCTGCTTCAGACTGCTGTGTCCTGTCTGTGCACCTGGCCATTCGGGTGCCTTTGGACCACTCATAGACTCAGGGCCACGGCTATTGCAGCAATTTGGGCACTGGAGGCAGTGGCTGTGCATTTGGGGGTGACCTCTGGAGCTAGTTTCTCTATCCTTTTTGCACTTGGGTTAATGATTTGGGTCTTGCTTTGTGTGGCAGAGATTGTGAGTGCTCACCAAGGTTCATGTTTCCCTGGAGGCCTGGGTAGACTGCATTTCCCAGCCTCCCTTGCTGTTAGGAATGGCTATGTGACTGAATATTGAATGTGAATAGAAAAGCGTGGTGCCAGTTACAGGCCTGGCCATGAAAACCCCTGTGTGGAGAGACCCCTTCCAGGAGAAATCCAGAAGAAGACTCCTTGTCCCTTGGGATTGATGGCATCACAATGTGGGAAGAGCCTGGGTCCCTCTATCACTGTATGGAGCTATGGCTGCTGAACGTCTCCACTGAGTTTTGCATGACAGGCAATAAAGGGTTGTGTTAATCTACTGAGGAATTGGGATTGTTTGTTACAGCATCGACTGTTAGGAGCAACTAATAAAATTTGGTTTCCTTCTTTCTGAAAGGAAGTAGAGTATGGTGGTTAAGAGCAGCTTTTGGAATGAGATTGAGTTCAAAATCCAGCTCTGCCTACTTACTAGCTGTGTGTCTTGGGGTAAATTATTTCACCTCTCTGTACCCCGCTTGCTTATCTCTCAAATGGGGATAATAACAGGACCAACTCGTGGAGTTGTGAGGATTACAGTGAAAACTGTACTAGTATGTGGCATATAGTAAGTACAATATAAGGACTACAGATCACTTTTCCCTGTCAATGTCAAGTTTTAATGATATAAAGCTCTTTGAGAGGGGTCAGCCAGACCCTAGGTATCCATCCCATCCCTCCTGGATGACTCTCTTGTCTGACTAATTTAGCACCCACATTAGCATTTAGTTATAAACCTTGTGATAGGCTCTTCACATTTTTATATTACTTTAATCTATGGTCATACTATTTCCCCAAATTAAATGGAAAGCAGGGACTATGTTGCATCCATTTATTTATTCAGAACAACACACGGCCCTGAGCAGATAGTAGGAGCTGACAAAACTTATGTTTTAAGAACTAGGTAGGTTATTACCACAAAACAATATTACCATTCATTTTAACACCTCTCCAGGATCTAGATGAGCCACAGTAAAAAACATGAACTGCAGCCACAGCCCAGCATTCCTCCCAGAGCACTCAGCAGTTTCTAATCGATTGTTCAGAAACTTTTAGTGCTGGCAGAGTACAGACTAGAGGCCATATGATTAGAGCTAATGTGTATTGAGCTCTAAAAGTTTTCCGAAGACTGTGCTGAAAACTATGTTCAAATATCTCCTCTAATATTCAGAACAATAGGTACTACTGTTTTCCTCATTGCAGATGAAAAAAGTGGCACCTAAGAGAGATAAAGTAATGTGGTAAAGTCACACGATTAATAAGCATCAGATCTGGCATTCAAACAGAGCTCTGGTGCAAGGGCCCTCTTTAGAGAGCAATTTCCTGCTCCATTCTTTCCCACACTGACATTGTTTCCTGAGCGGCCCAGGGCATCAGCAGGATTTGCCAGTCAGCTTTGTCAGGGTAGGCATCTAGTCCTACCTGCATTCAACGCCCAGGGACCCCACCCCACCTGCTCGGAGCTGTAACTGATTCTCTTTAGATGCCCTGTGCCTGTGTCTGTGCCAGGACAGGTGCAAGAGCTTCAGTTGGGCAGATTAACATCTCAGATGCAAATCCACCCGGCTTCTCATCTCAGTCTCCTCCACCTCCCAGCTGCTCCCCTTGTTGAGGTGGGGCCCAGCCTGGAGCCAGACAGTGTTCTCCACCCACTGGGCATTGTCTGACACCTGCGCAGGATTAAGGGGTGAGGCTTCAGGCTCCTGGGGACTCTCCCTCAGCTGGGAATGACAATGAAACCAGCCAATTATCAGAACTTCAAGGGAGAAAAAATCTCACAGGCATTTCTGAGGCTGTGGGGATCTCTGTTCAGAAGGGGATGTCAATGAATACAGTGAGCAGTGGGATCAGGTCTCCAGAGTTAAGAAATCATACTGGCTTCAGCGAGGCCTGACTCACCCAGACACCTCCTCCAGAACCTTGCATTCAGGGCCAGCTCACATTCCTGCCATAGATGTTTGTGGGAGGGGGAGGTGTACTGAAGGTGACAGTAATGCTGATGAGAAATAATTTTGAGCCTTTACTAACACTCCGCTAAACACTGTATCTGAGCATATCATGTTTAGTACGATCTATGAAGGGACTATTGTTAGCATTTTTTTAAAAAAATAAATGAGGATAATGAGACAGAAGAAAGAACTATCCATGCTGTATAGCTTGGTGGATGTGGGACTGGGATTCTAGCCCAAATTTTTCTAATTTCTCTTGGAGCCTTGGGTCCAAGAGCCCAGTGATCAGTTGATTATGACAGTAGCTTGGCTTAAGAGAAGGAACACAAGCTTCAATGTCACCCAGATCTGGATTAAAGTTCTAGCTCCATCACATGATGGCTGTGACTCCCTGAGCAAGCTAGCTCAGGCCCCTTGAGCTTTAGCTCCTAATCTGTGATATGGAAATGACAATACCAATATCTGACAGTTGTGAAGATTGCTGAGAGAACACAGGGCACATAGTAAGTGCTTAGCAAGTGAGTGATAACTATAATTATTATTATTATTATTATTATTTTTGCTAAGGCAACATAGTCACTTGCTTATTGATTCATTCATCAAACATGTACTGAGCAACTATTATATTCTGTTCTATCAACCACGCTCTTTGCTGAAGTTGTGTCTGGTATTCTAACCATTTCTCTCAATTAGAAAGGCTTAAGTCCGCAAGTATCAGAAACCCACCTAAATTGATTTACCAAAGAAAGGGTTAGTTTTCTCCCAGAACCAAACCTTGGGAGATAGGGAGTGTACAGTAGGGTTTAGCGGTTGCATGACTCCATCAGTGCCCCAGAATTCTTCTTTTCCCTCCACCAACTTTAGTTAAGAACATTCATCCTCATGGCTGTGAAGTAGCTAATCTATTTCCAGTCCTTTGGCCCCATTCCAAGAGGAAAGAAGAAAACAACCAAAGAAAAAAAAGCATACTTATTTATATCAGAAAAACACATCTTTTCTGTATACCCCCTATAGATTTCTGTTTAGGTTTCACTGGCCAGAATTAGATTTAAAGGTCACCTCTAGCTAAAACCCCAAACTAAACTGAGGTTCTGTTAGTTAAAAAAAAACATAGAAGAGCATAGTTGTTGGGAAGCTAATGATAAAGAGTGCCTTTAAAGCAAGCCTAGACAGTTTGCCCACCAATGTTGATACTTTTATTTCAAACTAGAAGCCTGGTACATGAAATTCATGCACTAGGGTGGGGGGTGGGGTCCCTCAACTCAGCCTGCACCCTCTCCAATCTGGGGCCCTTCTCACAATCTGGGACTTCTGGCTCCTAACCACTCACCTGCCTGGCTGTCTGATTGCCCCTAACCACTCTGCCAGCCAGCCTAATAGCCCTCTAACCACTCCCCTGCCAGCCTGATCACCCTCAACTGCCCTCTCCTGCAGGCCTAGTTACCCTCAACTGCCCTTCCTTGCCAGCCATCTTGTGACAGTGTAGGGGTGGCCATTTTGTGACAACATGGGGCAGCCATCTTGTGCAGGGGCCTGATGCAGTGGGGGCCAGATATGGCAGGGACCTCCCTTTTCCGTGTCCCACATGGAAAGAGAGATAAATGAACCAGTTCTAAGTGGAGGCAGCCAGGGATTGAGAAATATTAGAAATAAAGAGAGAAGACACAGAGATAGATTTTAAGCTGGGAGCTGGGTGGGCCACCATCCTGTGTGCTGGAGAGGAAGGAAGATGACCCCTCCCAGCATATTTATTTTATACCCCCAATACCAGGAAGTAACATCAACATATTTGCATTCTTTTTTTTTTTTTTTAATATATTTTATTGATTTTTTACAGAGAGGAAGAGAGAGGAATAGAGAGTTGGAAACATCGATGAGAGAGAATCATCGATCAGCTGCCTCTTGCACACCCCCTACTGGGGATGTGCTCGCAACCAAGGTACATGCCCTTGACCGGAATCGAACCCGGGACCTTTCAGTCCGCAGACCGACGCTCTACCACTGAGCCAAACCGGTTTCGGCAACATATTTGCATTCTTAAGTAGGCTCTATCATGCTTGGATTTACATATCTAGTCCCACCTCTGCTGACACCTGGGCTGATATGAAGGCCAAGCTGACAACATGTCCACCATCCTGGGGAAACATGTTCCCAAGGCGTGCCTCTGCCTATGCCTTGAGTTCAGCTGACGATAATTAAGGAAAATTGCCAATGTGCCTTCCCAGGTGGCCCTCTACAATCTTGTGACAACCTGGGGGTGGCCATCTTGTGACACGAGGGCATGAAGGTCAATTTGCATATTATCTCTTTATTATATAGGATACTGTATGTGATCTCCCGAGATTCTCAGAACCACCAGGTGAAGGAAGTAGGTGCCTTCTTTGTGCTCTTCATTTCTCATCCCCACTGACAGTAAGGACTCCGAGCAGTCCAGGGCCTTGGCCTTGGCCAAATGTATATTGTAGAGCAGGTGGTCAGGGCTAGCCCAGGCTCTTTCCTTCATTTCCCCTTCTTCACTGTGGAATGGCTGAAAGTACAGGTATTGAACAAGGAAGGAGGCAGAGGGTGGAGGAATGTGCTGGGATATGTAGATGGGCAGGTGGGAAGGCCCTTGTAGACAATAAGTGAGATCATAGACTTTGAGCTTGACTGCCCAACCTAACATCCTGGCTCTGTCACACTATTTGTGTAATCTTGGCAAGTTCATAACCTCTAAAATACAGGTAATGGTGGGAATTTAAATAAAATAATTGATGTAAAAATCCTGGAAAAAGGCAAGCACACTATGAATATTAAGAATTATTTTATAAAGGAGCATAGACAATGTTATAGGACAGGCAATGGCAAACTATAGCCAGAGACCCTTACCTGACCCACATCTTGTTTTTGTAAGTAAAGATTTATTGGAACACATTTATGCCCATTCATTTACATATTGTCTAGGGCTGCTTTCACGGTGTGACTGGCAGAATTGAGCAGTCACAGAAACCATACATCCTGCAAAGCCTAAAATATTTACTGTTTGGCTGCTCCCTGCTATGACGTACACTCAATGCCAGTGTAACTTCAGGACTCAAAGAGATCAAGAGTCAAAATTCAGTTCTTCTGCTTACTACCCATGGAACATGGGCAAGTGACAACTTTTTAGAAGGTAGTTTCTCTTCAACTGAAAAATCACAAATGGTAATGTCTTATTTCAAAGGATGCTTAAGGTCTAGATATAATAGAGATGGAGCATCTAATCCTCATCAGGTGCTCAATAAATAGAGTCTATTCTTTTCATTATTGTGGAAGGATTTTAAGTAGAGACTGGTGTGAGCAGATGGGCATTTATAAAAACCCTTGGAGGCTGTATTAGTTTGTCAGGGCTGCCATAATAAAGTATCACAAACGGAGAGGCTTAAGCAACTGAATTTCATCTCATAGTCCTGGAGGCTAGACATTTGAGTTTAAGGTGTTAGCAAGGTTGGTTTCTTCTGAGGGGATGGGAGAGAAGGTATTCCATGCCTTTCCCCTAGCTTCTGGTGGTTTGCTGGTAATCTTTGCTGTTCCTTGGCTTATAAGCACATCTCCGCCTTCATTTTTCACGTGACATTCTCCCTGTGTGCATGTCTGACTCTGTGTCCAAATTGCTCCTTTTTATAGGATGCAATCATATTGGATTAGGACCTGCCTTAATGACCTCATCTTAACCTGATCCTTTGCAAAGACTCTAATTCTAAATAAGGTCACATTCACAAGTTCTAGGCATTGGGACTTCAACATATTTTTGGGGATACAATTAAACCTATAACAGAGGCTGTGAGGGGCTATTTTGGTGAGGGCAAGACTGGTGTTTGGACAATCATAAGAAGGCTCTTTAGATGATCTAGTAAGTCAGAGATAGTCAGATGAGAAGAGAAAATGGTTGTGAAAGCATCAAGAGTTAGGGTCAAGATAAAACTTGAGAACTAAGTAAGGAGAAGGTGAAGAGGAAGCTGGCAATGATATTGAGACTTCTTACTTGGCCAATGGTTGAGTAGATGAAGCCACTATTGAAATGTGGAGAAGGCACTTTGCAAAAGGCAAAGGATGTTGAGTTCATTAAATAGGAGAATGGCCTTATGGCGACAAGAGGAGGGGATTTCAGTGAAAAGGGTAGTGGGCAAAGGAAAATAACATCATTCTGGGGTAACAAATGGTAACTTACTGAGGGGAGGCATGATTAATAACTCTTAATGGCAGGATGAAGTCACCAGGGCTAAAGTGGACAGGCCTTGGAGAGAACTGGATATGGGAGACTGGTTGGAAGTCTTCTGACATCATGTCCCTGAACTTCTCTTTATAACCATATTTAGGCATTGACCTTACTTCCTTCTCAACAAATGTCCTCATGCACTTGTCAGGAACTGCCCTGGTTCCTGCCCAAATGCTTCCTGTTCTGCCAGGTGATCACACCTGCTGGAATCAGGCCAGCCCCACGTGTTGACTGGTTCCTGCCCAGGAAGAAAATGAATCTGAGGACTCCAGGTTAGGGAACACTTTCTTTTTCTTTTTTTTTCCTTAAGTGAAAGCCCAGTCTCTTATTTTCTAGCATCCCTGTCTACACAATTGGGATAAAAAGATCTCACTTCACAGAGTAATATTCAGGATTAAGTGAGATAGTGCAGGCAAAGCCTTAGCACAGAGCTGGGCACATTATTAGTATCAAAGGCCCATTAGCTCTTCTTATTGTTATTGTTATTTCTGGTGCCTTGTGTCTGTTCTCTTTTGCTTTGGGTACTTCTTCCACACTGCTACCAGAATGACCTTCCCTCAAATTAAAACATGACTAAGGGATATTTTTGCCTCTGTTTGCTCTCCAGTGTCCAAGGAATAAGATCCAATAAACTCAGATTTGGTAATCTACCTTCCTCTCCATCTTATTGCCCACCAGGCCCATCAGACCTTCTGCTCCATCATCATAGGACATTTGACTCTTCCTTGGCTAACTCTCCATGTCCTCTCCTGCCCCTTTCCTCTGCTTTCTTTATCTGGTAAACTCATAGACTTCCTTTAAAAATCAGACCAACAGTGGCCCTTCAACTCTAAGGTCATCTTCAGCCACTCCCAGGCAGAGTGAAATTTTCTTCCTTCTATACGTTACAATTTTTTGTCCTCATCATTGAAATAGCCCTAACCACGTGGCACTGTGAGGGTCTGCTTACCTGTCTGAAACCAGCAACGTGGGCCTAGGACTGGTGTTATTTACTTGGTAAGAACCTCAAAGTTCTTTGTTATCAATGGAGGAGTGTGCACCTGCTCTTTCTGTTGTGAGCTCTTCTGTTCAATTTTTTATATTAGGCCCTAAAATATGGGCCTACTTGGTGAATGAAACATTCACACAATCTTCTCTTATGGGGCCCACAATTTAATTTTTTCTCTATCTCTCACAAGATTCAACAACAGAAAGGATTTTCCATTTTTGCTTTTGGTAGTCTGTATTATCCAAATGATACTTTTCCAATTTACTTTCCCAATGAAAACCTTATATTATTGGTCTCACAGTATTAAATTTATTTTTCCAAACTATAAATGCCACCATAGATCTGAACATTTCCCCTCGCCATTCATTTGTTTTAATTTTTTAAAAATTAAAGTCAAATGTGTCTATAATTTAAAAAGCTAACCACTCCTCCCACTCTTCCCCACCCACATCCCATTCCTTAAACATTTTTTTTTAGCTGTTTCATATTGTTTTTGTAAGTGTTATGTTTATATTTCTATTCTTGACATCACTTTTGAATATTCCCTTAACATTTTATTAAGAACATGAAGATTTAGAGTGTTATCCCATCCTGTCTTCATTTATCCTCGCTCTTCCTCTCAATAGAGCTATAGAATGCTGCATGCTAACCAAACAAGGACTCAGCATTTACATGCTTCCAGCTAGTAAGCTCAGCTCCAAAAACACCTTCCGATACTCTGCTCTGCTGCTGGGACTTTGCTCACTCCATTTTCTCCTCTACCAGCTGGCTTCACAGAGATTGGAAGGGAAACGGAGGACTTATTTCTTGCTCTTCCTTTTGAAGTCACCCTGGCAGTAGGTTTCAGCCTCCAGCTTCCTTTGCGCCAGGCCCATGAACCCTCTCAGAGGCACAGCACCAGCCAGCTCTTCCTGGCTCTGTGGAGGGCTCTTCTCATCTTCTTGTTTCCGTAAGCCCAACCTCTTGACTACTTAGTTATCCAGCGCTATTTACTAAAAAGTCCAATCTTTGCACCAATGATTTGAGAGGCCGCCTTTATCATATTCCAAATTTCCAAATGTACTTGAGTCTATTTCGGGGTTTCCAATTATATTCAATTGGCCTGTTTGTAGATTCCTATATTAATCCTGTGTTGTTTTAATTACACTATCTTTATTGTATGTTCCAACACGTGATAGGGCTCATTCCCTTCAACACTTTCCCTTTTTAGTGTTCCCTGGCTCTTCTTCATGTTTGTTTTTCCATGTGAACTTTTCCAGTCTTACAGGTAGGGACAATTCTGATAAGGTTAGTAATGATCGATTCTGATCTTCTGAGTCACTTTGCCGCACTATTGCAACAGTGCCATACCACAGAGGTCCCTATTTATGGTGAAAGCTGCTCATCCATGGATTTATATGCTGTGATCTATGCTGTCCTAGTCCAGTGGAAACTGCAGCTTGCAAGCCTCGGTTTGCTGCTCTGTTGACTAATGAGTTTGCCAACCACTGCCCTAGTCCACTGTGTAGGGTCTGCGGCAAATGATTCATAAATGAAGTGATAGCTTCAGCAAAATATGGCTTCGAACTGTAAATCACAGCCCTTTGACATGGAAAGGTGCTGGTGATTTTAAATGGCCATTGGAATCTCAAAACAAACAGGGTAAACCTTTAATTTAAAAAGTCTCATTTGGGTCCAGGGATCAAATTACTTAATAGTAGAACTTATTGACCCCCCCCAAAGAAAGTCACACTGTTGGTGAAAACCTAATAATGCTAGTAAAATTAAAATGAGTAAAGTGGTAGGACAAGATGTAGCAGGAGAAATTGAAAAGGTCCCATTTTCAGGCCATTTTTTTTTGGTCAAGACACCGATGACATGCCACTTGATGATAAAGAAGTTTGTGTAATAAACTGAAATATAATAGGTTCTCTATCCAAGGTGATGAGTCAACAGATTTCACCAATAAATGTCATAATGTGGTATTTGCAAGATTTGTAAATAATGTTGAAATTCAAGAAAATGTTTACTGTTACCAAAAATAATGGCCTAAAACAAACGAAAACCCACCAATGTTTAATGTTTTGTCTTTATATCTAGGAACACAAAGTCTGTCTTGTAGAAATTGTGTTGGTGGATGTATTGATGGTAGCCCATGGGTAGTTGGCTCCATCAGAGGTTTCTACATACAGAAATTTGAGGAGACTTCTCAACAGACATGTGACCTTAAAGGTGACTGAATGACGGGGTTATTAAAAAAATAGTTGGCCAGATTTGCTGAGAAGTTTGAAGGTGAAAATTGGCTGCAGAAATTAACCTGTCTCAAGACAGTTTTCCTCACATGAGTCGGGGGAGGAAGTCTCTGCCAAGCCTTGGAAAGAATGTTCTGAATTTCAGTAAGAATAGTCTGGGGGGAAATCATGTTTCAATAGGAAATCTTGACATGTTTCCACTTGGCATGGGCTTGACAGAGAGGAAGGATATTATTTTGCCTCAAGTCTTATCATAACCCCCCTAGAAGATTGGCAGGACCAAAGGGGACAGTATTTCCTTCCCTTTCAACTCATGTGTATGATGAGGTGAGAGACCCTCTTTCTGACTCTTCCGCTCAGTCTGAGAACTTGATTTTGAGAGAAGAGGAAGACGTCAGTGAGGGGCAGCCAGATAGTACCCTCAAAAAGAGGTTTACTGATTAGCTCCTTGCAAGCTCTGGTTTCTGTGAGAAAAAAAAAAATCCAGCCTTGCAAGGGCCATTTTTCTATAGCCTTCAGCTTCCTACATGTGTGACCAAGCTGGACAGAAATGGACTCACTACAGTTGGAAATAAAATCTTGTGTACTTACTACAGGTTGGACCAAGAATTGAGTATTTGTTCAGTAAAACAACAACAACAACACAGGTATCACATTACAAAGTTCAAATTTATTTATTTATTTTTATTTTTTTCAAATATATTTTATTGATTTTGTACAGAGAGGAAGGGAGAGAGATAGAGAGTTAGAAACATCGATGAGAGAGAGAGAGAGTCATTGATCAGCTGCCTCTTGCACACCCCCTACTGGGGATATGCCCGCAACCAAGGTACATGCCCTTGACCGGAATCGAACCCGGGACCCTTCAGTCCCCAAGCCGACGCTCTATCCATTGAGCCAAACTGGTCCCGGCTCAAATTTATTTTTTAATTCCAATATAATTTTTTTTTGTATACAGTTAGGCCTATCAGAAATCAAGAAATAAGCACACGTCTATAAATATTTTGGAACAACTAGGCCTACAGTTAAGCCTGATAATATTTGTAAGAAATTTGGCTTTTTTAAGGTCTTTTATAAATTGTCTTAGACTTTATATTTATTCATATTGTTTTGGTTCATGATTTCTATAGCTTTGCTAGTCAACAGTATCACTAGAGTTTCATGATTTAAATATCATTCATTAAAATAATTTACAACTTTTATATGAAATCTGCTTTCAGAAAAATTAAATTCAATTTTTAAGCAAATTTTTAGCACAAATATATTGTGTTCTCTCTATGAAGTTCAAAAACTTACAAAAAGAAAGATTAGTTTTAAGAAATATAAGTTAAATTTAATTGCCTATTTTTTTCAATAAAGTTTAGCTTAACAATTTACTTTTGGTTTTAAATAAGAACAAAATCCCCCATATGCCATAAACTATAGACCAGATCTTACTAGCATCTTGGATAGTAGAAATTAATTACATGCTTTAAGAAATTTTAATAGGAAGCAAAAAACATTCCTGAGCTGCATTACAGTAGCTATTCTTGATGGGGAGGGAGAAACCATAGAATAAGATTAGGCTAATGGGTAGGCAAAACAGACTTGCAGAAAACATTCTCTGCTCAAAAGAGCATTGAGAAATTATTATTGGGTTGTGATAGCTTCAAGTCGCTGATTATAGTTCTGTACCATGAGCTGTACATATAATAATTTTTAAGTTCCTCGCATCATAAGTATTATTGCAAGGGTTGGAGAAAGGCAAGTCTAGAGACTGGCTGGTCCAGACTCACCAGAGACCCACTCTGTGTCTCCTGCCCAGCATTACCTGAGGGGTAGGTGACCTCTGTGTCTAAAGCTCTTATTATGCGGATATTTAGTCAGCCCCCTGTTTCCAGGCTAGATTCATTTTCTACCTCCTGCGTTATCTGCTTTCCCACTTCCTGAGATATTCCAGGATTGTCAGTCATGAATTAGCTTGCTTCTCATTGGCTGTTGCCAGCCTTCCATAATGCAGTGTGGGTGGGCAGCCCCAGGTGGAGAATCAATGAAGCAGATAATGATGCATTATTACTCAGCTTCCTCTCCCTTATTTGAGCCAATTCTGACCTTCAGCTCTCCCCTAGAGCTCTTACTGTTCCTCTTTTCTCCTTCTTTGCCCTCTTCCAGCTTCCTTGGTTCATGATAGCCCCTTCTATTCCTCACCCTAACCCCCCAACCCAGCCAATGCCCTGTCATTTATTTCTGGAAAGGCTTATCTTGTTTGAGGACCTTCCATTCTGAGTTCTCATTTGCCACTTGTCCTGTTATAAGCCCTGGGTAAGTTATATTAATAGACGAGTCACAGCAAAACAGAATAATACAACCACTAGAGCCACTTAAGAGGGAAGATAGGAGCGCACTGATTCCAGGTGGCGTGGACCATCTAATCAGGGTGGGTGCCTTTATGTGGTGGTGGTGGTGATGGTAGCAGATATACCACTTGCCATTGCCTTTTTTACAAATTATTTATTAAGCTTCTCATACCTTGACGAAGTGAGTGTCCTTTATTTTGCAGATGAGGACATGGGAAGCTCAGAGGTGTTAGTTGCCTTGTCTCAGGCCGCAGTTGGTAGAGCCAAGACCGGAAAGGAAGTCTGTCAGGAGCCCAACTCCATGTTGTTTGCACTGCCTGTTGTCTTGCTTTCAGCTATTTTCTGAGCAATTTTGAGCAAGGGACATTTTTGCCCAACTATCCACTACACTTCTGTTTAGTTTCTGAACAGCTATTTCTGTTTAGAGTTTCTGGACAGTGTCGGCAGTTTCTGCTTCCAATTGTGCTCAGCTGATTCATCCCTTTATAGATGCAGCACGTTGGCTCGTGCGTAGACTGGCTGCGCTTTCCTTCGTCTCTGCCAAACTCTTTCCTGGTACCCGGTAAGTAAGAGCTGCCTGTGTTTGTGCCGTGCGTGGACTTCATGAGCCACTGTAATCAGTCAATACACCAAGTGCCTTGCCTTCCCTTTCCTGCTTTCGAGTCTTTGAAACATGCCCACCATGATGGAGGGTGATGCTGCCCACCAAGGTGGATCCCAGCTGGTGCTTCTCTTCAGTTCACCTGCCCACGTCACGTGATGCACGGATTCCGGCTGGGATGTTTGTGTTTATCAGAGGAGCCCTGACATTCTGTGTGTTGCTCTCTGGACCATGTGATCCCAGTGTGTTTGTCTCAGGTAATGTGTTCTGGTTGCAAAGGGGAAAGATCTGACACTAATTGGGTGGAATTCTCATGCCAAACATTGTACTATTTTATATACATTACCTCATTTCATTCTTACAGCAATCCAAGAGAAAGGCAGTATGAAAGCCATTTATTCATTCATCGATGAATAACATTAAAACACAGTTTGTTCCAGGTCTGTGTCAGGTTGCTAAAGGCTGGGAGTGCAAAGGCAAATAAGAAATAGAATTTCTGCCTGAGTTGGTTTGGCTCAGTGGATAGAGCGTTGGTCTGGGAGGGGTCAGGGTTCAGATTCAAGCTGTGCTATCCACTAGTTGCTTCATTTGAGGCCATCTCTCTGTGTCTCAAGCTTTTCCCAGGTGTAAAATAGGGTTAGTGGTAGTTCCTCCTCCTGGTTAGTATCCCCATGTTTCAGAGAAGGAAACAGAAGCAGGGTTATGAAGTCAGAGACCCAGGGTCAGTGGAAAAGCCACCTGAGGCTCAGCCCAGCCTACCTGCTTGCAAAGTTAATGCTTATACATCTTTGCTACCAAGATCTCCAGAAAAAGGCAGTTATTTTTGCAGGCCACCTAGACCACCGAGTGAATTCCTGCTGTCAAACAGGGTAAAATGCCAAACTACTGCTTGAGAGATGCCCTTGGGCCTCCTCCGTTTGCTATCTGGCTCTTAGCAGATTCTAGGAGCACCATTTATGGGAATAGTTCACTTAAGAGGAATATGCTTAAATATAAGCCCTGATGTGTAAATATGTATTGGCAAGCAAAGAAAGGACAGAGAAGACCTCTGGGGTGGTGTGACTGTGAGTGGTTGGTGTATGTTTGTGCAAGGATGAAAGGGTTCCCCTTTCTGCCAGAGATGAAAGAAGAATGAAACAGCTCGATGCAAATGGCTCCCACTGAGAGTGCCAACCCTCCCTCCCTTCAAGGTGTCCGTCTTGTGTCCTGGGTGTCCACAGGTTGCACCATGACCATTGGTTTTTTGAGGATATCTGTACACAGTAAGCCTAGTGTTTCTTCTGGGGCATGCACACAGAGACACTCTAACACTCACACACTCACATACACACACACACTCACACATACACAGACACACTCACAAACACTCACACCACACACTCACACAGGTTTTGGCTGGCTCCAGCTCCCGCAGCTGCCAGAATGCTGCCTGCCTTTGTTTCAGGGACAGCTGATAACCCTCATTAACATCTTGCTGCAGAGACTGGCAGCCTCCCAAACCAGTCCTCACCTCGGGGCAGATTGCTCCAGAACATTCCTCCTCTTTCCCTCCAACCCCCACCACCCTCATAGAACCAAATATGTTTTTCCCTTTACCTCAGACATGCATCATCTTGTCCGGCCTCTTGTTTTTCTCCTGTGCAGATTTCTGGGGAGGATTCAAGAATAAATTCAATCCTCAGCTGGTCCTAGAGTTAGAACCTGCTTCTGAAAGGCATTCGGTTCACCCCATCCCTGCCCAACCCCATGTGTCATGGATGCTCACACACACTGGTCCGAATGTAATCCCATTGTACATGTGTCTTTCAACCAGGCCCCAATTTTAGGGTTTCTTTCTCCTGCGTACCTCTCAGAACTATCCGTTCCCTTTCAGCTCCATCAGCACACCCTGAGTTGACCACGAGAATATTTGTCTGGATTTTTTCAATAACCTCCTAAACCTTCCCCTCGGACTTCCCGCTTATCTTTTTCCTCCACTCACCTCCGCTTCCTCCGTAATCTTTCCCAAATGCAAATCTGACCTTGAAAGTCCCTTGTTTTAAGTCTGCAAATGTTCCCCTGGCACATCTGGGACTGAAGATGGGGTTTGGCTCATGGTGGACACTCAGCAGAAATTTCTGGAATTAAATAGAGTTGAATCTCCATATTAAACCAATGGAATATTCATTCTGAGAACTCAAAAAAATAGTCTTTTCTAGTGAACTTTATTCTTTATCTAGTTCTCACTTTTACACTAGCTTAAAGTCTTTTCTTTCATTTTAGAGGGCCATTTTACCTTTAATTTTGTGTTGCATGACTTTGGGAGTCTTATGGGAAAAAATCATCTTACATTCCAATAAGAAATGAAATGGTAGAATTGGAAAGGACCTTTAAAACCATGCTTTTTGTTTCAACAGATTCTAATACATATTTAAGTCCTTGATCATTTGCCTTAAAGGCACATATTGAAAATTTTGTTAAGATTTGGTGGAGCTGTTTATATAGTTGTTCATATGGAAAAATAATATAATTATTACTAATTAATAATACAAGAACAAACTCTGTGTGTTGCATTCTGATAACTGTAAACCTACCTTTGCCCCACCCTATTATGTAGATTCTCTCTCTATATAAAAGCCTAAGCGACTGTTCAACCATTCAACAGGTAGCTATGATGCACACTAACCACCAGGGGGCAGACACTTTGACCAGGAGGTTAGCTTGGTGCTGGGATCTGGCTATCAGGACTGGATGAGATGGGCCACACATGCCCTGGAGCCTTTTTGTAGTCTCTCTTTGGTCCTGATCGTGCACCAGTGGGATCCCTTGGCCTGGCCTGCACCCTCTTGCAATCTGAGATCCCTTGGGAAATATTGGAGAGCTGGTTTCTGCCCAATCCCTGCAGGCCAGGCTGAGGGACCCCACTGGTGCACGAATTTGTGCACTGGGCCTATGTATGCTGGACAAGGTGCCAGGCACCCTGTACACATTCCCAGAGGATGTACGAAGACCTGTAACATCAAGATTTATTCCCATTTTCAGATGAGGCATCTAAGGCCCAAGAAGGTGAAATCACTTCCCCAAGAACACTCAGCTAGCCTCCTGAGATTAAACCTGAGGTCTGTTTGACTCCATAGCTCAACATAGTCTCACTACCTCTTGGATCCTCTCACATGGCTCTTCATTACTGGCACACTATATTGTTGGTGGTTTCTAAACAGGAAAGGGCAGGAGAGGTATAAAGGAGAGCATTAAATGGCAAGAGGTTGGGTGACTAATTGAGTCTATAGCAGTCGTCTGAACATGCGATGAAGTTACATCTGGGTAACAGTGGGACTGGAAAGGGAGCAACTGGCACTTGAAAGTGTGAGTCACAATGTCCTGCCAGCAAGGTTTGGAGCTCGGTGGAAGAGACATCTTCCAAAGGAACAGAGCAGAGATTGTTCCTGAAGAGTTTGAACAACAGAGCCCAAGGCAGGAAACAGATGCTGCTGAAAAATGAATGTCTTTCTTTCGGAACTAATGCTAATGTTGGATGCATTCCCTCTTATAGTTTGCCTACTGGTGGAAGGGAAATTACCTATTATGACGGTTGGAGCCTTTTTGTTGATGCAGTGGTGGGATCATGTAGGCAGTCAGATGGACGGGACAAAGCTTACTGTGTGCTGTTGGATTGTATTGTGCCCAGCTTTGAATCACTGAAGCACATAACTCTGATGATAACGTAATGCATTTGAAGTAGTTGTTTATTGCTCTTTATCTTCTGGAATGCTAAATAAATCAGAGGGACTTATTTCCAGTGTGGAATGTAACTTAAAGTAAGTTTTTTTACCTTGTGGTCTTGGCCTGGCCTGTTTAAATTGGACCGATTTCATTATTGACTTTCTCCTCTTCTCTATACATTGTTCCATTAATTTCCCCAAAGTCATTTTTCTTGATGTCCTGACTTTGTAAGCTTTTTTTGAGATGGGAGGGTGAATGGTTTGCTGACATGTCAAATGCTGACTGCTCCTGAGATCTCTTTCTTTCATTACTAGATCAATATTTTCCTCATTATTTTCTCCCAGGATCTAGGCTTTGGAAAAATGCTTTGGAGATCTAGCTATGTCCAGTGACCATAAGTTGTACTAAGGAACCAATTATGTGTTCATATGTGCATTAACTCCATAAATATTTTGAACAATGAACTGTGTAGCATTTTTATTTGTAAAACACCAATTCCAGGAGGGGGGTTTCTTAAAGAAAAGAAGGATTCCCTGTCTTAGAGGACACAAATATACCTCAACCTATTTTAAGATTTGAGCAGACTTATAGTAAAGTAATTAATTTAATTTTTTGTTGGCTGTCTGTCTATATTGTTCTTAGAAACACTGTGTTCTGCTAGATATATCTATATATTCTTTTTATAAAAATTTTGAGAGAGAGAGGGAGAGAGAGAGAGAGAAAGAGAGAGAGAGATTTGTTGTTCTACTTATTTATGCATTCATTGATTGATTCTTATATGTGCTCGGACTGGGGATTGAACCTGCAACCTTGGCATATTGGGTCATTGCTCTAACCAATAAATCTACCTGGCCAGGATTTCTCTGTATATGCTTGAATGTCAGGCCTTCCTGGCTGCCATTCCAAATTTGCTCAGCCTTTCTGCAGTTCTGTTTACATGGTTTTTGAAGTTAAACACTGTTTCCTGACATCTGCCATCCCATTGCTACCAGGTAACTCCTATCATCAGCTCAGCCTACAGAGCACAGCCATTTCTGAGCTTCTGAACAATGTTGGTGCTCTCCTGACCAACATATTCTTAATCACCTTGGTAAATAGAATGTTTTATGGGCTCTCCCCAGGAACACGGACAGCTAATAAATTCTTTGTTTTCATTCAGTAGACCCATTTTCATGAGCTTTTGGATCCTTTCCTACACAATCTCCTAACAAATCTGGTGTTAACTTCACTTACTATTGACAGTTGTTTCTTCCATGTTTTCAACATTCATCTTAGCAATTTAAAAGACTGGCCCATGGCGCTCAGGTCAGGTATTTTAACAACAATCAGTATATTCCAACAATGGTTGAGGATCAGTATTAAATGAAGTACTCCAAGACTAACACTCTCCCTTATCTGACTTTATGGACAGCTAAAGTACGTATTGTTCTCCTTGATCCGATTCCTTCACTACTCATCTCTGACATTCTTTCCTAATCTCTGCTGGTACACTTACTCATGTCTGTCGTTCAGTTGTGAAGTCCCTCATCTGCCTTAGTAGGTGAAGCACTTTGTCAGTCAGGTCAAGCTGAGACTTGACCCTAATTATGGGACTGGTGGCTAGGAAGGGAAATGCAGCCAGATCCTGAGATGGGCAAGCATTGTCTTATAAAGCACCTGTCTCATTTGAGGTTTTTGTGCAATCTTCAAGTAAGGCTAGGTGGGAAGAGGAGGCTCTGCCTCTAATGAGAGGAGTGACTCACTTCGACAGGCCCAGCAGAGAAAACCTGGTAGTTCAAGATTCTCAAGTATATCTACCCAGTTATCATCATCCCAAGCTTCAGGGTCACACTTCTCTATCAGAGCCAAACCATGACATTTGAAGACTGTGTAAGGATTAGAATGCAACCTTCTCTCCAGTTCTATTATTACAATTAGGTTTGAGCCTGATTTGGGCTCAGTTGGCCTTCTGGCTATAGGATAAGAAAATCTCTTGAAATACTGTCAAGGAGCCCATTAAATTTCACACTTTGTTTTGAATTTGTAAGCAATCAATCTGAACCTATGATGTTCTCTTTCTTTCATGTATCAAGGGAACTCAGTAACTATCCCAAAATTTCACTATCTTTATAATGACATTTCTCTTGTATTTTTCATATGTATCTCCTTATACCTGTATTCTATCCATGTTCAGGGGGCAATCCTAGCATTTATTGTGCTATAACATACCAAAGACCATCAATCTCCACTGGCCAGTAGAAGGGAAGGTCCCTTGCCAGCAGCAATGAGGTGCGTTATCCAACTCCAGAATCAATGGCAATAACTGTTTTATGTTTAGCTTTTTAGAAGCAGAATCTAAGACAGGGATTATTTTGTAAGTGATTTATTAAGGGATGTCTCACAAAGATATAGGTTCAGCTGAAGTCTAGCTTCATGGGGAGCTCTAGAGTACAAATGACACTACAGTGCCACCTCATTTTGAAGAAAGTGGGATGGAATTTTTATTCCAGTATCAGACAGTTATCACCGCCAAGCAATCTGCTGGGAAGAAGGACAAAAATGTCTTTGAAATCCCTAGGCAAGAAGCCTTCCATGGACTAAGGCTGATCATTGCTATGAAACGTATAGCTGTGAGTAGTTAGTATTCAACAGTCATATTATTTAGGGAATGGATGCTTCCTCTCAGGAAAAGAGATCTGGGTGGGGTACCCAACAGCATCGGCTATTAACAATGACCTATTGCTATAGCATCGGGTATAGCAATGACATATTGCTATCATATGGAACTAGGGTTCTCTGAAATATATTTTAGGAAACATTATGCCATACGCCAGGCACTGGGGTGAGAATGGACACCTGGACAGATAACTGAAACACAGTTAGCTCCATCCAACATTCATTTATTGTGGTCTACTAGGCGACAGGTGCTGTGCTAAGTATAGCGTGACCAAGCATCTTAATTTTTCCAGGGCTGAGAGGGTTCCCTGGATGCAAACCTCTCAGTTTTAAAATTGGGAAAACCAGGATAAGTTAATCACTTGAGCGAAGGGCTGGGAATATACAGGGGAGTCACAGCATTGTCTTCTACAAGAAGTAGAGAATCTTCTAAGTTCAATGAGTGAAATGCCAGGGATTCCTAGAAGAGATAGCTGCTGACTTTGCCTGTGTGGGAGTCACAGAGGATCTTCCCACATGGGCTTTGCGCTAACATGTGCATTTTTTAAACCACCAGGCTGTATTATTTCTTCTGGGCCTCGATAACGCAACTAGTGCTTTTCTCCTGAGATCTCATCTTTCTGTCTGAGGCCAGCCCCAGCTCTGGTTCCAGCAAATATGACCACACTCTAAAAGAAATGGAGGCGACAGAATTGTTCACATCATATTAAGCTCCTTGATTTCTTTCCAGATGGAAGGGGCTATTATAAATTAAGGAAGGTGTTTTAAAGATAGTACCCACATTCCTTGATTTATTAAAAAAATTATTGAACACATACTATTGGGTCGGCAACTAAGTAATTGCTGGTTTCACACATATATGGCTTCAGTTGAATTTTTAGGTTTGCAGACGTAGTACAAATGTAAAACACATTTTGTTATTTGATAGTTGGCTATTCAGCTGTTAATCAGTAAAAAAAGTTTTTTGATCTGTTTTGTACTTTTCGTTTGGCGTTCGTTGAAAAATGGAAAATCAAAAGGAACATTTTCGTCATATTTTGCTTTTTTATTTCCGCAAAGGGAAAAACGCATCGCAAGCTCATAAAAAGTTATGTGCTGTTTATGGTGACGAAGCCTTAAAAGAACGGCAGTGTCAAAATTGGTTTGCCAAATTTCGTTCTGGTGATTTTTCACTCAAAGATGAAAAACGCTCTGGTCGTCCAGTTGAAGTTGATGACGCCCTAATCAAAGCAATAATCAATTCGGACTGTCACAGTACAACACGTGAGATTGCAGAGAAGCTTCATGTATCACATACATGCATTGAAAATCACTTAAAACAACTTGGCTATGTTCAAAAACTCGATACATGGGTTCCTCACGAACTGAAAGAATCACAGTTAACGCAACGCATTAGCAGCTGCGATTTGCTAAAGAAACGTAATGAAAATGATCCATTTTTAAAACGACTGATAACTGGCGATGAAAAATGGGTTGTTTACAACAATATCAAGCGGAAAAGATTGTGGAGCAGGCCAGGTGAACCATCTCAAACAACATCAAAAGCTGATATTCATCAAAAGAAGGTTTTGTTATCAGTTTGGTGGGATTACAAAGGAATTGTCTACTTTGAACTCTTACCACCCAACCGAACGATCAATTCTGATGTCTACATTGAACAACTAACGAAATTAAACAATGCAGTTGAAGAAAAGCGGCCCGAATTGACAAATCGAAAAGGTGTTGTATTCCATCATGACAATGCAAGGCCACACACATCTTTGGTCACTCGGCAAAAATTAATGGAGCTTGGTTGGGATGTTTTGCCACATCCACCATATAGTCCTGACCTTGCACCATCTGATTACTTTTTGTTTCGATCTTTATAAAACTCCTTGAATGGTAAAAATTTCAATAATAATGATGATGTCAAATCGTACCTGATTCAGTTTTTTGCTAATAAAAACCAGAAGTTTTTTGAACGTGGGATTATGATGCTGCCTGAAAGATGGCAAAAGGTCATTGATCAAAATGGGCAATATATTACAGAATAAAGTTATTTAGTTCCATGAAAAAATTCTTTGATTTTCTTTAAAAAATACGCAATTACTTAGTTGCCGACCCAATAAATACCATATAATGTTCTAGCTTCTGGGGATACAACAGTGAACACACAGACAAACGTCTATTTATCTTCTTGCAACTTACATTGTAGTGGCAGGTACAGGCAATAATTGTGACATATGGTGATGAGTGCCATGGTATAAAGAAAGAAGATAAATTAGGAGGCTAATAAAATAACCCAGGTGGGAAATGATTGGTGGTGGCTTGGATCAGGGCAGAGGTGATAGAGTAAAAAGTATTTGGGTTCAGGTTATATTGGAAAGTGAAGCCAACACTATTTATTATGGGCTGAATAAAGTGTGAAAGAGAGGAGTCAAGGATGACTCCTCGGTTTGTGGACTGAACAGTAGAAAGATGTTGCTAATTGATGAGATGGGGCCATGCTGGGGGAAGAGAAGATGTGGGAACTGGGAAAGTGAGCAATTCAGTTACTAGGCATCCAAGTACAGAAGTTGAATAGGCAATTGGATGTATGAATCTGAAGTTCAGGATACATAATTTTGGGATGATATGAGATCACTAATGGAAAGGTGTACATTGAGAAGAGAGGTACAAAGACTGAGCCTTACAGACTGAAAAAGAACCAATAAAGAAGATTAAGAAGGAACAACCAATAAATCAAAAACAAAACCAGGCTGTGTGTTGTCCTGGAAGCCATGTGAAGACATTGTTGCAAAGGTGAGGTCATCATTAGCTGCAAGTCATGCAAGAGTAAGACCAAAAATTAGCCACTGGATTTAGCAACATGGTGATGATAATTTTGACTAGTCCAATTTTTGACCACTAAACTGGAAAATTATTTCAGATTATTTTATTCTCTGGGATATCTTCCAACTTCCTTTTGAAAAATAGCCCAGAACTTCCACAAAAAAGTGATAAAATTTAGCTTTTTTATTCTCAGACTGTGGTAACACCAAGGGCAGGAATCTTATTTATCTCAGTATCTCTGGACCTTTGATGCAATGCTTGATACATAATAGATGTCCAGAAAATATTTAACATATAAATGAAATGGATGTGATTTTCACTATGCAAGTATTCTTCTTTTCCTCCATCTTCTTATTTTTTCTGTGTACTGTCATCTGCTTTATAAATTTCTTCCTTGAAAGATGAAAGATTTGATCTTTCATGGATCTCCATTTTTGGTAAAATGAATGAATGAAAGATAATAAAATATGCAATAATAATAATTATTATTATTATTCCATGAGGTTTACTGTTTGCCTGGCATCAGACCAAGCATTTCACAAATGTATTCTTCATAATAACACTGTGAGGCAAGCAGTATTGCTCCAATTTTACCATTTCATAGGTTAAAAAATTGAGACTCATGAAGGTTAAACCACATGCCAGGGTCTTTGAAGCAGTGATTGCTGTGTTCACCAAACCTTACTTCCACACTTCCCAGTCTTCTTTGCAGTTGGGTATGGCCATGCGACTGAGTCCATATGCAATGTGGGCATAGTGATGTGCAACACTTTCAGACTTGGCCCATAACGACCTTACATGCAGAATCCTCTCTTTCTTTCTGCCTACAGGAGCTAAATTGAGCAATGTGTGAGACCTCGTGGAGCCACAAGATGGAAGGAAATGGGTCCCTAAATGACTGCATGGAAGCTGTCTACCAAGAAGGAACATGGAAAAATGGATTTTGCAGGAGTGTGAAGTAAATGTATTTGGTAAGCCATTGAAATTTGGGAATTTGTTACTGATGTAGTATTATTTACCTTACATGGTTATACAACTAAAAAAAATGATGTCTGAAAACTCATTTTATGGAGGCACAAAACTGGAGATTACTGGACTAAGAGGTACCAGGCATGAAGGGTAGACACCATATCAAAGGGAGTTAAATGAATGAAAATTCATGCTAATGCTGAGCTATCCATCTCTCTCCCCCACAGAATTTTGTCAGGATCTTTCCCCTTCTGGCCAGCGGTGGCTAAAGTATCTCCTCTGGGGACTATAACCTCCAGCCAACAAGAAAGACTAAAAGTTATTGACAAAGGGGATTTCTTAACACCAAGCCTGATAAAGTTCATGCTGATGAGCTCTACCGCTCTACTGAGAGCTTCTGATAAATCTCTTGGTTCCTCCCTTTTACTCACAACAAGCAATCAGGACTACCAGACACATTCAGACAGGCTCTAACATGAAATACAGAGATGACAACAAATGAACAGAGGAAATACAACAAAAAGGAAACAGACATAACAGAGATGAAATGTCAAAACATCTTTCATGAATACTCTTAAAAGAGACAAGATAGTCCATAAATGAAGTGAGGAAAAGATGCTCTGAAATAAAGAGAGAAGGAAATAAGTTTTTGAAATTAAAAATATGAGAAAGCAATAAAAGTCTCTAAAGAAGGATTGGGAGGTAAATTTGAAGAAATATTACAAATATTAAAACAATTTGAGCAAAAATACAAATAAAATAAATATAGGAAAAATATTATAGAAATACTAGAGGACTGGTCTAAAAGGAATACCAGACAAAGAGATCAGAGAAAGCCAAGGGAAGAGCAGAAACAATCTATGAAATAGCTTAAGAAAATTTCTCAGGACTGAAGGATATGGGTGAACTGATTGAAAGAGTTGTCACATAGTGCACAAAGAATGAAAAAAAGAGCCACATAAAGAACTATAATAAAATTAGAGGCCCGATGCATGAAATTCATGCAAGAGTAAGCCTTCCTTACCCAGACTGTTGGCACTGGCTTCCCTCCAGCACCCAAGACTCGGTCTTCCCTTGCAGCCCCAGATTTTTCTGGCGGGTCGTCCAGTCTAAATAGCATATTACTCTTTTATTATTAAAGATTTCTGAATATTGGAAACAAACAAAAAGCTTCTGTGACTTTCTGGAAAGATAAAACAGACTACATTCAAGGTTCAGTTATCAGAATAGCTTTAGATTTTTCAACAACAGCATCTTCAAAAACTCTAAAGATAAATAATATCCAACTAATAATTGGCTATATACCTAGCCAAATTATTAATTATAATTGAGAGTAGAATAGAGACATTTTCAGCTATTTAAGGCCTCCAAATGGAGGATATATTTTTAAAAATGAAATAATTAATGAGGAGTGAGGAAGACATGGATATAGCACATAGCAAAGTCCAAAGAGGAGAAGGTAGAGGAGAATTCCCAGGATCAGAGTGAAAGGATTTCCTAGGATGGCAGCTATGTCTACCCATGAAGGGTAACCCACCTGATCTGAGCAAAGGCAACCCCGCTAAAAGTCATCAACACCAAGCTCCTAGCTCACCTGAGGGCAGGATACCCAGGAGAGTCTGTTCTGGACTCTGAACCATACCTGTTTGTCTTGACAATATGCTGAGAAAAGTCTTGCTCTCTGCTCCATGCCCTGCTATTGGATAAGCCGAGGCCACTTACTTCGGCCACAGAAATGTTCTGTTTTGACCTGATCTTGAAAGCTAGACTTAGACCATGTAAGTTCAGAGCAGCCCAGTCTCCCTAACTACACTTCTTTTATAGATCTGGTGTTTGGCCCACACTAAGCCTTGCCAAAGAAGCTATAATGTTCCTGAAGTAAGCCCTACATTTTTGAGGGCTCACTGGTGAACTTGCCTAGTGACTTCCCCAGAAGAGACTCTTGTAAAACCTCAGGGAAACTGAAGCCAGACCATGACCTTGAGACTCAGCTCAGCTGGCCTTCTCCTCTGGGTTTCTAGCTAGCAGGGTCACACATAGGTTTGTGCTGCTATCCCATTTTCCAACTAAACATATTATTTAGATCTTTATGTGTAAGTGGGAGACCCACAAACTATAGCCGGGGAAATGATTCACATAGAAGGTGGGATGGTAGTTACTTCTGGGTGGGAGTGAAGAGTGAAGGGAGAGGCAGGAGAGCGAGAAGACACACTGTGGGTATCTAAGGGATGCTGAATGGCAGTACATAAGTAATTTATTGTTAGCTATGTATGATCCATTTCACAATTTTAAAAACTGAGCAGTTGAGCCAAGTAATTATCCAGGTTCTTTCTATCAAAGGTAAGCTCTGATTTTTTGAGGCTCTCAGTAGAAGTGGATGAACAGAATGAATACAATGGCACAGTTCATCGCAGTCTATGAGATGTCCTGCTGAGGTAGGTGCTGATTTGGCATTAATGTTTGCAGATCCTAGAGACAAGGATGGTGAACTGCTGATGGAAAATAGGGGTCAGGGAAAAAACCCCTGTAAGGTTGGTTGATCATAAACTGCTTTCATCCTGTCATTGCCTACTCTCAACAAAGACTCCAGAATGATCCTTTAATAACTTAAATCAAATCATTTCACTCCTCTCTCAAAACTACTCCATGTGTTATGGATAGAATACTAAAAGAGGTCCTATATTGTCTGGTCCCGTGCCTCTATGATCTCATCTTCTACTTTCCTTTCCTCCCCATCATTCACTCTGCCTCAACTACTCTAATCTGCTACTGTTTCTCAAAGAGGCCAGGCACGTCTCTGCCCTAGGACCTTTGTACTTGCCAGCTTCCTTTGCCTGAGGAGCACTTCCTACTGGTATCCTCAGAGCTTGCATCCCTATTGCCTTCAGGTTCCTGCTGAAATGTCTCTTTGTGAGGCTTTTCATGACCATTCTTTGTGAAACTTCAACTCATTCTTTTCCGTCTCTAGCATTCCTGTCCCATTGTATTTTTCTCATTTCATGTATATATTTTTGTTCATTTGTTATTGCTTTTCTCCCTCTTTTCTCTTCCCCTCTAGAATATGGGCTCTGTGAGGGCTGGGTTTTTGTCTACTTTGTTCACTGAGTTAGTCTTGATATGTAGAAGGAGCAACACTTTTCTTTCTGGCTTGCCCAATGCCAGGACTCTATTTTCTGATGTATAGTGTATCCTTGCATAAGGGGGAATGAATGGTATGGCTGCACAGCCGACGTTCATAAAGCATCTTCACCCCGAAGAGCATGAAGGGCTTCATGCAAATGCCGAGCTTATTATTACCACTAGAAAAACACAAGGGCCTCTGAGAGTCCTGGGAACGGTTCAACCTTCGGGGCTCCAATGGCACCTTCTAGATTGCTGGAGCTGCCTCGTTGGCACGCTTTGAGCCCTTTCAGACATAATTTAGCCAATTACTTGACATGCATACTCTTATTGCTTTATAATGCTTTCATCAAGTTATGACTTACAACAGATCAGGACAAGCCTAAGTAAAAACAGAGATTTGCTTTTTTGGAGGAGTGTGTCCAAGCTGACAGCAGAGACAACACCAAAGACAAGTCAGGGCTTAATGGGAATTATTCCTTCTGTTTGATTTGGAAGGCTTTGTCGATCCTAAATAAAAAATTCTGACTCCCTCAAGCACAGAGACTGAGATTGCGCGAATATTCCATTAGGGATGAAGTTGCTGGGCTGATTTTTTCTTTTTGTAAGGAAAAAAAAAAAAAAAAAGCAAAATCACAGTGAACACTTCATAAGTAGGCAGAGGGAAAATTCCTGACCTGTAAAACTCTTGAATGGCTCAGTCTGTTTACTATGTACCCTGCAGAAGCCTTTGTTACAAAGGAAAGAAAACATACTCACAAAACTCCCTCACCTTAAAGTTATTCACCCTGAGCAACAAGTGATCAATCCAGGAATTAAAAAAAAAAAAAAAAAAAAAAAAGCCTGTACAGAGAAGCATTCTGGTTTCTTGTCAATAAAGCAGGGCCGACCATGTCTGGTAAAGGAAATGGTTGGGGCTCTTGTCACAATTCTTACATTTGCATATTGCTTTATATTTAACAGAGCACAAACACTCCATCAGTTCACCTTCCTAGTATCCTTTTTCCCTGAAAATAAGACAGTGTCTTATATTAATTTTTTCTCCCAAAGTTGTACTAGGTCTTATCAGGGGATGTCTTATTTTCAGGGAAACACGGTAGTTCTGGAAAAGGGACAAGTCTACAAATATGGTTCCCATTTTACCAGGGAAGAAATGAGTGCTCAAGGAAATGAAGTGTTTTGTCCAGCGTTTGCAGTGCTGCCCAACTTTCTGTGATGATGGGAAAGTTCTGTTATTTACATTGTCCAATATGGCTGCCACTAGCCACAGGGGCTATGAGTTCTTGAGATGTGGCTAATGTGATTATCTTTTAAAATATATTTTTATTGATTTCAGAGTGGAAGGGAGAGGAAGAGAGAGATAGAAACATCAGTGATGAGAGAGTATCATTCATTGATCAGCTTCCTTCTGCATGCCCACAACCCAGGCAAGTGCCCTGACTGGGAGTTGAACCATGACCTCATGGTTCATAGGTTAATGCTCAACCACTGAGCAACACTAGCCAGCCTTGAATTTCTAATTTTTAAAACATTTTAATTAACTTATAATTAAATGGCCATTTGTGGCTAGTGGCTACCATATTGGACCATGCAGGGGTGAGTGACTCAGCTGAGGCTCTAATCAAGAAGGGTTGGTTTAATGCCCACAATTTCCTAGTCTGGGCAAATTCTAATTAATGTTGCAAAGGAAGTGAAATTTTCTGAGAATGCCACAGCTTATGGAAAGGGTCAAGTGCAATCAGGCCCAGAGGCTCTGTGTCCAGTTCACCTGGGCTTAGTCTTGCTAGTGCTTTTCATTCAGGCAAATGCCTGCAGCATGGTTTTTATAGAAAAACACAGGACGAAAATCTGGTTACCATTATAGTTGCTATATGATCTTTTTGTGGCTTCCATCTCCTTACAACAAGAAAAAAGGCCTTACCCTCCCAACATATGCTAGGATGATAAGCACCTATTTAATCTCTGTCACTGCAAAGGGAACAGAATATCTCCTTTGAAGTGAGAAAAGTTGCCTTGTGAATGTAGGCCATTCTCCTGGGGTGAGGTGTGGTGGGGAGTTGGGGGGAGTTAGGTCAGGCCTCATGTTTCCCAGCAAAATCCCAGAACTGAGAATGTGTTGGTAATCCGTGCTACAGGGGAGGGAGGAAAAGAGAGACTCAAATTTAATGAGAAAGAGTTGTTCATTTGTTTCTATATCAGCCTCGTGGGTTTGGAACTATTATTACAAAACAGGGTTTCTCAGCCTCAGCACTGTTGATATTTTAGGCCAAATAGTTTCTTTGCTGTGGGAGGCTGCCCTGTGCATGTTTGGATGGTTAGCCGCACCTCTGGCCTCTATCCACTAGAGAAGGACCCTATCCCCAGATTGTGAGAATGGACAAATGTCTCCAGACATTGCTAAGTATCTCCTGGCTACGTAAGGTTGAGAACCACTATTGAAGAGTCACCTGACATGAATCTACCCAGTCTCACAGAGCTATTGTTTCACTTGGAATATTTTAAAACTTGGGTTCTTTCTTTTTTTTTTTTTTTTTCTTCCCCTCCAAAGCCCAATGCTTTTTTGTGTTATATTGTTTTTAACTTTTGGTGGAGTTTGGGGAAAGGACTCAAAGAAAATTAAAACCAGGAAAGAAAGTAAGAGCCTTTAATGTCCTCCCTTCCTTCCCCAATCCAATTCTCATGTATGCCTAGTGTTTCAAATAGAGCCTGGTATAGAGACTGCCTTCAATCAATATTTTCTAGACTGTGTGCATGAAGTTCAAAGATATCATGTCTTCCATTTGGGGACATAGGATGGGCCAGCCAGGGCTACACCTTAGGTTCTAAGTGGTCAGATAGAAAGGCTTAAGGGTGTTTGAGCTGGGGAAGTTGCATGGGGTGAATCCAAAACAAAGCCTTTGGAAGATAGAGAAAGGATTCCAGATATCAGCTACAAAGACAAGATTTAGGGGGTAGACAATCTAGTGGTTTACAGAGTGAACTTGGAATCAGACAGACCTGATTTGGATCTGGGCTTTTTTTCTATTGCTTTTTTTTTTTTTTTTTTTTTAATATGTGACCATCGCTCCTTTTCTAACCATGAAGAAAAGCTAGATCCAAAGGTAGAGAATCAGAAGGGAATGGGGCAGGGGGGCACAGGAGAGAGGGGAGTTGGAGCAAGTCAGGAACAGAAAAGGAGGTCCACCATGTTCGCCCTTAGGAGACTGAGCAGAGCGGGAACACAATGCTGCTGAAAGATACAAAAATCACAGGAAGTCGTCTTAATCTGATGTTGTCTTAGGACCGTCCTCCAGAAGCATGACCCAGAAGCATGACAGTTTGCCCACAGGAAATTACTAAGAGTGTGCTCCAGGAGAAATGGGAAAGGAGTGAGGAAAGTAGGTCAGAGAAGAAAAAGAAGGGTTGAGGGGTACACTTGCAGACAGAGTTCTGTTCTCAGCTGAACCTTTGGGGAACCCTAGAATGTAAACTGCATCCTGAGAGTTTGTCCTACCTCAAGGCAAGGGAGTTGGGAGTCCTTGAGCTATAGTTTGCTTGAGAGAATCTAAACTCCTGGGACTGTGTCTCTCTGTGCATATGGGCAAATTGATATCAGTGGCTCAAGGATATCTCCCCAGGAAAAGTGGCAGATAATAGCAGTTAGAAGCAAAGCACACAGAAGTGAGGGATAAATATACAAAACCAACACAAAACAGACCTGAAAGGACCTGAGTGTAACCCTGACAGGGTCTGCTCCAGATGTTGAGGGCCAAATTGAGCTGCTCCTTGATCAATGTAATTAACAGCCTTATAAGTGACAGTAAAGCTGTTGAGAAAGAACTGGACACATCAGGGCTGAGTAGAAAGACAGAACTGAAGTACAAAGCATGGCTTTGGAGGTAGTGGGACACCCGGATCCTGAATTCTCTAATGGTATTCCTGACCTGCTCCAGCTTCAGGCCCTCACAACTACACATTTTTGGACTCTTGGCTCTTTTTTTTTTTTTTTTATGAATTCAGGATAACTGCCTTCCTGGGCCCTGGGTATGGGCACCCCAGACTAGCTGAAAGAGATAGATAGTTACTAGGTTGGCTCATGGTCCTTGTGTTTGTCATCTCATGACTCCAACGTGGCTTTTGGAGTAGGACAGGCCTGCCCTTATGCCTCCTTCAGTCACCTATCTCTGGAACCTTGGACAAGTCACTCAATGTCCTCATCAACAAAATAAGTCATGAGCTCACAAGGCCTTTGGGTGGACAACATGACAATAACAGGAGCTACTGTATGTAAAGCACAAAGTAAGTGAGCCAAACCAAAGGTGAAAAGGATTTGCTTTCCACGTTCACTCAACAATTTTTTCTGATTTTTGTTCTGCATGCATTTGCATGCTTTGGGAGAGGGGGGGTTAGGCAGGGGCAAGGGTAAGTAAAAAGAGAGGAACCCACATTTTGGATTACTTTTAGGAATTGAATTTGTAATCATAGTAGCCAGATTCATAAGAAACCACCCATACTTTCTAGGTAAGTATAGCCTATATAATTAGCAGCGTGGCAGGCCAAGCCCACCACAACTGCTGACCCATTGCAAAGCCTGCCCTGCGGTCAGCAGCTCAGAAACTAGGGCAGGCAGAAGGCAGGAGCAGGCCCAGGGCGTCTGGGTCTCCTCTGAGCGTTTACCTTGTGCGGTTGGCAGAGACAGCTCAGCATCTTGGAGGTTCCGTATCCAAGTTTATTGGCTTTTTATCCAAAGCCAGAACTTGAGGTCAGTTCCAGTTAATATCAGAAAGATTAACTGTTCCATTAGAAAAGGGTGGCCATTAATTAAGGCCTGAGGCTGTTGGGATGAATTATGACCCAGCAAGAGGGGTGGAGGCATCTGCTCTTAAAGAAGCCAGAGGGAGATGGAGTTTCTAGAACTCTCTGTAGCTTTATTGGGCATCTCCTGTTTGCCCTGATTTAGTAGAGGTTTATTTTTTTCTTAAAAAAAAATGTTTGTTTGCAAAGTTTATAAAAGCAAGATAATTTATTATTGGTTCAGCTAGGATGGTGAACCCTGGGCCAATGAGTTCATTGGTTGTTGTTTTTTTGTTTTTGTTTTTGTTTTTTAAATCACATACAAAAGAATCAGTATTTTGCTAAGTAGGTGATTTATACATCATTTCTTATTTTCAAAGGAAAACTAGAAAGAGTTCCTTCAGAACAAAGGCAAACCTTGGGGCCACAGTAGAAGATGCCAGTGCCAGATGAGTCGCTGTAGCTGGTGATGCTGGCCTCATCAGGACGAGAATGAGAATGTTGTTTTCATTAGAAATACCCTGACCAGTACCAGGCTGAAGGCCTTCAAGAAGAGTCTGAGATCCTGCAGGATGAGCTGGTTTCTCCCCAGGGCATATCCTAACAGTGGTTGGCAAACTGCTCAAGAGCCACATGTGGCTCTTTGGCCCCTTGAGTTTTTAGCAAAGACCAGCTTAGGAGTACCCTAACTAAGTTAATCTCGATGTATTTACCTATATAGTTTAAGTTTTAAAAATTTGGCTCTCAAAGGAAATTTCAGTAATTGTACTGTTGATATTTGGCACTGTTGACTAATGAGTTTGCTGACTACTGTCCTAGCAGACTGGAAGTGAAATTCCTGCGTCATAGAGTTTTAAAGCCAGAAAGGACCTCAGGTTACTTAGGTAATTCTTCTTTATATGGATGAGGGCCCTGAGGCTGAACAGATTTCTGTGGTCCAGATTACAAAGAGCCCCAAACTTGGTTGGGATATTATGTTCTAGTCCTGGTTCTGTTATTAACTAGTCGGGTGTGTGTGTGTTTCAATAATTTGCTCAACAAATACAGGATTTACTACTGCTGCTCCTCTTGCTTGTCTCCTTCCCCTTCTCAGGAGTAACTGAAAACAGTTTACCAAAGACTATTGATTATAATGGATCCACAGTTAGTTCCTTCTAAAGTACGTTAAAAATAAGAGGGTGGCTCTACTGGTACCATTCCACTAAGAGGTGACAGTGGACAAACAAGAAGAAATAACTGAGTCATCATTTAGTATAAGTGCTGATAGCTTTCTAGACCTCACTCAAGTGCTTAACAAAACAGTGAAACGTACAGTATTTATTCAGTTAGTGTTTTAATAGTGACCTACATTCTCTAAAAGTGTACTGAAACGGAAGCTAATAGTTGTTAGAAATGTTGTTTAACAGGACAATACTGTATGTATATGTAAGGTCATAATCTTACCTAATAATAGAGAAATATGTTAATTTTCCGTACCTCTGCTATGCCCACAGCCAATCAGAGTGAGTATGCAAATTTACCCAACATAGATGGATATTAATTTGCATACATACCTGAGAGCCAGGAACCTCCTCAGCACCCAGGTCACTCCCAGCCAGCTATTGGGCGGAGGCTTTAGGCTTGGGAAGGGGCTGAGCCTGGGATCAGAGGGAAGGGGGAAAAATCAATGTAAACATATCCTCAGGTGAAGATAAAAAGAAAAATAAAGAAAGAAATGTCATATCCTATGAAAGATACATCTTGAAAATTCTTAAAGAAAGTTGTCAATTTTTCATGGTGAAGGGACTGGAATCTGTGTTGATGAAAATACCTTGGTGGCTATGGTGACTGGCAGTGGCTGCAGATGCAGGGTGATGGAGCTGACACCTTCTCCTGATAAGCCTGGAAACCTCCGGCAAAGGGAGGCCAGACTGCATTTAAGTCTGCTCCCAAAGGGGAGCAGGCCTAAGCCATCAGTAGGACACCCCCTGAGGGCTCCCAGTCTGTGAGAGGGGGCAGGCTGGGCTGAGGGACCCCTCCCCAGTGCATGAATTTCGTGCACCGGGCCCCTAGTATGTCAATAGCAACCCTCCAAAGACCCCCATAATTAATCCCTACATACACCTTTGCTTATTTACTTCCTAAAACATCACCCTGTTTATTTTCTTCAGGGCCTTTATCACAATCTGAAATTATCTTACTTGTCTCTTTCTTCTACCTGCTGCTTGTACCCCCACTACTTAACTGTGAGCTTCCTGAGGGCTCCAACCTCCTTCCTGCTGGGGTTAGTGCTTCACACAGGACCTGGCACATATTAGGGCTTCAGTGAAGATTCACTGAATTGATGAATGAAAGAATGAGAGGTTCCTGTAGGAATTCAGAACAACTAGGATGGATCAGGACAGCAAGTAACTGAACTTGGATTTGGAAATTTTAAAGCAAAGATCGGCTCTCACATGAGCTGTGTTCATTCATTTAACAAGTGTTTACTGAAGACTGACTCTCTCAGAGACTCTGGGACACGTGTTAATCTTGGACTAGTCACTTAAAGTGCCTGGGCCTTATTTTCTCCCCTTGCAGATGGAGACAGTGAGATCTACCTCATAAGATAGTAATGTATGTAAAATCACTGGGCATATTGCAACACTCACATAAATGTAGGATCTTCTTGACTATTTTTATATAACTTTCTTTTATATAACTTTCTGACCCTTTTAGCAGAGTCTTCATGACCTCAGTCTGGGAGGGTATAAAGGGCTTCTTATATTTATTATATAAGTCTCTCTGTTGGTATAAACAACTATGATGATTTTTCTTCATCTTTTAAGTTTTTTGTTGGTGGGAGCATCCTAAGCATTTTGGATTTTCTCAGGGAATGATGAGATGTCTTCATCCTCTCTTGACACCTCTCCCTGAGATTTATGAATGTGGAGGCCTGTTTGGAAGCTGGCCACTGGGGAGAAAAAGAGGAGAAAGGAAAAGTTGGTGTTTGCACGTTGCCTTGGTTACAGGCATCACCTCCCTTCTGATTAGGGCCTGCCCTCCCCCAAAGCCTGGTTTTAATTTCCTCTTTGAAATGGGAACCGGGTCTTGTTGCCAATTTAGATTTCACTGGTCAGCTGTTTGGCACATTCCGGCCCCCTGAGGCCATTTCTTTTGCTCAGGCTACTCACTGGCCTTTTTGCAGTCACGTATCCTTGATCTATCAGGTTTTATTTGGGTTAGAATGAATGGCCTTATTACGGCTGTTCCCCAATCACCCTTAAAAGAACCACCCTGGCCACGATCGTAGGGTGGGGTGGGTGTCACTCCAAGAGATAAGAAAAGAATGTGATAAAACCTTATTCTACTGAATGAAATACATTCGATAAATGCATTGCACAGCTGGGATGTTGCTGATATTCTTACAAGTCAAAGGTGAGTCTGTGGGAGGGACAGAGTGGAGATATAGGTGTAGGAGGGTTCTAAGAGCTGGGCTGAACTTTGGGGTGACACAATTTGGGTGGTTGCATGGGCCTATCCAGGTTCATCTCTGTCAGATGGATTGAATTGCCCATGTTCCTGAAGGTATGGAAAGCTGCTTATGGGGCAATATACCAAGGGCAGGTTTTGAGGGTGAGGGTGTGTTGGCAGAGAGGCACTCAGAAGGATGTGAATATGCAATCATCAAGCTAGGGAGGAGAGATAAAAGTAGCAGCCAGGAGGTGGGCCAGGCATTCAAAGCTGGGGAAAAGTAAGCCTTAATTTAAACCGATGGGCTTCAGGGAGAGTTATAATATAACCAGGAGGAGACAATGAGTGGTTGGTGATAAAGAGAGTGAGAAAAGCATTTAAAAAGGGATTTAAGGGCAAGATACGGGGTGGAGAGGCTGGTATTCATCTATCTGAAGCCACAGAGGCTGGGCATCCATTAGGGCATTTCTTGGATGAAATCCCAGGAAAATCTTTCCTTGCTGGTGTGTGTGTGTGTGTGTGTGTGTGTGTGTGTGTGTGTGTGTGTGTGTGTAGGAGGGGGTATGTAAGGAATGGCTTTTTCATGCTGAGAAATCAGGTCAAAGCATGGTGTGAAGATGATATTGATAAATGTGAGGATGTCTTGGAAACTGTAAAGCAGTTCAAATGCTCGTGATTATTGATGTTCACTTTCTGATAACAAACATGTGCACCCTTCCCCTTCCCAGGCCCTGGGAGGATCCTTTCCTGCCAGTTGACCTCAGTCAAGTCCACCTCCACCCAGCAGGGAGGTTCTAGCAGTGGAACCTACAAAGAGAAGGGTTCAGCCCCTCCAATTCCCCCTTCCAGTGGTCACCTCTGCTTTTATGCAAAATTGAAAGAGGCTGAAGAGGAGTGGTCTTTCCTAAGCCAAGAAACTGTCCTATTGAGCCTTTCCTCCTGAGCAACAGGGCTCTTCTCATCCTGCTTCCACAACCAAAAGGGGCCTTTGAAGAATTCTTCCAAGAACAAAATGATTTCCTGAAAAATAACTTGTTCTATTCCCCATTAGAGATATAGTTGGCAACTCCCTTGCAAAATGAAAACCATTAAGTTCTGCACTCTGATATGCATGCACACCAGCAGACGCTGTTATCAGTGATAGTGAGGTGAAGACTTTCAGGCCCAGAGCAATTGAGTAACTCGTCCAAGGTCACACAGCCGATACAAGGCAGAACTGGGCTTAGCCTCCAGGCTTTCTCTTTACCTCTAAAGTAAACATGTCAAACTCAAAGGCTCACACAGGCCAAATAAACAAGGTTTACGTTTGTGTGGGCCACAAAAAAAAACAAAAGCTTAAATTTTCATAGGAGAGTAGGTTTATTTCCATAGAGACATGCTGAATACAAAGGGCTTAAATAAATGAGTCATCATTAACAAAAAATAATAGAACATTTTAATAAAAATTAATTTTTTTCTTAAACATTAACTTACCAGACACTGAATAACTGCACAAATTAATCAGCGTAACACAAATAAACCTATTTTTCTTGTTCTCTGAAAGCAAAATATTTCCTGTTGCGCACACCAAACAAGTCAGTCCAAGACTAATGATGTGGCATTTGGCTGCTAAAATATTCGCTGCTAGTATTAGTGGAGAGAAATGGAAATCAGGCATGTAAGGGAAATGAATGCAAAACAATTATAGTAATCAATTATATTGTTTATTAAAACAATTATAGTAATCAGTCATTAGCAAACATTGTAGTTTGTTATTAATATTTATGTGTAACAGGATATAAAAATTAAGTTATGAAATTTTTATTAAAACATTTCTTACGTACCATTATATTGTCTGGACCACAAAAATACTCATTGTGGGTTACATACGGCCAGCGGACTGCAAGTTTGACATGCTTGCTCTAAAGTGTCATACTATCTTTGGTCTGTTATCTCAAAGACCCCCACATTCTCACCCTATTTCTGGGAGAAAGAATATGCTATTCAGTATTAAATAAAGTAGGTTAAGTCTGGGGCCTTTTGTGAATAGTGTTTAACATTCTTGAACCGAGGTTCGGGCCATCTTGGCCTGCCTGTTTGATGGCAAGTTAAACATCAAGGCTGTAATAATAGACTCTGCATGTCTTAATGGAGAATAAAAAGCTGGGCATTCTGCACGTGCACAGGAAATTCTTTAAAAATAACCAAATATTCGGAGTTTATTTTTTTATTCCTAAAATAAAAAGTTGATGTATCTTCAAAAGTTCCTCTGCAGAGCTCTTCATAAACAGTGTATTTTTCAGATGGCTGTAATGTTAATGTCTGCTCAGCCAGCATGTGTAAGACACAAGACCCCATATCCACCCACACAGCATCAAACCGCCACCTTTCCGCTGATTACTGCAGGTGCCTCCACATGGGCCTCCCTGCTTTCACCCCTGCCTGTTCTGCTCCACCCCCACCCTGCTACCAGCCTTTCCTTCACCTAGTAACTCAGAATGAGCCTTTGAAAATGAATGTCAAAGCAGTTTACTCCTTCCCTGCCTTCTTTTTCTCTCTAGGTGTTTTCATTTTTCCAGCAAATGTTTGCAGAGTCCATGTGCTGTGCCAGGAGCTGTTCCAGGTGCTGGGGATGCGCCAGTGGCTAAGACAAAGCTTCCAGAGGAGACAGAAAATAATATAGTAAAATAATAAATAAGGAGAAAGAAATAAAGACTAGAAGAAAAGGAACACAAGGAAAGGGGAATCCAAGTGCTAAGGTTGGGGCGAGAGGAAGGGAAGAGACTACCACTTTAAAATAAGGTAGTCATGTCAGGCCACGTTGTGAAAGTGTCATGTGAACTCAGAATCCTGCGATTGTTTTCCAGCTCACCCAGAGGAAAAGTCAAAGGCCTTACGACTGCCTGTAGGACTGTAAGATCTAGATCTTGTCCAGCTTCCCTGTCCTCCTCACCTATGGCTGTTCCCCTAATTGCTGGTCCTCAAACTTCACTGGGCATCACATGAGGGCCTTTTTCAACCAAAGATTGCTAACATTGTGATATCCAAATAAAGTTTGCAGTTTAGTTAGTAAGTAGTGTACCATCGTTCATCTTGGTTTAAAAAAAAAATGTCCCAGGATTATGTAAGAAGTTATCATAAGGGAAAGCTGGGTGTAAGGGAAATCTTTATACTATCTTTATAATCCTCTGTAGAACTTTATTTCTAAATAAAACATTAACACACACCACAAATTATTTCTAAATAAAACATTAACACCACACACACACACCACACACACACACACACACACACACACACACACACACCACATACACACACACCACACACACACACCCCCCACACACACACACACACACACACACACACACACACCAGACACACACATACACATACCACACACACACACAGCCAGGCCCTACCCCACAGTTTCCATTTCTGCATGTATGGAATGGGCACTGAGGATTTGCACTTTTCTAACTACTCCAAGGACAGAAATTAGAGAAGCACTGCTTTAGGTTGCTCAGCGCCAGCCATGGTGACCTCCTGGGTCCACCCCAGGGCATCTGCACTGCAGTTCTTTCTGCCTGGACAGCATCTCCCTTAAGATCAGAGTAGACAAGGTCCACTCCTCACCTCCCCAGATCTCCTTCAACAGGGAAGCCTGTTCACTGGTTTAAAATGACTGCCCACTCCTGCCCCAGGGCTCCCTGTCCATCTTTGCCACTTCCTTTTCTCTTCCATAGCATCCATCCCAGTGTGACACACTATGTTTTCTACTATTTGTGTGTTTTTCTGTCTCCTGTCCCCTCAGTAAGGAGGGTGGCCCTTGGTCTCATGCTCTGGCACTCATTCTTTTCAGCTTTTCTAACAGCACCTGATTACAATATGTGTTTTAAGACTCTATGTTTACTAGATAAATGAAAGAATGAATAGATGGAATCAATTCATGAGGAATGGTGTAGCCGTGTGCTTAAGAGCCCAAATTCAAGAATCCGAGAGATTTGGGCTCAGCCACCTACTCAACCTTACACTCCTTATTTAACTGAAGGCAAATAACTTTCCTCCACTAAAATGGAAGGGGTCTGTTATACTACCTCATAAGGAAATGTAAAAATTAATGCAAAAATATAGATAAAGCACTTAGAACAGGTCTGGGCACAAAGTAATCACTCAATCAATGCCAGCTAATATTATTTTTGCTCTACAAATTTGGTCTTTGTAATAATTCAAGCAAGGCATTGGTTAAAATTCCACTTGTATAAGAAACCTTTTCTTCAGAGTTGATGGAAATGGAACAAGGTTGCTGTAGGCTGAATTTTGTGCCCTTCCTTGCCCCTCTAATCCATACATTGAAGCTTAATCCCCAATGTGATGGGGTTTGGAGGTGGGACCTTTGGAAGGTGACTAAGTCATGAGGGTGGAGCCCTCATGCAGGGGTTAGTGGCCATATAAGGGGCTGAAGAGATAAGAGTTCTCCTCTTACACCCCGTGAGGACACAGAGAAAGAGGGTGGGCCATCTATGAACCAGGAAGTGGGCTCTCACCAGACACCAAATCTGTCAGAGCTTTGATCTTGGACTTCCAGCCTCCAGACTGTGGGAAATAAATTTCTGTTTATAAGCCAGCCAGTCTATGGTATTCTGTTATAGCAGCCTGAATGGATTAAGAAAAATGTTCTGGGTAATACTTAAGCTAAAAAGAAAAAGTCTTATTTTCAAATAGCTTCAAGCTCCTTTAGAGTATCTGTTTGGTGTTCAAATGATCTCTCTATATGTATTGCAAATCATTTAAACTAATCTTGAAATGAAAATCCCTAAGGATTGCTCCAAAGCATAACAGAAAATAACCTCAATGAACTTTGTTGACCTAGCTTATCCTAAAATTTATAAAAATATATTTCTTTATTGATATACTATAACTATATGTGTTTATATATTTACAATATGTATTTATTTAATATACTTAATATTAATATACAATATTTATTATGTTAATGTCAATATTATACTACATTAATATCCTATATAATAAAGAGCTAGTATGCAAATGGTTGTCATGCCCTCATGCCCTCGTGCTGGGGTCAGGAGACCTGAGGCTGCACCCTCTTCCCCCCCACCCCACCCTGCAGGGCTTGTGTGTGTGTGTCTGGTGTGTGTGTGTGTGTGTGTGTGTGTGTGTGTGTGTGGTGTGTGTGTGTGTGTGGTGTGTGTGTATGTGGTGTGTGTGGGTAGGGCTGTCTGGGTCTGGGTCTTGTGCGATTTCGAGGCACACACGGGTGGGCGGGAACTTGACTCTGGATCCCATGGCATGCCCCAGACTCTGATAGGAGGGAAATTTTCATGTGCATTTTACTAATTTTCTTTCATCTCTGACACTTCTATTATAGAGAAAGAGCAAATAGCAATATTAAAATATTTCTTCTAATGAATTATCTTTTATTTCATGCACTGGGCCATTAGTTATGATATAACATAATGTAGTAATATATACTATACTGCTTTTAATTAATATAAATAACTTATTTTATCTCTTCATTTCTTTATTTATAAGTATATCTGTTTATAAATATTTTGTGTTCTCTTCAATTGACCACCTGTGTAACTGACAGTGGCTGCCATTCACTGAATGCCCATGGAATGCCCGGACCAAGCTTGGCCATTCCTATGATAATAGTTAGCATTTACTGAGCTTTACTTTGTCCCCTACTCTTCTGTTTGAAGAGTTCATTCATTTTTATGTGTTCATTCATTCTATGTTACAACAACCCAAGAAATAGGTGCTGTTACAATCCACATGTTATAGATTAGGAAACTGAGGCACAAGATGGTAAGCAACTTGCCTGCTATCACACATCAAGTAAGTTGACTTCTGGGTCCCAGATAAGCTATTCTATGCTGTTCTTACTCTATTGGCATATTATTTCATTAAATCCTCATACGACCCTGTGACATGAGCATTATCACCGCCATGTCATACACGAGGAAGAGAGAATTTAACTTATTTGCTAAAATTACACTGAAAGTGGCAGTGGGGCTTTAAATCTGGAACTTTTTGTTTCCAAGATTTTCCAGAACATTCTCATGATGTCTATACGACATTCTTGTTCCTGCTGTCCACCAGGTGGCCTTTGGAGAATCCATGTGGCTTGGCCTTGTAATGTATGACTCACTTGGTCCCTCACTCCAGGGTTCAGACCCAGGAGGTGTGGAAATCCCTGGGTCATGTTGGGATTAAAAATGAAGGGGTTCTCTTTTATTAAAAGAAATCGGTATCTTCCAATGATGACTTATATAGTGAGACTCAGTTTGGTCTTCACTAGGAGACTTCAATGTGCACAGCCCTGTTTTGCTGCTATGCTTTGAGGGTTAGAAAGAGAAAACAGAATTTGTCTGATGTATAGCTGTCTCTTTCAGAGAAGTTAGAATCTGGTTGGACAAATGAAAATGACATTGAGATACAAGTGTGCATTGAGCTGTGTCCTACAGATAAAATGCTACAGGAGTGGATGGAAGGGGTTCTGGAGCTCCTGGACAGGCCTCTAGGGGAAGAGGACCTGAAAGGACATGTGGAATTTGGATGAGAGCAGGAAGATTCGCCAGGCATGAGCCAAAAGGCTGAAGAAGAAGAAGCCAGTGCAGAAATGTACTTGGTGATAGGGAGAGGGGAATTGGCATTTCCTGAGACCCTCTGTAGGTGCCAGATGCTGATCTAGGCACTCAATATGCAGGATTTCAAGGATTCCTCAAATCAGCCCTGCAAGACGGGTGGGATCACTTTCATTTTACAGATGAGGAAATAGGCTTACAGAATTTAAGCCATTTGTTTTTGGCCAGACAGCTCTTAAGTAATGGTGTGGGGTTCAAGCTCAGTCTTGACTAGTGCCAGAACGCATGTTCTTTCCACACAGCTAGAATTTTATAGGCTTTCTAAGCTCCTGGGAGCAACGATTTACACAAGCAGCTCAACTCCCGTGATGGTTAATTCTCTGTGTCAGCTTAACTGGGTGCTCAGCTATTTGGTTAAACATTATTTGGTGTGGGTCTCTGGATAAGTTTAACATCTGAACAGGAGGACTGAGTCAGGGAGGTTGCCCTCCTTGGTTTGGGTGGGCTTCATTCAATCCACTGAAGTCCTGATTGGAACAATAAAGCCAAGAAGAATTGGCTCTCTCTTCCTGACTGTCCTTGAGCTGGGACATCAGTCACTCCTGTTGTTGGACTTGAACTCTGGAATTTATGCCATTGGGTCTTCTGGTTCTCAGGCTATTGGACTTGGACTGGGAGCATATCATCAGCTCTCCTGAGCCTTCAACTTGTGGACTTGGTGACTGCAGATCTTGTGACTATCTATCTATCTATCTATCTATCTATCTATCTATCATCTATCATCATCTATCTTCTATTTATCCAGAGAACTCAGAGGACTAATACACTCCTTTCTAATCTCATGCCAAAATATACTTCTGCTTTAATGAGGCACAGACTCTGGTCCTGAATCCTTGGGGACATGGGAAAGGGCAGCTGTTGTGCCAAGGCTTCTAGCTTGACAGGCCAGAGGTCCGGGCCACAAAGGTTAACTATGATGGACAGGGCCATGGCACAGTTTGGTCCGCTAGGCCCAGCCAAAGACAGTCAGAGCCTAGAAGCAGAGGCCTATGCCTGAGCATGTGGGTCTAGGGCATGTGAAGTTGGTGCGGCTCAGAGAAGGAACTGACCTCTCAGAAGCCTCTGGGGACACAGTTTGATTCCACCAACTACATGATAGGCAAGCCCTGTGCCAGGGGTAGAGATACCAAAGTGAGTCAGACACAAATTGTCCGTCACAACTTAGTTTGCACAAATGGACAAAGAGATAATTTCAGAACAACGTTATGTGTGTTATTGTGCCTTCAGCCAAGCAGACTCTGCATTCAACCTCCATGTGTTTGGTTTTGCCTTTGGCGTGGCCTTCGGAAGATCGCTGAGTGCTGAGTGCTGAGTGCCTGCTTCAGCGCGCCTGCTGCATCTGGCTGTGTCTGTGTGATCTATGATCCATGACCCTGCAGGTTACAGAATGTCTACACAGGGAAATGGCCAGTCATCAGAGCAAGCCACGTCATGTGCTTTATTGTTTGCTCCTCAATATGCATTTTAAAATAGAGGGTTACAAGCCAGATATATCTTGAGAGAAGATGCACTTTATATGTTGAAATTCTATTAGTCTGCTGAAGCAGAATGGATACTTGTTATTGCAAAATGCTATAATTATTAATAGCTGCAATAAAACCTATAAATTTTAAATATAAAACAGTTATCAGATCTTTCAAATATTTAGCACAGAGACAGTGTGATGCTAATACAGATATTTTAAAGGGAGCGGGTTAGCTAGATAACTTGAAAAACAAGTTAATTAGTCTTTTGGAGCCAACAAATGTTCATTAAGTTTGAATAATAATACATAACAGAATAAGGGAGATAATGGAGATGAGATTAGAATCCTAATGCTTATAGAATTATTTCATATACTAGTATTTTAACACTCCTTGTAAAGCCTTTAAGAATTAGATTTAATTTTTAATATGCTTTTTAAAATTGATTTTAGAGAGAGAGAAAGGGAAATGGAGGAAGACATTGATCTGTCCCCTTTTTAAAGAAAACAAGGCTTATCTCAGAGGGGGAGTTGGAAGGATTCAATGAGTTAAAACTTTTACTGGAAAGCAGTAAGGTACACATTAAAAGACATTCATCACCCTTTCTCCCTCCCTCCCTCCCTCCCTTTTCCCACCCAGAGCTAGCTTCACACAGATTCTTCAATCCTTCTTGTAAGGAGTTAGAGCCCCTCCAAAGGCTGCATCAAACAGAGAGGGACTTGCCCCATGTTTCACAGCCCTGGTTACCTCTCACTGTCCGGCTCAGTGCTGAGCACATGCTGGGAGCGGGAGCAGCACATCTGGGCTGCGTTTTTGGTGGAGCTAATGCAGTCCCTGAAGCTCTTTCTCAGATGTCCCTGCTCTGGGCCCCTCAGATTGACCCATAAAACTCCAGGGCTTTTCTGAATGGCTAAGGCAGTGGCCAGATTTGTTTTTCCTCCTGAGCCCAGTAAATGGCTTTTCAGTGTGTCTGTCCCAGGTGGCTCAGATGTCTGAGACCACGTGGCTGTGACTGAGACTACTGAAGCCCATTGAAGCTGTCTGGTGTTCCCACCACAAACATTGCCCTCCCCTGGGAGCCGGGCCCAAGAATGCCTGCCACCCTAGTCATGCTGGGTTCCAGCAACTTGAATTGCAATTTCTTTGGATTCCACAGTAGCAGAATCCTGCCTTGGAAGTAACATTGGACAGACTATTGATTGGAGCAAATGTAACGGACTGGTAAGCGTTCCCAGTGCCAAAGACTACTGAGAGCCTCAGCATTTGCTAGTCTCTTCTGAATGGGTCCCGGATGGAGCCCACGGCTCTGTCCTCTGAAGCAGCAGGGCAGGCCTTACCCTCAGGATTGGGTTACACTGAGCATCTGTCTCCCCAGGGTTCTGGGTGAAATCCTTTTCAACCTGGATTCTTTCTTACTGGTTGACAAGCCATGCACTGTCATCCCTGATGGGTAGGATGGTGGGAGAAGAGCTCCCGCCTCATCAACGGCTCAGGTTAACTGGGCGTGATTGATTTTCCATAGCTCTGAGAAAGCCTACAAATCCTTTGGATAAACACGAGTTCCACAGTGAAAACAGTTTTTCCCTCCTTCTGTTGAGGGGAGCAGACAGAGTAAATATTGACAAATGGACAGGTTTACTCTCTGAAGAGGCGGAGGCAGGTAAATGGTGCAGGGAGAAATGCTTGTGTTGAGTCATTAGCGGCAGAGGGAAAGGCATTCTCTGTGGTGAGGCCAGGGTTTTATGAGGCCGAGATGGCTGTGCTGGAAATTTGTAAGGCAGCAAAGCCATCTGGGTCTTGACCCCCCACCCGTGGGATTTTGGTGTGGAAGGCCGGAGGGGGGCATCCATCGTGTATTTACAAAGCTCCCCAATGGCTTTGATGTCAGCCAAGGCTGTGAGCCTCTATTAAGAGCAAAATATTCGAGCTTAGCATGACCCTTGATCCCAGCCATCTCCAAGTATTTTGTCCGGTCATGAGAGTTTGGGGACAGCGTAGATGATGCAGATATTACCTTAGCCTAAAGATTTTAAGATGTGTAACTTGGCCCTGGCCAGGTGGCTCAATTGGTTGAAACATCATCCTGTATACCAAAAAGGTTGGGGGTTCAATTCCTGGCCAGGGCACATACTTAGGTTGCAAGTTAGATCCCTGGTTGGGGCCCAGATGGGAGGCAACAAACTTATGATTCTCTCTCTCTCTCTCTCTCTCTCTCTCTCTCTCTCTCTCTCTCTCTCTCAAAAAGTTAACAAACATATCCTCTGGTGAGAATTTTTTTTTAAAAAATGTGTAATTCAGACATTGCCAATGGATAAAGCCTCATTAGGTACAAAGGCTGATGCCCAAGTTGACATCCATGACCCTAATCCTGCCAGTACCCACCCGATCACCCTGGCCCGCTAATGATCCTGCCTTGCTTCACTCCCCTTCCTCACCGCATGCTAGGCTCCCTGCCCTATAGCTTCTCCTCGGGCTGCTCCACCCAACTGTTCCCTCTGCCCCAGGGAACTCTCTGTATCCTGCTCTCCTATGAGGTCTTCTCCAACCCTCACCCCTGAAGGTGCACCCATTATCCTCTCTCCTCACACTCTGCTTATTTATGAACATGGTTTGTTTTTGTTTGTAGCCTCCCTCATCACACCGGAAGTTCCATGAGAACAGGGACATGGTTTATTTCCACAATTGTAGCCTCAGAGCCCAGCCAAGTTCCCAGTACATAGTACACGCTCAACTGCTCAACAAGGATTTATCTGGGGACAGAACGAATCCATGCAGTGCTGCATGAACTCAACATCTGCCCTCAGAGGAGCCTGGAGATCAGCGCCTGATGTCTTAAGAGTGGAAGCTACTTTTCTAAGGAAGACACAAGGAGGGTCTGAAGAATGAGGCAGCCTTCTTTAGTAAATGGCCCTCAACATCTCCTGGCATGTTCTTATCCTGTTCAGTCAGCTTTCTCCTACTTCACTCTGGCTCCCACTCACCTTCCCTCATTCACTCAGTGCTCTTGCTTCCTTTTTTAGGGAAAATCGCAGGCTGTTGGGAGAACCTCACTCAATGCTTTTTTCTTTTTTCTCCTTCCCATCAAACATGTCTTCATTTATGGCCATTTCTTCCCTTCCCTACAGGCTCTCGGAGGGTAAGATGTCTGTGCTCAGGATGGGCACTGGGTCTAGACAGAGGGCTGGAAGATGCCTTGAGTCCTGGAAGGAGCTGGTAACCAAAGGGCTGGCTCCAAATTTTTCAGCTGCCTCAGTCTTTGGGATTGGCCTGCAAGGAGTTACCATGGACCATTTCTTCTTGCTAAGTCCCTCCTCCACATACCCTCACCACTGAGTCTCACAGAATAAATATAAAATCATGTTCACCTTTCAGGTAATTTGAGTCTGACTTTAGCGCCTCTTCTTGAACCCCCCTTTCTCCCCTCCCCCCATACACACGCACACACCACTGAATAGCAAAAAAAGAACCAAAGGGAGAGGGGAAAGGGAGAGTTCATGCTGTTGATAGATTGATAAATTTTAAATATAATCCAATTTAAAGGGACACTTTATGGAAATGGCATTTAATTACCAAATCTTAAACAGTAGCATGGGATGGCAGGGAAGATAAGAAGATAAAGAATTTGGAATGAAACCTGATTTGTGTCCTGTCTCTGTTATTCACTAGACTTTGGTAAATCATTTAAACTTTGATTCTTAGTGGTATCATCTGAAAAGTAGGAAAAACTCTCAATTTTTGAGGGTTAGATATTCTCTAAGAGAAAGTCTCTGATAAGATCACAGAATAATATTAGGTAACATTTACTGAGTGCTTACTATAGCTAAATACTTTGCCTTTATTACTTAATCATTGCAACAGCCCTGTGGATGTTATTCCTACTTTGCAGATGTGCAAACTGAGGCACAGAGAGGTGGAGGACCCAGGACTGGGCACAGAGGCTGGGCTATAACTGCCTCTCTGTTGGTAAAGGTTGTGCTCCTTATGCTTCAGTTAGTCAGGTTTTTTCTACTGCATTGACATAAGGGAAGAGATGAAAGTCATATCACTTTAAATCCTTCAGCAAGAGACTGGCACGTGAAAGCAGAGGAGTCGGTCCTGAGATTGAAGAAGTCATGTTTTCCAAAACATTTTGTCATGAGAGAAGCAGAGAGTGTGTTTCAAGGGTAGTCTGTCCTTTGTCATGTAAGTTTATCATTCCCCCTCTGCCAATGCAAAAAATCCTCTTTGTTGAAATTTGACCTGTGAAAGGAGCTCTTACCTGTGTGGGGCAGCCCAAAGCACTTGTGATTCCTTATCCTTTTGACACATGATTGCTGGCGGTCTCTGTACTCGTGGGCTACACCTGGAGGATGCCTTTCTCATCAGCAACGGTTAGATGTTCAGTCTTCCATGAGTCAGCATTTCCAAACATTTACAGCTCTGGATATTTCCATTCATGCTTACTTCAGTAGGTATTTGCTGCAAGTGTCTCCATCCGGCAATGACATTTTGATGTGTCCAGCAGAGCTGGCTTCAGATGAGTGTTTCCTGTCTTAGGTAACGTTTCCATTGCTCAGTGCTTACGGTGGCAGTGTGGAGGGTTTTAGCATCCAGATGACACCCCAGAGGAAGAATGCCTGCCTCCCCTTCCCGCTTCCAGTCACCGACACCTTTGACACTATCCCTCATCGGTTGTAATTCTAATCTAAGGCCTTCTCATTCCAAAGGTTGGGAGTTAGTTATTTTATTCATTTCCTCATTTATCCATGAATTCATTCATCCATCCACACATTATTTATCAACCATTACCCAACCATTCATAATCCATCTACCCATCCATTTGTTCATTCATCCATGCATCCATCTATCCATCTGTCCCTTACCCATCTACTTACTTATCCATCTTCTATCTTTCCATCCATCCATTCGTCCATCCATCCATTCATTATTCACCTATCAACTATCATCCATCATCCATCCATCCATCCATCTTTCATTTACCTATTTACCCATTCAGCTCAAGTCTCCAAGGATCTCCATGTCATGTCTACCATCTTTTAGATTGTACATGAGCACTTGCTCATGTGTTATCTCTATGCTTCCCACACTTCACTTACCAACTGCACAAAATTTTTCCACATTCACATATATTGTAACTTGTACTATTATCTGCTTAATATTTTTATTTAAATAACCTAACCTAAATTAATTTATTTAAAATAATATGAATGAATACATTAGATTTAAAATAAATATATTTTGAAAGGAAGCTTTATATCACTGCTACATTATGCATTTGATATAAATTGTACCTTTTCATGATTAGAATAATTATCTACAATGCATACCCATGCATTACCTAAAACCATCTCAGTTACCACATTGAGGAGCTAAATTATTTTATATTTATCCAATAAAGTCTGAAATTATTATGATTCCCATTTCCAGATGCAAAATCTCAAATGCAGTGATTCTTCGAAAGAGAAACTGTGGTAAGAGTTGGAAGATTGAAACTCAGATCTCTTGGCTCCAAGTCCAGCAATCCATGAGTGGAGACCCATTTGAAGATTATGAAGTTAATTGCTTTGGTTGCCACCAATATATATATATATATATATATATATATATATATATATATATATATATATATATATATATATTAAATAGAATAATAATAAAGTATAGAATATCTTAGAGTGTTATCATACTTAGCAAGGGTAAGTAAGATTTTGTGAAGCTTGTTCATGATAACTAATGTATCTTACTATGGGGGTTATGGTTTAACATAATTGAAAGCTACTTCTCTGATTGGCCAGTCTATTTGAACACCGGCCTGCCTTGGCACTGCTGACTGGCAAGGACAATGGCACTGCAAAACTCCAGAGACTGCCATTTATATAATCTTCCACTGCCTGCTTTTACAAAGAAAATTTTATTAGAACACAGTCATACCCACCCATTTATATATTGTCTATGGCTGCTTTCATGCCATACAGGGTGTCCTGTACAGTATTTTATCTGATCCCCTGAATTGTAATGGCAAAGTTGAATAGTTGCAACGGAAACAAAATGGCTCACAAAGAGCTAAAGAATACTTACTGTTTTGCCCTTTGCAGGAAAGTGCCTATCCCTAATCTGTACGAATGGCACCCTTTGGAATTGCATGGTGCCCAGACTAGACAGCTGTACCTGGTGGCACTGTGGCTGGCCAGTGGCTGCTTGAAAGTTGCACTTTCTTTCAACTGCTTGTTCTTCCATTGCATTTCAGTGTTTGCTTCTCTTCATGGCTCTGAACCAAGGCTGTGTAAACAGAGAGAGCTGAGGTTTCCCTCCTAGGAGCTTTCCTGCTAATCTCTCCCAGCACAGCCCTTTATCCCCACTCCTGGCTGCCTCATCACCACCACCACCACTCTTCCTGAGCCTCTGACCCTAGGACATATGAACAGAGGCCTTTGGACCCTTTTCTGCAATAAACCCTGAGTGACACCCTTAAACAGGGGAACGGGGTTTGAGAATAATATGAAAAACTGCAAAATTCTCCCACTGCAGGGGGCCCAGCCCAGTTTTGGACAATGAATTATGGTCTCAGCCAAGATATTCTCATTACAATCTCTGCTGACCTCCTTGGAGGAGTAAAAACTGTTGCCTGAAAACTAGGCAGCTTCTCAGCTTCCTCCTCCTCCAGGGCCCTGCCTTGCTCCATGGTGGTCTTCATCTGCACATCCCTTCTGTCTCTGTCCATCTGAGCCACTGCCTTATCCCAACTCTGGGAACATGAGCCGGTCTGAGGCCTACAAACAAGCAAGAACTAGAATGACAGAGTGATAGCTCAGCTCCTTGTCATTTTATTTATTTTATTTTTAAAAGATTTTTAAAAATTGATATTTAGAAAGAGGAAGGGAGAAGGGGAGAGAAAAATATCAATGTGAGATAGAGACATCAATATGAAAGTGAAACATCAATTGGCTGCCTCCTGTTTGCCCCCTACTGAGGACTGAGCCCACAACCCAGGCATGGGCCCTAACTGGGAATCAAACTGACAGCCCTTTGATGCACAGGACAACACCCAATCAACTGAGCCGTACCAAGCAGGGAATTCCTTGCCATTTAAATCTCCTTATTATTTTTTTCTATATATTCTTAAGTTAAGATCATGCCTGAAATGATGCATTTAACTCAGGGACCCATGTGAAGGTGAACACCAGCAACTAGAATGGTCAAGAAGAAAGTCAGAGTGGGACTGGTGCCTGGACACTGTTTTTTTGAGGCATATTTGAGTGATTTGGGGTTTATGGAATGTTTATGTTGGATGGAATCTCTATTTATCATCATATATAGGTCCTTCAAATTATATTTGAGACAAAGATTTATATTTAAAAAAAGATCACTCAAAGTCTTAGTGAAAAAAATGGCTACATAGTGAACTTGAATGGGATGGTGGTTAGTCTTTCCATGTCTCCATGGCTAATACGCTTTCTTTGTTTTCCTTCTCTAGCTTTATCATTGTTATCTTTGACATCATCGCCATCCTCAACATGATATGCCCTTCATAGCTAAATTTATAGGACCAGCCACTGGAGTAAGAACTTTACATATATTACCTTATTTAAACAGCACAGCAACCTTCTGAAGTGGAAATCGAGGCATTGAAAAGTTGAGTCACATAGCTAGTAATTGCAGGTTAATCCTGACTACAAAGCTGTATGATGTTTTGCCATATTTTTGTGTGTCTACTGCTGGTTCTCTTGGGCTTAGAATGTATCTAGCACATAGTAGGTGCTCAATAATTTAATTATCTGTGGAGTGAATGAATGCATGGCACCTAAGTTGGTGCTCTTGACCCATTTTGCTGGTGCTCTTGACCATTTGGCTCGTCATTAGAATTTTTATAGAACTTTGCAGAGTGCGAGACCCAGGAGTCTGATTTTAATACACTGATTCTGATGCAGCCAGCTCAGCCTGGGGCTGTAGACAAATTTGGCATCCACTACCACCATGCTGTACCACCTCATGCAAAAATGTCACTGTTTTTAATACTTCTGCAGAACAAATAAAACCACAATTGGTGTTTCTCAATTTGTGTGGTTGAACTCATGTCCTTTTGACAGACCTTTCACATTTCATAATGCTTCAAGTTGCTTTCTTTTCTGAAAGATCAGAGCATAATATTGGTTCTTGGGAAGCAACTGGCCTTTCTCAATGTTGCACCCAAAAGTCACATATGTTTCTTGTTCTCAGTCCAGTTATCTTTCCACTAAAGAAATCAGTTTCCCTTGTTCGTTCTGGAGGAGAAAGGACACAGGGAGTAATTCAAGTGCCTTTGACTATGAGGAAGGGGACCTAGAATTGTTCTAGTTACCCCTGGGATAAACCTAAGACCAAGGCAGTCTTAAGTCTTATTTTGCCAGGAGAGTTCCAGTTTACCCCTATTGTCCTGGTGTAATTATTAATAGTACCTTTATTTACTCTCAAACATGAACCTGGGTTTGTACAATAAATGATATGGCCATCCTACCTAAGACCAGAAAGAAAAAGAAAAAAAAAAACCTATAAGAAAATAAATTCCTATTCATTACAAGAAAGGAATCTCCATAAGACATTAAAAAAAAAAAAATCCCCTAAGCTCCCAAACTATGCAATCAGGCTGCCACGTTAATGAATTTCCTGTTACTGGAGGTGTTCAAAAAGAAGAGATATGGCTATTTGCGGATGATGATGGAAAGAAAGTCAGGCATCAGTGGGTGACCTTAGAGATCTCTTGGACGCAATGTGCCAAATTCCCAGGGAACAGCAGAGTCTGTGGTTGGAGCATGTGTCAAGCCCACACCCACCTGGAAAGAAGTCAGGAACAGCTGAGCCTGTCCTTCTCAATCTTGAGTGGAAGGCCATCCCTGGTCAGCAAGCACAAGATGTTTTCCCAATACTGTAGGCTTGGAGAAGGCTCAAGGTATTTAGGATTTGATTCTTAACATCACACCCAACGTCTTCTGCTGAGCAGGCTGTGCAAATCCTCAGGGTACGAGTGCACTAGGATGGCCTTCCTTTCCCGGGAACCAAAGCCACATCTGCTCTGATCTGCCCTTGTGAAAAGTGTGTATAGTTTAGGCCATCCTCTGCTCCCCATCCCTCCTGCCCCCAGGTCACTGGGCAAATGTCCATTTGACCCTGGGTGGAGTTTGACCCCCTGCTCACACTGAGTATCTCAGAGCTGTGCAAAGTGTTAGGGAGTTTCCCAACATTCTTCAAGGGAGTTATCACTTTCAGCCCTGCCCTGCTTCCTATTCCCTTCTTACACAGTTAGAAACGGAGACAGAGGCCTTTGTGAATTTCCCCAAGATCACGCAGTGCATGGGCGGCAGGACCAGGGATCCAAGCTCAAGATATCCCAGGAGAAAGATGACTGTAGTATCACACATCTTTCCAAGGGGATCCAGAGGGTGGGAGCAAACCGTACAAATGCCCAGACTGGGACACTTTTGTTGTTGTTGTTGTTGAAAGTCACAGTTTATCCTGCTATAATTAGATTAAGAGGAAAATGAAGAACCCACTGGTAGCAGGAAGAAGCAAGAGTCCTCTAGGATTTGGCATTTGATGAGATAGATATTCAATCACTGTGCATTTCCTTTTTTTTTTTTTTCATAGCAGAATATACCGCAGGGATTTATGAACACAGATGCCTGATGCTAGGTTACCTTATGTTCTACAACTGCATTGCTAGAAGGGCTGTTATTGCCACAGGAGTTGGCTGTGCCCCAGAAAAATGCGGTGCTGGTCTGTTCCTGTACATCTTTATCCTGATCTTCACCTCAAGAGGGGCACCACCATGTTTCTAGTCCAAAGTTCTTGGTTTGGTGGACAACATCCTGCTTAATACCACTTTGGCCTGACAGCTATTGTTACAGAGATATGATGGTTGATTTGGGCCAAGGAACTAGCATTAAAGGGACAAGTAGTCAATTTGTTTGTGGCCTCAGGATGATTTATAAGTTTTCTCCATGTTGGATATGAAGGAGTGGAATCCTACTGCTCAGTTGAGACACACAGTCACCTTCACTCCACGTTAGCACCCCAGCAAAACTCACCTCTTGCCCCTGACAGCGGGTTGGGGGCCACTTCTTATGATGGGAATATATAAGAATGTCTGTAGGTCTTAGAATCAATAAGAAAAGATCAGGAACCCCCAATTTAAAATAAATGGGCAGAAGACACGAATGGGAAACTGAAGAGAAAGCCCAAAAGGTGACGATAGCCTTCACGACATGACCTCTAGTTGCTTCTTTATCCTCCTCTTCTCGGTGCATGCTGTATTTTCTAGTAATATGAAACAGCTTGTAGTTTTCTGCACTTATCCTGTCATGTTTGCACCTCTGTGCCTTAGCTCATGCAATTCTAGAATGATCAACTTCTTTTTAGAATAATGTTCTCAATTTTTTTTAAAAAAATTAGTCTGGCTAATTCTTAGTAGTCTTGAAGCTCTAGCTTTGGTACCTTCTCCTCCGAAGACTTTTTTGAAGGTCCAGATTGCTTCAGTTAATCAGGGACCACTGCTGGGAATGGGGGGCGGGGGAGGGATAGGTACAGCTAATTTGGTGTGGGTAGATAAATACCCAAATAAAAATGTATTTTTAATGTTATCAAGAAGAAGGGAACACAGGATTTTTGATAGCCAAAACAGCAAATAGCCAGTATTCTTGGTTTACAGATGGCTACACTCCCCTGGTTTCTTCCCAAATCCTTATGTACATTTCTGTAGTCACGAAGAGTGTTTTATATTATAAATATTCGTTTCTTTATCTTTCTCCCCATTAAAGAATGAGTGCCTTGAGGGTAGGGCCCATGCACTCTCAGCCCATAACACAGACACTGACATTCGGTAAAAGCACATCAAATGCATCAATCAACATAATTGAATGAGGAATGCTTCCTTCTCGCTTAATGGAAAAATTGATTTCCATAGCAGCAGGAATAGAATCCCTGCTAGAGGCCAGAAGTCAATCTGTCTCTATAAATTCCAATTCCGATGCCCAGGATTTCCATCCAACAGATGCTTTTTGCATTGTGCAACACCAAGGCATGTGGGCTGCCTGAATTCACGTGTTTGCTCCATCCTTCATCACCCCATTTCCTGGGAAGAAGCGAGAGCCTTGGGGGACCTGTGCTAGCTGCACATGTTTTCCGTTTCATGTTTCAGCCAGTAAATGAGAGGGCTCTCTCACGGGCCACTTAACCTGTATCACAGACGTTTCCTTGGACAAATGGTCTCTTCGTCTTCCTCTGGGAACCCGAGGCCTGAATGATCTGCAGACCTAAGAGGGATGTAGAGATGGGCTTAGCACGCCCAGTGGCTGAAAAATAGAGCATCTTTTATTTCACAGTGTGACTTGATGGTGAGCAGCCCGGCCTCGCATATGTCACATTCTCACAGCACAGGTGGATAAGGCTGGACATCTGGAGGAACTAACATCTGGATGACCGCACCCCTGGAATGACGCTGGTATCAGCTGGGGCTGGGGCTCCCTTCTCTTCTTCCTTCTCCTTTCATTGGATTTTAAACATTGGAGCTCTCTCTGAAAACGAACAAGGGGCAGATTCAGCAGGAATGGAAGGGAGTGTTGTCTCTGAGTCCTATTTCAGCTTCCAGACGCATCATTCCCAGCCAAAGTAATATGACATTCAAACTCAGGCCTGGCTGCCCACTGCAACAAGCAGAAATATAAGACCATAATACATAAAACACAACCTCTTACAGAAGTAAAAATCTGCACAAAGCCACAGAGCTCAGAAATAGCTCAGAAAGAGTATTTGGTTCTTCTGCAAAACTACCACTTTTTCTCTCCTGCCAGGCCAAGCCCTGGAGATAATTGCTGGCATTCTCACTACTGTCCCTCCAAATGGAAAAAAAAGAAAAAAGAAAAAAAAAGGGTCGGGGGGGTGGGGGGCTGGGGAGAGTAAAATAAGGAAAGTGAGACCAATGCTCTAAAAATGGAAACTACAAAATTTGAAAATTTGGGGGGCCAAAGGGATACTCTGTTTAGAAGGGAGGAATCCAGAGAGAGAACAGTGTCCAAATGATATGGCACCAGGCTCGCCTGGCAATATGGCTTATCTCAAGAGGCGCTTGCTTCCAGACCTCAAAACTGGCCCTTTTTTGCTCCAGAAATTCTTCTCTTCATTCTAAAATAGAACTTGTAAAGAGAAGTTGGAAGTAACTTTAATGTGGTTGTTTTCTAAAAGTCTCATCTCCAACAGATAAATCCCAAACACTTTGCTCAAAGCAACAAAAGGTTCACATGGTATTGGATGTTTATGCAAACCTTCCAAGCCCCCTGTGTTTATAAAAGTGAGCTAGAAATATTCGAGGACAGTTTGTCTAGTGGAATTTCAACATTTCCATTTTTGCTTCACTTGGGAACCAAAGGTCACCTTAGAGATGTTAGTTGCAGCATCAATAAGACCGCATCATGTTGAAGCTCACGTCTTATTATCAGATAACATTATTTTGGAGAGAAGGACTGGGTTTTTAGTGGTTATAAAACATGAGGTGAAGCTGGGCTTCAGAAATGAATGTATTGTTCAATCAGATTGTATATTCAGGGTTTGACAAGATAATATGTAAGTCACTTAGCACAGCATCTAACAAATAACAGGAACTCAGTAGCTACTACTATTTATAATATAATCTTTACTTTATAGATTGAAAATAGATGTGTTCCTTGGGCATTCCCATTTACCAGGTGAAGATTAATTTTTCTGTTTTGTAGCATCTTTAAGTCTCTGGTTCATCAGATATTTCAGCCATCCATCAGGTTGCCCAAATTGGTAATAATGATAATAACAATCCCAATTCTTCTTATTATAGGTGGGGAGGTAGATATTATGAGGGATGGAGAGTAAAATTGGGCATGGTCATTCCTAAAATAATTAAAACATGTGGAAAAAAATTAATCCTATCTAGTAATCAATGAAATGCCAATTAAAACACAAAATGCTTTTTACTTACCAATATTTTGAAATCCAAAACTGTAATTTTGAATGTTCTTAAACCCTACTAGGAGGAGTATGATTTGGCATCACTGATATTTGGAAAGCAATGTGACACTATATAAATTAAGTGCCATAGACATCTTTCTATCTGCTTACCCACTTTCAAGAATTTATCTGAAATCTCTAGGAGGAAATGGATCGTGGTAAAAAAAAAAAAAAAAAAAAAAAAATAGGTACAAAATGTCCACTGCCATGTGTATCTGTCAGGATCTCATCAGGAAACAGCATACTCAAACTGAGTCACTGGAGGACAGTTTAATTAAAAAAAAAAAAAATACAAAGCAACAACAAAACAACCACGTACAAAGTGTATGCAGAGCACCAGGGATGGTGCAGGACTGTGGGGCCAGCCCCTTCTCCTTGACCAAGGCCTAAAGGGCAGGAAATAAGCAGTTTCCAGAACCTAGAGAGAGAAGCTGTTTGGGGAGGGCCTCCAAGTGGCCCATGTGATGTAGATGGCCCACCCTCCCCTTCCTCCCAGTTTCTGGTCTTGGTCTTCTGCCGGCACCTCCCATTCTGAGTCCAAGCAGAGCCAGAGGCAAGCGAGCCCTTTGACAAAGTCCATATGGGCTCGAGGTGAACAGTGGCTCTGCAGAGACAAATGAAAAATATCCAGCACACTCTGTTATTTTTAAGAGAAAGAATAAAAATGGAAGATAATGTAAGTGTCCAACAACTCATTGGGAAATGAGTCAATCAAGCATGGGATTGGAGTGGGATGTTATACAATCATTGGAAATAATACTTTTCACCCAGCCAGTGTAGCTCAGTGGTTGAGTGTCATCCCATGCACCAAGAGGTTGCCAGTTCGATTCCAGTCAGGGGACACGCCTAGGTTGTGGGCTGGAATCCCACCAGGGGGTATGCAGGAGGCAGCTGATGGATGTTTCTCTTGCATTGATGCTTCTGTTTCTCCCTCTTCCTTTCTCTCTCTCTCTCAAATCAATTTTGGAAAAAAATTTTTTTTTTCTTTTTAAAGAAAATAATACTTTTGAAGAAACAATAACATAGGAAAATGTTTTCAATATAATGTTAACTGAAGAAAAGCACAGCGTGGAAAATTATATATGATTCCAATTATGAAAAAATGCACACATGACCCATTGAAAGAAGACTAGAGGGAACATGCCCAGATTTAAATTATGGCTATTTATGATTTGGAGAATTATAGATTTTCTTCATCTTTTTCTAGTATCTGCATTTTCCAAAATTTACATTGCTTTTAATAAGAACTATATTACTTAAAACTACCTGTCTTCTGTCTGCTATAGTTTATAATCTAGTTAGAGAGAAAGCTGGATTTCTAACTAATTACAGAAAATGCAATGGAAGAATAAAGGAACAATATTGATTTTGCCAGGAGGCAGAGTCAGGGAAACTTCCTGGAGTAGGTGGCATTTAAACTGGGCCATGAGAGCTGAGACATATTTCGGTAGGTTGAGAAATGACAGCGGGACAAAGGTGAGAAGATCATGAGAACCAAAGATGAAGAGCTCGGGATGGTGTGACATACCCAGGGCCCTACAGTAGATGGATGATTCGAAAGCTGTACATTAGCAAACATCAAAGGGACATGTACAGATTTCCATGTCCCTCTCCAATCTGCTGAGCTGGCATCTCTTCTGGGAAGCCCGAAACATATATTTTGAAAATGCTTCCAGGTGATTCTAAGGCGTGGATCAGGTTTAGAAGTGCAGACAGGCAAGGCCTATGAGAGAGTGTGGCAGGCCCATGCGTAGTGGCTGCTGAGATGTCTCTAGCTGTGTCCCTCCCCTGAGGGGAAAGGGCCCAGAAGCCACCTTATAATATGTGACCCTGCCCATGACTGCTGATGCCTGGGCGAGGGTGGGCCTGCGTCCTTGGTGCGAAGGTGGAGATGTGGACAACTTCCACCTGCTCTGTGACCTGAGGTAGGCCAGGCTGGGGAAGCAGAGACAGAAAGAATGAAGCTAAAGTAAGGATAAGAGAAGGGATGGGAAACTGAGACTTTCCTGTGACCTCCCCGTTCCTGGTTCCAGTACTTTCTGAGCTTCCACTGGATCTATGGGCTTGAGTTTACTGAGACCTCCTTCATCCTTATAATAGAGCCCAGTTTTATTTTGGTTTTAAATATATTTTATTGATTTTTTTTTTTTTTACAAGGGAGGAAGAGAGAGGGATAGAGAGTTAGAAATATCGATGAGAGAGAATCATCGATCAGCTGCATTTGCACACCCCCTACTAGGGATATGCCCGCAACCAAGTAACAAATACCTACATGCCCTTGACTGGAATTGAACGCGGGACACTTCAGTCTGTAGACTGATACTCTATCCACTGAGCCAAACCGGTTTTGGCAATAGAGCCCAGTTTTTAATATGGGCCTGGCTGGAACTGGCCTCAGTTATCTGCAGAGAGAGAGAGAGGCAGGGCAAGCTTTACCTTTAGACATAGCAACATTGCACATTGCAAAGTCCCAACTGGAGTCTAGGGGCTGCGGCTCTGCTACCAACCACCTAACCAGCTAGGCTTCCAAACTGCCTGTCCAGGCACAATAGGTTTTGTGGAATTAATGGGTGCTACAGCACCCTAACACATACATAATGAGCTATCCTTGGCCAAATAAGTTGAGGCATCTCTGGATTAACAGTTACACTGGTTTCTCATAAAACTTACACCATGCTGTATGTCAATTATATCTCAATAAAACTGGGGAAAAGAAATTTCCAGGCTCACTAGTAAATGACAAGTACATCATAGAAAAAAAAACCTGTTTGTTTTTACTAGGAAAATTCTCAGGACTTTTATATTCTCTTGTGCATTATGAATCTACTACAGTGATTACCGGTATAAGACTCAGTGTTCCCCAAATTTATTTGACTGGGGTACCCTTCTGCTGTTTCTCCCCTCAAAAAAGCATGATTTTGAGTTGGTGCTTGGCCCATGAGAGCTAACTCATTCATTCATCTATTTCTTCATTCAGTTAACATTTATGAGAGTAGCGAAAATAAGCACTATTTTTCAAAATGGCATATTGTTTTATGAAGCGGATAAAACACTAGGCTTATGGGAATTGTGTATGTGTATTTGTACCCTTGCATGTGTATGCATATGTGCCCATGCATGTGCATGTATACATATGTGTGCTCATGTGTATACACCTGGGGGGTGATAATAAAGAGAAGGGGATCAAGTCAGAAAGAGAGATGGGTCCTAGGTTTTGGTGCTCATGTATATGGCTTCCAGATGCTGCTCATTAGTAAAGATATCTCCACAATCTCCAAACATAATTACATGATGTCAAGTGGACTCAGACCAGTTGCTCTGATTAATTTTGACTTCAATTAAAAGAAACCTCCAAATCGTTTATCCTCCAGCCCATCAAGAGGGATATCCTGCCGCAGCAGCATGTGCTCATGCTCAGACCAATCTTTAATTTGGGAAAATAACTGGCCTTTCCTCTGTAATCGTTTTCAATGTCTTTTTCTTAAAAGGCCTTGATCAAAAGAAGTTTCCCTTATGATAATATGGGAAAGTTTCCCAATGATGATAATGCTTTTGTCAGGGAAAGACGTTGGAATTAACATTTGTTGAACATTCCTTTTAAGCCAGTAGGCTGAGCATTACAAATACTTAATCTTATTTGATTCCTCCAGCAGCCTTGCAAGGCAAGCAATTCATTTTTTCCCTTTTCACAGATAAGAAAGTTCTGTGAAGGTAAGCACTCCGGTCTTCATCATTTGGTGCGTGACCTGTACTTGTCCTCGGTAACATATTTATTGAATGAATGAATAACTGAATGAGGAAACTGAGCCTAAGCCACTTGGCTCAGGATCATTCAGCTTGTCAGTGTCTCAAACCACATTTGAACCCAGGCTTCTCTTATTCCAAAGCCCGACCGCTTTCTTCCTCATCATTTGAGAATTGAATAAAATGCTTTTATGTACATCCTTTGGTTTAATTCCACAAGGAGAGGAGGGAAGGCCACAAGATAACGTTCTCATTTCTTCTCATTTCACTGGCTCAGAAGCATCAAGAAATGGGTCCAAGGTCACTCTGGTGGTAGGGGCAGATTCAGCTACATCAGAGACATTCTGAAAACAGCTGGAGATTTTCTTTGGCTTGAATGGTGTCCAAAGTTATGTTCACATGGCATATGCCTCACCACCCTTTCCCTAGATTCTAGTTGCCAGTCTCTACCATAAACACACATGCATATGCTTTTCCAGAATCTTCTTTCCTCATTGGCCCCCCTGCTGGGACCTGGGGTCTTCCTTGCCTAGGATGGGGTGGGCTGGGTCCAGAATGGAAGTTCTCAATTCCATTGGCAGCTCTCTGGGGAAGAAATGTGTTATTTTTTTCCTTTTGCCCTTCTCTGTTTTCATTTGTCACTTTGTTCCAAACTCATAATGTTTCTCTCAGCTTCTGTCTTCATGGAGCCAACACTATGGAGTAAAAAAATGAATAATGCCCTCAGAAAAACCCCAGGGTCATTCATTTCCAGACACAAGGCCAAGAACATGTCTGACTCAGCTTTTTCCCCTCTGCCTAGTGGAAGAAGTTGTTGAGGTGCCTTGGGGAGACAAGGCCTGGGGGCTTCTAGAAAAAAAAGAATGCATTGATTTGAAAATTTCTCTTCCCTACTCTCTCATTTTAGTCTCTTGTCATCTCTCTTCCACACAATTTTGATAGGAGGTTGTTATGAACTAAATTGTGTATCCCCACCAAATTCATACGTAGAAGTCATGACCTCCAGTACCTTAGAATGTGACCACATTTGAAGATAAGCCTCTGTAGAGATGATTAAGGTAAAATGAGGTCATACGGTGGGCCTCATCCAATATGTCTTATGTGCTGATAAGGAGTAGAAATAGGACACAGACACACACACAGAGGAAAGAGCAGGTGAGGCCCAGAAAAAAGGGCCTCAGAAGAAACCAACCCTGCTGCCACTTGATCTTGGACTTCCAGCCTTCAGAATTATGAGTAAATGAATTTCTTTTGTTTAAGCCCCCCAGTCTGTAGTGCTTTTTTAGGGCAGCCTTAGCAAGCAAACACAGATTTGGGTACCAAGAAGTAACAAATACCTAAAAATGTGGAAGTAGATTTGGAACTGGGGAATGGATAGAAGCTGGAAGAGTTTTGAGGTTCATGTTAGAAAAAGCCTAACTTGCCTTGACGAGACTGTTGGCAATCTGTCAAATGAATACAGAGGTTATTAATAATAATGTAAAAAATATGGGACATGGAGGAGCAACTTCTAAAGTTCCATGGAGAACTTAATTAATATTAATAATTAATCAATATCCCCATTGTGTAGCCAACAATAATGACAAGCAATGATAATGGCAAACATGTTAATAAGCTCTCACTATATGCCAGGCACTGTTTTAAGATCTTTATATATGTGCCTTGATTTTTTCAGTAACCCTGTGAGGTAGTAGGCACCTCAGAATGATAAGTGATAAAAATAACATAGTAGTTAAGAGCACAAGCCCTGGAGCCAGATACTGGGGTTCAAATCCCAGTTCTGCCACTTATTTGCTGTGTGGCCTCAGGTGAATTACTTATGTTCTCTGAATATCAAGTTTATCATCTAGAAAATGAGGAGGAAGATGGAACAGCTCCTATTCTATAAGGTTATTGGGAGGGTTAAAATAGTTAATAATAAAATAAAGTATAGGTGCTTAGTCTAGAGCCTGGTCAACTACTATTATCCCTATTTTAAAAATGAGAAATTGAGGCTCAGAGAAATTTCTCTGTCTGAGCTTGTTCTGTGAAAGCTTTTTTTTTTTTTTAATTCTATTTAGTATGCTACTCTCATTATATAAAATCTTTATTTACGATTTTCTGAACATGAACACTATGGTTTCGTGGGGAAGGGAGGCACATGTCTAATGAGACTGCATCAATCTTGAGCATCACATTTGCCCCACAAGAGAAATATACCCTAACAGGGAAGTTGTAAAGTTGATCAAGTAGAACGGAGGGTGTGGGAGATGGATTGCAAAAATGGCCCTGATTCTCCACTTCCCTTGTAGCCATAGCCCTTGTTTACAATGTGGCTTTCCAGCTTCTCCCCTCCGGCGCTGGACCCTTGCATGTGGGCTGGCCATAGATCTTGCTTTGGCCAATAGAACGAGTGGGAGTGACGTGTTCGGTTCTCAGCTCTCAGGAGGCCTTACATACTATTGCTCACTCTCCTGAAACCATCCCACTGGCACATGAACAAGTTAGCCTCGTGGAGGAAATGGAGAGGTACACGAAGGAGAGCCCGTCCATCCTAGCCAAGGCCATCCTACACCAGCCTACAGCCGTCAACTTGCAAGCATGAGAACCCTGCCAAGATCAGCAGAACTGACCCAAAGCTGACTACAAATGCATGTGGTCCCAGCCAAGACCCGGAGAACCACCCAGCTGATGCACAAACTCCCGAGCAATAATAAAGACACTGAGTTTTGGAGAAAATGGTTACATAGCATTACTAGGGTGATAGACAATCGGTGCAGAGGGACAGGGGGATCCAGTTTTCAGTGGAAACATTCTACAAACGATTAAACTATACTAGAAAAAATATGTCTTGTTCATAAATTTAGGGACAGTGTTCTGCTATTATAATTGTCAGACATGTCTTGGGATGACATTTTATGTTGGCTTCTCTAAAAATATTCAAAGTCCAAATTTTGAAACATACATGCAGTGAGATTTTCCAATTTCCCCTTACTAATGTGATTTAATGACATACACGATTTGCAATGTACCAATGTCCTCTGCAGTTCTGTCTTCCCAATGTAACAGGCCCGGTCACCCACGCATTCCTGGAAGACTGGGTTGCATATTCTAGAACCTTGGTGCGGGTGCCCTCAGCCGTGTAGCTATTTTAAGGGATTTCTTTCTGGAGTGGACGCTCTACAGAGTTGAGCTGGTGGGCATTACCTGTAGGGAGGGGGCCTACAGCCATCTGGCAGCCTGAAGTGACCGGAAGAGAAAGGACATGACTCTGTCAACTCCCACACTAGGTACATTTGCTCTTCCCGGATTTCTGGGGTAAAATTCAGGCTGCTGGTTTCTCCGTGAATAAGGAGTGGGAAGAGAGGCAGTGAAACCAACTGGAATAACTGTCCAACATAGACATCTTTGACTTCTCCCCAAGCCCTTCTCATTCTCCCACTAGATATAGCTCTTGCTGACTCCCAGCTTTGGATCTCTCAGGGGGTTCCCCTGAAATACAGCTCACACTCCCATTGATTTTTTACAGAGAAGAAGGGAGAGAGATAGAGAGCCAGAAACATTGATCAACTGTCTTCTGCACACTCCCCCACTGGGAATGTGCCCGCAACCAAGGTACATGTCCTTGACCAGAATTGAACCTGGGACCCTTCAGTCTGCAGGCCGACGCTCTATTCACTGAGCCAAACCGGTTTCGGCAGTACCATGCTTTTAAATGATGTCTATCTAGATCTATTTACTAATCCATTAGGAATAGAGAGGTTAAATAATTTACACAAAGTTACAAAGCTAGGAAGTGGCTGGACTGGGATTTGAACCCAGTACAGCCTGTCTGGCCACTAGAGTCTGGGCTGTTTCAAAAGGTGGAAAAGTTAGGGGCCAGGTATCATTTGGAACCAAGCAGATGCAGGCGCTTCTGGTGCATAGTTGCTAACCACCCAAACAGAGCCCAAGCCTGCAGCTGGGATCCTCACCTCCTTGTGAATGAGCAGAACCAGAGGAGCAGGAGGCAGGAGGCCGCAGCTCAGAGCTCCCTGCAGACAGCAAGGGCTCTCCTCCTGCCGGAGCTCAGGCCTCTTCCAGGAAAATCACTAGAAGAAGAAAACGCAGCGGACATTGTCCTCGGGCTGGTGAGCCCTCTGCATCCCGGATTCCTTGGACAACTTCCACATGACGTTAGGCCTCGGCAATCTCAGCAGCACCTGCACTTGAGGTCCTTCAAGTGATCGCAATAAATCACCCATCATTCATGCAGGCAGGGCTGTGCTGAATGGTTCGTATTAAGCTGGACGTCTAAGGCTGGGAGTCAAAAGAGATTTGAGTACGTTGGAGATCTATCAAAAATGCCGGAGAAAGCACAAACATAAACGTTTGGCTCTGTTTTCCCCGCGGACAAGAAGTTTGCTGTTCTTGCCTCTGCCGCCTAAGGCTTTGTTTTCTGAAGAGAAGGATCTGGGAGAGCAGTGTGTCCTCTCCTGCTGATGGGTGCCACCTCTGGGACTCTCCAGACTCTACCACATATGTCAAACACAAGGCCCGCCAGGCCTTGCAATGTGACCCGCACCGCGCTGTCATCACTGCACTCCGCTGTCAGTTTATGACATTGTCAGTTTATGACTGTTCAGTAAACCATTCGGCCCGCGATTTAGGCTGGATTTTAGATTTTGGCCCCTTCTCTGATTGAGTTCGACACCCCTACGAGTCTAGCCCGTCACTCATCTTTCTTCTGAGCATATAGAGGCCCAAGGAGCAGGGCTTGGGAGCCAGTGCGGGCCTCGCCCTCACCCCCCCTCTTGTGTCTGGGCGCCCAGCGACCCCACACTCACGTGCGGGGCCACATTGGCCTTTGAGAACGTGTTAACATCTCAGCTGATTTCCTCCTGCCGGCTTGGACAGGGGCCTCCTCTCTCTCCCGTGTTCCACCAAAGGCCAGGTGCGTTCTGCCTCCTTTGGGTGAGGCTGACTCTCTCTGGAATGTGGTTTGCTAAGTAGCAGCTTTGCAACCTCAGCCCTCTGATCGTGTCCAAAAGGTGATGATTTTATAAAGCATCCAGCGTTTTCTTCCTTATTACAGCGGGATCAGCATCCTCTTGGGATTTTTCAACATTCTAAGCAGAAGTGGAATTCCTTAATGAATCTAATGTAATCACCGGTGTGAGGTTTTCAGGAGCCCAGCTTTGGTGCTTGGCTGGAACACTCACCAGCTCTGAGACCCTCTCTGACACCTGCCTAAAGTCCAACAGGAAAGGTGGACGGGACTATCTCACGGTCTCATTCCATTCTCATAACCCCTTATTTCTCAAGAAGGTCCTGGAGCATCCCCCCAGACGCAATGTTCTCTGCCTTGTCTTAACATCAAGTTTTCAGGAGACCGTGTCAGGAGTGTATACTACCGTGTTTACCCAAAAATAAGACATTCTCCGAAAATAAGACCTACTTACAGGTTTCCTTCTGAGTGAAATATAAGGCATCCCCGAAAATAAGCCCCCCCCCCCCCCCCCCCCCCGGCTAAACATGAGAGATTTGGTCCACTGATTCTGAAAGGAATGGAGCCACAAGAAATTCACCAGGAAATTCAGGAATTGGATTGTTATGATGATGTTCCAGAAGACGATGACTTGATTGTCATTGAATAAATGAGTAAATTCTTGATACTGTAGGATTCACAGTTTGTCTGGTTTGTGTTGACAACTACCGTACTACCGTATACAGGTAATAAATTTCCTTTATTTTCATTTAACAATAAAGGTGTACCGTATTCTTTTTCATGGAAAAATAAGACATCCCCTGAAAATAAGACCTAGCGCATCTTTGGGAGCAAAAATTAATATAAGACACTGTCTTATTTTCGGGAAAACAGGGTAGTAAACATACTTGTTTTCTGTGTCTGCCTTTTTCTCTCCCCCCTCGCCCCCCCCCACCAATGGGGGGGGCAAGGTGGGTAGGTGAGGGGGTTCTCCTCCACAGGTTACAGACTTGGATGTGCTTCTAGTCACAGGTGAGGTGTAGCCTTTGAAGCAGACAGACCACAAATCTTCACTGCTTCTAGCGCTTACTGCAGTCATTAAGGGACTTATGTTAAACTTACTTTGATTTTCTTTCTGGCGCGTAGGGAAAGCTGTATTGGTGCCAGGTGAGGTGAAATCGGGGAGTTTCCCGTTTTCTGTTACTCCTCAGGCACTCAGGCACTTAAGGGGGCAAGCAATGCCGGCACCAGGGAGTGAATGATGGAAACGAGGAGACAGCTTTCCCAAGCAGATGCCACAGCCTCCCTCTCTGGCTCAAATATTTTTTACTTATTTATTTAAACACTGAATTAATTTTTTTTAAATATATATTTTATTGATTTTTTTTAAGAGAGGAAGGGAGAGGGAGAGAGAGTTAGAAACATCAATGAGAGAGAATCATTGATTAGCTGCCTCCTGCACACCTCTTACTAGGGTGGGGATGTACCCGCAACCAAGGTACATGCCCTTGACCGGAATCGAACCTGGGACCTTTCAGTCTGCATGCTGATGCTCTATCCACTGAGCCAAACCGGTTAGGCTGATTTATTTTTTTTTTAAATTTATTCTTTGTTGTTAATCCTCTCCCCAGCATGCATTTCCTTTTATGTTTACAAAGAGTGGAAGGGACAGGGAGAGACAGCAAGAGTGAAATATAGATGGGAGAGACACATCTATTGGTTGTCTCCAGCAATTTCTGTAACCAGGGCAGGGGATTGAGCCTACAATTTAGGTATGTGCCCTGGACTAGAATCGAACTCGGGACTCTTCGGTCTGAGGGCCCACACTCTATCCGCTGAGCCAAACTGGCTAGGGCTCAAATATTTTTTAAAAGGGTTTCTGTCTTGGGGACATGCCAAACCCTGGCTCCTCCCTAAGATAAGGCAGCTCCTGTGAGCTGGGGCTGTCTGCAGAACATTGCAGGCCTTTGGTCTGGCAGGTGTTTCGTGGTGGGTGTTAGTTAGGATGAGAACAGTCCTGCCAATAGTCCTTGAGGGATTTTATGTGGAACTGCAGGAGGGACCCTCCGGAAGGAGAAAAGTCATGCAAGAGGGTGCAACAGTTCATGCTTCCAAGGCTCCTAGTCAATGTTATAGGATCTCATTCAAAAAAAAAAAAAATTTGATTTTTTACAGAGAGGAAGGGAGAGAGACAGATAGCTAGAAACATCGATGAGAGAGAAACATTGACCAGCTGCCCTCTGCACCTCCCCCCATTGGGGATGTGCCCACAACCAGAGTATGTGACCTTGACCAAAATCAAACCCAGGACCCTTCAGTCAGCAGGCTGACGCTCTATCCATTGAGCCAAACTGGTTTTGGCAGGGATCTCATTCTTCAATAAAAACAGACCTTTGAGGAAGCCCTATGAAATGAAATTCAGAATCACAAAAGAAAATTCAGAGGAACATGGAAGACAAAATGGTTTTCTGGGAGCAGAAAGAAATTTTAAAGTGAAACAACTGTTAAGGTCATCGGAAGCACGGGAAGTCTGAGAAATTACCACAGCCAGGAGGAACCTAAGGCCCATACATGTTATATGACATTCTGGGTGGGATTCTGGAGCAGGAAAAAAAAAAGACATTTGTTAAAAGCTAAAGAAATATGAAAAAGTATGGACTTCAGTTAAGAATATACTAATATTTGTTCACTAGTTGTGATAAATGTGTCATAGTGATGTAATATATTAATAATAGAGGAAACCGGGTGTGAGGTATATTAGCTTTCTGTAATATCTTCACAAAAAATTTGTAAATCTAAAATTTTGTTAAAAAGTTTATTAAAAAAGAATTGATTAGAACATTTTGGGATGGACTGCAGCAATAAGGATAATGATCATTTCACAAAATTTTTGCTTCACTTAACTATAAATACATATGTAGACACATACCAGGTCTTGAGGTAAAATTTGTGAACTTTGTTTGCAAAGTTTGAAAAACACTGGATTAGAGGATTGCTGTTAACTCTAATGTTTTTAAATTATTCATTTTAAGTTGTCTAGTGAGAGGCTTCATTCATTCAATCAACAGTTGTTCAGCAATTCATCACCAGGTGTGAAGTTCTATGCTTTGTACTGTAGGGCATGGCGCAGATGAACAAGACACAGGTTTTCATCTGTTAGGGACACAAGCAGGCAAACAAATATGATGTCATGCAAAAGCCTGTGAAATAAATGCTACCCAGGGGTTTATAAAATTGCCATGAAAGTACAGAGGACGAAGGAGTCAAGACTTGACTCAGAGAGTCAGGAAAAGCTTGAATGGGAGCTGGCATAGATTTAAAAATTTTATAAGACTCACTAGTGCTTGTTCAGCACTTCCTATGTTTTCAGAGTCTCTGCAAAAATATTACAGGATCATCTTATTTTGTCCCCACCCCCATCTGGCTAGGTGCTAGTTTTATTCCCACTCTAAGAAGAGCAAACAGAAGATCAGAGAGGCAAGGGAACTGCCCTGGGATGCACAGCGCTGCAGTGAGGTCAGATCTGTGCCATGTCCTGTGCCTTAGACATGACTACCCCATTGACACCACTTCCCAGCTAGTCCCTCCTGTTTGCTCTTCCCTACTCTATTTTCCTTTAGCTACAGAGTATGAAATAGGAGTTTCACTCTGAAAATACTGGTTTTTTTTTAGTGTGTGTGGAGTGGTTACCACAGCACTTCTTTCTTCTCCCTCCTTAAAACACTCCTACAGCCTTCATAGCCTAGCACCGTGGTCGGCAAACTGCGGCTCACGAGCCACATGAGGCACTTTGGCCCCTTGAGCGTGCCTCTTCCACAAAATACCACAACCTGGGTGAGTCTATTTTGAAGAAGTGGTGTTGGAAGAAGTTTAAGTTTTAAAAATTTGGCTCTCAAAAGGATTTTCAATCGTTGTAGTGTTGATTTTTGGCTCTGTTGACTAATGAGTTTGCTGACCACTGGCCTAGCACAATTGCTAACTCCCTTCTGTATTTTTCACTCCCACCCCTCTTGCAGAAGCCTTTGCTCCCAAAGCTTTGGTTGAAAATCTATCTCCCCCACCTCCACCCAAGCCACCCACTCAAATCAGGACTAGTCATATTTCCCTTCATGTTTCTGCCTCCCAGTAGTGTAGCTGGTATGGTATAGTTGCTCTATAAATGAGAATGGAAGGGGGAAAGAACTGTAGGATTTCCATGAGTGAATAAGGAGAATCCCAGGCAGAGGAGAACAACACAAGTATAAGTGGAGAAGTGGAAGGCGGTGGAATTGTCCGGTGGTGATGGGGTGTAAGGTGTTCAGATGTGTTTGGCAGGAGAGATGGCAGCCTGGAGCTGGGTTCTGTAAAGTTGGGGTACCTTGCCAGGAAGTTGGGGCTTTATTCTGTAAAAATGGGGGGGAAATGATGCACCATGGGTGGGTTTCAGTGTTGAAGGAAAGATTGAATTACGTGAAACATTTTATTTTATCTTCTCACCTTTGAGGAGTCTAGAGATAAGATGGAGTATGAAAACGAATATTTATTGTATACTTATTAGATTTCAGGCACTGTCCTAAAATCTTTCAACCAACCCGCTCATGAATTTTCACCATAACCCAATACCTTGGGTAGTTTTCCTTGTTTTACAATAGAAAAGATGAGGCTTAGATAGGTTAAGTAACTGATCCCGGGCCACACTGTTGAGAAATGGCAGGTCTAGGATCAGAACCCAAGTTTGTCTGGTTCCAAAGCTCGGGTCTTCTCACCACATCACCCTGCCGGTTTGAAAAACCCTTTAGAACCCCTCCTCTTCCTCTTGTCCACTTTCCTTCTTCCTTGGCCCACTTCCCTTTTCCTTTTCATTTCTGTTTTCCTGGACCTACGTGGCAGCTGCCTGGGGAGAGGTTGGCTTGAGCCCCAGCAGTGGAACCAACGTGATGGTTTTATTGCCTTCCTGCTGTGAGGACAGGGATACCAAGTCTGGGACACACCAGTGAGAGGCAGTGGCATTGATGTGGTTGTGGGAATGCTGCCGATGTCCCTGGCTCCTGGGAAACTCTCAGGAGACCTTCCCTCCAGCTCACCAGTAGCACAAGGTTACCCATTTTAGTGCACTTGAGCATCTCCTGGTTTGAAATCTCCTTTTGTTGTTATGTTATTGCTATTTGCTTTCTAAAACACTTTTCTTCCAACTCTATAAGGCTAACTGAGGACACCAAAGCAGTTATGAACTTAAAAAAAGAAAAAAGAAAAGAAAAGCCAGTCCTTCCTTTCTTGATCATGGTATTATGACTCTGACATTCCTGCCCAAGCCTTTCCACAGTTTTCAAGCAATATTTGCTTTCTGTGTGCTTCTGATTAAAATAGAATGTCCCTTAAAAGCCATTCCAGCCTCTTGTGATGCGGTCATAAAAATTATTTCAGCATTAAATACCTCATTCCCATCATGTCAGCTCTGAGACCACTGCTGGATGAATCACTGGAGAAATGAAACGCTTAGCAAAATGTTTTTCTTTCTGATTGCAGGGCTGAGGTTTATTCGATTAAGGGATAAAGGTAAATTGATCAAGTATGTGGATGTTTGGAGTTTGTTTTTATCTCTGCTGAGCAAGCTTTGAAATGCAACAGTCCGATTAGATTTCCCTCTCTGTGGCTGCCTGGGAGCGAGGAAGAGCTGATGAGAAAGGCTGATGGCTTAGCCACGTGCATGAGTGATTGGCCGGCTTCCATTCTTAGTTCTCCTGAGGCCACTATGATCTGGAGAGGCCATACCAGCATCAGACCAGCATCAGAGAAGCCCCCCTTCTAATGGAGCACCCAGCAATCTCATGACAAGCTGACTTTGAAGTTTCACGGAGTTACAAAAAACCCAAAAATTTAGTTATGCAGACTTGATCAGCAGAGTCCATTCCCAGGAACATTTCTCCTGTCAGCTGGGGCTCCCTGGGGCCTGTCACTCTTCCCACTCTGTCCCCTTCACTATCCCTTAACCAGGGAGCCGAAGCTTCTGGAACACGAGAAGAGGCCGAGAAGAAGTGGAAGGATGTGGGGGCAGAAAAGGGACCATTGGTTTTCACTTCAGCTGTGTTCTCCATCCTGCCCCAGCCGCTTCCAGAAGCTTCTGTGTCTTGGAGAGTGGCCAGTTGCCTCTCTGCTCTGAAATCCTTAAGATTCATTAAATTTTGTTGTTTTGAAATATCACCAACCATAGCAATAACGATAAATAGTAAAGTTGGCTAAGTGTATTCTTTGTGCCCAAAGTGTGCTAAAACCTTCCATTCCTTATCTCACTAAATCCTCGCCACACCCGTCCGAGGCAGGTGTCATCATCATGCTCACAGATATAGATGACTGAGGTCCAGCATGTTTAAGGAATTGGAACAAGTTGTTCAACCCAGATTTGACCTTTGCATTTTCACTCTGGGCCCTGGGTATCTAATCATTGCATTAAACCACTTCCCACTTATTGCAAATGTAATATTTTGTTGTTAAAACTCAGACACCACAAACACATGTGATGTGGAAAGTTAAATTTTTTAACAACCCTCTGCGCCCCCGACTCCCCCCATATATACAATTCTACCACCACCACCACCAGTCCCTACCTTCCAGAACATTCCAGCCTGGATAAAGTTGTCCAGTTCTGTCTCCTCCCAACCTCTACTGAGCAAGGATCCTACGAAGGGACTCAGACTCTGTAAGAAGCGATATTCCTTGGGGTAGGTGGCCTCTGGGAACGGACTCCCCCAGAGGGCTGAGCAGACTCATAGCCAGAGAGATATGTATGTACGTGTGGAGCATCCCTTTCACAAACCAAGCCTGGGACTTCCCTGAATGGTCAGGCCAGGCAGCGGCTCCCCGGGGGTGACACCTCCACAAGCCCTTCCCCCTGGCACTCAGCATAGTTCGTCCCAGTGGCCAACTGCCCTCTGACTCTGAGTGTAAGTCCCAGAGGTAGGGGGAGCACGGAGAACCTTAGGAAAATAAACTTAATTATAGCTCCTCTAGCAGGCGCGTACACACACACACACACACACACACACACACACACACACACGGTTCATTCCTCTCCCTGGTCTTTTCTGCACTTTCCTTCTGATAGAGAAGGGAAACAATGTTTTATTCATTTATTCATAAAATAAACATGCTGCAAAGTTGTTTGGAATTCAAAACTAAGTGGAAAAAAAGCATGGGCCTTGGGGTCAGTTCCCTCGTGTTTGCATCTGGCTCTGCCACTGTTTAATTGTGTCATCTCAGTCATAACCTTTACTCTCTGAACCCCAGTTTGCTCATCTATAAAATGGGATTGATGATATTTACACCTCAAGGAAGCTGGGGGGCTTGGGATCACTGTGTGTGGAGCCTGCAGTACCTGCTCATAGCAGATGGTGACCGAGGTACAAGTGTGGGAGGGGGATGCTTCGGCCTGGAGCGGGGAGGGTTGGGCTTGGCCAAGTTTTGAATCCAAAGGATGGGGACTTTCTCCCCCTTATTCTCATCCAGGTACCTGGATCATTTGCCGTGTCCTGGATCATTTGCCGACTGTGATTGTGAATAAACGTCTGGGACTAGCCATGTGCTCCGGGAAGTGAAGACCTGGGAGAACTAGAAAAATGCTACTCAGCATTCTGAAAATATCTATGAATGGGGCTGATAAACACAACCAGAGGGGATTCCTTGTAGGCATTAACAACAAGATGCATTGACAACTTCCTTTGGCAAGTAGTTTACAAACAGAAGAAGGAATGGATGGACCAGCTGGGGCCCTGTGGGGAGGGATGACACTTTGATGACTGCAGCGGCCAAACCATTGATAAAAATAGCAATATTTCTTGCACAGCCAACCTCAGGAAATGCATCCTCAAACACGAGGCTGCTTGAACAGTCACACCAGAAGCTGCTCATCTCATTAAGTAGCCCAGGCCTACCCAGGCCAACCTGAGCAAAGAAGCTTGTGAAGCTGAGGGGCAGCCCAAAAGGAATGAAAACCCAACCAGTCTTCCCCCCCATCTTCCCTCTCCCCACCTCCCAGCTAAAGGTTGTGGTGGACCCGGAGCCAGATCATATTATTAGACTGGGATATTTTTCAGGCTCCCAATTTAACCAGCTGGGGTTCTTTTTAAAGTAGTACCATCCCATTCAAACTTTTGAATGGAAGGATTCGCCCTTTGATGGGATTTGAGGAGAGCATAGGCAGAACACAATGTCCTTGGCTTGGCTCTGTCTTTCGAACAGTATGCGGACACGCCGACACCCCAGCGGGACCAGCTGCATCAGGCAGACACGTTTGCAGAGCAAAGGTCTCCCAGAGACGTGACCTTCCTTTGCGGTGACACCGCTAATGTCCTTGTAACTCATAGCAGGCCAGGGGAGAGGAATGTGCCAAGAATGAGGGAGAGAAGTAGGAGAAAAAAAAAACTTGGAATGAACTAAGATGTGAGAGAAACAGTACTTGCAATGGAGCCGCACCTTCAGGATGGTTTGAAGCTTGCACACACCTTCCTCTCTGTGCACGAGGACTGACACTTGCTGACATAAGCTTTAGCCAAGAACTTGAGTCACATAAGCACTGCCATGCTTGACTTCACTTTAATATGAAATTTCTTCTTTTTGATAAACAAATAGAGATGGCTAGAATCCAAAGTGGAAATCAAATGATGAAAAACACACTAATATCACACGGCACAATCCTAGTTTAGGCGGATAACATACCAATAAACACGTTTCCAAAATCTAGATGGATTTATATCATATCAAGGTGTTAGCAATGGGTGCCTCTACACAGAAGAATTAGAAATGATTTAAATGAGTCTTCCTTTTCCTTATTTTTATTAAAGTTTCTGCCCCCCCCTTTGGTGAGTGAACATGAGCTACTCTTGTAATTGGAAAATAAATATCTATTTTTAATTTAAAAACTAGACAAGATGATATGTGAAACTGATTGAACTATTTATTCCTCCAAAATGTGTGTAAGGTCCCCAGGCTGGGGGTAAGGCAATGTATTTATTAATGAAGGGAAATGAAAATCTCCTGGGAATGATCCCTTTTAACCACTCATTCAGTGTGCTGGTCCGATGTTTGACAGTGTCACACACTCAGTTGGCCTTTCTATGCTACATTTTTCTGATGAATAAACTGAGTTGTACATAGTTTCACACTTGGGAAGAATTTTAAAAAATAACAATCACATAGTATTCATTATTTTTACCAAGTGATCAAAGCCATAATATCAACTGTGAGTAGACTGTACTTTACATATATAGTACATGTTTAATGAATGATTGAATGAATGAATGAACCAAGACAATAAAAGGCACAATCCTTGTCCTGAAAGAATTCACAACTTCGCTGGAGACATGGAATCAAGTGTATGAAACAAGTGACAGAAAATGAAAAAGGGAGTTACAGCAGGACAGCTGGAGAAGGAAGTTAATATTCACTAAATGCCTTCCACGTGCACATTGGACTAAATGCTCCCCATGTGGTATCCCATTTAGTCCTTCAACTATCCTACAGAGTATCATTTTCTCACTGACAATGGAAGAAACCAGGGTTCAAGGAGGTTAAATTTATTTCTAAAGATTCTACAGCTGGTGCATGACTGAACCAGGAAAGGAATTTAGAGTCTTTGAACCCCAAATCAGTGTTGGATCTGCTCTAACCAGTAGCCCCCTCCATGCATGGTTTCCATGAGATGGCCCCAGGCTTTGGGATGAAAGCCTTTAGAGGACCCATCTCTTGAGCTCAAGTGTAAGTGAGGACATTCTAGCTTGGCTGAGGATCCTGACCCATCCTGCTCAGCTTTCAGGTCACGGGTTCTCTGTGGTGACTGAGCATGCTGCATTACATAGTTCCAATTTTGTCCATGCCTGGCTTCTTGTAAGATGTCCACACCATCACACCTTGGGCCAGAGAGATGTGGCAGAAGTCAAGAAACAAAGCAAGTCTAGCCTTGAATGTGGTCCAGATGCAATAAGGCCAAGATCAACAAGGAGCAGGCAATAGAAGAGATCAGAGAGAGATACTGTGGCATTGAGGTTGGTGTCCCTCCCGGACCCTTTCAACTCCACTGTTGAGAGTGAGGCTGATGACATCCCAGATCTGCCTTCTTCTCCAGAGAATGGGCCTTGCCAAACAGGAGACACCCACACTGAAGGGGAGTGGGAAAGGGTTGGGGAAAACCAGAATCTGCTGACTGCTGGGCACAGAGTTGAAGAGCTTAAGTCATTCTCCAGAGCTCCCAGGCCTGAGTTGAGGCTCATTTCCAGCTCAGACCAAGTCCTTCCTTAGCTTCCTTCTCCTGTCTTATCCTGCTGCCTCAGTCCCTCCTTCCGAGAGCACTCCTCCAACAAATCACTTTCACAAGAGTCCTCATGTGAGGCTCTGCTTTGAGAGAACCCACATCACTGCAGGCACCAAGCAGCTAAGGACCAAATCCAAGGTCAACGTGGAGATAATTTTTGAGGAAAATAATCTAATTGCAAGGTGCCACAGGTATCATGGAGTGATAGATGTCGAGGGAAGGGTTTGCTAGCTTTCGTCCTGACTTTTCCTGGCCTCAGCATCAGGAGACACACTTCCTAGGCACAAGCTCAGAGGGCCAAGGTCAGGTCTGCACTCAGACGATAACAAAAAGATGGAAACAAATGATAAGGCAGGTCATCATTGCATCATCCAAAGGAAACTACTATGAGCATTTTGGTGTATTTCCTTCACAAATTTTATTGTACAGAATTTTAATTACATTTCATGTTAATTGAGGGGGTGATTTTTAAAAACTTAATATTAAATGTCAGCATTTTTACTAAATTATTTAAATATCTCATACTTCTTATTTTGGTAACTATGTATCATTTGTGCATATCATAAATACTAAAAGACCACCTCACTGTTGGGCAGTTATACAGAGAGTTCGGACTGTATTTTTGGATATGCCTTTAGGGTAGATGCCCATAAGTGAAATTACTAGGACATCTTACAAGAAGCCCCTAAATGTACTTAGTAAGTACATTTTAAGGCTAAGAAGCCATATCTATTTCCCCAAGGGTTATATATATTTACTACTCCACAAATAATTTATGTGAGTACTTTTTGTATCCTGCTATCTCCCACCTTAAATGTCATTTAAATTTTGTTTTCCAATGAGATAAGGAAAGTAATATTTCAGTGTCATTTAAATTTGCATGTTATTATTTGTTTATAAGACTTGGCATTTTGCCACGTGATATTTACCAGTTATGAGACTCTTTTTGTCCATGTTTTATATGTGGCCTTTGACCATTTAGCTTTCAGGACCACACATTCTTTTTTTTTTTTTAAATATATTTTATTGATTTTTTACAGAGAGGAAGAGAGAGGGATAGAGAGTTAGAAACATCAATGAGAGAATCATTGATCAACTGCCTCTTGCACACCCCCTGCTGGGGATGTGCCCACAACCAAGGTACATGCCTTTGACCAGAATCAAACCTGGGACCTTTCAATCCACAGGCCGATGCTCTATCCACTGAGCCAAACCGGTTTCGGCAACACACATTCTTATCAGTGAACTAAACTCTTAATGCTCCAAAGATATAACCATTTTTGTCATATGTGCTGCAAATATATTTCCTCTCATTTTTTTTCTTGCTTTGTTTTCTGGTATTCCCGTGAATCATGCAGATATATTGCATTTTCATCTATTTAAATCCTTTGATAATTTTCTTTGTGATTTACTGCTGTTATTTTTAAACTTAGTAACTTAGTAACAAAACCATTTTAAAAGCCTGTAACTACCAAAATGCTAGCAGATGTAGATTTTCTCAGGATTAAAAGGATGGTTGATTTTTAAAATTTTCTTATTTATATTTTCCAGACATTTTGGAATACACTAACTTTCTGTAATAAGGAAAAATAATCTATTTCTTAAAATGTCTTCTTTTTTTAACATCAAATTTATTTTAGGGAGAGAGATAGATGAATCTTTTGAATCCTCCAGGGACTTGTCATTGGCATTGTTTAAATAAGCAATTGCTATGTGACAAATCAGCTGAAATCCCAGTGGCTTAAAACAACAGTCACTTCTTATTATGGCTCATGTGTCTTTAGGTCATCTGGGGGCAGTTGACCTGGCTGGGCTCTCTTCCGTATCTACTAGTAGATTGGAGGGCTCCTGGGGTCCACCAACTAGCTCTGGTATGTTCTCCATCTGCCAAAGGTAGAAGCTCAAGAGGACAAATTTAAACACACAAGGTCCCTTGAGACCTAGGCCCACCCACACTTCTCCCTCGTTATTTAAACTAAAGCAAGTCGTATGGGATAAGGAAATGTATTGTGCCCATTGGAGGAATTCAAAGTCCCATGAAGGAAGAATAAAAAATAGAGTTTGGCTCAGTGATAGAGCTTCGGCCTACGGACTGAAGGGTCCCAGGTTCGATTCCGGTCAAAGGCACGTACCTTGGTTGTGGGCACATCCCCATGGTGGGGGGGTGCAGGAGGAAGCTGATCCATGTCTTATCCCTCATCGATGTTTCTAACTCTCTATCCCTCTCAATTCCTCTCTGTAAAAAATTAATTATATATATATATATATATATATATATATATATATATATATATTTTTTTTTTTTAAGAATAGTATCAAATAATGCACTCAGTCTACTATAGGCAAGAAGAGATTTTTCTCTTCTTACCCACATTTACAGACATGTTTATTTGTGTCTGGATTAGTTTATCAATAAAGATTGTCTAGAGAATATAGCCAATAGTATCTTAATACCTTATATGGAGACAGATGGTTATTGGATTTATTATGGTGAGCAAGGCAGGCGGTATACAAATGTTGAACAACTATGTTGTACACTTGAAACCCATATAACATTGTATGTCAACTATATTTTAGTAAAAAAGAAAGGAAATGAAAGCAGTAAAAGATGTAAAGTTGATAGAGAAAAAGGTCTATTGTATGTTCATTTATACATATTCCTATTATTGACAGGTATATTACTTAAGGTGGAGCTGCTTAGAAATTGTACAACTTTATGTAAATAGAGTTATTCCAACTTTTAAAATGCTTATTAATATAAATACTTTGCAAAAATTTCACTCATAAAAATTGCGTTATTTTTATTACCAATAGTATATTATAAATTTGATAGAGGATCTTTCTTAAATATTTCACAAAGGGAAATAGCCAGTTCCAGACCATGTACGTATCTTCCGGTGTATAAGACGACCCCCTAATTTTTACAGTTAAAACATAGGTTTAGGCCTATATTCGCTGTATAAGACTACCCCCCACTTCAAAGAAAAGACTTACTTTGCCGTCAAGATCTGCAGGTAATTTTTGTGCAATTTTAGTCTTTTGCCCCCGATTTTCGGTTGACTTTTTTTCGTTTTAAAAGTTGTCTTATACGCCGGAAAATACGGGTTCTTGTTCAGACACCAGTCTCCAGGGAACTTAGAAAAGGCAGAGGCGGATGAACAAGTTGGGGGGTCTAAAATGCCCCATTTTATGGATATGTGGCTGCTGGGTCACTTCAACACAGAAACAAATGGGCCCCGGGGAGAGACTTTCTTTAGTGCCTTTCATGTGTGAACAGCCATCAAGAGGCCTGGGCCCTGACCACAGCAGTGAATTGGAGCAGGCAGGTGCACTGACAAAAGCAATCCCTCTGAGAGGCTTATTTACACTGATGTCAGCCGTCTGAGAGGGCAGGTGTGCAAGGACAAAAGGGAGCTAAGCAGGACGCTGCAGACTGGGCCCTCAGCCTGCCCATCACCGCGCCCCGGTCTGGGCCAGGTTTGACTGCGACCTGGTCTTTCTGGCCCCACGGGGAACAGCTGGCTAAGGGGTCATCTTAAGAGGCTGAGGTGGCAGTGTTGCTCTCCCTGCACCTTCACAAATATGTCACAGTGGAAAAAAACTTTGCACAGACTTCATCTCATGTGTGTCTCACAATAGCCATTCAAATATAAAGGAATGTCTCTTTCTGCTTATATGGATAAACATGAAAGCACAGAAAGGTAGTTGTTTAACTATCGTAAACCAGATGGAAACTAGTTTGGGTCACGGTAATCTGAACTCTTTGCAAGCTCTTTTGTGGAGAAAAAGGAGCATGTTTGTGGTCCAAGGAGAATAGTCAAGCAAGTATAACTTTCTCAAGTTTTCACCAGCAAGTTTTCTCAAGTTTTCACCAGACTCTGAGATGGAAAGAAGAATGAGGCCAGAATGGGATTCCCAAGACAGCCCTGGGACCCTAAACCTACCCTTTCCAAGAGAGCAGTTGAGGCTCATGCCCAGGGTTGAAGGGCGAGAGGAACAGGCTGACCTGACTTCCGGGCCTGGCCATTCTCTTCTCTTCAAAGCCCTCACTCGGACCTGAGGTCAAAGGTCGAACCGTATTTCTTGCTGATCCTTTCCGAAAATGAAAGGGCTACTTGAACAGCTCAACTTGCTAAAAGCCCTACTACCTTTGGAAAGAGGAGCTTTTAAATAAGAGGGGCTTGCTAAGTGGGCACTCTGAAGTTCTCCATTTGTATGAAAAGGGTGTTTGATACTCAAGAGGGTAGTTGTCATGTGGGGGAAAGATTGTATCCTTGATTTTGTCTCGAGATGGAAAAGATGAAGAGTCAGCTTAATAACAGGCTTCGGGTCTATGAAAGGCTGTTCTGGGGAAGATGGTGAGCACCTGTCTATCCTCTCTTAAAGTAGAAGAAATGGGCTTTTGTTGAAGAAAGAAGATCTAAGTGAGGCCGATGGAAAGACGGCTGTACCATAGCACAGCTCGGCTCTGCTCTGGCAGATTATCTTCAATGGGATCTCCCCCAGCCGGAGATTGTCAGGACAGGAGGTTGAGGTTAATAACCCTTAGAGCTATGCTCTGGCTTTATGACTGTGGGATTAGCTGCTGTGAGATAAAATTGGGTGAGCACAAGACAAAGAGTGTTGAGACCCAGATACAGGTCCTGATTACTGCTTACTTGTTGGGCATGAGAGACAATTTCCCTGCACCTCAGTTTCCCCGTGTGTGTAATTGGATTAATGGTTACTCTCCTATCATAGAGCAATGAACACGGACCAAGACAATGTATGTGAAAGTGCCTTCAAACTCCATGGCATTAAGCAAATGAAGGATGTTATTTTTCCTGGTATAACTGCTGATTATTTTTCAACTCTGGTGTGCACTAACATTTTTCTTCCTGCTTTAGATAAAGTTGCCAGATGCTTTGGACCCAACCTTCTTCTAATTCTCAGGTCTCTTGCTGTATGTTCTCTTTCAACAAGTCCTGCTTGCTCCCAGCTGTTCAAGGACTTGCGCCTTTCAGGGAAGCAGAGTGGACCTCAAAGAACATGCTCTAAACCAACTTTCCTTTTATGGGCGGTGGTTCTGCTTCCTCTTCACTGTGTCTGGTGATAGGGAAACTCATTATCTTATTTTTAAAGCTACTCCACTAAAATTTTCTCAAACAGTTATAATTCATTTCTTCTTATGGGAAGCCCAAATCTATACCCCCCAAACTGAGACAGATCACCCAGAAGCTGGTAAATAAATGAGTGACATAGGCTTGTAAAAACAGGAGCCACAAAGGACGGCAGTTAACTGGAGAGGAGAAGCCCTTCCAAAGCAGATGGCAGCTACTCTACACCAATAGCTTATCACCCTGCAGGAATGTGGGCTCAGACTTTCCAGACCCAGAGCTTGGCTTAGGTCTGGGGTAGCTTATTCATGTAGAGTGCCCAAAGAGTCACACTTGGAAAGAGGCAATACTTTGGGATAGTGTTATATATCAAAATTAGAAATTGAATTTGAATCATTTTTAATAAATTTAATAAATTTTTATTTCTTAAAAGGAAGAGTGAGGTGGGTATATCCTCCTCCCCCAGGGAGTGCTCTCCCCACAGAACCTTGGGTGGTCTCCCCAGTGACTCTCCCAGACCCCCTTAACTTTTAAGAGACAATAGAACTCTTTATTTTTGTATAAAATTTCAAGATTTTGAAGTTAGCTTCATGTTAAACATTTCATAAAGATTCTATGAACCAGATAAAATATTCTCTGGGAGGTGAAAAATCTCTAGCAAGTTTTTACTTCCCTTTTTTTGGTCAAAACTTCTAGCCATGTCTTCATCTCCTCCAGCCCATAACTCTTCAAACTAGAAGCAAAGCAGTTAGAGTCAGCTTCAAGTTACAAAACATGTGATGAAGGCATTTATGGAATTCGCACAAGAGGAACTGAGAAAGGCAACCTCAGAATTGGTTCAGCAGCTCAATGATGGTCATAAGTTGTTCACATCATTTTGTTTTTCTTTTTGCTCAGAATGTAATTGAGGTATCTTAAGAAGACAAACTGTCCCTGTTATCCTGGGAGTAAGGGGTTTCCCAGGGTATGAGAGTCTTAGTCTTAAAATTTGGAAAGTCCTAAGCAAAGTGGGATGAGTTCATTATCTTACTTCTCTCTTTTCAGTCAGAAGATGGCTTCCACAGCCCCAAACTGTGTCACCCAGAAAACAGACCATCTTCTCATATACTTTTCTCTCACTGAGAAAAAAAATGGCATTTTTTTCTGAAATCCCAGTAGACTTTCCCTTATATCATTGACCTCAACCCTTAGTCCAAAGAGGAATGTAATCATACTTTATCCCCTTGGTTTGGGCACACTGGGACCAGAATTTACATTGAATTCTGCTGATATGGAAGAGAGGAGGAATGGCTTGTGGGTGGGCAACTCATAGTATATGCCACACATGCCATATTTTGGACTTCAGCCTGAAGGCAGTGGGATGTCATCAAATAGTTTTAAGCAGAAGGCAATAGGCTATGATTTATGTTTTAAACTTGGAAGCAATAATATAACTGGATTAGAAGGAATTTGGGAACAAGCTTGAGATAAGAGATTCATTAGCAGACTTCCACAATAATCTAGACATGAGATGATATGACTTGAACTAGGGCTGTGATTATCCTAACTAATAAAGAGGGAATATGCTAATTGATCATCATGCCCTCACAAGATGGCAGTGCCCACAGCCACCAGATGGCAGTGACCAGTCCCCTCAGCCCCACCTCATCCAGCCTCAGTCCCCTAGTCCCCTAGCCCCACCTCATCCTGCCAGAGTACCCCAGTCTCTTCAGCCCACAGGGGAAAGCAGTTGGGGGCAATCAGGCTGGCAGAGGAGGGCAGGTGGGGATGATCATGGTGGCAGGGGAGCAGTTAGGCATCAATCAGGCTGGGAGGGGAATGGTTAGGGGCAATCAGGCAGGAAGGCAGGTGAGTGGTTAGGAGCCAACAGTCAGACATTCCCCAAGGGATCACAGATTGGAGAGGATTCAGGCTGGGCTGAGGGACATCTCCCCTCCCCCAGTGCATGAATTTCGTGCACCAGGCCTCTAGTAGATGTATAAATGAAGTGATGAATTTGGAAGAAGTCATAGGACATCATCTCACTTATGAACGAAAACTCTGCACAATGCACAGGTAGGGCTGTGATGTTCCCATGTGTGAATGAAAAATAGTGGCACAGATCTTAGAGGTCAGATGTCCAAATTTCTCTCTGGTGCCAAACATTACCTGCCTAAAAAGCTATACTTCTATTGCTACTGGATTGGGGTTTCTCCCATTCCTTGGCCCTTGGACAAGTTCAACACCAGATGGATTGCTCTCCTGAGGCCCCGGCATCTACCTGGTGCCAGGTGGTGTCAGACTGGGCAGAAAGCCCTCATTCTTTGTAGTTAGACAGCTTTGTAGTTGATGACTGGGACAGGATATGTGGATTTATCAAATCTACTTCAACATTGATGAGCAGTAATGTAGACCTAATAGAAAGAACATGAGGTTGGCAATATCAGTTCAAAGGTTTGCCTCCCACTCCCAGGAATAGTCTTGAATTATTTATGCATGTTTTGCAAGTGAAGTAAGCTAAACTTCCAAAGACCTCTAATGGTGTGTAATTAAGCTAGTGGGAAATGTAGCTTAGGGTGATGCATTCTCCCTGGTGAGCCATGAAAAAATACTATGAGGGGAACATTGGGTGAATGGTAGCTTTGATGGCATCGTTGGATGAAAAAATGAGTTGGGACAAGGATTAGCATGGATTTTGCTTGTGTCAAAGCACCTTATTCCTTCCCCTTGCAGGCCTCGCCTCATATGGCAATTATGCATTCATAAATGTGATTTCTAAGTTGTTGTCTGCCTACCCCAAGAGGGTAAGGGTAATTCATAGTTTGCTCATCTTTCTATTTTCAGAGGTTAACAAAGTTCTTGGCACATAGCATATGCTCAATAAATATTTGTTGAATTAATTTAAAAATATATTTTTTTATTGATTTCAGAGAGGGAAAGAGAGAGAGAGAGAGAAAGAGAGAGAGAGATCAATGATGAAAGAGAATCACTGATCAGCTGCCTTCTGCACACTCTTCCCCCCACCCCTCCCACACTGGGGATTGAGCCCACAACCCAGGCATGTGTCCTTGACTGGAATCAAACCCAGGACACTTCAGTCTGCAGGCTGATGCTCTATCCACTGAGCAAAATCAGCTGGGGCTTGAGTTAATTTGTTTATTAAGTGATTACCACATGCCAGTTTCTTTGACTATATCATCTCTTTGAAGCCTTCCAAAATCTCCATAATATAGATAATGAAACTGAGATTATTTCTGTTATAGATAATAGAGCTGAGATTCAGAGCTGTATAGTGAGTTAACTGGGGTTCTGCATAGACCTAAGCTGTCCTCAGATCCCATGTTCCTTTTTCTCTAAATGTGGTTTGGATCTTCCTTTCATGTAACGATATTTCTCAATACAGAGGAACTCGATATTGGTTTAGCTCTACCCTTCACTTTACAGATGAGAGGCTGTAGGCCCAGGGAGGCCAAGCATCTCAGCCAAGTTACATTAGTTCTCCAGTAAATCTAACCCAGCATTGTTTTCCACTGGACCTTGCCGTTCCTTTAAGATAAGGCAGCCACTGATTCAGAAAGAGCCAGAGCCTATGGGTTGGACCTGACCTAACTCTACAGCATTGCTGGATGTCTACACAGTAGAAAGGCATGAAAAAAAAAAAAATCTCATCAGATACAAGTTTTAAAATCTACATGGCTGTTTTCCGGTTCTTTAGCTTTAACTGGCACAGTTGTCTTTTTGACTGAGGGGAAGTCAAGCCTGAAGCTTTTGGAAAGCCACTGTAAGTTTGCTGTTGAAAACTTCCAGGATTGGATGTAACTGAGACTCTGGTAAAGTACTTAAGCTAATAAAGGTTTGACACTTCTTCCAGACTCCTTCCAAATGTCGCACCGGCTCAGCATGTACAAACCCACAGGAGAACACTGTGTCCACCACTTGGACAGCCTCACACATGTGATTCAGGCTGGGGCACTGCCCCAAAGCCACGGCCTCTCCTCCTCCTCCACCTCCTCCTCCTCTTCCTCCTCCATCCTTTCCTGCCACTTTACTTCCCCAACATGCTACTCAAGTTACTTCTTCAAACATTTGATCTGTATGTCCCTGAATTTCAGCCTAGGAAGTTCTACCTGCAGGGGGTTAAGCTTGCAATTCAGCTGAAAGCATTGAAAACCCTCAAGTTCTAAATCCATCTATCTGCTCATTCTCTACCTCCTAAGCTGAGCCCCTTCCCTATGCCAGGCACTGTGCCAGGCTCACTGCACAAGTACCTGTTATTAACACCCAGCTCCTTCCTGTGGGGCTTTCATCCTCAAGAGGGGGAGGAGACACATCACAAGACCCTGCATGGTCTTAGATAACTTCCTTGTGGCTCTGGACTTTGTCTTCAGTGTGGTCCTCTGAATAGAAGAAAGATGAATGCTTCAGTCCGCAAATGACAACCCCCAGGGCATGAGGAGCATCTTCAGTAGCAAACATTTTCTTTGCAGAAACATCAACAAAATATCCCCTCTGGTCTCATTGGCCTGGCTTGGGACACATATCCATTTATGAGCCAGTCCTAGAGGCTGGAGAGAGCATAAGAGGAATGACTGAGACTCAGTTTTCTTATAATTGATGTATATTATACCTTGCAACAAAACAAAACAAACAAACAAAAATAGAACTTGATAATAAAAGGCAATGTTCATTTTTATATTTCTGCTAAGGCATTGTTGTTTTGTATTAATTGATTCCCCCTCCTCCTCTTCTTCCTCCTCCTCCTGTCCTCCTTCTCCTCCTCCTCCTCCTCCTTCTTTTCATCTGGAAGGTGGATATTTTAAACAAATCAATCATGAAGGAAAGAATGAATGAATCTATGACAACTGAGTGGTAGATTTCTTGCTGCTGGTATATATAGAAATTCCTAATTTTCATCCTATTTTGACTTCATTCTGAAAGCAATGGGATGTCATCAAACATTTCCAGGCAGAAGGTAATAGATAAGCTCTTACTTATATTCCAGTGATTCATGTGGGTCAAATATGACAGGAAGCTGAGGTTATTAAGACCCCCTCTTGTGTGTGAGGCAGACTTGTCTTGAACATGTGGACTGATTCAGACTTGCCAAAAATGGCCTGAAGGTGCCATCCTTGTGGGCAGTATCCCTCTCTCCAAGCCCAGCAGCCACCTCTAATTTCACATCATTTACTCAGATGGAGGAGGTGGCCACAGATCATGCCTTTATGCCAAAAGGACAGGGGACACTTCTCTCACACTTTCCAGGGTTGCTGGGGTTGGGATTTTCATCAGGCATGGAGGGTTTGACAATTCTGGTCTTGGCTAGGGCAGAACAGAGGTTGTGAAGGGAATTTTGATACGTGGGCAAAGCTTCTCCTCTGCGGTCCTATCCCACCTCCCTGCCCCTCCCTGCACACCCCCATCTATCAGAGTGAGCTTCTGAGAGCTGTGCTTATTACAGCAAACATTCCTGATGCGAGGACTTGCCCACTGCATGGCTAGGCCCACTGTGGGATGCACTGAATTTTAACTGAGCAATTGTTTTGAAATGTTCCATTTTTCTAAAGATCAATAAGAGGTCCAGTAAAGCTCTTAGATGGGCTACTTGAGAGAATTCATCTCTGACCCACCGAGGAAGGCTGAGCCTTGCATTTGAGTAGCATCCCCCACTTCCTAACGTGGTGACTTCAGTGAAGTTACTTCTCCTTCCTGAGCCTTCTGTGTCCTCGGCTGTGAAATGAGAACAGGACTGCTTCCCCCTTTAACAAGCCAATGAGATAAAATCTCTAGCACTCCTCTGGCTCATGATTTTTATGCTTCCGAGCATCCGAAACGGCTTGCTTGCTGCAGAGTAGACAAGATAAGGAAGATGGAAGCATTTGCAAACTGTAAAGCCGGAGAGACAGATCATCTTGAATATGGTACTTGGTCTTCAGGATGATACTCTGAGGGGAGCAATGCGATTCATGTTCCCAGGGATCTGTCTTACCCAAAAGCCAGATGCTCTGTTTCCTCCTAAAGCCAATTTGTGCAGCAAAAATTCCCTGTCCACGTGAAATCTTGGGGACCACTGTCTTCCAGGCTCATTCAATCGTTGCCCAGGGGACTGGACAAATGGCTCCCCTGTGAGACCTCTTCTCACTCAGGGACTTCGGCCAGCTGAGGTTTTCTAATAGTGTTTTCTTTTCCGTTAACTTTCTTCTTCTCTAAGGATACATAAGTAACTAAAAGAACACAACTTTTCAAAATTCAAGTCAAAATTCCCCCTTCCCTGAAGACTTCCTGTCTATAACCGAAGCAATCTTCCTAAAATTAGCAAAGCTTTCTTTTCACCACAAAACAACAGTCCTTTTACAAAAAAAAAAAAGAAAAAAGAAAAAAAAAGAAGAAGGCTATTTCCTTTCTGGATGCAGATTGATGTGAGAGAATTGGAGGGGGAAAATGAGCTTCCATCCAGCTTCCGAAGTGGCTTCCTCATTGGCCCAAAGTCGGCCTGTTATTGGGATTATACTGCACTCGTTCGGGCAAGGGCTGCTCGGAGGCAAACACTGAGATCAGTTGAAACCAGATGCTTTCATTCAGTGGCTCACACTTGCGCGTGCGTCAGAATCTCCTGGAAGGTTTGTTAAAACAGAGAGCTGGGTACCAACCCCCAAGTTGCTGGTTAGTCACTCTGAGGTGGTGACCGAGAATTTGCACTTCTAGCAAGTTACCCAGTGATGCTGATGCTGCTGGTCTGGGACCGTATTTTGGGACCACAGCTCTAAGTTCATGGTTTCAGTCCCTGCAAAGATTTGAGAGAAGAAACCATTCTGGCCAGAACTGTGTGACCAGCGATGACGCTCCATCTCCTGCTCTCGGAGGGCATGGCCGCACAATCTTGGTGTTGGCGATGGATCCTGGTGTGGCCTATGCAGGGGCGTTCAGGTCCTATCTCTAGCTGGTCTCCCTGGGCCCCTGTTCCTATTATTCCCTGGAGGATGCTTCAATCACTTTTTTCCTCTTAAGAGGCTGTGTGAGAATTGTCAGGGGAACAACACAGTTTTGGGTATCACTTAGATAAGCTTGGTTCTGAAACTGGGTTCCTTTGCTTACTACACAGGTGATCTTGAGGCAGTGAAATAATTTTTCCTGAGTATGTTTACTTGTTATACTATATAATAAAGAGGCAATATGCAAATTGACCATCACTCCAACACACAAGATGGCTGCCCCCCATGTGGTCAAAGATGGCCGCCCCCATGTGGACACAAGATGGCTGACACAAGGTGGAGGGCAGTTGTGGTTGACCAGGAGGCCAGTTGGGAGGACCAGGCCTGCAGGGAAGGGAATTTTGGGGGGGCCTAGGACAGCAGGGAGGGCAGTGGAGGAGGACCAGGCCTGCAGGGGAGAACAGTTGGGAAGAATCAGGCCTGCAGGAGAGGGCAGTTGGGGGTGACCAGTCTGTCAGGGGAGAGCAATTAGGGGTGACTAGGCTAGCAAGGGAGGGCAGTTAGGGGTGACTGGGCCAGCAGGGAATGACAGTTAAGGGCAATCAAGCCAGCAAGGGAGGGCAGTTAGGGGCGACCAGGCCAGCAGGGCAAGGCAGTTGGGGGTGACCAGGCCAGCAGTGGAGGGCAGTTAGGGGAAACCAGGCTGGCAAGGGAGGGAAGTTAGGGATGACCAGGCCAGCAGGGAAGGACTGTTTGGGGTGACAGGCCTGCAGGGCAGGACAATTAGGGGCAATTGGACTGGCAGGGGAGCAGTTAGGCATCAATCTGGCTGGCAGTGGAGTGGTTAGAGGATGATCAGGCTGGCAGGCAGAAGCATTTAGGAGCAATCAGGCAGATAGTCAGACAAGCAGTTGGGAGCCAGCAATCCCAGATTGTGAGAGGGATGTCTGACTGCCCTGTGGAATCGGGACTACACAGGCAGTTGGACATCCCTCGAGGGTTCCCAGATTGGAGAGGATGCAGATTGATCTGAGAAACACACACACACACCTGTGCACCAATTTCGTGTACCAGGCCTCTAGTAAATAATAATAATATTCTACTGAACTGGTTTATGAATCTAGCTAAGGTCTCTCTTTTCTCTCAAACTTATTTCCCTATGGCATTCCCCCTTCTTGATAAAGGCCATCTCTACATAACCAGCTGTCCATAGGCCCCTGGGAGCCATTTCTGTCACCTCCCTCTCTCTCACTTTCCACATCTAATCCACTACCATGTTCTGTCCATCCTACTTCCAAAATGTGCCTTGCCTCCCACACTTCTGTTTCCATTGTCTCTCCCACATTCTCCTAGCCACCATTCGACTCAACTACAAAAAAAAAAAAAAAAAAAAAAAAAAAAAAAAAAAAAAAAAGAACTTTTGACATATCTTACCAGTTCCCATTTCATGTAGAATAAAACAAAATCCATAGCATGGACGACACAGGTTCTCAAAGTCTTTGGGCCCTGCCTATTACTACATGAGCTCTGCTATTCCTTCTATCCTTTGAGCTGTGCTATGGGTGCCACCCTTGGGATTCCTGAATGTGTCAAGAACCTTCCTGCCTCAGGGCCTTTACACATGCAGTTCTCTCTGCCTTGAATGCTTTCCCTGCTATTGTTCTCCCAGGCCTGCTCCTCCTGTAGGGCATATAGCTTTTTGGTTTATCTGCCTGCATTCTTCTTTCTTTAGATCTTCCTGTGGACCTCTCTCTCACTTCAGGTAAGCTTGCTCACTATCTCTCTGTCAGTGAGAGGAAGGGAGAAACATTGAGATGAGGAAATGAAAGGGAGCTAAGATCAACGTTGAAAAAGTGCATTACAAAAAAGACCTTTCCATTGCTGTGACAAACTCAGCTTGAATTTTTTAGGACCCCCAGATGGGGGTCTGCTATGGCAATGAGAGTTGAATACCAACTGTTCTCTATTTACTGACAGTGTTAGGGGCTGATCTTGCTCAGAACAGTGCTTTTGTGCAGTGTGGATGGTCTATTATCCTAAGGCTTATGTTTAACTCCAGCCTCATTAATCTACTTTGGTGGTTTATATATCAAATGTTGATCTCTTTGGGGATTGAAACCTGGATATGTTCCCTGACCAGGAATCGGACTGTGACCTCTTGGTTCATGGGTCTATGTTTAACCACTGAGCCACACAGGCTGGGCGAAGAGGGTGTTTTGGATGAAGTGATTGAAGCTCAGGGGTGCTAAATCATTTGTTCCAGGTCCCATAACTGGTAAACTGCTGAGAGGAGATTTACGGTAGGCAGTCTTACTGGAGGCTAGCTCTTAATTGTTAGGCTTTCAAGTACCTATATATTTATATCTATATTCATATCTATCAAATTTAAAAAATTATAAAGTTTGGTAGAGTGCCTGATATATAGAGAGGCTAAATAAATGGTCGCTATTATTAGTTGTACTATACACAGCTAAGTCTATGACTGTTTATTCCCTAGTTGTAAGCACTATAGCATGGTAGTTAATAAAATGGACTTGGGAGCCAGAATTGCCCAAGTTCAAATCCCAGCTCTGCCATTAATGACATATGTGCTCATGGATAAATTCACTCAATGTCTTCACCTGTAAAATACTTTAGAGGGAAAAATAATACTACCATTTACCCATGTGGTTGTTGTAATGATTAATCAAGGGCAATGTTCATACTCATCTAAGTGTGTGCCAGATCATAATCAGTATTAATCCCAAGAACGGTAACCAATCTTCTCAATGCAGATCAAACAGATGCTTTTCAGTGACCAATGCAACTTGGGGGTGAACTTGTCAAACTTGGTGAGTCTCACACATGTTCTGGCTCAAATTTGAGAAATGAAGGTGTACAAAGCATATCAACCCAGCCCCCAGCTCAACACCCCATGGGAAAAATATGTGTCAGGCCAGCGGTACAGGTCACCGGGTGGAGATGCCCCAGCCTTTGAAGACTTGAGCCTATGAGGATTGAAAGGCCGGGAGCCCCACTGGGCAACGGTTCAGCTCAAAGTTCACATTGCTGCACATTTGAGAACTTCCTGACCAGCCGCCCCTGGTGTCAAAGGGGTCTGAACCTCTTCTTGTCTTGGGCCCTGTCATGGAATTGTGGGCGAATGCTCACGTCCACAAGAAGGCACAGGGCATCAATGGGCCGATTATGTCAAACATCAGAAGACAAAGCAAAATGGAACTTCAAAAGACTTCAGAAGGGCCCGGAATCCCCTTTCAGAAATCAGCAAGTCCTGCTAAAGTCCCCAGACTGGGATCCCATTTGGGCTTTGAAATTACTGCTCAGATGGAAAAGAAAATTATTTAATTAGTTAAACTTTGATGAAATCATTTCACCCTCTAACTCTTACCTGGAAAAGACATTTGTGTGTGTGTGTGTGTGTGTGTGTGTGTGTGTGTGTGTGTGAACATTTTCCTTTTGAATGTCACTTTTACATTTACATTATAGCATTAACACAGCTTCCATAAATATGTATGTGTGTGTGTGCACATTTTTTTTACTCATATATTTTCTCCTCGAAAATGGAAGAAAAGAGTGGGGGGATAGGAAACCTTAGTACATTTTTTTATTATGTAGAGGATTGCATGTTCCTTGGACTTTAAAAAGGAAATACTTTCTAGCTATTTAGCTTGGCAAGTCTAGAAAAAAGGTGCATAAACTCTTCTGAAAGGCTTTTTTAAGGAAGGAAAGGATTTTGTGCAATGGGCTTTAATAAAGGCACTTAGGGAAATATAACTCTACCTGAAATTTAGTCTTACTTCCTGCCTATTTATTCTTAAAAAAATTTACAGTGCATTTCATTCTCACACATAGACACGTGCAATTCACTGCTAAACAGTTTTTTAAAAATGTTAACTGTAAAATAAAACACAGATACAGAAAATTATAAAAACCAAACACATAGCTTAGTGAATTACAAGGCTAACACTCAGATCAAGAAACAGAAATTTGCCAGATTTTCCTAAAGCCCTTTACGAGTGTCCCCTTGCTCTCTCCAAAAATAATCACTATCTTGACTTTTAGAGTAATGACTTCCCTGCTTTTTGTGTGATTTTGTTACCCAAGTGTACATTCTTAGCACCACAGTTTATTCTCACTCACTCAACATTCTGATGTTTTCAATTTTCTTTTAATCTATTTGTTTTTCCTCCATCCCTTGCTCTGGCTTATAATTTATCTGTTAAAGATCTTTGGAGGTTTGACCTGTGGAGTTTCCAACTTGTCTGGACTTTGTCGAATGTGCATTCACGGTGCTTTTGGACATGTCTCTCTGTCCTCTGTATAATCTGCGAATCAGGAGCTGGATCCAGAGACTGATAAAACTTTGACTCAGTCGTTTTTGGCAAGACCATAGGAAGTGGCATGTTATTTCATTAGATAGCATGTGTCTGGTTGTCTCTCTTTTTATAATGTCAATAGCCTCTGAGGGTCATTGCCTAGACCCATTAGTTCACTGGAGACTGAAAAATGGTGACATTCTAATTCTGTATCTCATTTTACTTTTTAGCTGGAATAATTTATAAGGAGATGCCACTCTCATCTACTATTTGGCTACCCAATTGCATAGTTTATATATAAAAGGACAAATGCTTGATTCCTTCCCATTTACCTGTTTTCAAAAAAAACAATGAGTTGGTTCTTTATACCCTCTGAAAGTGACTTTTAATTTTTAAAAATACAATATATATCATTATAAACTCATGAATTTAAACGTATTTAGTGGATTTAAAGACATTGCCTTTCTTATCTTTATTCAAACTCAAGTTGTCCCATTTTGGGCCAATAGAAATTTCTTAAAATTGGCAGCTGAATCCTTTTGACATGACCCTATTAATCTTTGACAGCCTCCTTTCTGTTCAGTAGGACAAGATGTTCTAACCCCATCTTGCATAGTTCCCACCCCAAATTTGGAATCAGCTACATCTCCAAGAAACTCTGCTTCCTTATAATAGGAAATGATACTTGAAGATCACAATTTGGGCACTACAAATGCTTATTGCAACTACATTAGTCATGTTTCTAGACATTTTTGGTGGATGGAATGAGGACATGAATATATTTGGAAATGTTAAATATCTTGTAAATTTATAATACAATTCAAATTCAGAGTTGTAGGATATTTACTTAATTCCTTCCATATCATATATGTATTACCTTTTTTTCTTTCTTTCCCAAAGCACCTGCATTAGTGCATGGTGGGGATCAGCTGCCATTGCAACACAAGCAAAAAACTCTCCAGTGAGTCACTCTCCCTCACTTCAAGGCAAAGGTTGGTTGTAACAAGGGAAGGGGTGGGAAATAAGCCTTCATAGTTTGCACTGAAATTAGGAAAACCCTTCTGCTCTGGAGGAGGAGCAAGAAAACTCACTCAGGCTTTGTATCAGGATCCTGCATTGGTACAAAGCAGAGGTCTGCTGCCACTGGTGGATGGACAGGAAGCTCACTTCGGGACCCTCTGCCATCACAAGACACAGTGTGAATGCAACATGGAGGAAGGGGTGATTTGAAGGAATACTGAGAAAGGCAAACTTAAAAAAAAATAGATCATTTATATTTAATGTCAAAAATACAGTTGCATTTATATTTACCATTTTACATACTGATATATTATTCTAGGTTATTCTGCTATAAAGTGTGGTCCAAAAATCTGGAGGTAATCTAGTTTTCTTTCCTTCATAAGTTATAGTTGTTTATGCCTCGATGCCAAGGGAATTTTTCAAAATTGTAAATTTAAGTAATATTTCTTATTATTGTTCAGTCTATGTTTATATTTTCAGATACACAATATGCTCTTTCAGTTGAAGTTCCAAATATTATTTAATTTCAGGAAAGTTTCCTTGAGTTACATTTTATAAGAATTTGTTTTGTTTCTTTATTTTTTTGGGGGGGTGGGGGGTTCTGATTATTCATACATTGGATCTTCTCTACCTATCTTTAATATTTGTCATGTTCTCTTAAATACTTTCCCTTTCTTTCCTTATGTGTTTTTTATTTTAAAAAAATGTTGCTCCTTTCATCTTCTAGTTCTCTTAAAGCATTATTTGTTGTGCTTATTTGTTCTGTGTTCCTTATAGTTTAGTCCTTATTTCTAAATTTATTTGTTCTTTTATTATTATTTTTTTTTTAGTTTTCTCTGAGCTTTTTCAAAATTATGATTTATTTTGTTCTTTCATATCTTATGTCATTTTCTTAATGTATTTTATTCATTTTGAAGTAAGAGAGTGGAGTTTTTTGAGAATGCCATTCTGGCATATTTGCATCTCTCATAGGGATATTACATATGTCTTAGTTTCCTTTTTCTTAAAGTAATTTTTTTATGGAAGTTGACCTCCATAGTTTTCTATTTCTTATTTTTTTTAAATGTGAAATTGGTTTCTGCTAATTTTTAGAAGGTGGCTTTCATCAGATAAAATTTTTAACTTCCAAGAGCTTAGTCTTCTGAGGTTTTCATGTCATGTTAAAAATATAAAAGTTTCTTCCTGAAACTTCCTGTTTTTCTTTTAACGTCCTCCTTCCTCTACTTTTATCTGAAACTTCTCTTTCCTCATTAGTATTATCTATGACCTGCTAAATTTGATTCCACTCCTACCATTTTTGTCTCAGTGTTGATCCTTGTCCTGAAAGGGAGAAATGACTACTGGTATCCTTTTCAAGATTTCTGACTGTTCCAGGAATTTTAGTTCTTAATGTGGACCTCTTATACTAACCCCTATTCTCGTGGACAAAATCCTACCGAAAAGTCTGTGCCAGCTGCTGTTCTCAAATTACCTCTCTGTGCTTCTCGGTGAATAAACATTGTCTATTTGAGGCCCTTCAGTCATCTTCCTATTTCCTTTGCTCCTCTAGCACAGGTTGAGCAATGCAGATCCTATGATTATTGACATGTTTTTTCCCCATTACCCACTATATTTTTGGGGTTTGAGGGTATACCGTGTCACCCATTTCTTGCAAATGTTGCCCATGAATTTTGGTTCTTATATCTAGCAGCTATGTGGAAATTTGAGAAGAACTGAAAACTATACTTGTACTTCCACCACCTCCTTCCTGAAATTCCTTGCCTATTTATTCTTAAATAGTTGCTGAATAGTTCCCTGAGAAACTTCGTCTTTATTAAACACGTTTGATTGAATTACAACTTCCTCTTTTTCCAATTCCATGCTTCTGGGGGAATTCATTCATTCATTAAACATTCTCTTAGAACCTTCCATTTTCATTAAGCCCTAGAGATGCAAAATTGAACATGACACAATGAGGTCAGAGTCTAGGGTGTGGGCTGTGAAATAATAACCTGCTTGAAGGAAGGACATAGAAAGAAAGACCTGTGTTATCATAGACCTAGGAGCTGTAGTCCAGAATATGCTCTCACATTCCTCTACTACTTATTTGTTTGCCCATCACTATTGCCTTCATCAGCATAATATATATGTGCAAAGGAGTGATCAGCATAAAGGTTTTCTGATTCTTTCGTCTGATCTCTACAATAACCCTAGGACAAAGTATTGTTATAAGTGAGGAAACAGAGGTTCAAAGAGAAGAAGTGAAGTGTCCAGGGCCATGCCCTTCAGGAAATGACAAAGCCAAGACTGAAACTTTGGTGAGTCTGAATTCCAAAGTTTTTTTTTTTTTTTTCCATAGCCTGATACATCTGCTGTTGTTGTTTTTAGAGTTAGTTTAGGGAGCTTTGCAGTAGGCATCAGCTCACAAATGCTTTTATAAGGCTCATGATGATAAACGCTAGAGATTGGCTAAAGCAATACCCATTTTCATCTCTTCTGTGTTGTCTGCCTCCACTATAGAGGCTGGAATAGGAGAAACTTCATTTTCTCAATCGCCTTTGCAGGTGAAGGTGGCTCTGTGGCACAACTTTGGCCATGAGATGTTAGTCTATTCAGTACTCCTAGGAAACATCTTGTTTTTCTGATTAAAAAAAAGTGTGCCCTAACTGGTTTGGCTCAGTGGATAGAGCATTGGCCTATGGACTGAAGGGTCCCAGGTTCAATTCTGGTCGGGGGCATGTACCTTGGTTGTGGGCACATCCCAGTAGGGGGTGTGCAGGAGGCGGCTCATCAATGTTTCTCTCTCATCGATGTTTCTAACTCTCTATCACTCTCCCTCCCTTTCTGTAAAAAATCAATTATATATATATATATATATATATTTACGTGTGTGTGTGTGTGTGTGTGTGTGTGTGTGTGTGTATGTGTGTATCTGATTCTACCTCCTTAATCCTAGGTCTTGAATTGGATGTAGGCTTGATGTCTAATGCCAGACCAGCCATTTTACAACCACGAGGAAAAGGCAAAAGAATCAAAGATATCCTGCCTTGATCCAAGGTCTCTGTTGGAGAAAATGTGAAAATAATAACAAAATAGCCCTCTATTTTTTTAATCCACCTTTAGGTAAGTGTACTGAAATTAATAGCCAGAAGTGTTCCTGACACACTTGCCTTTGATATGAATAAGAACTTTTGATATGAATCATAAACTTTTACAACTTTCCTCATTCTAAGCACTAGGTAAAAGCATTATTGTAACTAAGAGAAGTGATTCAGATACAATGGGGGCTAGAGTTCTCCTTTTTTATGAACCCATTTTTTAAAAAAAATCCTACAATGTTTAACTTTATATTGAGCCTCACTCAAGGCAGACTAGCGGCTACTGTATTTGAGCAGTCAACATTCATGTGCTTTCTGTTTACTAAAGCATTAGCAGAAACATGCACTGAAAGATATACCACCATATAATAGATCCCAGATGTGTTATATTTTCTAAAGAGAGAAAAAAAATGGCACTTGAAGGAATAAATAACCAAAGAGCATTTTCTGTCAATTTGATCAGGCTTGGTGGCAACTCATCAAAGTGAAAACTAACTGAACTTGGAGTCAAAAGGCACTGAATTAAGACCTGGTTCACTCTGTTTCAATTCAACAAATGATCACTGAATCTTCCTCAGGGTCAGATTACCTGTGTCATGATGCCTTTCTGATTGTCATCCCAGTTTTAAAGACAATTAAAGGAAGGTTAGAGGGCTGTAGGGATTCAGGACACAGGGAAGTAGAACTGGGATTCATTCAGTCCCAGCCTGTTTTACTCTACAGCCCCATGATTGCTGTTTTCAACTAGTTCAAAAGCAATTATGATGTCTATAAACAGAAGGAGGATAAGGCATTATTTTTAAAAAGCAAAGGCTTTTCTGTAGAAGAGAGAACACTTTTTTGGGGGATGGCTCCAGCAAGTGGACCAGTGACATTTGCTAAGTGGAAACCACCAAAAAGCAGGTTTTGACTCCATTATCATCACCAAGAAAATCTCTATTTTCTGCCAGTTGTGTATTGGGCAACATGACAGGTGTTTCTCTAGATGATGTAAATAAAAATAAGATGCTTACCTATCATGTGTATGTGGAGGAATCTCTCTGGGGACAAGGAGTACATACACACAAGAAGTGATCACACTTCCACCTTTATTCATAGTCCCTGGTGTGGGTCCCCGGTTTTGGTCCATGTTCTGAAAGATTGAGGTTGCCAGGTAGTCCATCATATCTATATCATGGAGTGAGCAGGGAGAAAGGCAAGTCTCCATTAACCATCTCTCAAACTCTGCCACAGTAGATTGTCTGGATTTATGAGCCATAAGAACATGCCTACAGGAGTGGCTACGACAGGAAGGAAACCTCAAGGCCTGCTATGGTCTTCCATAGACCGGACAGAGGCAGACATACGGTATATAGCAGGTCCTTAAATAATGTCATTTTATTCAACGTGATCATAATAATGTCAATGGGGTTATGTAGGAACTTAACTCTCACATATATTTATTAACCTTTAGTTAAATTGGTTTCATTATACTTTGTTTCACTTCAAGTCATAGAACCTATTGGCAATGTTAAGTGAGGACTTACTATATATGCCTTGGACAGTTTTCTCTCTTCAGAGATTCCTGAAGGACACTTTGGATTTGGGCTGTGAGTGTTACCTGAGTTCTATAAAAGGATCTGTCAAATAGGTGGAATAATAGACATTCTATAATTTTTGTACATTTTAAGGCAAGAGAGTAGCTGTTGGAAAAATCTCTAAGTGCTAAAATGTGGATAGTGCTTCGAATTTAATTTAGGTTGATACTCTACATGCATTCCACACCTGAGATAGTGAGATCCCACAGAAACAGAACCCCAGGAGCTAGAATGTTACTCATTTCACTCTTCATGAAATACTTAAAACATCCCATTCCTCTCAGGAGGCCTTGATGAGCCTTAAAGAAGCATTAGGTCAGTGTTTCCCAAACTTCTCTCATGATGAGAATCACCTGGTGGAGTTGTTAAAACACAGATTCCTGAATCCCAACTAAGAAGTGCTAAACTAGAATTTTTGGGAACATATAGGTAAAATTGTATACTTAACTAGTGCTCTAAGACAGATGTTATATACAGAGCACTAAGTTAGGTATGCAATTTTACCTATATGTTCCCAAAAATTCTAGTTTAGCACTTCTTAGTTGGGATTCAGGAATCTGTGTTTTAACAACTCCACCAGGTGATTCTCATCATGAGAGAAGTTTGGGAAACACTGCATTAGATGAAAGGAGGCTGTAAATTACTTCACCTGGATGGGCCTGGGCCCAAGGCATCCTAAATGTTCAGCCACACAGGGCTGGAGGGAAATGGGGGGAAATCCATTCCATAAATCCAATGTGGAGTGGTGATATTAATCCTACCACAAAAATCCAACCTCTAAGGGACACTCAGAACTTGAAGATTACTATATAATGATGACCTTATCCAAATTCTGGGATGTTGCTGTGGATATTGCCCAGCAGAAGGATGAGAAAGTTAAATCAATATTCCTTGTCAGAATCAGAGAGCTGGGCCCAAGACTATCCACCTGAAATTATACTGAAAGGCACTTATCAGAAGTGGGGTCATCAAAACAGAATCCATGCTGAAGGAAGGGAGAAGAGTTAGGCAGCAGAGCAGGGCCTTATTGAGGTTGGCTGGGGTAATGAAGTAACATGAAGACTCAGAATGAATGAGGGTCTTTTGATAGAAGACAATCCTATGGCCTGGGCTCACTTGGGGACTAGGAGAGCTGAGATTTGGACATTAGGACTTTCCCCCAGTGGGGAAACTTTTTGGTCTACTCAGCAACCAGGAGAATTACCAGGTCTCCATGGGAGCTGAATGGTCATGGTCACACCCCCAAAACCTGGGACTGGGAGCCTGACTCAATTCCAAGCCCCACAAGGGGTGAGATGCAAGCTATTCATGCAGACTCTCACAAAAGGAATTGGTTTATGAAGTGCCCACCTCCTTGGGTTTGTCTCCATCATGTAGAAATAGGCCTCGTACACTGGCACATATTTCATGACCTTTGTTCTGATCAACTTCACTCAAGCTGCTTTGAATTTTGCTCTTGCTTGCTCTGCCCTGCTGATTCATCTCTCTGTTGATGCCTTGCCTCATCTTGTAGACTCAATGTCTAGTGCCAATCTCTAGTTTCGACTTTTGCTTACCTGGTCAACACAATTCAGACTTTGCCTGGCTACACTTCTTTCATCAGTCCCAGGTAAGCTCAGTGCTCTTACACTTCAGCACAGAGCCCTGGGCTCAGAATCTCTGCTGGGTATGGCCAGGATCACATTCAAGATCCAAACAGGAACTGGGTGGGCTGAAGCCTGCAGGTAGGTGACATCAGAAAGCCAGCAAGCTACTGGAGGAGCGAGAGGACAAGGTGGTAAGGAAGAGGTTGGAGCTCTGCTCTTTAGAGACTTAATATTTCTCAGCAAATTGCTAATTTTTTCACTTTTTAAAAATAGTACCCAATGTTAGGTGATGGTGTTGGTAATAGAACTAGAAGGGCTCAAATACAAGGACTTTTAGTAAATTCAGATAAAGAAATTTACCTGACACACCACAAAGGACAAGAACTCCCTTAGGAACTAGCATCAGCCAGGTTCTGGCATCACACCCAAGCAAGGACAAGGTGTGGTTCCTTGAACATAGAAACTGAAAAGATTGGGAGGAGAAGGAAACGGATGTGGTCAGCCCAGGGTGCCTGGATGAGGAGGATGTTGGAGTACAAAGCCCTGACCTCACTCCCTTCTCTCCCATCTCCTGCTGGTGTCTCCCATTGTCCAACTCAAGAGGAAGCCAGAAGGCAGGAAAGCCCATTGGCCACCCTGAGCAGGGTGGGTAAGGGGGAGCATAGGTCTTCTGTAGAGAGGGGGCTGGTGAGCAATGGAGCTAGAAAGGGAATGGTGTCACCTGCCAGCCTGTTCCCTAATTGGGGAACTCCTTACTGGGTCAACAAAGAGAGGAACATGATTTTGGAACTGTCCAATCACAAATGATGGATCAAAGAAAACTTATTGCTGATTTACTAAATGAACTATTGCCATCAGCATCAGAAACAATTGAATATATTCCCAGCTGCCTGGGGAATACGCCAAGCACTGGACTAAATTCAGGCGTCCACTTTGAACTTGGCACTGTCCTCTAGTGGATGTTCTTGGAGTTATTGCCCTTTTAAAGAATCAAGAGCCACACACGCTGGAAATAATCAAGGTATCTGAGTAAGGTAACTGAGTAAGGAAAAAACACTAATAATGTTATACCACCAAACTTTTCTCCCTCTCCCCTAAGAAGTAATGCTGAGCTCCTGCGATTGGTTGGCCAGGCACTGTGTAATTCTCCAGGTTCATGGCGATTGTCTGCCCTCGGTAGAGGTCCTGGCAAGTGAGGTAGACACTCCACCATATCATTTTACACTGTTGGTGCGAAGCTAGGTGTGGCCAGGGCGTGGTGTGGTGAGGTGGGTGGATAAGAATCCTCATGAGGTTTTCTTAAGTTATTCTTGATAGAAGCCTCGGATTTCTGTGACAAGATGACAATAACATTGGCTCTATCCAGGGCCAGATATTCTGAATGACTTTGCCATATTTCTATGGCTGGTCAGGGAAAGAAGCACTGACAATAGGACCTGTGTCCCTATCCAGACTGACTCAGTGACCTCCACAATGTCCTCCTTGCTAGTGTCCACTCTGCAGTAGCTTTATAACAAGCTTTTCTGCTGCATTTCTAGGCCTCAGGGATTAGTATACAGGCCTATTTCCTAGTAACCACTGAGAGTCTATCTGCTCAGACTTGATTTATTCATTTTCCAACCCATTGCTTCACAACTGTGTCCTCCCTCCTCCTGGTCCTTTAAGCTTGACCTTTTGCTTGGACCAGGGCCTGAACTTGTGCTTTAGATTTCCCTTAGATGTGGCTCCCTGGCCAGTCCCACTCAAGCCCTATAGCCATCTTGGCTCCTGAACACTAGCCCAGGGCTCAGGTCCTCCCATGATCAGGAGAATCTGTGTAGTGAGAGCAAGGCCACTTATGTGACCCAGGGCAGAGTGTTACATAACTATTATTTCATGTTATCCCACAGCAACTCTGTGAAGTAATGGGGGGGTGTCCTTATTCTTATGTTCAAATGGGGGGGGGGGGGGAAGGCTAAAGTAACGTGCCTGAGGCCACATGGCCATTAAGTGGCAGAGCCAGAATTCAAGCTCTCTGTGTCAGAAGCACAATCCCATTCTGCCTACTAACTTGGGAAACTGGTGGGGCCCTCAACTAAGTCATTTGGAACTAGCTGCTCCAAATGAAGATAATTCACTTTCGTCTCATAAAGGCTGGTTTTCTCTTTTTGCTAATTATGGAAGCTGAGAGAAGGGACAAGGATTGTCTGACTTGCTTCTCCTGGTAGCAGGTTTGTAAAAGATTTGGGGTATTTGTTATCCATCTTCTGATTCCTAGACCAAAGGAAATGAAGGAATTTCCACCAGCTGGCGGTGTTTTGGGGGCCTGGACAATTCATTTTGGTCAAAGAACAAAGTTAGGTCAAAGTTAGAACAAAATGTCCTCAGACAAAATGAGCCGTCTCTCCCATTACACACACACACACACACACACACACACACACTTCTTGACGTACTTGTTGATTATAGCTGCCTCACCCCGAGGAACATGGACACATCCATTTGACTTCCTTCCTAAGCTGCACACGTACGCCACATGCAGAGAGTGGCAGAGAGGGCAGTGGTGTCCCCACTTCGCCTGTCCACTCAGCCAGCCACAGGCTTGTCTGTTCAGAGGTGAGCCAAGGGGTACTCTCACACCACATGGTATTGGCTTATGATTTGTGTACCTGTGGGCTCATTTTACAACCTCCAATTTTGCTTTGGGGACCATGTCTTGAAACCAGCTGAAGGAGTAGGATGAAACACGCTTGCCAGTCTCAGCTGAAATCTTGAAGCAGGTGATCTAACATTTGGAGCACCTAACCACTACGACAGGCTAAGCGCTTTCTCATCCTTTTTAAACCCATGGTGTCAGTCAGAAAGAGGAAGAGGAAACCAACAGAGTTTTGATGATGCTTACAAGTCTATTTCCTGCCTTCCTCCTCAAATAGTTCTGCTGACCCCTCAGGCTGCCAGTTTTAGAAACTACACTATAAATACGGACAGTTATGGTAATACTGCTTGGCGTTTCCATTAGAGCTCTTCCTCAACAGCGATTGCCAAGTGCTTTCCCAATCATCTGATTTGTCTTCTCGGTACTTGTGTCAGCTCAGAGGTCCACTACACTGCGGGTCTTCTCTTCAGTGGCTCAAATTCACCTCCACCACGCCTAGAATGGAACAGCTGCTCTGCGAGCGCTCTTTCAGCTTCCCCTTTTCTTGTTCTCTCTTAATCCTCTGCTGCCCCTCACTATTTCTTGCTCCACCGGCCAAATCCAAACTTATGTAATACAGGAGTCCTGGACCCCCATGTTGGAAAGGGGACAGTGTGATCAGGACAGAGAAGACGAGAAGCTGCCTTCTTCTTTCCCCACCAGAAGTCCTGATTTTAAAAAATGGCCTTTATAGTTTCTTTGTCTATAAAATAAAGGACCTGAACTTGCAATTCTCTAAGGTTCCTGCCAGCTCTGATGATGATCATTTCATAAACATTCCATACCCATTTTTGGAAACCTATTGTTTCCTTTTGTCCCAAATACTTCCCCTCACCAAACCTGTTGTAAACATGTTTTTTTCTATCATGAAAATTTAACAAAAAAGATTTACTTTTATATTGTAGATCTGACTCACCCCTATACACCTACCATAAAACTATATCTGTGGAGATATTTTTGTTTTCACAATGTTTGGGGGATCCTATTTGTATTTAAGGATTAGAAATCAGGGATTTCCCCAAATCCTACAAGATTCAGGATAGAATTTGTGGCTGGCCTGCTTAACAAATATTTGTTTATTGAATGAGTGGAACCATGACCATAGCTTCCCTTTCTAAAGCCTCATTTGATAGCGGAGTAACTTGCTCATCTGAGGATCTTCAAGTAGGCCATGCACACACGCAAGTAGGGCAATTTCATCACACAAGAATGACTACATGGACTCAGTTCCTCATCTTTCTGCTCTAAATTTTGTAACTTTCTTGGGGATAAGGGTGATGGTTCATGTCTTTGGGGTCACTCCCAAATATTTCCAGATTGCCTCCTCTGGACATAAGATAGGTCTACACTTTGCTACTCTTAGCCAAGATCAATGATTTGCTTTGATCAATGAAATATGATTAAAGATTATGTGAGTCATTTCTGGAGGGACACTGTGCAATTCAGCAAGTTTGTTTCCTCCCTCTGAGATGACCATGGGCTCTCATGATGAGATAGGGCCTCTGAGTGACTGTGACTAGGATGAAGGAATAGTCTCCATGCTGAGCTGTGCTGGACATGTAGAATCTAATTTCCATCTAGGAAAGCTGATAACAGAGTGTGAGCCAGAAATAATTGATTGTTTGGTAAAGCCACTGAGATTTGGAGATTATTGGCAATCACAGTAGAGCTGATTTTTCTTGGCTGCTATGGTCTAACCTGGAGTTTTTGAGGAAAAACACTGCTTCACCCAACATCTGAACAAAATGAGAAAAAATGACAAAAAGGAAAGCAGATGGAGGCCGAATTCTTAGCTTTGTTAGGAATTTATTCCAGGGAACACTGTGTTGAAGGGTGTGATGACAGTGGTGGTATACCTGCTTGACTGAATCTCACAGTTTTACTTGGACATAGGTTCTTGCTCAGGCAGAGTATGTCAAAGTTGCCATAACAAATACCACAGACTGCATGGCTTAAAAACAAAAATTAATTTTCTTACAATTCTGGAGGCCAGAAGTCCAAGATCAAGGTATTGGCAGGGTTAGCTTCTCTCCTTGGCTTGCAGATGGCTATCTTCTCCTACCTGCATTTTTACATGGTTTTCCCTCTGTGTGTGTCAGTGTCTTGATCTCTTCTTCTTATAAAGACAGCAAGTTACTGGATTTAGGCCTACGTCCAAAGACTTTGTTTAACCTTAGTTACTTTTTTGAAGTTGTTATCTTGAAACACAGTCACATTCTGAGGTACTGGGAGCTAGGACTTCAACACATGCATGAATTTTGGGTGGAGTGTAGATGAAATTCAACTGATAACAGTAGGCTTCTCAAGTGGCAATGCAATTCTAAAGAGCCAAAAAGGTGGACCTGAGATAAGCATGCCCCGTTATAATCTTTGCAAGTGTACTGTTCACATGACACTCTTTTCAAATGGACTGATCACCTGACCCCCAAATCACCCAAGGGTGACATGGGAGAAGGTGTCCCATTTCACACCAGTTATAATCCTTTCACATGGAGAAAACATTGGGAGTGGGAGGAAGTATAGCCCTCCAACAGTTCAGATCTGACTCACCCCTGTACCCTCAGCCCCCAATACAATGGAACTGGGCTTGGTTCTATTGAAGACGTAGTTCATGGAAGATAGTAGGACAAAACAGTTCTTTTTGTGACAGTTCTTATATTGTTTTCTTTTAATTTGGTTCAACCATGTACTCTTTAGTTCATGTATCTATTTTTTGCCTACTCCACCCCAACCACCAGTTCTGCTAGGAGAAAGGATTCCTTAACTACACCCTGTACTGTGCCAGGTTCACAGCAGCTGCCTAATGGGGTGGTGGAAAATTGAGCTCTGGGTTTATTTTTGACTTCTGAGTTTCTCACACAGCAAACAGGCCTGAGAAATAATAATATGGTATGGCAGAACCTGGCTCAGCACACAGTAGGATAATCCTTCAGGCACAGGGCTGACAGCTATCTCCCCAGGTAAAGATGAGCCACTGTGGTACCAGCCATTGGTCCCTGTGGTCCTAGTGGGTATTCGGTGGGTATGCCAATTTCCATTGCTGCTGGGAAGAAAAAAAAAAAACACGAATGTCAGGGAGCCAAGCCAAATGTGTGCAGCTCTGCCATGAGAAGCCAAAGTGGCCTTTTGAAAGATTAATAAGGCATTTGGCTCTCAGCTTCTTACAAGCAAGAAGGTAAAAAGCTTTCTGAAAAATAGCAGTGGTTCCTGGCAGGGATTCCAGAGGAGAGTTTGAAGGCTGCAGGATGCCTCCCCCACCCCATACATTTTCCTCCCAATTCTTCCTTTCTCTCTCTCTCTCTCTCTCTCTCTCTCTCTCTCTCTCTCTCTCTCTCTCTCTCTCTCTCTCCTAGTCACTCACCATCCTACTACTCTTGCTTCCTTTCATCATTTCTTCTTTGGTGTTTTGGCCTCCCCAAATGAGGTCTGCCTTTCCTTTTAGTTGCCCTGTCATCCGATCATCTTCCTGTTCTCATTCATCAGGATCTCAACACTTTGCTTGGTGGAAAGACGCAGACTTTGGAATGCAGCTTGGGCTTTCAGCGCCTCTCTGCAACTTTCTGAAATCTGTGCAATGGACATAGTAGGATACGGATTGTGTTTGCCCCCTTCCTTTGGGGATGGCAACCATGCATTTCGTGGTGGAATGGTCCCTTCCTGCTGCAGGTGATTCTGGTTGAAATGTCAGTCAAGCGTCATGTGATCAGAACATGCAATTCCACTTGACTCAGGGATTGGTCTAAGGCAATAAAGCAGGGCCAATCAGAATGCTTCTGGGGATCAATATGGGCAGCAAGCTGGAAGAACCATGGGATCCTATGGCTGAGGATGAAGCAACATACAACAAAGGAGCCAAAAACAGGGCACAGTGGAGCACCTGGATCCAGGAAAGAAGCATATCATTCCCCTTCCTTCATCCCTGAACCCTGTACTTTTCCATCACATGAGCCACTGTGGCTCCCCCCCCCCCCCCCCCCCCCCGCCCGCCCGCCGCCCCAACTAGTTTGAATTTAGTTTCTTTCACTTGTAACCAAAGAAGCCCCAATGATTACATGGTATGACTTTAGGAAACTCATTTAACTTCTTGGAATCTCATTTTTCACCTAAAAGTGGACTCCTTGACCCTCATGCCCCCAGTTTAAGTGGAATGCATCCAAAACATGTTCCCCTCTCCTCTAAAACTCCGCAGACCTTTCTGTAACATTTCTATACTAGCATTCCCTCCCACTAGTCTGGGAGCTCAGGGATGTGTCTTATTCATCTTGGTATTTTCAGCACTTACCCTAGGACATAAAAGGAGCTCAAAGATTATTGATTCACTCCCATTTCCCCTCTTCCTTTAGGAATCTAATTATAGCCTCCTGCTTGTAGGTCTTAGTATTTTTCCTCTATTTCATTCTCTCCCGCCCCCGACCCCCCATCCCCGGGGCCAAGTTTCCAGCAGATTTCTCCTAGTCCTCCTGCCGGTGTTTTCTTACCTGGGTACTTTGTGTATATTAAAAAATTATAGTTGTTAGTAATTGTGTACCTAAGTGGTGCTGTAAAGAAAATCTGTTTCATCTGTTCTTGCCAGGGAAGGGCCAATTGGCCAACTGTGACCACAAATGGCTAGTTGCTACAAGTATTGCAAAACTCCAATGGTCAAAGTCATTGCTAGTACAAGAATTAGGTGCAACCAAAGGTAATTTTAGCTTGGTGTTAAAGCGATGACTCACGAAGTTAGTCACATGTAATCTCCATCCACCTCCCTCTCACACCCCCTGCCCAGACTGGCTGGTGTCTTCACAAGGGACATATTAGATATTGTAGATAACCTGGAACATTCCCACACAAATTCATGATGATCTCAAGGTGAGGATATCACCAAGCAAACACCTTTCTCCTCCTCTTCTCCTTACCAGTTCCTTCTTCTGGCTTTCCAGTTTGGGTGAATGGCACCAAACTTGTCCCAGGTTCCAGGTCCCCCACCTGGTGTTCATGTTGAACTCCTTTCACGTTGTTCCCAAGTCATGACTATTTCATCTCAAATCCACTTCTTCTTTTACTGCCATCACCCTACCTCAGGACCACCTCTTACCTTTCACCTGTGTTATTTTAGGAGTCCCTCTATTTGCTTCCTTCCCTTCTAGTCCCTTCCCCATTCAGTCCAGCGCTTTGCTCCCTCATTCCAACACTTTTCGTGGTTTCCCACTGCCAAGTGAATCCAGTAAAAATATTTCACAGCAGAATTCAAGATGCTCTGAAAAATTACTCCAAGCCACGTTTCTGGTCTCACCTTCAGGTTATTCTGACCAAACAATTTTATATCTATCCTATCCCCTGTCCAACCTACCCCTGCATTTGCTCTGATGCCCCTTCTGCCTTGAATAACTTCTTGCCTGTTAGAAGCCAAACTGTTTACCAAGACCAATCCAGATGCTGTACACATAGTCTTGTTTAGCCACCTTGACATCGTACAATTAAGAGACAAGTGAGGAAACCCTTCTTGGTTTAAGTTGCCTCAAATTTGGTGAGTTTGATGGCAGATCCTGTGTCACCAGCTTTGACTCCAGATGGCCAGTTGTTGTGTCCAACCATTAAAGCCATCCTCAAAAGACAATGAATTCCTGTGCCTGAGAGTTTCCCAGAATAACAGTTAGGGTTTTGTGAGCACTTCCTTTGTGCTAGGCTAAGTAAGACCTTGCTACACATTATCTCATGAACACCTCACAGTCATCTTATGAGGCTGACACTGTTGTTACCTCCACTTGACAACTGAGAAATGTGGCTTAGCACAGGCAGCTTATTTCCTCTGGGGCACATCACTAGCAACAGGTAGTTTTTTCAGATGCATAAGCCCATGCTTTCCACTCAAAAAGTGCTACAATGATCGTAAGAGAGCTGTGATTATAGATTTTTGGAGGAAGATCTTTGATCAAAGTTAGCCTCTGATGACTAACTTCCCAAGAAAAACTCATCTTCCCAAGGAAAACTCATTCCCTCATATATTTTGGATATAAGTCGGTCTCATTATTTATGTGATGGTTGCATCTCATATCATCATGTTTTCAAAAATAACTTTTGTGTCTGGCTATTTAAGTGTGAGACATATGGTCATGCCTGAAGATTCTCAGTTTTTCTGTACTAAACTAAAGAAAACAAACTAAAACATTCTTCATTTTAAGATCTCCCTGAAAACAAATACCTGGGTTAGTAAGCTAGACAAACATTTGCTTGTCATTTCAGTGTTTAAGCGCTCCCCCCTGCCTCACAAATGTATGTATTTTAGAAAGACTTAGAAATAGTTGAAGCCTCTGACCACCTATACACTCAAGTTATTCAGTTTTCAATCATGCTCATGTTTAGTATAAAATCAAAGGCCTTAAGGCCACAATCTTTGAAAATAGCAGAACCTCATTAGCTGTGAGAGCATCCAGGGAAACAAAAAAACAGCATGAGGGGGAATTTTTAGAGGAATATTGTTGATTAGTTCAATGGTGCTGGGTTATGCTGCAGTGACAAATTCCCAGATCTCAGTGACTTTCACATGAAAATGTATTTTGCTCACGTAAAGTCCACTGATTCTATAGGGGAAGTCCCTTCCAAGTGGTGACTCAGGGAGCCAATATGCTTCCATCTTGTGATTCTAAAATCTCAACACATTGTTTCTGGGGTCACTGAGTCAGGAAAAGAGAGTCATGAAGGAATTTTTCATTACCTCATCCTGAAAATGACTTTTGTTTATAGCCCACTAGAGGCCTGGTGCATGGAATTCATGCACTGGGGGGGTGGGGGGGGGGGAAGAATGCCCTCAGCCTAGCCTGCACCCTCCACCCTCTCCAATCTTGGATCCCTCAGGAGATGACTGGCAGTCAAACATCCAGGACTGCTGGCTCCCAACCACACGCTTGCCTGCCAGCCTGATCACTCCCTAACCACCCCCCTGCCAGCGTGATCGAAGCCTAACTGCTCCCCTGAAGGCCCAGTTGCCCCCAACTGCTCTCCCTTCAGGCCTGGTCTTCCCCAACTGCCTTCCCTTGCAAGTCTGGTCACTCCCTAACTACCCTCCCATGCAGGCCTGGTCCCCCTAACTGTCCTCCCCTGCAGGCCTGGTTGCCCCCAACTGCCCTCCCCTGCTGGCCTGATTGCCCCCAACTAAACTCCCATGCCGGCCATCTTGTGGTGGCCATCTTTGAACACATGGGGGTGGCCATCTTGTGCAATGGCATGAGGGTCAATTTGCAAATTACCTCTTTATTATATAGGATTAGCCTGAAATAGTCATATGGCTTTGCCCAACTTTCAGCTTCAAAGTGCAGAAGATCTCAAGCATACTCAGTGAACAGTCAGTATTCTGCCAGGAGGGCTGAGCTCAGGTTGATTCACTTACTTTTAATCCATTTACTATGCAATGTCCTAAAACTTATGAAAATTGCATCTTTTTATTTCTGTACTTTCCACTCTAGGAACTGTGTGTGTGAGAAAGAATAAGGAGGGAGGGAGGGAGGAAGGGAGGGAGAAAAGAGAGAGAGAGAGAGAGGGAGAAAGAGAGAGAGAGGGAGAGAGAGAGAGAGAGAGAGAGAGAGAAAGAGAGAGAGAGAGAGAGAATAGAGGTAGAAAAGAGAGAGCAGTGACACTCTCTGATTTCATTTTAATCTCTTTGGCAAACTACTTGAAATTTACATTTATATCTCATTTTAGATATACATTTTTAAAGGAGCATCCCAGAACAGTCTAGGAATGAGTATCCTAATCCCAATTATTTTGTGAACTAATCTGTGCCCTCAAATAACTTTACTTCTCTGATTCTCAGCCAGCTGACTGGTACATTGAGAATGATAGTTCATATGTTTCACTGAGTTTTTATGAAGTTCAGGTCAGATGCCTGACATGCAAAGTGCTCAGCTCATAGTAGGTGTTAAAGAATTTGTTAAGCAAATATCCAATAGCAAGTTAACTGTTTCCTACATAATCTAATATGTCCCGCTGTTTTCGGAGAAATTGGGGTGTCCTCTTCCCCACTGGGTCATGGGGTCCCTTTGATATCTCAAGAAAAAGATATCACGAGAGGATGAATGATTTTTATTTGCATGGAATTACATCTCTGCATTTCCAAAGTCCCATCTCCCTTAGCCCAGTCATATAAGAAGTGTAGCTGGGGTTTCAATAGAGTTAGAAACAAAGCCAGTGTCCAGAGTTTCCATTTCATGTTATATTCGGGTCCAGTTCAGTGTCAGGCTAGTTGCAATCCATTAGTCCATTGTGTGTGAGGTCCACATGGCTGTAGGCCACATGGGAGAATGCCAGAAAGCAGAGGAGAGAGAGCCCCAACAAACCAGGAGTCAAGCACAACATACCAAGAGCACAAATTCCTTTGTTTAGGGGATTAAATATCCAAATTTCATGCCCTTGAAGTGGCCATGCCCATTCTGGCCAATGACCTGTTTCTATACGTGACTGATAGTCAAGTACCTCTACAATATCACCTCTACTTACTGTGTATGCACCCATCCTCCTCCCTGTCCAGTCTCTTCCTATTTTCCGGGAATAGACTAGTGGCTCTCTGGGGAGTATAAAGCTTTAGTTTCCTGGTGAAAGTGCCCAAATGACACGCCTATAATATTAGGCCTTCCCTTGGCTCCTTTTCTGTTATTAATAACTAGTTAATCACAATGGTATCACTGCTATTATCATGATATTAAACATACATGGTATGAAGGGCATAGAGTCATTTTAGTCTACCAGAATGTCATGGTTGGCAAATTCATCCCTGAGGGGAATTATTTTAAAATTAAGACAACACTCATTCTATTCCACTGGGCTACTGTAAAACTCAAATTAGATCTGTGAAAAGGCTGTGTAAACTTAGAAGTTCATATAAATGTAAAGTATTGGCATTAATAATATTGTGATCAGGACTGACTTCATAGGCACGTGACCTGAGCAGCCATACAGGTCCCTGCACTTCAGAAAGTTAACAATCTGTTCTCACCATCTTGAAAGTCTTAATAATTTTTTATTTTGCATTGGGCCACACAAACTATGTAGCTGATCATAAAGTAAAAAAATAAAAATATAGCTACTTTATGTAAAAAAAAAAAAAAAAAAAAAAAAGGGAGTTTTAGATGCATTTTCTGGTCCCCTTCAGCCCTAAAATTACATGATTCTAAAACATATTTCAAGTGTTGTACCATTTTTATTGTTGTGTTTTTTTTAAAGTGTTCTGCCATTCTTCTCTTTCTAATCAAACATTTTTAAAGTGCCTGTTATTTCTCACAAGCTCTCAATCTTTCATTTTCCACTCCCATGAAGCTCTGGGAAAAGATTTAATTTTCCCCAATAGATTCAGACTACTTAGCAAAAGTCCTTAGAGACAATTTCAACTTTGTGCTCTTATGAGGCCTCTTTCAAAGTCTGCCGTGCTGCATGCTTGATGGTCTGGATTCTAGACTGAAGACTTATATTGGCATTGAGCAATGTGTTTTATGCTCTTGCAAAATTTGAACATATTTTTTAAACATCTACTTTGGAAAGAGAACCTTGGAATGACTGCATTCCTATTCCAAACCAGGAAAGCTTAAATGTAGCAGAAAATGTAGGAGACTTGGCACCAGTAGATTTATGTTCAAGGTCTCTTTTCATCATGTACAGGATGTGTGAGCCTAACTAAATTGCTTAAATCTCTCTGGGCTTTGTTTCCTTTGCAAAGTGGGGTGGTGAGGGGCAAGCACAAATAGTATCTCATTCATAGAACTCTGAGAAGATATAAAAATAATGTCCTTGAAGTTACTTTTAAGGTGTGATATTTATAGAAAGGAGTAGCACGCTATAGAGATATTTTCATTCTAAATAAGTTTGTCCCATCAATGAATTAACCAATCAAGATAACCTAGAAAATTAAAGTGACCCTGTACCTCTCTGCACTATTTCTCTTTAACTTCATGGTGGTTAGCGCCACAGATTCTACTGGGTTAGGTAGAAAATGGGTTATTTTGCTGATCGATATTCATTTAACAAATATCTTTGAGCATCCACTGTGAGCTAGGCACTTTGCTAAGCACACACACCAGGGATTCTGAAATTAGGTCACCATTTAATCTATCCCCCAAAACAAAAATGCATAGCTTTATACATTCCACCATAAATAGTTCATTGGCAAATATGTAATGGGCACCCACTGTACTCAAAGTTCATAATATAGAGATTTTTTAAAAGAAGAGGTAGGAGGTGCTATGAGAATTGTATCAGAGAAAGTAACCAAGTCCTTTTTTTAAAAAAAAAATAATAATGTAGTAAGGGGGGGGGGGGGGGCGGGAGTCAGTTAATATAAAAAGCTGGAAGCAGAAATCCTCAAGGAATTAATAGGAAAAATGCAATGGTCATTTCAGTTAGGGAGGGTAACCCTTGGGCCAGAGGTGAGATGCATAGGAGAGATAAGTAAAAAAAAATCAAATATTAAAATAAAGTAAGAATTTATGTGCTGCTAGTCAAAATAAAGTAAGGATTATAAATTTCTCCAAGGAACTTCAGAAAGAAGAGAGTAAAGGGATCTAAAATAGAAGGAACCTAATGGAGATTAAAGGAAGAAATGGGTTGGAGAAACAGAGAGAACCAGGTGTGAAGATGCAGGAAGACTGGGGCCTAAGAGGCAGCAATGGCCAGTGAGAAGCTCCCAGTGGCAGGAGGGACTGCTGATTGCCATTGTGTTCATTGTGCATGGTACTCCCCAGGCAGAGAGGGCAACCTCCTGGTTTATATAGTTATTCAAACACTAGAAGCCTGATGCACGAAGATTTATGCAAGAATGGGCCTTTCTTTCCCAGGCTTCCTGCACCGCCTTTTCACTCTGGCCCTGGAGCTGCCTCTTTCCACTCTGGCCCCACATTCCCACGCTGCCCAGAGGCCCTTAGTGGCTGGGGCAGTGCAGAACACCCCCGGCCAAGGTGCCTGCATATGCAAATTAACCCACCATCTTTGTTGAATTAATTTGCATACTCACTCCTAATTGGCTGGTGGGTGTCACAAAGGTATGGTCAATTTGCATCTTTCTCTTTTATTAGTATAGATGTTCTCAGCAGATGATAATAAATGAGGTCTTGGGGAAGGTGAGCTTTTCCTCTAATTCACAAAAAAAGTCATTGTTTGGATAGCAAGACTACCCTGGGGAATGTTGAAAATTACTGTTCTCTTTCATGTTGCTGCCAGCAATGTGGCCCCATCCAGCCCATTGCCCTTGTGTGTCATTTCCAAATAGTCACTTAAATTATACTGAATTTCCTTCTACGGTGGGGTTCTTTTTAAAACTCGATGATAAAGGTCAGTCAGTTGTGGTTAGAAAAGAAGAGATATGCAGGGAGACACTGGTAAGAGATCAGGAATTCAGTAGAAGCCTGAAGTCACCAGTAAAATTCTAAGAACCTAGAGAATCCTTAGGGGTAGGGAGGATTGGGGAGCTGACAATGAAGCTCTGTGTATTTGAGAAATGAATGTACAAGAAGCTGTTATTTAAATATCACAGGATAAGTTAACTCTCCAGGCTGAAGAATTTGGGTTAGTAAAAAAGCCAGCATTGGTATTATAGGATGAAATCCCCTCATCTTTAAGAGTACATACATAATGGGATTGCTTTCATTATAACTAGCTAGTTATTAATATTAATAATAGAAAGAAAGCAAAGAGAAGGCCAGACATTGTAAGCATAGTCATCTGGGCAGCTTCACCAGGAAGCTTCAGTATCACTCTCCCCAGGGAACCACCAGTCCATTCCCCGCAGATCTCTGGGGGAAGGGACCAGACAAAGGGGAAGATGGTGCATGCACGGGGAAGCCCAGGTGACATAGGGAAAGTACTTGTCTGTCAGTCTAACCTGGGAACAAAGGTCATTGGCTAGGAGGGTGGAACCCAATGCAGACCCACAAAAATTTGGAAATACATAATCCACAGACAAAGGAATTCTCTCTCTCTTATTCCTCTTGCTTTGTTCCTGCTTCTTCATGCTCATTGTTCTGTGACCCTCACTCGCCTGCCATGTGGTCCTAGAAACCTTATGGCTAATGGTCATGTGGACCCCACATGCAATGAACTGCAGCTGGAAATATAAGCTAAGCCAGATGGACTGGACTGTGCTTCAAGATGGAACAGAGTCTCTGGGTAGCAGTCTTCATCATAGCTCTGCTGAAGACAAAGTGGGACTTTTCCCATGGCAGAACAGAAGGAGATGGGACTTTATAAACCCAGGGGACAGAAATAAGCTTTCTATATAATATCCCATCCTCCCATGGTGGGGGGGAGGGGGGGGGACACGACTCAGAAAATACTTATTCCCATCACACCCCAAGAAGCTCACTTCTACTGGCAACAGATGGGAACATGGAGGTTACCCCACTAATAACAGGGCGATTGGTTTCTAAACTCTGCCCACTAGGTGTGGTCTGATGGATAAATTCCCAGACCACATCTTCCAGATCCCCAGAACCAACTTTCTCCCACCCATAGTTGTAACGGGACTTTAGGAAAGATACTGTCCCCTCCCTAAAGCTCAGGTTAAAACACCTGCCTTGCCTCTCCCATCAGCTGTGATAAAAATGAAACAAAGTGACCCAACAGTAACAAAGCATCCATGGAAAATGTGAGAGGGCCATAGAAATGGAGGAGATGATTCACCCAAAGTTATTTGTTCTTGTCCTTGGACTGTGCCCGACCACATCGAGAACTGTAAGGGACCCTGGGACAGGCCATTGTTTTCTGGGAGGGAAGGCACAGGCCAGTTTAACTGGTTCCAGCTGCTCAGAAGTGGTGCTCACAGGGACCAGGGAGTGTCCTAGCAAAGGTTCTCGTTTTCCTGGAAAACACAGATTTACCCACCCCTCACCACCCCCAGAATTTGTAATCTAGATTTGAAACCACATGTAGTCATGCCGATCATTTTTTTCTGAAACTGTCAAACTTTTGCAGCTAATTATCAATTGGAGTCAGGGCAACAAAACCTGCGTTTCTATGCTGGATTTTATTAAAATGCCTCTGATATCAGCCAGGGGCTGTGGTGAGTGTGTGGAGTGGGGTTTTTCTTTTCTTCTCTGAGGAAAGGCTAAGCAAGCTTCATAAATCAGTACTATTAACTGGAATGGGAGAGACTTACCATAAGTAAATGCTATCACTTTCACTTTTAAGAAACAATGAACTATTTCCTGGATTTTCAATTAGGAAAGTGGCAGGAATGGGGGGGAGGTGAGGGAAGGAGCGCTACAAAGGAAAAACGTAATGTCTAAAAAGTATACTCAGGATGAAGCATGATTGATGGCAGCTCAATCATGAACTATGCCTTATAACCCAGGAACCCAAATTTATTGACATCCTCTGATAATCTAGCTTCCACAGGTGCTATAATGAATACTCAGAATCCCAGAAAACACCACTTCGCACTCCATGGCAGAACAGAGGAAGATGGGACCTTGTAAATCCATCCTTGAACACTGGAACAGTGTTTAAAAGACTGTGAATGCCCCCTCTGTGTCTTTTTTATCATTTGTGTTGAAAATTCAACTTCCTACTGCCAATTATTTCCTGGGGGTGAAGGGAATGAAGGAGAACACATTGTGCTCTAGAATCTTCTTGGGACTTCTGAGCTTATCAATATAGAAAATTTTAGAAGAGGTCATTAGACCTGAACGTATCTCCCAAATCACTCTCATCTGCACCCACCTCTCACCCCTCCCGCTCCTGGCACAGAGCTCTGGGCTTCCCTCCTGTCTGATGCTATGCCTTGGTTGGCTTCACCATTTTTCTGGCTGTATCTGCATCATAATCATTCCAGCTTCTTTCATCTACGGATGTGCTCAGATCCCCAAAGGATGAAAGATTCCTTCTCTTCTCTTTTCATCACAGCTGAATTTCAAAAATATGCTGCTTGCACACTCTTTACCTGTCACCTAGGTAAATCTGGTTTCTCCCACCACTATCCCTGAAGTTTATAAGAATCACCTTGTACCTTCTAGTAGGCACATCCTAAAAACCCCTCTTCACTAGCTATTGTAACATACCTTTCTGATGCTCCTGATCTTCTTTCTTTCTTTTTTTTTTTTTAAAAAAAACATATTTTTTATTGAGTTCTGAAAGGAAGGAAGAAGGGGAAAGAGATAGAAACATCAAAGATGAGAGAGAATCATTGATCAGTTGATTCTCTATGGGGGATTGAGCATGCAATCCATGCATGTACCCTGATGGGGAACTGAGCTATGACCTCTTGGTTCATGGGTCTACCCTCAACCACTTGAGTACATCTGACTGGGCCTGAAATTCTTCCTCTTTACCTGTTGTATGATGATTGTCTCTCCTTCTCTTGCTCTTTCTTCTGTTTCCACTTCAGCTCTTTATTAACAGCTCTTTTAAGTGTAGAACTATAGTAAAATTCCATCCTCTCTTTTCTATAACACGTGTTTCTTCATCTGTAAAAAGAGGGTAATGTTGTTGATGGGAATCTGAAATGGTGCAGCCACTTTGGAAAACAGTCTGGCAGTTCCTCAAAATGTTGAACATAAAATTACCATTTCACTCAGCATTTCTACTCTTTCTTAGATATATACCCATATACCCAAGGGAAATAAAATACATATGGGAACACAAAAACTTGTATATGATTTGTCATAGCAACATGATTTATAATAGTGAAGAGGTGGGAACAATATAATTGCCCATCAACCACTGGATAAATGAAATTTGGTATCTTTATATAATGAAATATTATTCAGTCATGAAAAGAAATGATATAGTGATACAGTTTACAGTATAAATGAGCTTTGAAAAGATGCTAAAGAATGAATAAAAGGAGTCACAAAAGACTATGGATTATATGATCCCAATTATATGAATTGTCCAGCATTGAAAAATTTAGTATCTTAAAACAATAGCAATTTGCTACTTCTCACAATTCTGTGGATCGACGATGTACTTCTGCTTAAGGTAGTAATGGTTGAGGTATTGGGAGGGCTAGAAAGTCTGAATGTCCTCATTCCCATGGCTAACAGTTGGTGGTGGTCATTGTCCAGGTGTTCAGCTCAGAGACTTCAGTTCTTCTCTACATGGACCTCTCCCCAAAATTGCTTGAGCTTCCTCATAATATGGGACCTGAGTTTCACCAAAGAGCATTACAAGTTGACAAATTCAATATGCAAGCATTTATCAAGTAACCACTTTTGTAGCATGCTCACCAATTTCCAATCGGCCAAAACCAGTCATATAGGCAGGCCCAAAATCAATGCTAGAAAGGCTAACACAAGGATTTGAATGCTGGCAGTCATGGATTATTGAGAACCACTAATGTAACAGGCTTTATGAAAACAAAAATTATAAATACTGAGCAAGTTTTTGGAAAACTGAGGAGAATTTTTCATCTTCTCTAATTAGTTATTTTGGTACCTTCTCTGTAGAACATTTACAAGGCATAGAAGGTAAACTTACTCATCAAATGTCAGATTAAATGCCTGGCACTTTGCTGGATGCTAGGTACACTTTACAGTTTTATAGAGACAAGACTGAACCTGGGTTTAAAGACCTTATTATAGTTCAGTGCTCTGAACTATAAAGGGTGTGTGTGTGTGTGTGTGTGTGTGTGTGTGTGTGTATGCGCGCTGCTGCTTAGAAGATACAGATGGACAGGTATATGAACACCAGATCAAGAGGACCTTGTATTTCCTGCTAAAGTATTCCAGGACCCTCACACCTCACCCTATGGGGGATGGGACCCATGGAAGATTCCATCAGAAGGACCGAAAGATTGGGTATGCATATGCAGACTGGCTAACTCTGCATTCTGCTTTGGTTTTGTTTGTATGGGTTTGCCCCATGCCATTCTTGTAGCATGACTTAGTGCTTCCACACAGTCCCTCCAAAAGAACAATCCCCTCCAAAAATGTTAGTGAGAAATGCATATTTTCTCATATTTGTACAATGTACAAGTTTCTACATCTGTACAGAAAGAAGGTTTTATGTGCGAGAATGCAGAGGGAGTCACATTAATGGTGCATAAAATCTCATTCCCTCAAATTACCATTCCCCCTAGTCTCTCCTTTGGCTGACATCAGGGTCTCCATCTCTTTCTCTGACAATTGCCCTACAAAGCCTTCAGTTTCTTTCAACCCTAGGTCTTTATTGGAATCCTGCTCTCCTCCTCCTCTATCTCACTCTCTTCCTCTTTCTCATGTGCTGTCCTAACACTTTCTTTCCCATTGTCTCACTCAACAATAACAGAAAAGACCTTCCAACATCACTATCTTCATACACCTTGAAAGGCATCAGGGAATATTAATTATGTAAATTAAATGTCAGTATATATAATTCTGATGTATCTATAAAATCTCACTTTGGAAGCAATGTGAAGAATGGATTAATTTGGGACAGTGATACTAAATGCAGAGAGATCAATAAGAAAGGGATTGATTAGCATCAGAAAACTATGTGGAGAAGCTGAGCCAAAGGGGCCATTGAGATGGAGGTAGAGGAGCAGCCATGACAGCAATTAGAAGGTAGAACCAAGTGGACTTGGCCATTAATCCAGTAATACTACTAAAAATAATGTGACTCCCTCAAGAAGAATAGGATTCGTTAGAATATAGGACTATTTATTGAGCCAGACTTAGGAAGAGAAGTGACAATGTGACAGGGAATTAGTTGAGGTGTTGCCATGGTAATCCTTTCACTTCCCATGTTGAAAGGATCAGGTAAGACAATACATTAAGAGACTTTTTTTTCCTTTCTTTTTTTTTCCTTACAAACCAGACCTCACAAATCCAAATAGGTTTTGGCCTCTAAGTTACCATGAGTGAGTGTCATTTATTCCAGCAGTGCTGCCATTGGTCAATCCCTTTCTGAACAACTTTGTGGCATTTGCAATTGGAGTCAGGATATGAGACACTTAGTAGTTTGGCCTCATCATTTGATGGTGATTTTTAATTTTTCTCTGAATAGCATCAGCCACCATGAACATCTAAATTGCTTTCCTGGCACCAAGACCAAGGCTTTAACTTAGGAAAATAAATTGGGATGGAAGAGCCTCCGCTGAGGTTCATGGTTGGGGATGAGACAAAGCCAACAGACTTGTCATGAATAAATGCTAGAGCCAGTCCTGCCCACTGCTTCACCCCCAATGTCCTGAGCCCCACACATCATCAGAATGCAGTCCCAGCCTCCTCCCCAGGTGTGACAGTTCATGCCTGATATGAGAGAATAAGAAAGGACACAGAAGGCTAGAAATGAGCTTTCCTCAAAAAGAGCTGATGCTGATTTTCAACAAAATGAGGCTAAAAATGTGTTTTTCTTTAGCGGACATTGCTCATCTCTGTGATCTGCTTGTACCAAGGAATGATGGGTATTTTAGAGCAGTCCAGGTTCAGCGGGAAGTCCAGGCAGGTTCAGTGTGGACTGAACAGACATTGGTTGTTACAAAAGGTAGGAAAAGACAGAAACTGTAAGCTATTAAGAAGCAAATTCATTTAATACATGTGGAGTGACTAACATGATGCCAAACAATACAATTGGTTTAATTTGTACTAAATCAATGCTCAGGGAAAATGCAAATTTGTCATTGTTTGTTTGTTTTTGAATGAAAAAACAAATAACACATAAATTACTGTATGCTGGCCACAGATTCTACTGCTTCTATGTAGCCAGTTATTTTATGGAATGTCCTTTGCACAGAGTAGGCAAACATAGTTTTACAGTTGTAATACAATAGTTAATAAGCAATAATAGAAGGATAAAGTCTGTTTCAGGTACTCACAACTGTAAACCTACATTTGCCTACCCCACATAGTGTTTTTCTCATTAGACTGGAGCTATGGGAAAAGGACCACAGAGGTAAATTTTCACCATATTATATCAAGGGTACACACGATCAACCTGACTTATCATTGTTGATGGTGACCTTGATCTTCTGGTTGATAATTCCAAAATATGTCTTAAAGCTGAGTCTGGTTCTGATGTTTACTCTGATTCTTCAGACTATGTCTTCTCTTTCAGCATGCCCTATAATATTTGTAACAAGCTGGATATGTTGCACCAGGTAATAGGAACTGAAGTAAATAGGCCTGTAGCATGAAGATTATGTTAATCTGACTATGAATTGTGCCATGCTTAACATGTGCTATGGCTGTAGGTGCCATACACTTCCAATTCCTCTGCTATCCTACTTTGGTGTCCCCTGTTGAAGCCTTGTTTGGGCTTCCTTCCAGACTCTCCAGATTCTAGGGTGGTAGTTTCCCCTGCAACCTCAGCTCTCTGATGGGTCGATGAAAAGTCATTGATTTTCAGGTTACTCAGCTTTTTTTCTTATGACTTCTAAGTCCTTTACATCTTGGAGCTGAACCCAGAAGTCTTCCCAAAGAAACTGCACATGAAACTGTAATGCAACTGGGATGGAGTACTAGCGATGGAGTATTTCCCATCTCCACTCTCCTGGTCCAGTTGGGTGTCTAGGGCACCCTCTCCTCAGTCATGCTGTGTTTTAGGAGGTTTATAAGTGTTCTAGGTCATTAAAAAGTGGGGTGTCTATATGGGGAAGTAAAGAAGAGACTCAGCAAAATGTTAGTGGAGAGAGAGAGAGAGAGAGAGAGAGAGAGAGAGAGAGAGAGAGAGAGAGAGAGGCTCTTGTTATTGAACTTCAGATTGGTCGCCACCTGTGAAGCTGGGATTGATTTGGTGGTCTCCATCTGCTTAGCTGGCAGCTTTCTCATGAGGGCCTGGGCACCTGTATAAATGCATAAATCGCATCAGCTCTGCTGAACAGTCAATGTGAGTAACTCATGAGTCCAAGGTGGTGCCTACTATTAGTGCTTCCAAATGGTGACAACTTGCCCCCATTTTCATGCATCCCTTCCACACTTTGTTGATGTCTCATCTTTGATAACAGCATTAATTCCAGAGAAATAACAATTCAAGGCTCTCCTCTGGTGCTCTGGCTTGAGAACAAGAGAAAAGCTGGTTTCCAAGCTGTGCTTGCTTACAGGAGCGGCCCACATATGCCCTTCGCAGAATTGTATGCTGTTCCCATCTGAAGCCTGCCAGCTTCAGAGGTTAAGTCTGCAAGACTAAAGGAAAGCGGGGGCTGGAAAAATTTTGGACAGAGTCCAGAACTGCCTGGGCAAGCCAACCCAAATAATTCAGGCAAGCAAAAATGTGCTTGGACCTGAGCTGGCTGTCTAGACGGTCCTGATTGCACACAGGTATGACCTTGCACTTCATTTGGCCTGTGCTAAACTTTTTTAAAGGTGCCTGTCAATGAACGTCTCAGTTTGGGTTCCTCCAGAAACAGATTCAGAATGAAGGATTTCAGTGCAAATAATATACGTAGGAAGCAGCCCCAGAGTATCTTGGTAGGAAATGGCGGTGTAGCATGAGATAGAGAAGGGAAAGACATGAATAAAGGGTGTGTTGTTCAGCTTGTTAACTCTGTGGGAAACTCAGTCCTTCTGGGTGACTGTCAAGTTCATTGTAGAAATGCCCCCAGAATCACAGCCCAATAAGAGGGCAATGAGCCTGCAGGGTTTGTCTATCATCAACTCTCTGTCATGGGTTGAGGGCATGCTTACCCACACTCTCTCAGCCTGAGTCACAGAGTGCTTGGTAAATAGCCTTCAGCTCATGAAGGAGACTGTCTAGGGCCTGTGGGCAAGGCGTTGCCAATGTCTGAAGCCAGAGAGTCGAAAGACAAGGCTCCCTAAATCTAAGGACTTGACCCCGTTCCTCCTAGACATTGTTGAATCATGGTCATCAAGATAAATAAGTCGGGAACCTTGGCAGGTAATTACTCCCAGTGCCAGGAGTCCCTTCTAAATAATAACTACATCTCCTGAGTGCTTATGATGTGCCAGGCACTTAAATCATCTCATTTCATTTTTTAACAACACTAGGAGGTGAGAACTGTGAATATTATCACTCATGTTGCATAGATGAAGTACCTGAAGCTCGCAGACTCTGGGAACTTGCCCAAGACCATATAGTCAATGAGGAATGAAGCCAAGCTTTGGACTCAGGCATCTAACTCAAGAGCTCACACCTCAGTCTCTGTGCCTCTTTGCTAATGTCGCCACCCAGCCTGTGTCATGGCTCCCACAGGACATCATGGCTTGTTCTGGTCTCAGAACGGCCTGTTCACAAGCCTGTCGGTCCTTAGGTTGAACAGTAGTTTGCCTATTTGCCTCCTACTTCTTCTTGGCTGGAGGGAGGATGGGAGAAAATTGGCATTTGCAGAGTGCTTCCCCCTACATGCTTTCCTAAAATGTTTCAAGTGGCCTGCGAAGTTGGGGTCAGGATGTCCCACGTTATAGGTGAAGAGTCTGAGTGAGGTTCAGAGGAATTAAATGACTGGCCCACATTTCAGCACTAAAGAGGCAATGGGATGAGACAAAGGAGGGTGTGGGCTGCAGGGTCAGCCCCCTGTCAAAATTAAGTTCAAGGCCTCCCTCTTCCTGATCAGAGCCGAAGGAGCTATTACCTGCTTCTGGCCCACACACATTCTACCTACTAAAGCACTTAGCAGACTTCCCTGCACACTACTGGTTTACAAATATGTCTTCTCCCACAGGGGGTCCTCTGATGACCTGTGAAATACCAACTTCCATAATTATGTGTTGAACAAAAGAAAAGTGAATGAATGAAAGAGTGGGACCAGGCTTCAGTTCTTAGAACCGCCATTTTTCTGTTGATGTTACGGACTCCGAGAGGCCTGGATTCTCCTGCCCTGGGCTAGACCTCACCACCCAGGCATCTGAGCCCCTGGTTGGCTCGTGCCTGGAAGAAGACCCCACTGGACTGTCACCTGCCTCCTCTCTCCTGCCGACCCGTCATTGGACTCTCCCTTCTCCCTCGTCACCTTTAAATCTTACTTTGCCTTTTGTCCCATTCCCTCAAGGTCTAGCGAATGCAATGCACCACCTTTGTGTGGGAATTTAAATTTTAACAAGTAACTGTTAAACACCCAACCCTTAGCTCAGCAGAATAACAAATATAATAATTAATAATTACTTCATTGCTACTACATGCCAGACACTATTTTAAGTGATTAAGTGATTTACAAGGTTAAACCTCACACTAATTATATAAGGTGTTAGAATAGGCTCTCAAACTTCTAGCCAACATCTTCCAATCAGCCTGCCACTGGTGTCTGAAATTACTGATGTCTATAGTCTGGTGGTTCTTCAAGCAATGAATTGTCTCCCCATAAAGCCTGGCACATAGTTGGTGTGTAGGTTCCCCAGAAGTGGATTCTGACACACAAAGATTTGAATGGAGGCAGTTCATTTGGCAGGCAGGCGAAGAAATAATGGTGGGGTGGGGAGGTGTATGAGGAAGGGAAGGTCACCGAAAAAAGGGTCTGTTATCAGACCAGCTGAAACTGTGGGCTACTGGAGCTCAATCCCATGAGGGAATACTGGGCAATGGTATAGAAAGTGTCCCGTAGTGTTTTCACACCACAGGAGTGGAGGGGCCGAGGTATTTATAATTAAACTCTCCTCAGTCATTGGTGGGGATCTGCTCCCAGGGAGCATTGATTCCTCAACATTTCATTGGAGGAAGCAGGTAGAGTAGCTTTGGAGAAATCCCTCAGATGAAGAGATACAGGTTCTGGCAGAGGAAGTTGGCTGGAGCGAACCAGTGTGGTAAAGTACAAAGGACATGGACAGACACCACCACATGCTGTTAGAATGAATGAATGAATGAATGAATGAGATATTTGTTGGTTTGGTCTGACTCTTAGGCTTTGCTGTCACCTGAGTGATGTTCCACCCTTCAGGATACTCTGTTGCAGAACACTCGGGATCCCTGGTCTTGTCCATGGCAAGAGAAGATGCTTTACAAGAGTCCTGGGAACATGGACAGAGTTCTGGTTTTAAATTGTTCAATCCCCACATACATCCGAAGCTTTCATCACACAATGCCAAGGCCACTGCAGTAGCTTTCAGTAAAGACAAAAAGGCCTCAGAGAGCAGATGTCATCCATTTTTCACTAGTGAACCGGACCATAATTCTAACCTTGGTAACACAAGGACAGTGGAAACTATGTGAAGCACATGTTTGCATTAAATTCTCTGTTGACTTCCTGTGATTTATAGGTTAAAACCCAGCCAACACAGGTTCCCCCCCACCTTACCAATTTCTCTCTTGACCTAAGTGTTCAATATTTTGCGAAACTACGATTTTTGTTATTTTTAGCCTCATAAAAATGATTAAAATTTCAAAGAGCCCTGCACAAGATTGGAAGGTAGTTTTTTCTGTTTTTGTTCCAAGAATTATTTCACATTTCTGAATTAATACAGCACCAGGTCCAGAGAATCACATGAGCTCACTGCTCTTAGACAGATTTCTCCTATTAATTTCTTCATGATATGTCAAACCAGAAAACAGATCTTTAGCTCTACAAGCAACACATGTGGTGATGGCTTTCAGGTTAACAACGTGAAACAACTGCGATATGATCCTCTCTGGAAAATTCTTCATTCCCAAGGGAGATAGCATCTCTTTTCTCCTTCTCTTCCTCTCCTTTCTTTCCTTCCTCCTCCTCCTTCCCCTCTTCCTTTTTCTCTTTCTTCTTTTTGTTTCTAAGTTGACTGTGTGTGTGTGTGTGTGTGTGTGTGTGTGTGTGTGTGTGAAAGACCTATAATACACCTTGAATTCCAAGCTCATGTCTTGGAGAAAATTTAGAACTTGCTCAAAAGGAGGGTCTAAAAAGACATCTGTAGCTTTGTGAAAACATGAGCAGGTTTGGGATGCTCTGACAGGGAGTTATTAGGGACTAACAATAGCTCTGTTGACTATAAATTATGACTGCTACCTGAGCCCTTTGAGAACCAACAAGCAAGAAAAGGAGAGGGCTACTGCACTGGGTGGGGTAATTGCCCCTGACCACCAAGGGGAACTGAGTGTCTACTACACACTAAGAACAGGGAAGAGTGTGTCTAAAATGCAGACCATCTTTGCCATCTTTTAGTAATACCTTTCCCTTGACAAAAATGAATGGAAAACTACAAGTGGATGAAGACAAGACTACCAGTACAATTGGGATTTGGATCATTCCTCTGGACAGGAAACTATGACTAGGTATGGGGCTTCCCATTGGCAAACAAAATATAAAAAAGATACAAAAGGAAGAAATTACAGGTATCAGCTATGAATAATTATATGGCCAGTTGCAGAGAGTATGACTATGATAGCTATGAGCATCTATTCCTTTCTTTGATATATTTGTATCTATATTTAACTGTGTATATACATAGCACATATACACTGAGTGGCCAGATTATTATGACCACCTGACGTTTGTAGGCAAATTAGCTGTACACTGCATCATATGGGATATGGAAGCCGAAGGCCTTTTCGAACACATTTGCTGTCTTCAGTTATCAAATTAAAATGTCTCCAATTCACATAGGAACACAAGGATTGGACAGTTGAGCATTGGGAAAAAGTCATGTGGTCTGATGAATCACGTTTCTACTTGCATCATGCAGATGGCAGAGTGAGAATTTTGAGGAAACAGCATGAAAGCATGTACCCCACATGTATGAGTACAACCCTTCAAGCTGGTAGGAAGCAGTATGATGGTTTGGGGCATGTTTCCTTGGCATGATTTGGGCCCTTTAATTCATGTGGAACAATGTCTGAATAGCACAACATACCTAAGTATCATTGCTGATCAAGTTCATCCTATCATGTTGATGGCTTATCCCAATGGAGATGATTTCTTCCAACAAGACAATGTGCCATGCCACATTGCTCGTATTGTGCAGGAGTGGTTTCAAGCACATGAGGGAGACTTTATCTTCTTTAGGTGGCCCACAAAATCACCAGATCTCAATCCAATTAAGCATTTGTGGGACGAAGTTAAGAGAGTCATCGGGCAGCTGGTTCCACAACCATCAAATCTCACAGAATTGGTGTCAGATTCCTCGCATCACCTTTCATCATCTCATGGAGTCAATGCCAAGAAGAATCATCACAGTAATGACGGCAAAAGGTGGCCCAATGAAGTACTGATGGTGTGGTCATAATAATCTGGCCACTTAGTGTATATCTTCTTTTTATATGTTTTCTTTGTTTATCCTCTTACTCTATTCATTTACTATGTAATATAAGATGTGATAAACATGGCATTTAAGTTACAGAATATTAAAACATAAATAAGAGTCAGCTACTAGTGAAAATGAACATAACCCAAAGATGGATAAAGTATATATTCTCTTGGACAGGGTTAGCCTGTTTTCATTTGTGTGAAGGATATTTACATTATGTTATAAGAAACTATGATTTTGTCATTGTTTTTATTTGGAAGTTAAATACAAACAAAAGAGAGAGAGAGAGAGAGAGAGAGAGAGAGAGAGAGAGAGATTAAGTTAATAAAGGTTGCATTATTCTGAACTGTTTCATTGTCTACTTGGTTAATCTAGAAACTTTCTCAAAATTCTCTTCTTTTCCTCTCCCAAATCTGCATGGTTCCAGATTAGAGTTGGCCAAAGGAGGAGCTTGTTTAAGACTTTGAAGGTAGAAGTAATGATGGATAGATAATACAATATGTATTCCGGTATGGTTCTGGGGAAATGCAGAGATCCTCACTTGTCTTTGCTCTGAATCCAGTTCTTATACTTGATTGCTAACCCTCTGAAATTCTCAGCGATGGGCTCAGAGATTCGGTGGTACAAAGGCATCAACTTCTATGGACTCCTAGAGGAGTTTCCCCTTTGCTGTCCACTGAAAAGGCTGAATGTACTTGACTTCTCAAGCTGCTGTGAGTGCCAGATCCATCATCTGCACCTGAGCTTCAGGTGGACTGGTCGGTGGCTCTTCCTTTGAAGCCCTTTTCATACTTTTAGCTTCCCAGCTTCTCTCACACTTGCAAAAGGTGTAGTTTCCATAACAAACCACTTAGTTTCATAACAGTCTCTGTTACTCTGCATCCCTGATTTAACTCTGACTGATAGATCTACAATCTAGAAGGATGCCGGGGTTCTTTTCCCAGCCTTACCAAGGGTTCAGCAATCTGGAGAAAGGGGCTGATGCGTAGATGATTAAGAAGGAGTCCAAGGACGAAAGATAATTTTGCATTGGGAGTCAGAGGATCTTCAACTAAAGGAACTGAAGACTTCCCTCCTGGACTCAGGACCCTGCTTTTATCAACACAATTTGTCCTAAGGCAAGGTGGAGATACACACTTCAAAAAGTGTGGTTTCAAAGGGTACAGAAGCATTGTCAGTTGGGGAATAGCCTACAGCTGTTCAGGTGTTGGCCAACAGGAGGCAATAAAGTGCCCTGAGCTGTATGGCAGCAGATAATCCTATTCAAATTTGGGGGAGGTGCCGTTTAGCCCTTCCAACAGGTAAACTACATATGTGGCTCAGCCCTTGTCGAGCCCCCTAAGCTTCACCAACCTTTTGGTGGAACTCTTGTAATTATTACATGCTGGAATTGGTTCTTGGCAGAATGAATTACAGAAGATGTTCCCATAATAGCAGTCATGTCCCAATACAAGGAGAAGCAATGAGGTTCTGAAGTTATCAGTAGCTGTTAGCTACGGGAGTGCAAAAAAAAAAAAAAAAAAAAAAAAAAAAAGTGGCATTCGGTTGGGGCTAAGAGGGTTCTCTAGAAATAGACTGAGTCCCTTGAGTCCTCCATTTAAAAATATCAGTTCTTATTTTCACTGAAGTTTTTCATTACTGTTTATCTCCCATCTTCTCACTGGCATTTTTTAAATATTAAAACATGCCAATCATGCGCAGCATATCCTAGACAGATACATGATTCCATGATTAGTCTGTGGACTCCAAAGCCAGAATCCTGGAATTATACTCAAAGGAAACATATAAATGATGAGTGAACTCAGGGCCACCTGAAACTGTGGACTTTCCCTCTCCATCCTCATCATGGCACTTCCAGCATCTTATATTCTACGTTGGTCTATTATAGTTTGCGGCCAGTTTTCATGAAGTGCTAGAGCTGTGAAATTCTCCTTCATTTCTGGACCCCTTTTAATTCTCTAGTGAAGTGTTACAACTTTTTGTGGCATGTTCCACTGATCACAGTCAAAGAACCTAGATCCTACATGATATAAATAAAAATCCAACTTTTTCTTAACAAAAGACTTTATAGGTTTCCAGGCATTCCGTGACTGTATCAATCATTTATTTTATGTATTCAGGATGTAAATGTTGCAATAATGACATTAGGAATACATTGTACTGTCCTGGCTTTTAAAGTAAGGAAATGGAAGTTCTATGTAGAGCTGGAAATAGTCGTGGCCACATTGCATATAAATTTACTTCTGAGCTTTAAATCCCAGGCTTGTAATTAGTGTCATACTTGTGGACAGACCTGGAGGTCATGGGGCAATTAATTATGAGTAATTTTTCTGAAGTGGAAGCCTGAATCATCTTGTATCCAACTAATTGCTTCAATCCCCTGGTGTTACACATTCCACTTTTGAGAGCCCTGGATTATGCAAGGGCTCTCACCCCCTAAGGGGGCTTCGAAGGCAGGTGGGCTGGAGGACAGACAGAAGCAGACACATCCCAAGCCTCTGAAAGCATGTTTATGACCTCACTTGGGGTGAACTCATCCCTTGGGGCTCTTTGATTGTAGGCAACAGAAACAAATCTCATCCAAAGCAAAAGAAGAACTTGGAGGAAGAAAAGGAAGGGGTTCTGGGAACATAAGGTAAAGCTGTGGAAGTGGAGTGTGTGTGTATATGGGAGGGAGAGGTGGAGGGGGGTGTGTGTCTAGGGACCAGACACTAAGGGGCAAACTCTTCAAAGAGCCACTCATTCACATATGTCAAACACAAGGCCCGCGGGCCAAATCCAGCCCGCCAGGCCTTGCAATGTGGCCCACACCGCGCTGTCATCACTGCACTCCGCTGTCAGTTTATGACATTGTCAGTTTATGACTGTTCAGTAAACCATTCAGCCCGCGATTTAGGCTGGATTTTAGATTTTGGCCCCTTCTCTGATTGAGTTCGACACCCCTAGAGTTGATTGAACTGCAGCTGATACCCATGAGTCACTCTGCTCAAGACTCAGACCCAGGGAAGAGGGATCATCAGGCTACCCTGGCCGGAGGCACTTGGCTGTCAGACCCTTAAGACTACACACTGGGAGAGGAATGGTTTCAAAGAGAAATGGGGATGTTCTTACTAGATAGTGAGGTCACTGTGTCTGACCACTGACACTTTGTACAGGTAATTTGAGCATGTCCAAGGCAAAAGCTAGAGCGGCCCAAGGACAAGCCCCTCCTCTCAACATTATGCTTCCGTCTCTCCTCACTTTACTCAGCAGCCCTTGGGTGTGGGGATTACCTGACCCAGATGATATTTGTGTTTCCAAGTGCCCCAGCCATTCAATGTCTGACAGGCCACACGAAGAAAGTTATAAAACAGAAGCCAAGTGACAGTTGAGACAAAATTTTCCAGACTTGTCTCTATATCTAGATCCCAGTTACAAGGAGCCCAAAAACTTGCATTATCTAGGCAGAAAAATCACCCCAGGGGAGTTTTCTAAGATGCTCAAATTTCTTAGCTGCCCAACAACTCAATCCCAAATCCCTTATCTCCTGTCAAATGCATCTTTTGGCCCCAATCCGGGCTTTTATTTACATAACTCCTCATATTTGGAGCAGCCTCACAGCCAAGCCAATGAGGCCATTTTCTGAGTCTCTTCATTCCCTAGAGATTTCTTTCCAGAAGCTTCCAACAATGCCTCAAGGATACATAAGTATGTCTGAACATTTAGTGAAGTGGATGCTCTGGAGGCATTTACACATAGTTTCATTTATCTGCTTCTGTCCTGTCTCCCATTTTAGATCCCAAGAGTTTGGAGGAGAAGGTCACATCTGGTTTGTCCCTCTGCCTCTTCCCATGGCGACACGCAGAGTGCACACTCCATGGGTGGTCACTAACTTACATAAATAATGTGGTGAAGAGGCAGCACGTTGGGAGACAGAGAGCTGGTTAGCCCCATTTTATAGCTTGCTAGCTGAGCGACCATGGGCAAGCCCTGCAGCCTCCCCCAGCCTCCTTCCTCTCATCTTTGCAAAGGTGGCCATGATTCATTCCATGTCTATTGCCACAAGGCTGCTGCCATGCTTGAAGGAGAGAGCCCACATGAAAGTGGCTTATGCCCAGTTGGTGTTTGAGCAGTTTGATTCCTGGTCAAGGCGCATGCCTGGATTGCAGGCTTAATCACCAGTAGGCAATGTGCAGGAGGCAGCCAACCAATGATATTTCTTTCTCATTGATGTTTCTATCTCTCTATCCCTTACCCTTCCTCTCTCTAAAAAAAAAAAAAAATCAATAAAAACATTCTTTTTTTTTTTGAAGAAAGAGAAAGTAGCTTGCAATAGCTGTGGACAGGCCACGTGGGTGTTAGTCTGCCCTGGCATGCCTGCGACAATCTGAATGAAGACCGGCAAAGTTCAGCCAGCCCTGGTGATGCTGGCACTCAGCTCTCCCGGGACAGTGTCCCCATCTATGCCTTTTGGGGGAACACTTCAGCTATGAGGCCACAGAGCAGAGGCCCTGGTGTTTTATTGTGAGCCCAGTAACAAGAACATTAAAAACAAAGCCTGCTGAATGCTGGCGGCGATGAAAATACTTGATCTGAGAACATAAGGCGTCCGGCTCTTCCTTTCTCAGCAGTATGTCTCTAATGTCCCGTTAGCCATCCGTCCCTACCATTGAGACACTTGTTCTCGCTTTGCCTGTTTCCTGCCTGGATCCCTGCCACCTTCTGCTGCCTGGCTTTCTCTTGTCTCCTGACTCCACGTTAGTGCCAGAAGCCATGCCCCTTCTCCATTCAACTTGGAAGGGCTCCTAGGTTTCGCCCTGCCCGCCTTTTGTGTCTGCGGGAAGAGAGAGCTCTAAGATTGCCTTTCATTTCACTCCAGCGGTTCCTGTCATCCTTTCTTCCCCAATTTCAGATTTTGTTTGCTTTTCATCCCGACTTTGCCTCTAAAAGCAAAAGCTCGCAGTGATTTCTTTACGTCCTGCTTTCTTTCTTTCTTTCTTTTTTTGTGTGTTGAACATAAATCAATTTCTCTGTCTCTGGAAACTAAAAGCAAAATGTAACCCCCTCCCCGCAGCACTGGGAGATGAGTCTGAAGCCTTGGCAGAAAGTTCTAGGAGATTAACATGAAAAGGAACTCCTGTCTTGCAAACATTTGCTGGGGAACCCCGTCATTCAGTAATCACCCCCAGTGCTGAGCGTTCTGATCTCTTGGTCCAAAACTACGCAGGAGTCTTTGCTCCAAGCTCTGCTCCTCCTAAACCTGGACCCAAATTCCTTTCTTTCAGACCATCTGGTCTCCTCATTTAACTTGGCCAAGCACAGTGTGAGGACTCTCCCCCACTGTGATGCTACAAAGGGAAGAGAAGGAGACCTGAAACCAGCCTGATGCAGTCTCCGACTTCAATTCCATGCCACTTAAGGTGAAATAAACCATCAAAGTGATATATTAGGGACCGATGTGCAGCAAAGCCAGTGCTCATTCAAAACTAAAGGCAGGGAAGAAATGGGTTTAGAGTCAATCGTTCTGGTGCTTTGGGAAGAAACGGCTGGGAATTCTATCCTGCTGTGCCTCACATCGAAGTAATAATGGCCAGCAGCATTTTCCCCTCCTTCTTCTTCACAGTCAACAGAGTGCTTTTACAAATGGACAGACATCAAAGAATAGCCTAAAATGCATATATATTGGACTCTTTCTATTTTTAAAGTCCTTTAGGGTTGGATACCTCATTGCATACTTTCCTAAATTTTAGAAGGTGGGATTTAGTCCATCCATCATTCACCTACTCAACGCGTGTTTGAATGCCTACCGTGTGCCTGCCACTATTCTAAGTTCTGAAGATAGAAGCGTTGAATGAAACAGATGAAGTCCCTGTCCTATTAGAAGGGAAAGAAAGATAATAAGCAAATGTGGACAAATATGACCACATCGGGTGGGAGATACAGTGGGGATAAAAGCAGGAAATAAAATAAAGCAAGGTAAGGGGACTAGAGAGTCATAGGGGAGCTGTGTACTGTTTCCTACTGGGTGCTCTCAGATGCAGTGATATCTGAGCAAAGACCTAAGGAACTGAGGTCCGAGAAGAGCAGATGCCTGGTGGGGAAGAGGCTTCCAAGGGAACCTTTGGGCAGGAATGTGCGTGGCTTGTTAGAAAAGCAGCAGGGAGGCCAGTGTGGCTGACGCAGAGTGAGCAAGGCAGAGAGAGGCAGGAAATGAGGTCAGAGAGGTAAAAGGGACAAGACATGCAAGGTCCTGTTGGACCCTGCAGAGGCCTGAGTGCCTTGGCTGAGTGGGTGGGAAGTCTTTTCACATTTTTAAGCAGAGTCATGTGATCTGACTTACATTTTACTTTGGCAGAAGCTGCGCACCTTCCCCTAGTGCAGTGGTCAGCAAACCGCGGCTCACGAGCCACCTGCGGCTGTTTGGCCCCTTGAGTGTTCTAACGCCACTTCTTCAAAATAGACTCGCCCAGGCTGAAAACCAACTTCTGCGCATGGGCCACGAAGTTTCAGTTGCATTGTACGTGCCTGCGTGCCCGCATGTGGTATTTTGTGGGAGAGCCACACTCAAGGGGCCAAAGAGCCGCATGGTTTGCCGACCACTGCCCTAGTGTCCATTCCCTCTTCTTTGCATAACAACGGAAAACCCAGCTTTTTTAGCTGGACACATGACATCTGGAATAAAGATGACATTTTCCAGCATCGCTTGCAGGTAGGTATAGCCATGTGATTAAGGCTAACCAATGGGCGAGAAGCAGAGTGTGATGCAGGGCTTCAAAAAATCATGCCTGAAAGATGGGCAGTTTGTACCTTTTGACCCTTTTCTTCTTCTCTCTGCACTTCATCCACTGCCTGGAACGCAGATGAGATGGCTGGTCCTCTAGCTTAGGGGTGTCGAACTCAATCAGAGAAGGGGCCAAAATCTAAAATCCAGCCTAAATCGCGGGCCGAATGGTTTACTGAACAGTCATAAACTGACAATGTCATAAACTGATAGCGGAGTGCAGTGATGACAGCGTGGTGGGGGCCACATTGCAAGGCCTGGCTGGCTGGATTTGGCCCGCGGGCCTCGTGTTTGACACATGTGCTCTAGCTGCTACTTCGGACAGTGAACACAAGGGTCACCCCTATGGGTGGGTGAGGGAAGAGGCTGAAGTCCCGCAGGACTTGGTGGAGCAGATCTATAACTGCCCACTCGGGCTGCCTCCAGGCATTTATTTTGCGGCTCTGTTTCTGGCAGCACAGCCTAGTCTCCGATGGCACAATCTTTCTGTCTACTGTGTGAAAAACAAACTATCAGGCGTAAAAGGACAAACTCAAGGACAACCTCTAGTTCATGAATGAGAACACAGAGGCTTGACAAGTGAATGAAGAACGTTAAGATTGTGCTTAAAAGTGCTGGCTTTTAAAAGTCGGCAAACCTGCCTGTGTTTAATTCAGACTCCAACACTATCGAGCCCATAACCTTAAGCAAATTCCTTAGCCTCTCTGTGCTTTGATTTCCTTGTCTGTCGTATGGGAATGAGAACAATACTGAACGCAGACCATTATGGGGAGTCTTAAATAAAATAAATGATGTGCAAAGACTTACCAGGGCCTGACACACAATTGTACTCCTGACTATGGCCAGGAAGTAACAGTGCTTCTAAGATGAGTATACATCACACACAATGAAGAGGGAATACTTTTGTTGGCAAAGGAAGGAGAGGGAGATAGGAGAAAAGAAGCCTTAGCACATGGACAAAGAGGGTGGGCTCTCCGGTTCTCCAAAGGCCTCAGCTCACAGGAGAAAAATGTCCGTGGCAGCTCTGGACAGGTGCAGGATCTGAGGAGAGAAGGCCACAGCTCCTCCTTCAGCCAGGCTCTGTGATATTGTTAGTGCTCCCAGCTGTTCCCTTTCTGACACCCTGCTTCTCGTTGCTCTTCTCTGCCACCTCCTCTCTTAGGCATAGTGAGAAGTTGGGTCAGTCCTCGGGTTCTCAGGCTGTTTTCCTCGGAGGGCCTGCATTCTTCGGTGGCTGGCTGGAAGCTGTGAGCCCGTGTGGAAAGCCCTCTCCATGTTTTTTTTTTTTTTTTAGTGCTGGGCTGTGCAATGCCAAGCAGCACTTACATGTTTCCTTTTGGGGTAGCAGATTCTTTTCCTAATTATGTTTTGCTCAGGCTAATATTAAAAGGAATTGGCTTCCTCTGACAGCAGTAAGTGTAATAATAACAGGAAATGGCCCAGAATCACACAATCATAAAAATAGAGCTGGAAGAGAAGCAGTAAGATTCTTGAGAACATTTTTTTGCTGCCATTCTTTTTTCAGTTCATTCCATCCCAACCCATCCATCTAGCTGTCCATTCATTGTTCAGAAGATAATGAGTCGATCCAGAAAACCACATTTATAATGGTTGGAATGAATAGGGAGCCTGAAAAAGTCAGCTTTAGTTATATCAGAAATTTTTGAAACATCAAATTCCAAAAATTAGAAAAAAGATATGCGTGCCAGGTGCTATATAAAGATTGCCCTATTTGATACCCAAAATATAACTGTTTTGTAAGAAAGATTGAGTCAAAATAATACACTTTCTGCCTGGCTGGTATGACTCAGTGGTTGAGCATTGACCCATGTACCAGGAGATGGCTGGTTTGATTCCTGGTTGGGGCAACTGTCTGGGTTGTAGGCTCAATCCCCAGTAAGGGTGTCCAGGAGACAGCCAATTGATGTTTCTTGCTCATCAGTGTTTCTATCTCTCTCTCCCTCTCCCTTCTTATCTCTCTAAAAATCTATAAAAACATATTATAAAAGTATAATAATAATAATACACTTCCATTAATGATATTCTACATTGAAGGCTCTAATAAGTCCAATAAAATAAAAAAAACAACCTGGAAAAATATGCCTCACCTAGTTGAGGCCCAAATTTATTTAGCCATGGAATTTATTTTATAATTTTCCAATGACTACTTAGACATTTTCGAATTAGGGTTACAGAATACAAAGCCTTCAAGGGTGTTAGTTCTCAATGCAGTGTTATATTTGCATTCTGATTGCTGCCTCCTGGCTATTTCACCTTCACATAATGCTCCTTAGTTCTGTTAGCTTGTTGTTTAGGCCTCCAAAAAGAAGGCTATTCTCTTAACAATAGTATATTCTGTTCATCAATATACTTAATTCAGCCAGAAATTTAAAAGGTAAAATGCCTTTCCTTTTGCAAGCTGATAACCATCACCTTGACCTTACCTGGTCAGTGAAAATTCAGCAAAAAAGAATGGGGATGTCTGTCCCTTCTCTCTCTGCACAGGAAGTCCTTGGTCTCATTTCTACCACAGGACGGAACCAGTTCCCTTCACACCACACAGCCCTCTTTGTTAAAGAGAGAGATAAGAACTACTACCATCTCTTCACTTCCCCACATCCGAAGAATGGAGCATCCATTAGAAATCTACCAAGGATTGAGAGGATAAATGCATGGGAAAAGAGTCTAACCTGTGTGTGAATTAAATGAGATGACAGGAGACAAGGCCTAGGTCAGAGTTCAGGAAAAGTCATGCTGGGCATGCTGAGTTGGCCCAGGTTTATCCAGTAGTCTTTGTACATAGCCAGCGATAATCAATAAATGTGTTTGATGGATGACAATTGCCAAACAGGATCACATAGGCGTTTTCTTAGGTGAGAGGTCCTTTCTGATCTCTGTTGCCAATTAGGTCGTCTTTAGACTCAGCCAGCACTTCCTGATAGCAGTGATGCCATTGAGAGGAGACATTAACACCTTGACTGCTAACTGGAAATCAGGGGCTGCTCAGGTTGTCTGAGAGCATCTGCAGAAACATCTCCCTCAGGCTGTTCCAGTTAGGCCTTCTCCTCTGTTCCTGGAATGACACACAGCAGGGGTGACTGCCTAAAAACCCAGGCTCAGTGGGATCAGCCAGAGCTTCCAGGGCAAAGCTAATGAGCTCCATGGAAAATTTTATACTAAAGCATTTACGTATTTCTTCTAAAATAATACACACATGTAGTAGAAAATCGAGAATATGACCTAAGGTTTTGGGCCTGCCTGGAAGCCTCTGAGTATAATTGTCCTTCACCAGGGCTCCTTCAGGCTTCCTGTCAAGTTTCCAGAGCCTTGCTCTCAAAGCAGCAGTTCTCAGAAACCATGGTTTGTGGCCTACACTGCATGGACCACACCCTGAGGTGGAACTTCCAGACCTCGTTAAAACATGGGTGTGCATGATTTCTACAAGTATCTATGGACAGTTGACCCACCTGTGGATAGATGTGGCCTAAGGCCTTTAATCTTGTAATTAGAGGCCCTCTGAAAGCCTCACATTTTGGTATAAAAAAGAACAAAGTTCAGAATTTCTGGGAGCTGGGTCATAATCATGAGTAAACTTATGAACATCATTCCACATCAAACCAGAAGCAAGGATACTGTGTAAAACATACTAGTGGAAGACAACGGCTCTTTGTGATGGAGGTGGTCGTTCCTATATTCAGCAAATGTGCATCTATTGCTTGCTATGAGCCAGGCACTGTTGCAGGTGCTGGATGAAACCAAACTCACTGCCCGCATGGAAATTGCAGTCTATATCCAGAAAAGCTTCCTGGTGAAGGGGCATTTGAGCTGGAATAGCCTTTCTATTCCACAGCTCCAGCGGCCACCATTCACATCACAGTCTATGTAAATGCCATTCCCTGGTTTGTGAAATGTCCAAACTAGAGAGTCTTATAGGGTGACCGTGACTTGAATCTAAAAGGACAAGTTTTTACTAAGTACAGAAGCAGAACGAGTAAGTTTACAGTTGCGAAAGGGAAATAGTATGTGCAAAGGTAGCAATAATAATTTATTTAGTGCCTTCTGTTTACAGGACTCTAAGCCCTGGGACTACTAGGAGGTAAATTCCTGTGACCTGCCATTACAAAACTGCATCACTCCTTCAGCCATAGAGTCTTAGAAATAGTTACTGAGCACTTTACCAAGATCCAGGTTCTGCCATGAAACAAAGTGGATATGGTGCCCAACCTCATGGAATTCATAATCCAAGATGGAAGACATTGAATGATTACAAAAATAAATAAATAAATAAGCATTTCAAATGTAAAGTGTTATTCTTAGGAACACTTAAAACTGGAAGGATATACATATTTTGGGTAGTTAGGAGACTTTTGTGATGGAAGAGGATGAAAGAAAGTGACAAAAGCATGAGAGAGGGGAATGGATTTGGGTTATTTAAGAAATCAAATGTTCACGCAAAGACAAATCAGGAGCATCTTTAAGGAAAGTGGATGGCTAAAAAAAAAAAAAAAAAAAAAAAAAAAAAAAAAAAAAAAAGATTTAATACACAATCTTCTTGCTAACTGTAGATATTAAGTGTCCATGGGAATGGGTCAGGTGAGGGGGGAGGGGCAGTTGATCTCAGTGCATTCTTCAGACAGATGACCTTGACAGGGTGGCCATGAGTATAAGGATTACCAAATACTAAGGGAATAGACTAAAGAAGAGCAGTGATCCATGACTACAAACATATGCCATTCCTGAGAGTCTGGCTTCTCTTGGAAACATCCAGGCAGAGAAATCCCACAAACACCCTCTATAAGGAGGGGAAGAGTGGTCCATTGATAAACTTGGGAGCTGGGAAGAGGATACAATGTGTTAATGCAGAAATTATGGACTGGGCTGATTTTTGAGGTCAGCCTTCTCTGAAGATGTCTGACATATGATCCAGAAGCCAGCAGAATGCACCACATTATAGTATTCATCTGGGCAAATTAACCTCAAAGTACAGCCTCCCTCTGGAGGTTTGGGGAAGATGTTCCATAGTCAACATAAGTACAGCAACAGTGGCTTGGGTTCAGAGGAAAAACCCAAACATCTCAGAGTAGTTCTCAAACTCCAGCACATGCCCGAATCACCAGGAGGGCTGGTGGAAACAGGTGGCTAGGCCCCACCCCCAGAGCTCCTGAATCAGCAAGACTAAGGTGGAGGCAGAGAATTTCTTTCCCTTACATGTTCTCAAGTGGTGTAGATACTGCTGGACCTCATTTCCATAACCTGCATATATCATGGGGCTTTTCAGGATCTGGCCCCAAGTCTCTTGTTCACACTTCTTTGCCACAGTTGGTTACCATGATGCACTTGACCATCCCACAAAATTGAGATTTTTTCCCCCACATGCTCAGAACATAAAGGAGGTTTCCTCTATATACAGGGTGGGACAAAAGTAAGTTTACTGTTGTGAATATGCAAAACATAATTTATTCTTGTATTTTTATTAATTTTTATTAATGTATTATTTTCCATATGGACAACTATAGATTTACTTTTACCCACACCTGTATTTGTTTAGTCTGTACCCTACATCCTTAATGCTTCATTTCTATCTCATGAAATTCTTTAAACACCAGCTTAAATACTGCCTTTTTTTCTGACCTCTCAACCATCAAGTTTTCTCTGACCTCTAAACCACAGAATTAAATTTTTTTAATTCATCTAGTGTCTGTGCACTAATGTCTGTGATAGATTATCATCACCCCAAAGATAGATACCTGGTCAATTCAGCCATCTATTCAATAAATGTGCATGAGGTACCCATTGGGTGCATGTGCCAGGACCCAGCTCAGAGCTGAAGCTGTAATGGGGAAGGATGTAAACTCTCCGCCTTCCAGAAGCTTCTTTCATAGGGAGAAAGACAGGTAAATTGGCAACTACAATACAGAGTGGTCAGTACAAAAGTTGCTATGGAAAGCAATACTTGGGAAAGACATTTGTGCATTGTTGGCTGATTCAGGAAAAACTTCCCAGAAGAAATTATTCCTTCCTGACTTGTGAAGGATGAATAGGATTAAGGACAAAGATGTAGGAAGAAATTATTTGGAAAAGGAAAAGGGTGACTCAGGCCAGAGATGAGAGAGGAGGCATGGCTGAAGAGTCAAATTTGAGGAGAGGATGGATGAGAGGTGAAACTGGGGAGAAGCTGGGGATTGTGTGTGAAGATCCTTAAATATCATGGGTAGCAGTTTTCATCCATTTGGGAGATAGAAACTACATGGTAGGTTAAGCAGAGGAAATTTTAGGCCATGAATTGATCTCTGACCTACTATGTCCGAAAATGTTAAATGAATAAACTCTTCCTCTTCTCAGTGCATGCCCAAGAAGAAAAAGTAGCACTTTCCCCAGATGATTGCTTTTTAAATTTAATTTTCCATGGGCTCTATTACATATACAACAATAACAAAAACACCAACACCACACCTAGCACTGAGTTTCCACCTAAAGCCATATTCCAGATTCAGGACTGGGCAAAGAACAACTGGAAGTTTCTCAAGCCAAGCCTCAAGGAAATCCATCCAACATTCCCAATTGCTACGAAAACCCAAACCTAAAAAAAGGCAATTTGCACAGTGCCCATTATGGTTTCATTATGGAAGTTTCTGTACAGCTGTGGTCAGGGTCCTCCCAGTGCTCATGAAGTGATGAGTCACAGCAAATGAGGGAGCACGCATTATTCCAGAAGACTGACCATACAATACATTTAAATAATACTTAAGAACCTCCCTAGTAAACATATGGTAAATTTAGACATATCTATTTGTATGGAAAAGGTCTGGTGGAAGAGTAAATAATCTCCCATTGCCTGTGTCCTAAAGGCTTAAAAGACAACTTAAATGAACTCTATTCTATCCGTTCAAAATACTAATTTTGGTTATAATAGGAATCCAGTGATTTAAAAACTGGGATCAGAGACTTCGGCCAATAGTTCATTTCCCTTATCTGGCTGAGAAAGAAAGTAGAAGTTGAGAATAGGGGGAATAAAGTCACATAATGCTGATGGTTAAAACCATTAAAATATTTGCATGACCTTTGGATATGTGAAAGCTGACTTCTAACAGCACTTTCTTTTGCACGTTGGGTCGTCCTCCAACCTGATGGCTCTCCTCTTATCCATCCTTCACATGTCAGGAAGGAATCATTTCTTCTGGGAGGACTTTCTTGAATCAGCCAACATTGCACAGCCTGCACTTCCTCCTTAATGCAGGTTCCAGCTTCAGTCTTGTCCAACACCTTCCCTTCTGTCTGCTGTCGAACACATCGATGGCTTCTACCAAATGTAAATGCCCAGATTTTGAATACCAGTTCTGTATTTTCAGCTGCCTACCTATTGTAACTGACTTATTCTGCCCAATCCTTTACCTCCTCTCAGGTAGGAAATAATACACCCATGTCCTTTCCCGTGTAACCATGCAGGACATGCCTCTAGAGTGAGGAGAGTATATCTCCCACCGCTTTGATGGTAGGCATGGTCATATGACTTGTGTTGGCCAATGGAATGTTAGTGGTCATGAAACAAAGAAAAGTTTTAAATGAGACTGCATGGCTTGGCTTCTAGTGCCTATGCCATCACGAGGCCAAAATAATACTTTATGTGGCTGCTGGTCCCAGAATGAGATATCTGAAGCAGAATTGAACCTTACCTGCAGCCTGGGGTCAGGCAGGGTTGCAGGGAGAGATTGTCCAGGTGTATGTGAGAACTTTTGGGGATGAGAGATATGTTCATTATCTTAATTGTTTAGTAGTTTCACAGATACAGGCAATAGTATGGTGGTTACCAGAGGGGAAGGGGGAAGGTAGTATGGGAAAGAGGGGGTCAAATATATGAAGACTGATCATACTTGACTTTGGTAAACACACAATGCAATATACAGATGATGAATCATAGAATTGTATACTTGATATCTATATAATTTTATTAACCAATGTCACCTCAATAAATTTAATAACAAATAAAGATTGGGGAAAAGGGGGACATTTTATCCAAATGCTGGAAACTGACTTTTTCAATCTGGGAGATAGTTATTAGTCAGTGAATTCCTAATGCATCCATTTGGTTGCCTTGTTGCTCTCAATAGTATTTCTTCATGATATGTCGGGGCATTTGGATGTGGTTATAAAAATATGACAAATAATATATCATCAGTGGTTATCTTCAACAAGTGAACAAAATCATAAAGTACCGGGAAGGAATCAAATTCCCAGCAATGGAAGTGTTTATACCATTTGGATTTCTTAAGTAATCCTAACATCTAATCCTTGACATTAAAATCCACGATATTTTGGAACCAATTCGGAGTATATATCATTGAGACAGTCCGCTTGCACAAGTCACTTGAAACGATATTTTAAAATGGGTATTTTAGTGTCATGGAAAAAAAATTTATTTCTTTTATCCTTTACTTTAAAAAAATGGTAAGAGCACATTCTCCCTCAAGAGCTAACATATTCTAGTGCAAAAAGAGAATGTTATACTCACTGCTCAGCTGGTCACAAAGAAAAAGAAAAGGCTCAGATTAGACTCATTACACTCATTAGATGTGGGTTTGCTTGAACTTGGACCTTTCACCATTGTTTTTCAACCCTGACTCAAGAGCAGGTGGCATAGCGTTATGCACAGTTGCTGCACAACTTTGGAGAGTAACAGTGCTGTGGTCTTCTGAGCACAATGTTAGTACTATTTCTTGGAGTGGTTTCTGCCAGTTCTCTTTGAATCAAGCAGTGTGTGAGCTGGCACTGGGTTCAAGCCCTTTTATTTGTAGAGTAACGTCACTGCTACTGATCTAGCCACCTTTTGCAGCCTGCACACGAATCCCCAAAATAACTATTAACTGTCTAGGAGATGTCTTCTCCCATGACAGGAACTTAAATGATTAAATGGAACAAGATGTCATCTTGCACTTCTCCCTCATGCGGTCCTGCCTAAAGGCTGGGAGCTGTTCATACTCTGCATAGCAATAGTCATCCAGCAATAAATAACAGCAACTTCTCCATCACGAATAAGAAATCCAAAAGTGTCCTTGGTTGAGGGAACCTTGCCAAAGCCTCAATTTGCTTTTTTCCAGGGCATAATATTTTTTATTAACTTGAGGCCAGTCCTAATAACAGTCTTGGCCACAGGGTGACTAAGTTGTTCTGCTTCCAGGAATATAAATTGGGATGATTCTTCAAGAGTTTTGATCTCTTCACTGCTTTTACTAATTCACCGATTTTGTGTGGAAAGCATTATTTTGCCCTTGTTCTGGAGAAACTCAATGTTTAACAGTCAGATCACTAGGCTTGTCTTTGTTTAAAAATTAAGTGGTAATAGATGGTGACGGGAGATGATTTAACTTTGGGTGGTGGGCACAAGGTCCAATATACAGACATTGTAACATAGAAACCCTCACCTGAAATCTATTTGTTCATGTTGGCCAATGTCACCCCAATAAATTTAATAAAGGAGACACACACACACACACACACACACACACACACACACTGAGTGGCCAGATCAAATTGTTCCCTTGACCAGGAGTTCAACCAGCAGGCAGGCTGGCTAACTGCCCATGGCCAGGGACCCCACCCATGCACAAATTCATGTACCGGCTCTCTAATATGTATGAGATCATAATATATAAGAGATCATAATAATCTGGACACTCAGTGAATATATAAAATAAAAATTAAGTGAAAATATTTTTGGCTTTATGTTTGTACTCTACCAAATTTCAAAATAGATAATACCTTGGGTGTTAGAGATTAAATACCTTTTGGATATTTATTTATTTCTTCATTTTGAAAGTTGGGATTCTTTAGGTATAATTTGCTTATAGTAAAATGTACCCTCAGATGTTCATTTTGATTCTTCCTGTGTATACATTTAGGAAAGAGGCTATCAAAAACATCACATCAGCACACAAAGCCACTTCCCAACACATACATATCCACACTTAGATTTCAGTACTATTCTTTGTAATGTGATTTTGAGACTACACCCTTATTAGCAAATCACTTTTGAGCCACTAATTTATTTATGAGAATTGTAGATATAAAGCCATATAATAATGATGGAAAATGAGACTTGCACAAATGTAAACAGTAATGCACAAATGAGGTGAAAACACATTACCCAGTTAAGAGGACATTAGAAAAAACAACCTTTGGGGAAAAAAAAAACAAAAAACACAATTATTTTTGCATTTCAAATTTGTGAAAGAATATAAATAAATTTAGATCACTTTTTTTCCTTGAAAACTGTCAAGTCACTTCTAACTGCCAGCAAGATAACACTTATAGAAACAACCCTAAAGTGATTACCATCATGCTGAATAAATGAGAGAATAAACTGAATTGAATGATTTGGAGAAAGAAGTTGCCAGGTTAATTCATAGTCCCAATGAGTAAACACAGTCTTCTATCAAAGGCTAAGAATTTTTCATCCAAAAAGAGAAGCCCATTCCAAAATGATGGAAGGGCCAACAAGGACAAGTAGAGAGCTACCATCAAGGATACAAACAGGAGACATGAGAAACTCCTTAGTGTAAGCTTACTATTTCAGCAGGTTTTAAGGAACTCTTCTGGATCATCTGAAATGTAGAATAAAAGAGCAAAAATGATGGCTGCTCAGGCAGAAAATATATACACCTTTCTCACCTTAAGTGACTGGTGGCAGTCCCTATGATTTCTTTGTCAGGCCTCAAAATCTCAATGGGTTTGTTGTGTTTGTTTTTTGTTTGTTTGTTTGTTTGTTTGTTTGAGCAATGACTCTTGGTCCTTCCAAATGCATAAACATCATTTGTGGATTATCAGGTTTCAACTATGTCTCTTGATTTTTTTTTCTGTTAATCTGATTGCAGTTTGCAAAACATTGACCTACACTTTCTCTATTAGCAACACTCACAGTCTGTAATTATTTGGGAGAGACAATAACAAATACAGATATTTATACCTAATTTCACAAGCTAGTGTGTACTATCTGACTTGGGATTTCAGTATCTCCACTCCACAAGATTCAACCTCAACACAAGTGAGAAGGTTACGTTTGTTGCATCACCAAAAGTTGGTTTCCTCAGGTTCCCCCTGAAGCAACTTCCTAGGCCCTTAGTCTTCAGAGGGTTCATATTGGAGATATTTAACCTGCAAAGAGTGGAAAACGGGATTCACTATTACTAAGGTCAGTTCAGTGGGCTCACTATGCTGGGCTGACTATGGTTCTCTTGGCCTCAAGTTTACGACATGACTGTTGTACCTCCAGACAAACATCACATTTCACAATGGATGAAGGCAGATGGGGAATGAGGGAAGACCAGATGAACTCCCCCCCCCCCCTTTATTTTTTTTTTAAGAAATTAAGAGCTTTCCTAATCTCTCACTTGTAGCCTCTTTCTGCTGACTTCCATTTCTCTCTTTGCCCAAATTGTGTCATATGGCCAGCCTTGATGTAAAGGATGCTGTGAAAGTAAGTACTTAGCCATCTGGTCAGTTAGAAGAGGAAGATTAGGGAAAAAGTGCTTGGGAATGGATGTTTAGAGAGCCAAACTACCATGTCTACCATGGAGTCTACTACCATTATGCCATCCTAAAAATAAAAAAAGGAAAGAAAGAGAAGAAAAGAATGGGCTACAGATGAGCTGAAATTTAGTCCCAGCTCTGCCACTTCCTAGCTCAGAGAAAACTGGAAAAAACTTGGGAAAGTTATTTAATGCATCTCTGCCTCCATTTTCTCCCCTGTGAAGTGACGATAGTGATAATTACTATCCCACAGAGAAGCTGTGAAAATAAAATACGACTTATGTAAAGAACTAAACCCAATATATAGTATTGAGTGGCACATAGTACTCACTCAGAGCTACTACCACCACCTCACTGCTATCATTGCTACTAATAATAATAATAATAACAATAATAATATTGATACTGATAATCATTATTATTATTATTATTATTATTATTATTATTGCATGTGAAAACATTTCCACTTAGATAAGGAATTGTATAAACAATGAAATTCATATAATTTTTAAAATAACCTTCCACTTCTCCCTTTTTAATCATTGGCGACAGGATATTATTGCAAACATTTGAGTCATTGTCTATAGACTTGGTATTTTATTCATTCACTTGGTCAATGATTTATTGAACACTTGCCATGTGCCAGGCACTCTGCTGAACACTGAGGATATGGTAGGGACAAAAATTAGGCAGGGTCCTGACCTCATAACATATCCAATCTAATTGATGAGATAGACATTAAATAAATAATCATAAACATAAAAACGTAAGTAAAATCTTGGTTATTATAAACACTGGGGGTTTTCCTCTTTTAAGAACATTACTGCCTTTAAGAAGTCCAAAAGTTGAGTTATTTTCAGACATCTGTGAAGCTCACTCTAAAAATCTGAAACAAATTGAAACTCTTTGCCTGCTTTTGTAGTAAGGGCATTTTAAAATTAATTCCTGTACCTTGTTAGGAATGTATTTCTTTGTATGAGAACTGTATTTCCTGCAACTGAAAATTAATGTAAGATGTTGGCTGCCCTGGAATGGAACAACCGACCGTATGAAATCATTTTGTGGTTTGATACTTCATTATTAGCCAAAGGAGTCTCCACTCCCTCCCCTGCCCCCAACCGTATGCCACTGCAAATATCAATTAGTTCAAGTAGAAAAGATTACAGCCAGGTGCTCTGTTTGAAGTTTCAGTTTTTTTCTCTCTCTTTTAGTTGTGGTGGGGGTGTGTGAGGGAGGAGAAATCTCTTTTGTTAAGTATTTGCAGTCTGTGGGCATCCTGGTAATTCAACAGGCATCTGTGGAATCTTAGGGCATTGGGACCTTTTGTATTTAACCATCAAGCTCTAACCTCCAGGGTGTCTGCTGTGGGTTGAAATGGGAGTTGTGAGGCTTATTCACTGATGTGCAAAATGACATGATCCTCTTAAGAGTTAGAATGAGTTTCATCAGATGAAGGGCAAAGACATAGTTGAGCTCAATATCTTATAAAGGAATCTAAGAGATATTTATTAGAAATTGAATTATCATTTTATAAATACATAAGCTGTGATAGATAAAGTCCAAATAAAGCATGTTTGCATGATGGTTCTTTCAAAAAGCAGATGAACAAATACCTGTAATCTTCTCTTTAATGTGTTTTTAAAAAAATATATTTTATTGATTTTTTCTTTTTACAGAGAGGAAGGGAAAAGGATAGAGAGTTAGAAACATCAATGAGAGAGAAACATCAATCAGCTGCCTCCTACACACCCCCTACTGGGAATGTGCCTGCAACCAAGAAACATGCCCTTGACCGGAATCAAACCTGGGACCCTTTAGTCCATAGGCCGATGCTCTATCCACTGAGCCAAATCGGTTAGGGCTCCTTAATGGTTTTTAAGGGTTCTTTAGAATTCTAAAATTTAAATAAGTATAAAATTTACATAAGTTTGAAAATTAAAATTGAATCAATAGAAATAGAGTGAGTGGTATTAGAGAGGGTCTCCTGGGATTCCAAAATTCTTTCAGGGTATTATTTATTATATCAATCCCCCCAAACTTCCCAGGCAGGACAGAGTGACAGGTTTTGAATTCCGAGTGCAGCATGAAAATTGGTCAGGAGCCTCCAAATGGTTCTGCACAGAGCTAACCTTGGGAGTCTCAGTCTCCTTCTTCATTAAATAATGGAATCAGCAGTCCCACTTCAGTCTCAGAGCATCGTGAGGACAACACAAGACAAAGAAAGCACAACTGCTACTATATAGAAACCGGGAGAGTAATGAACATCCCCTCTGCCTGACCCACATATCCTAGGCCTCCTTCTCTGGGCTAGCATCTTTAGGGTCAGGGTCTTACTGGTTTCTTGTCCAGCCCAAAATCTTGATCACATGACAAATGCTTGAAAGAAGGTAGTAGGAAGAAGGATCTCATAAAATGTTTAGAAAAATATAAAATCGACAACTCCTAACTTGGTGGGAAAGCATGAATTCACGCAAAACAGAGGGTCATAGCAGAATGTGGAGCCACACAGTCCATAGGTTCAAATTCAACTTTGTCACTTTGGATTCCTCAACTGTAAAATGGGGACAGTAATACCTAACTCACGGGGATATTGTGAAGGTTAACTAAAATATTCTCTATAAAACACCTAAACTCATTAGGAATAGGTCTAGCTGCCTGTAAGAGAAAAATCCAAAATAAGAGCAGCTTAGCTGCACAGGAATTCATGCCCACATGAAAAAGATATTTGTGGATAGCCAACTATAACTAATATGTTGGTCCTAGGAAGTCATGGGGAGCTGGGGGGCTGCTATCTTTGACTCTGGCATCTCAGAGACAGACTCCACCTTCAAGGCAAGATGGTTCCATTGTAAGAGTTGGGAATGGAGAAAGGGCTTTCCTCAAATGTCTATCCATCTTTTAAGAAGCCCTTCTGGCCCTGGTTGGTGTGGCTCAGTTGGTTGGATGTTTTCCCATGCACTAAAAGGTTAGTGGTTTGGTTTCTGTTAAGGGCACATGCCTGGATTGTGGGCTTGATCCTGGTAAGGAGTGTGCAGAAGGTAGTCCATCAATGTTTTGCTCTCACATGATTCCCTCTCATCATTGATGTTTTTCTTTCTCTCTTCCTTTCCCTTCCTCTCTGAAATAAATTTTTTAAAAGTATATTTTTTAAATGGTAAGTTCAAAAGTGTATTTTTTAAATGGTAAGTTATATCTATTGAGATAACCTTGGAAAAATAACCTCTGAACCCCGCTTCTATATTTTAAAACTGATAAGTCTGTAAAATACTCAGAATTTTTGTGAGATTAAATAATATGAGAAGTGTCTGTTTCTTTTTCTAGGAAATCTGAGTTGATGCAGACAGTCACATGATTCTTGTGGCAACATTCTACAGTGTCCGAAACAGAAATGTGACTTCTCCTTTGGAATGTCTGATTACTAGAGCTACATAGCTGATTTCAAAACTATACCACTGAGACTTATTCTTTAAGATGAATTCTCTTCTAGGAATGTAAAAATTTATTTTTGAATTATTTTTTCTCCCAATTTATCCCTACTTAGAAACAAAAATACATTATGAATGACATATTTATTGGGTACTACATATTTTAAATATTCTTCCAGTGTTTTTATCTGACCTTTGCCCCTATGTCTATGGCCTTCAATGGAAATAAAAACAGTGCTCAAAGAATTATTCCTCTATCAAAGTTACTCATCTGCTCCCTTCTGATTGACACACTCTGAGTTTCTGCAATGGGTAGGACTGTGGTTGGAGTGATCAAATGTCCTAGCTTACACCTGTTGTCCCACTGGAATTATTAATAGTGTCTCTTTCACTCTCATACATGCCCTGGTTTAGACAATAAATTATGTTGTCATCCCATTTAGGGTCCATGTCAAATGCATATTTTGACAAGAATAGAGTTCTGGGACTCATTACGTGTTTGTTTGTTTTTCTCTCTCTCCTTACCTTACTTAGATCGACCATAATCTTGAAATACTCTTTATAAGTGCCACTTTGCTTGTATTACAAACTTAACTTTAGGGTCTCTTTATTCTTACAATATGTTATGCCTTCCACCCTGATTGCTTCCAACTCCTTTCCCCAATATGATTTTTCTGATTACCTCATTCTGTACCTATAGCAACATTAGATGGAAATAAGCCTCATTCAGACAAATGTGTGTTTACTTCCCTGAGATGTCCCACTCTGGGTGACTGAATCTTGACTACTAGCCACTGGTCCCCCTGGCCCAGCCCAGGACATGGCAATGCACAGTAGTTCTCAAACAGTGAAGACCTGCCAAAAAAAAAAAAAAAAAAAAAAAAAAAAAAAAGGTTGACAGTGAATGGAATGTGTAGATAGCATCATGCGTTAATGTTAGTAATATTACTTTTATTTCAATAAGAATATATAAGGTCAGCTATAGGATGATAGGCACATGGACCACCAATACTCAAAGAAGCATTAGATGCCTCTGTGTCTCATCTCACCATCTTAAAATTAGAGGGGAACAATGGCTACATAAACATGAGTACTTATGCTTTGATGGGAGAGAGGCAGTAGGAGGGCTAACAGAGTAAGGATGGTAAGTGGTGTTCTACTTGAGTATAACTATTTCATCGGCTACTCAGATGACATGTTAAAAGGAGCCACGAATCTGAGTCTGGATTTAGAAAGAGGGAGATGATTGATTAGTGAAGTCTGCATTGGGTGCAGGAAGGGAACGTGGCTGCATCAAGGTCAATGCATTCGCTCGCCCTGTTTTAGGGCAAGGGGTTTGGCAGGAAGATCAATGACATCTTAACTGGCGCAGAATCAATAGGAGCAACTCTCTGGTTCATCAATGGCACAGATGTGCCCTCAAAGAAGAAGTGACTTTCCTAAAGTTCTTCAGCTCAATCAACTAGTAGCTCAGCCATTAGTGTTCACTGGGCATTCAAAGAGCAAAAAAGGGTACAAAGAAAATAGTGGTGAAAAACACACTTCTTCTACTTCCCAGGTTATATCTATGTATAAGAAAGTAAAACCAAAACAAGGCAATGCAACAAACAAGCAAGCAAATGGTGAATGAGGCTGATTTTTAATGGGCCACATAGATATTTCTAAGTTTGAAAGCTGTGGGCAACAGATAATCCCTTAGTGAGGAAAGTTTATTTTAGAATAGCTTGGTGACAGCTTTGTCATTGAATGCAATGACGTTTTTTCTCGAGAGATGAACATTAGGACTATCCACGTCAGGCAGTGTCCATGGACTATGTCCTCTGTGTGGAATTTTCCAGGAGGCACTGGAATGAACTGGGACAGCTGTGAGTGGCTTTCAGAGAACTCCCTGCTCTTGCTGGTGAAATCAGTTGTATGACCTGAGTAACCAAACTTATGTTACAAAGCAGCATGGTGCTCACTTTGCCATTGAATGCAAGTAGCCACATTCATTAATTTATTTTTGTGTGTCTCCTGCTTCCTAGAAATAAACCAACCTGGGCTCTGTGGGGAATTATGGGGTGAGAGCATTCATTGTCACCTCAAGTGTCATGTTTTCCAAGGTCAGCCATGAGAAACATAAGGTAGCTTAGAAAGAAAAGGACTCCTATGACAAAGCATTGTGTATATTGCCCGATTCACAGTAAAAAGCTCCAATCCACTGACAGCCCATTTGAGTATCTCACTTAATTCAAATCAAGACTCATCTTCCACCAGGATCAAACACCAATGCATTTTTTAACCTGGGTCAGAAATTCACAGGAGCTTAATCTCTAAACATTGGACTGCCACTCACAGCCCCACCTCTGTAAATATCCCCAATTCCATGATACTTCACTCAAAGGAATTATTCCTCAGTGGTGGAATTCAGAATCAGTGAGATTTATTTTTAACTTTTAACATCAAACCAGTTAACAAACGGTTACCTGCCCTCTTATAGAACAATTTTTAAAAATATATATAAAGACTGGTAGCCTGGTGCACAAAATTTGTGAAGGGGGGTGGGAGTGGTTGTTTCCCTCAGCCCAGCCTGCACACTCTCCAATCGGGAACCCCTTGGGGGGTGTGCAACTGCCAGTTTAGGCCCTCTCGCAATCTGGGACCACTGGCTCCTAACTGCTCACCTGCCTGCCTGTCTGCCTGATTGCCCCTAACCCCTCTGCCTGCCTGCCTGATCGCCCCTAACTGCCTCTGCCTGCCTGCCTAATCATCCCCAACTCCCCACCCCCACCGGCCTGGTTGCCCTCAATTGCACGCCCCTGCCAGCCTGATCTCACCCAGTCTCTGTCTCTCTTTGTTTTTCTTAGCAGTCCTCCAGGCTTCCCTGCCTCCCTGTGTACCTATTCCTCTTTCGTGTGAGAGGGCAGGGCCGGTGGGGGCCACTCTACCCTCTGCCCACTCTCCCTTCCATCCAGGCCTCTTTAGGCCCATTCTCTTTTGTTTCCTCATTCTGAGAGAGACTCTGAATGTGAGCTGGGAGGGAGAAAAAGAAAGGGAGAAAAGGCTGTGAGCTAGTGGGCACTGTGTGTGTCTGTGCATGTGTGGGGTTGTGAGTGAGTGTGAATGCCAGCCCTGCCTCCCCTGACCCCATCTTCAGTGCCACAAGTCCCCACCAACCAGAGCTTGCTACACGCACAGCCTAGGCATTAGGTCGAGTCTCTGGTCATTGTGGATGTGACAGACCCAGGGTTTTTATATATTAGGATAAGAAAAACTGTCCTTCCTCCCATCATTAGGCCATGATCTGAAGAACACTTTTAAATTGGGTTCTATTGGGTTGTTAAAAATTCTAAAACATATAGGGGCCAGGAAGTGAATAAAAATGTGTGAATGGAATGAGTATTAAGGCCATGAACATTAGTGGGGCCTGAGGAACCAGATAGTACCTCTAAGGCCATTTAAATTTATTTTTTAAGACACTGATTATTAATCAAAATACCCCAGTTTGCAATAACTGAACTTCAAGATTCAATAACTAAATTAATATTTATTGGACACTTTCTAAATGGCAGGCACTCCCCTGAGGTGTTCACATATATTGAGTAAATAAAATAGCTACAATTATTATCTCTGTTTTTCAGAAAATGAGACTGAGACACAGAAAATAAAATTAACCACGTAGTCAAAAATAGGCAAAACCGAGATTTGAAACCAAAGCCCATGCATTTAACTAAGAGCAAGAACTAAAGGTGGTATCTTTATCTCTTGAGATTTTGATACAGGATGAGGTCAGTGAGTCATTTGGAGTCAAAGGGAGTCCAGGAGGGATGGCTACCTCCCCTAGGCCAAACCAGAGAATACTGAATGGCCTTCATAAACTAAGGTGATACAATTGAATGCAGTAAGCTTTGTAAGTGTCGTCTGTGCCCTATTATAGTATTACTTTTTAAAAAGAGTTCTTCTGTTCTACTCATTTACCTACCTGCCATCCATCTGTTGATTTTTTATTCCAAACTAAAGCTTCATTTGAACACTGGGGATCACTTTCAATTATTCAGACATCACATGATGACCCTCCCTAAATCAAGCTATTGATTGAGTGGTACATTGCTCTGGTGATGATGTTCCTGGCTCCAGGCACATGGCAGATGCTACCTATTGTCTTTCTAAGGACACACAGTACTTATGTGTTCTCATTAATGTCAAAGAAAAACAAACAAGTAACAGGTAGTCATAGGAACCCACTGATGTTCAACCCTGTGGCTGTCCAACCCTCTCCTGAACATTTCTACTTACAGGCTCTAGAGGCACCTAATACTCAACATGGTTCAAACTGACCAATTTCTCACTCCCTTTATCCCAAGACCTGTTCTTTCAGGAATAATTTTTATATGGGTTAACAATTCTGCTATTTTACTGGTCTATTTGAACTCTTATACTTCCCCTTTCCCTCATATCCCACACCCAATTGATCATTGGGTCTGATTTATTCTTCTTTTGCAAAAGATTTCAAATTTAATTGCCCCTTCTTTGCTATCACTACCTCATGTAGGTTCCTGTGTGTGTGTGTGTGTGTGTGTGTGTGTGTGTGTCCCCTCATTTGAGCTATTGAAGTTACTTCTTCATTATTCTCCATAGCTCCTCTCTCTTTTCCTTCCATAAGTCTTCAACCTAGACTAAATGACTATCCCAACATGCAAGCACCCTTACTTCTATTTTATCTATACTTCCATTGACTCTGTTTCTTATAGTCTTATATTCTTAGCAAGACCTTTAACTTCAACCTGACACCCACTCCTCATCCATGGCCATCCACCCAACCCAACCCAACCCAATATGACTTTAGAACTCTATTACCATACTTACACCTTTAGGCATTTCCATATGCTCTTCTGTTTGGGATGTTTCCATGTTTGAGAAACTGATATTTATCTTTCGAGACATAGCTCAGACATTACATCCTTTGGAAAATCTCTATAGATTCTTTCTGGGTGGATTTACTTGCTCTCTCCTTTGGCTCCCAAGCTCTATGGCTATCCCTCTGTTATACTCTTCAAATTAAAGGCTTTCAAGTCTATTTTCCCCAATAGAGTGTGAGAGCCTATACATATAAAGAACAATATCTAATTTACATTTACATTCCCAGTCAATGACATTTTTAATGTTATTAAATAAATCTATCAAATATTTACCATTCAACAAATGGTTATGGAGTACCAGCCATTTGACAAACATTGGGCTAAATAATGGAGACACAGTGGTAAAACCACATATGACCTCTATCCTCATGAAGCTTACAGTCAATTGTAGAAACAGATATTAATCAAGCAAACACAACAATACCTATACAATTAAAACTACATTATGTTCTGCAGGAAGATATATGGCATTATAAGAATGAGGTTTGACCTAGTCAGGGAAATCAGGGAATGATTTGGGCTGGGTTATGCACTCAGAATATCAGTTCGTTGGAGGAAGAACTGAGGGAAGATCAAGCAGAGGAAATCATGTGTGCAAAGGTCTTGTGGCAGAAGGGAATCTGGAAAATAAAGCAAATTGAAAGAAAGCAATGGTGCCTGGACCAGAGAGAAGAAGGTGAGCTTGTTGGAGGATGAGGTTGGATAAGGGGGCAAGGGATAGATCAGGACATATGTTGTAGTTCATGTGGAGAAGTTTTATCTTTCTTAAAAACAATGGAAACTGTGCAGCATGAAGCCAGAGAGAGAAATCATTTTTTTAAAAATTATTTTGAGATCACTCTGATTGCAGGGTAGAGGATAAATGGGATGTGGGAGCACCAAACAGGGAATTAGAGAAAAATCCTAAGATAGAAAAAGGGCAGCTTGGACTACCTAGAGAGGTGGTGGTGGAGATGGAGAATAGTGGATGGATTTATGAGAATTTTTGGAGTTGAAAATAAGAGGATTTGTGATGGATTAGATACATATAAAGAGACAAATGAGAATCAAAGGCAGGATATGTTTGAATCATTAACTGGGCAGTACAAACTAAAGATTTTCAACACTGTTCTGTGGTTTCCTACTGCAGATCGCAGGATGGTGGGAAGTGAAATACAATTAGGATTCTGGCTCTAATCAGAATCCAACAGTGAGGGGTGCAAAAGCAATAATATTTGCTTGGCCAATATGAGGATTGGTTCAGAAGAGCTGCTAGACACAAAAGTGTCACGGAAGATCAGAAAAGAAGTGACAGTCAGAAGGGTATGCTTCCCAGGGGGGCCTGAGCTAAGCCTTGGATGATGAGTAGGTTTCAAAGTACAGAGTTGGAGAAAACATCCCTGGCAGGAGAACATAGGACCTGGGCAAAGACAAGTGAAGGAAAAGCTGCTGCATTACCTCCTGCAATGCTCCTTCATTTCCTTTAAGCAAGGAGACAAGATAAACAAGGTTGGTACAGATGCTAGTTAAATGATAATGCAAAATCTATGTTGGAGGGAATGAATTTGTAAAAAATGCAAAGATTGGCCTCTTTGGAGGTCAGAGCAAGTTAATTTTTGTCTTTCAGAGTTTGAGGCTGAGTGCTAGAGATATTTTATTTTTTTTAATATATTTTATTGATTTTACACAGAGAGGAATTGAGAGGGATCGAGAATTAGAAACATCGACCAGCTGCCTCTTGTACCTCCCCACCCCTCAATGGGGATGTGCCCACAACCAAGGTACGTGCCACTGACCAGAATCCAACTCGGGATCTTTTAGTTTGCAGGCCAACGCTCTATCCATTGAGCCAAACCCTCAGGTGTATGTTAAGTACTGGGACCAAAAAGAAGAATGAGACATAGCCTCTACCTCCTAGTGTGTCTGGCAATCTAGAGAATGCTATCAAATAAGTTTAAGTATAATATGAACAATACATCTAAGGCTTTCAGTGTATACAGTAGCCAAAATAAAAATTGAAAAATGCTAACTGGACAATATTGAATAAATATAAGACCAGTGTTTCTTAAAGCGCAATCTCCCTGGATTAGAAGCATGTGAAACACCATGGAGTGTCTGCTGAAATACAGAATTTGGTAACCAACGCAGCTAATACAGTCAACAACTCCGAGGGGTACGGTCTGAGAATCAACGTTTAAACAAGCTCCCCAGTGATTTTTGTGCCCACTAAAAAGCGCCATTGTATTCAATCAGGAGTGAGTCTGGAAATTAGAAAATTAAAACCTCTCTTCTACTCTTTGGCCCTTTTGGGGAAAAATAAACAAATGCTATATTTAGTTAATAAAAACCCTTCATTTAAGTCCTTTATTTAATAAACATTCAATTTATTGAAACAAAAACCCTGTGTATCCAGCTTTAAGATTAGGGTCCTAAATAGTCAACAGACAGAGAATTCCAGAGTTAAAATTCTTTCCACCCTTTCTTGCCCATACACGAATAGCCTGGGCTCTGGTTTGCCAGTGCCTGTCACAGGCCTTCTTCTTCAGATGTGATGATTTATGTTGCTGTCCAGTACATAACATAAAATATAAGTCACTCTATGTGTGGCTTCTTATCAGTATGGAGTATGCACATTTCAACCTCAATGTGAAATCAGCATCCAATTTGCTTCTGTGTGGTATTTGTACATATGTAATTTGTAAACCTGTCACTTTTGGTTAAGAGAAGATGTCAATGAAATTCTGCTTTGTTGTGCAGGTTCTTTCCTTATTGCTTTTCATCTTAACCACATTAAAAAAAAAAAATAGGTGAATCCATTTCAAAGGGAAGAGCTCACTCAAATTTTAAGCGAAGACCAAGTAAGATCTACTGAGAAATCCTTGACCCATGTAGCCGGTAAATAGGAAACCATGTGGCTTTCATGTGGACAAAGATGTCCGAAAAAGAGGAAGAGAGAAAGAAGTAAAACCTTCTGTGCTCATCTGCTTCGTCTACTTCCTGCCTATAATCTACACTGTGGGTTAATTGCCCACTACATGGTCCCAACTGAATCTTTTATATACATTGAAAGACCCAATAAGAGCTATCTCATCATTGCCCCCCCCCCATAACCTGGGGGCCTTATCCTCATGAAGCAATGACTTCATTATACTTTGTCATTTCATAAGTATAAAAGCCAGCTAACCACTAAGATGACAACACATCCCCCAGCCTACTTTTTCCAGCCAGCCTTTCAAAGAGCAAGGCCTGGCTTTGAGGCAGGAGGGTCCGTGTGTGTGTGTGTGTGTGTGTGTGTGTGTGTGTGTGTGTGTGTGTTCAGGGGAGTGGGGGCAAGGGGTAAGCCAGTCACAGGTGCCTGGAACGCAGCTTTGATCACATCTTCTACTGCCCAGTAAAACAATTTGTAACTCAGAAAGCATTTGGAGCATCGTTATCTGATCCAGCAGCCATGGGCCCCTTTTCTCAGATGACCAAATGCCTTCACTATGAGACCACTCACTGCACTTGCTCTGAAGGGTAGGTCCCCCATCCCTCGCCTGATGTCATTCCTTTGCGGGGGGGGGGGGGGGGGGAGGCAGGACAGTCTAAAGAGTCTTAGCTGAGGGCTCTAATTTGGCCCTTCAGCCTCGTGAGTCAGCCTTCCCAGGTGAAAAGAAGTCAGGTGTAGTTTTGCATCGATGTTTCCTATCATGGGCTGTGGGGAGAAACTACCAAGGGCCCATGAAAAGTTTGCATGGAAGGAGGGTGGGAAGGCAAGGGGAGAAAAAGCTGGGGAAGCAGTGAAAAAACTCATAAGGAGTATCTTATTCAATTATTTTATAACTCCTTAAAGTCAAATTCCTTCCAGATCTAAATGGGTCCTCCAGTCCTGTAATTAAACAGGGAAAATGAAGCCATTTCATGCCTTTTGCTCCCTTTGATCATTGTTATTTTTGTGACTAATGTGTAACTAGAGCTGCTTTTTCTGGGGCCTGAGCCTCGCCTGGGCAGCTGCTGGAGAGAGCCCAGGTCTCCTGTTGTCAATCTGTGGGGGCCCATAGCAATGTGGGGCCCACAGTGTCCCAGCAGAAGGCAGACCCAAAGAGATGTGCCTGCGGCAACAAGCCTCCCTCTGCGTTTTCTTCTGGCACGTTTTTCCATGCGCTGCCTCCTTCTCAAGGATTCTATGTGGGAAATGGTATTGGAAGGGAAGAGATGGGGTCGTTTCAGTGACAGTGCAAGACACTGCCTTTCAAGTCACAAAGCTGACCTGTGTGAAGGCTCATTATTTTACTTTTCAATCCCTTTGGTCCCTCATCACTCTCTACTCTTCACTAGCCCCCACGAGTGCAACACACACACACGCACACACACACACACACACACACACACACACAGCATGAATAGCCAGGCACACACAGTTGGAGCTCCATGACTCCTTCTAGGCTCAGGAGGCTCAATCAGACTAAAAGGTGCTATGTATCCACCCCTCCTCCCCATTTCCTATGGCCTTTGCTCTTGTTGGTTTGCTAGAGCGCCCTCGTGTGACTCTCTGTTGTAATACCATCCAAGCCCTTTGAAGGATATAAGGATATGTTTAAACACAGTGTCACCACAATTTAAAGTATCACTTTCCTCTTTGCACCTTTACTACTTGGGTGGCCCCAGGAAGCTGAGAACTGCTATTGCACACGGTCTTGCTCTATCACCAGGCCCTTGTCATCCCCCAAATGTGGGTCTAGGCAAAGCCTGGTAGGTCTGAGAGGTAGGGCTGAGTTCAGGTTCTAAGTTAAGGCCCTGAAGGCTCTCTCAGCCATAAGCCGAGAATATCCTCTGAACTGCAGAGACCATGTCAGACCAGAAGCAGCTCTACCTCCCCTCTCTTTCATTAGAGAAGCGGCCAGCATGGACTGAGCTGACCTCTAGGCCAAGCACCTGATGAACTAATTAAAGCCGAACACAGAGTTTCGAAAAGTGATGCTCAGGGAACTCATCACCAGAACAGCTGGAAGTGTTGTTAACATTTCACATTTCCAGACCCCACTGTACCTGTCGAATCAGAATCTTTATTACCGACTCTCAAAAATGGAATGCTTCAGTACATTTTCAAGTTGAGTTTTAGGCACAGCAAAGTTTGAGAAACCTCCTTATTGTTGTCACATCCCCTCAGATTAGATTTATAGTTTAACAAAAGTTTTTAATTCCATCAACTAATGGGTTGACTCAGATACTACTGGCAGGGCAGGAGGGAAGATATTGTTAAGTGAAAGAAGAAGGGTTTTCAGTGCTTCTTGATTTCCCCCCACAACCAGCTGCCAATGCATCCAAAACAAAGGGCAGGCTTCTCTGTTCTAACCCTGTGCATGCACCCCAAGGGTAGAGCACAGCCTGGTGGAGGGCTGGCTTCTGGGATAAAAGATTCTACCTAGAAATTTGGACATGGACTTGGGAGGGGAGAAGGGCTCAGCTCACCTCTAGAGGGCGCCAACCCAGGTGACAGTAGAGTACACTTCTAGTCTCTTCTGCCTCATCACTTTCTGGTTGAGAAATCTTGTTCAAGTTGCCCCTCTGTTTTCTCTGAGGAAAATGGGGACTGATATTTGTGCCTGACTCAATAAATACATTATTTTTATAATTAATTTGTAAGGGCCCTGAGATTTGGGGGAAAGATCCTGTCCTCAGAAATAGTATTGTGCATAGTGGATATGAAGTTACACAAAAGTCTTCCACAAGCTGGGTCAGCAGTAAAGGAAAGGATATATATGACGTTTATTAAATACTAGAGGCCTGGCGCATGAAAATTCGTGCACTGTGGTGGGGGTCCCTCAGCCTGGTTTGCACCCTCTCACAGTCTGGAGTCCTTAGGAGATGTCCTACTGATGGCTTTGATACCAGGGACTGTGAGAGGGTGCAAACCAGGCTGACAGCAGCAACGAGTGGCTATTCCAATCAAAGGAGGATGGGCCTGTCCGGTCGCTTTCTGCAGAGGGAAGCCAGACTGTGGCTTAGGTTTACATGGGAAGCAGGGCTAAGCCATCAGTAGGACATCTCCTAAGGACTCCAGACTGTGAGAGGGTGCAAACCAGGCTGAGGGACCCCCACCTCTCCGCCCCTTTTGTAAAAGTCATGGATCCATATATTGTTGATTCGCCTGTTGGTCCATATAATCACCCAGGATTTATTGAGAATCTCTATTCAACACTTTTATGAAAATCAGGTCCTTTTAATCACATTGTGTGAGTGTACTCCATTTCCTCCTTTAGAATATTCTGAGAAAGCACAACTTCCATTTCCTATATATCTTCCCAACAGTTACAGCCTTAGCTGATAGGTCATTCCACCCCTTACTCCTACCAGGCACCCCTATGCGTAACACCACCAACAATTCATTCATCTGTTGTTCGTCTTCACTGTACAGTTTCTAGCGAGGCAGTGTCACATTTAACCCCCGCAAAAATTCTGTGAGGGAGGTCTCGCCTTTCATGTGACTTTCTCCATGATTTGACCCCATCCTCCTTTGATTGGAATAGCCACTCGTTGCTGCTGTCAGATCTTCCAGAGGAAAAATAGGATGAGAGAAGACTGGCCTGGTGTCCTAGGGGGGCCACAGGCAACATGATGGTGAGGAGCCCAGCTTATGTGTTGCACGGGATTCCTGAGAATCCCAGGACAGTCTTCACTCATCCTGTTTTCTGTTGGAAGGCCCAACAGCACAAACAGATGGTTGTTACAATCAGAATCACCCAACCAGCTGTTAGCTGGGTGGTACATTCTCTCCATACATGAAGTATACAGAGGACACCCTTTTATCTGGCCATAATTGGCACAAGGAGTAGGTTGGCTCATTGGAAAAACATGGCTAACGCTGGGCATCATTAAAAGGTGATGTACACACACACATTAAGCATCTTATTTAAACCTAAAACATATTGATGTGCATGCATGAACCAGATTTCTGTTGCCAAGGCCTTTTCTTTGACTTTAAGTTCTCTAATTGGAGTTCCAACATTATCTCTAACATAACTACACCCATAGCATATATATATTAGAATGTCTAGTTTCTTAAAGTAGAGTTGAACTTCATTGTTCTTCTGAAGAAGTCTAGGTGCAAAATTCCATTTAAATTTTTTAATTGAAAATTTAAATATATAGACAAACTGAAAGAGTAACATGGTGATCACCAAACTAATCCACTGCCCAAATGAAACAAATTGTAACCTATTGCCATAGTTACCTTACTTCTAAATACACTGAGTGGTCAGATTATTATGACCTCTGAATGCATAATAATCTGGCCACTCAGTGTGTGTGTGTGTGTGTGTGTGTGTGTGTGTGTGTGTGTATTAAAGGCCTGGTGCATGAATTTGTGCATGGGTGTGGTCCGGCCAGCCTGGCCAGGAGGAGGGGACATGGGCAGTTAATCAGTCTGCATGTTGGTCGAACTCCTGGTCGAGGGGACAATTTGCATATTAGTTTTTTATTATATAGGATAGGACACTGAGTGGCCAGATTATTATGTGTTTAGAGATCATGATAATCTGGCCACTCAGTGTATATGTAAAGGTTGATGTCTACATCTATTCATTTATCATCTATCTAAACTTCTTTTTGCTAAATACGTGAAAATAAATTGCAGATATAACACTTCTCCCTAAATATAAAAGCACGTACCTCCTTGGGATGAGAATTGCCTCTATGTCATTTCACACAATGAAAATTAACAATAACTTTATAATTTCACCAGCTGTCACAGGTTGTCATGTATACGTGTTTTTCTTAACCATCACCCAGTCCTGGTTTATCGGCTGCATTTTTGCATGGGTTTGTTTGTTGGTTTGTTTTGTGTTGTTGTTTTTTTAGAGGGGCTAACATTTATTTTGTTTTATCTCTCTTTGAACTTTTTAGAGTTCAGGCCATTTTGTTCAGTATCCAATATTTTAGGTTTATCTGAGTGTTTTCTTATGGCATCATGGTTTGACAGCGTGGATAGATTTGGGTTAAATATTTTTGGGTAAAGTTCTTCACTGGCAAAGCTGCATAAGTCATATGGCATTACCTCTTCTGCAGCTATTTTTTGGTGAATGGATAAAAGCACGTAGCTCAGGTACATATCTGGCAATAGAATTGCTGTGTCAAAGATTATAAAAAGGCTCAGTTTTCCCACGTCGTTGTGCCAATTTACACTCCTACCTGTAATATATGAATGCCAATGGGGTGCCACATCTTTGTTAACATTTAAAATTGCCACTCTGTTTGGTTTGTAATGGTATCAGACTATGATTTTAATTTGCCTTCTGATGATCTTAAGCACGTATCATGCTGCACGTAGATGTGAAATGCTTCCTTCTTCTGCTCATTTTTAAATTGCTTTGTCAGTTGTTTTTATAACTGGCAATTTGTACATCTTAATCCCTTCCCCTCTTTCACTCATCCGCTAATCCTCCTCCCTTCTGGCAATTGACAATTCGTTCTCTGTGTCTATAAGTTTGTTTCTATTTTGTGTGTTCATTTATTTGCCTTTTTTTTTAGATTCCACATACTGTATAAGTAAAATCATATGATATTTGTCTTTCTCTGTTTGACTTCCTTCTCTTAGCATAATATTCTCTAGGTATATCCATATTGTCGCAAATGGCAAGATTTCCATATTTTTATGAGCGAGTATTATTCCATTGTGTACATGTACCATATCTTCTTTATCCATTATCTATCAGAGGACACTTAGGTTGCTTCCATATCTTGGCTATTGTAATTAACCCTACAATGAACATAGGGTGCATCTGTCTTTCCTAATTAGCATTTTGGATTTTTTTGGATAAATACTCAGAAGAAGTGGAATTGCTGGATCCTATGATAGTTCTATTTTTAATTTTTGAGGAACCTCCATACTATTTCCCATAGTGGCTGCACCAATTCGCAATCCCACCAACAGTGTGCAAGGGTTTCCTTTTCTCTACATCCTCACTAACACTTGTTGGATTCGTTGATTTGTTGATGATAGCCGTTCTGACAGGCACGAGGTGATCTCTCACTGCAGTCTGAATTTGCATTTTCCTGATGATTAGTGATGCTGAGCATCTTTTTATTATGTCTCTTGGCCATCTGTGCATATCACAGGAGAAATGTCTATCTATGTCTTCTGCCCATATGGTTTGTCTTTTCAAAAATTGATTTGTAACAGTGGATGTAAGTCTTTCATTGATTCTCTGTGCACAAACCATTTCTCACTGTGTGGGTTGCATTTTTACTCCCTGAAATGTGCCTTTTGAGAAACATAAGTTCTTAATTAGAGTATACTCCAGTTTATCAACCAATGCCATTATGTGTAGTGATTTTATATCCTGTTTTAGAAATCTTAGTCTAACCTAATATCATGTAGATATTCTCTACATTATCTTCCATAAACTAAATTGTTTTTGTTCTTTTTCAAATTCAGACTGCAGTGAGAGATCACCCACAATCCATCTGGATTTTTTTTTTTCAGTATGGTATAAAATGGGGATCAGTATAATTTTTCCACTTGACCAGACATTTTATTGAAAAGATAATTCTCTCTTCACTGCTTTACTATGCTCCCTTTGTCATTAATCAAGTGTTCATATATGTTTGGTTCTTTATCTGGACTATATTTTGCTCAGTTGGTTTGTCTATTGTTGTGCCAATAATACCATGCCGTTTTAATTACTATAGCTATATAATTCTAATATCCAGTAGTATATGAGGTCCAAGTTTGTTCTTCCTCTTCAAAATTATCTTTTCAATTGTAAGGCTTTTATATTTCTGTAAAAATTTTATTTTTTTAAAATATATTTTATTGATTTTGTACAGAGAGGAAGGGAGAGAGATAGAGAGTTAGAAACATCGATGAGAGAGAGTCATCGATCAGCCGCCTCTTGCACACCCCCTACCGGCGATATGCCCACAACCAAGGTACATGCCCTTGACCGGAATCGAACCCGGGTCCCTTCTGTCCCCAAGCCGACGCTCTATCCATTGAGCCAAACCGGTTTCGGCTCTGTAAAAATTTTAAAATCAACTTGATAATGTCCAATAAAAGCTACAAATTTTGATTAAGATTGCATTGGATCTAAGTAGATCAATTTTGGGAGAAACCATGGTATATTTCTCTATTTATTTATATCTTGTTTAGTTCCTTCTCATAATACTTTTTAGTTTTGCTTAAGTCACTTACTTATCCTAATGCATTATTTGTAGATTATTTTGGATGGTTTAAGTATGCAATCATATAATATATGAAAAATGGTAATTTCTTCCTTTCAATTCTTATGAACATTTAAAAAAAATTTATGGATTTTAGAGAGAGGGGAATGGAGAGGGAGAGAGAGATAAAAACACCAATGATGAGAGAGAATCATCAATTGGCTGTCTCCTGCATGTCCCCTACTAGAGATCAAGCCCACAACCAGGACATGTGCACCCTGACTGGAATCGAACGCAGGACCCTTCGGTTCTCAGACCAATGCTCTATCCACTAAGCCAAACCAGCCAGGGCCAGCCAGACTCTTAAGCACATTTAATTCTCTTTTCTCCTAATTGCAAATGCTAGGCCCTCATAAAATGGTGAGTGCCAGCATTTTTTTCTCAGACCCAATCTCAGGGGGGGAAATTTTATAATAGTTTACCATTAAATATAAAGTTTGCTGTAGAGTTTTAGAAATGTTTTTAAATTAAAGAAGTTCCTATTTCTAGTTTGCCATGATTATTTTAAGTAATGTGTGGATATTAAATGTTATTAAGTGTTTTTCTATCTGTAAATATAATCACCTAATTTTTCTTTTCTAGCAATGAACTGAATTAGAGTGGTGCTTTTCTAATGTTAAAGCAAAACTGTGCTTTGTTGCGGGAGGGAGGCGGAAATCTCACTTTGTCATAATGTATACTGTTTTTGTATACCTAGTTTACATTTTATTTAAAATATCATGAATATTCATGAAAAAGACTGAATCCTTTTTTGTAATATCTTCGTCAGGTATTCAGGTTTGCTGGCCTAGTAAGAGTTGCAAAGCATTCTAACTACTTACATTCTCTGAGAAAATGTATATATAGTGTTATTTTTTTTTTCTTAAAATATTGGAAGAATTCGTTAGTGAAACCATCTGGGCCTGGATTTTTTTTCATGGGAAGATTTTAATTATGGATTTACTGCTTTTAATAGATATGAAATTATTTAAATGTTTATAACCCCTTGTGTTTTTCTAGGAACTTATCCATTTTATCTCAGTTGACAAGTTTACTCATAAAAATGTTTATAATAATCTATAATTATCTCTTTAATGTCAGTCCTCTATTTATACTGGTTATTTGTGCTTTCTCTTTCTCTTTTTTTTAATTTTTTTTTCTGGGGGTTATTAATTTTATTAGTCTTTTCAAGGAAACAAATTTTGGTTTTGCTGATTACTTTCTTTTGAATGTTTATTTTTTTTTCATTTCATTAATTTCTGCCCTTATCTTTATTATTTCCTTCCTTCTACTTTCTTTGGATTTAATTTGCTGCTTTTGTGCCAGCCTTTTTGATAGGTATTTAATCACAGATTTTTGGTCTTTCTTTTTTTTGTATGTATTTAAGGCTTTTAACTTTATTGCAGCATCCCATTTTTTTTTTCTTCTTTTTTTTTCTTTTCTTAGAAGGGTGAGGAAGTATCCTTCTCATGGTGGAAATGTTCTTGAGCTCCACTCTCCATGGCCCCACAGCCACTGAAGCCCTGCTGCAGAGTCCCACCAGTCCCCTCTGTTCTCTCCCTGACATTCTGAGTTGAGGGCCTTCATGTAAATCTGATTTCTGGATCCAGCTGGCCCAGTCCTTCTCTGGGTTGCAGATCTTGGAAGTCAGTTGGGGAAACAGCCAATGAACAAATGAGGGACAGGTGGACATCCATGCATCATCATTTAATTTGGAATGTTTTGTAAATCCCAACCTCATTTTCTTAAAGTTTGACCCATGATTATTTTGAAGTATACCAGGTACCTTGAAATTTCTACCTTAATTCTACTGTGGTCAGAAAACAGTCTCTGGATAATTTGAATTCTTTCCAATTTGTGAGCCATGCTTTACAGCTCAGCAGATGGTAAATGTTCCATATATACTCGAAAAGATTGTGCTTTGGTTTCTTCTACATCATACTGACTTCTTTTTTTGTGTGTGTCTTCTGGCAATTACTATGAGAGATGTTCAACTCTCTAATTATGATGGTAGATTAATCTATTTCTACTTCTAGGTCTGACAGCATTCACTTTATTTTTTTTTTTTGATACTCTGTTATTAAATACACTTAAGTTAGAATTACTATATATTTCAGTGAATTGAATCTTTTATTATTACAAAATGTTCTTTTTTATATATATATTAATGCTATTTGTCTTAAGGCCTCCTTTAAGTTAGTATTTAGATGATATATATTTTTTCTACCCTTTTCCTTTAAATTTTCTGTATTCTTGCAACAGTCTGACAGTTTTCCCAATGGTGTGTAATCACTAATGATGTTTATTCCTATTTCTTTTTTTTAAAATATATTTTATTGATTTTGTACAGAGAGGAAGAGAGAAAGATACAGAGTTAGAAACATCGATGAGAGAGAGTCATCGATCAGCTGCCTATTGCACACCCCCTACTGGGGATATGCCTGCAACCAAGGTACATGCCCTTGACCAGAATCAAACCCGGGACCCTTCAGTCCCCAAACCGACGCTCTATCCATTGAGCCAAACCGGTTTCAGCATGTTTACTCCTATTTCAATTGATCAATAATAAGAAAAATAAAATAGCCTTTGGCACAGAGAAAATGACCAGGGACAGAGAGGGACATTACATAATGATAAGAGGGTCACTCCACAAAGATGGAGAGATCCTAAATGTATATTCACCCAACTGATTTATGACAAAGAGACAAAACCAATTCAGTGGAGGAAGGACTGTCTTTTCAAACATGGTGCTAGAGCAATTGGAGATCCACAAGCAAACATGAAAATATATAATATATGTATATATAATACTATTTATTGATTTCAGAGAGGAAGGGAGAGGGAGAGAGATAGAAACATCAATTATGAGAGAGGATAATCAATTGGCTGCCCTCCACATGCCCCACACTAGAGATCAAGCCCACAACCCAGGCATGTGCCCTGAGTGGGAATTGAATCGTGACCTCCTGGTTTATAGGTTGACGCTCAACCACTGAGCCACACTGGCTGGGAAGCCTCACAGATTATAGAAAAAATTACCTCAAAAAAGATCATAGACATAAGTGTAAAAAGTAAAAGTATAAAACTTTCAGAAGAATACATAGGAGAAAGTCTTCAGGACATAGGGCTTAGAGAAGTGCCCTTGGACATGACACCAAAAGTCGGACCCATAAAAGAAAAATAACTTCATCAAAATTAAAAACTTTTGCTCTGTGGAAGACCACACAGCTGATGCTGAATAACTCAGCCACTGGCCCACAAATAAGAGTGCAGCATGGAGGAGAAGAGTGGTAAGGCATGTTGTGCAGCTCAGCAGACAGTATGTACGGGTAAAGGATGAAGAACGACGAAAGGGCTCCGATAAAGTCCGGATAGTGTGTCATTTTCGCTACGGCCAGAAATCCATGGGTTCCTTAGTACAGATTGACATTAAGAAACAACCAATAAAGAAAGTGGAAAAGGGACACTTTCCTTTGTATATTTTGAGTCCAATGGAATCACACCATTGAATATCATGTCGGAGAGCTGAAGTGAGTATAAGTTTTCAGGATAGGAAAAAAAAAAAAAGGAGGCATGAAATTCCATTTGGCTTTTGAGATATGAGCACAGACACTCACAAACATTTCTGTCCCCAAATGTCTGCTTGGAATGCAGGGTCCTGGGAGGAACCGGTCCACAGAGGATGTCTTAGATGAATTCTATAAAAGGAAACGCTTCAGAGGCCGACATTGTTAAAACCAGTTCAGAAGATTGTGGGGAGAAAGAACGCATACCCTGTAGTTAGCTTTTCTGTAGGAACTCGTGTTCCTTTTTGTCTGTAAATATTGGTTACCATATTTATACACGTGTAATTAAGTTGCATTTTAATCTTAAACTTACTGACTGCACAGAGACTACTTAACTAGACCACTTCTTCACACAAAACAAGTGTCCAACGGGACTTATAAATGGATTTAAGGGCAGAGTGGACAGAGAAAGGACAGGCCTATTGTTGCTCTAACTTGGAATCTTTCCCTCTCTCTGTCCCTCCCACCTCCCTCCTACTCCTCTTTCCTCCTTCTTCTCTTCCTTCCTCAACTGAAAAAATCAGTTATTCAAGATGATGTTGTATAAAATATTCCTTTTCAAAATAAAGTGAGAACTTTTCTATTAATTATTACCTTAAAAAAAAATAGAAATTAGACCCCCATGGTCAAGAATAATAACCATCGGTTGCTTGATGCTTGTTACATGCCAGCATGGCACAGTCCTGGGCCCTTATCATTGGGTCACCTACTAGCTCAGCACAGCATGAGAGGCAGCCTGGGTTGGTGGGAAGTATACAGACTTTGGAGTCAGTCCCTTGAAATGAAGGACCAAGCCACAGTTCCATTGCTTACTTCTGTGGAGCATGGTAGATGAACCTTAGACTCTAGAACCACACTGCCTTGGTGCAAATCCCACTCACAGCTTACCCCTCTGCCTTTCTGTGACTCGGTTTCTTTATGTGTAAAAGATAAAGGGTGATAATAATTGAGGGCTTATCTCTCCTGTTGTAAAAATGTAAGAAAATTACATTTTTCCCTGGCCCAGGGAAAGTGTCTGCATTGGTCCCACCCACCTCCAGCCTCTGTATAGTCCCTGGGGAGAAGCACTGTCCAGTAGGCATTTCTAAAGGGTGGGAGTTGGCTGTAGCCTGTTTCTTCATTGATTAAGGAATAACTATTTCCATCTTCCTCCTGCAACTGGCTTTTGAGGATTGCCTCCATTCATAGATATAAAAGCACCTGGACCCTTATCTGGCACTTGGTTGGTACTCAAAAAGCATTATTATTATCCACCTATGATCTGAGCCTTGGCTTACTTCTCAGCCTAATGGGTAGCCTCAGGAAGCCTCCTGGTATGATCATTCAGTCAAAATGCTGCAAAAGCTGTGAAATGCTGTTCAAAGGTAAGTTGCTATGACCACCCTGTGGTCTTCCTCAGTCTCCAGTCGCTCCCTCCCTCCTATTCCCTCTGCCTCCTGGCTTCTTCTATCCCTTGTTATTTCCCAGCTGCGCCTGGACTCCACCCCTTTCCCCAGACAGGTCCTCTCCCTGCGCACATGTCCTCCGCTCTCTGCCAACTGTGGCCTTCATGCTCCTCTTCCTTGCCCTCTGGGCTGCTGGCAGGAAGCCCTTCCCTTCTCCCTCCACCCTGTTCCCTTCGGTAACACCCTCCACTCACGGGATTATTTCTCTTGGCAGCAGGTGTCAGCTGTCAAAGAGACAGAGCCATCTTGGCCAGAAGGAGGCAGGAAGGGAGGTGGGGAAATGAGACCCAAATGGAAAAGGCACCCCTAGCCAGGAACTCTAAGAAATGGAAAGGGTGTGCAAAAATGTCACGGAATCTGGAAGGGTGCAAGGAAGCAAATCACAGAGAAATTGACCCCCAAACAACCTTTAGCCTCAGCTCCCTAGTCTGTGAAATGACAGTCTTGCCACTATGGACTGAATCGCATCTCCCCTAAATTCATATCCTGAAGCATCAGTGAAGCCCCCGATATTTAAAGATGGAGCTTGTAGGGAAGTGATTAAGATTATATGAGGTCATAAGGGTGAAGCCTGACCTGATAGGATGGTGGCCTTATAAAAAGATGAAAAGGAAAATCTCTCTCACACACACACTCACACACACACACACTCACACACACATGCACCCTGTGAAAAGCAAGAAGGGGGCATGCTGATCTCCGACTTCCAGTCTCCAAAACTCTGAGATCAGTGTCCATTGTTTAAGCCACCCGGTCTATGATATTTTGTCATAACAGAGCATGTAGACTAAGACACTGGACATGAATAGCAACAGAGAGGTCTACCCTCTCTGTATTTCCAAGCTAAGGAAATAAAATGAGAGATGAGAACAGGCGACATTATGTTCTACAGTGATGTTCCTTCCCATGAGTTGGAGTGAGAGCCCAGCGTCATTTCGAGGTCATCAGCCATCTTTCCTTAGTGGGGATACAGAGAGAAAAAAGGCTGGCTGTGAGAAAGATGTGTAAAACAGGGGCAGTGGGTGTGCAATGTTGCCTCTGTTTCAGACTTTGGAGTTAGAATATCTAGTTCAAAACCAGCTCTGCCATTTACAAGTGTGACTTTAGACAAATTATTTCATCTCTTTGAGAATCCATATTTTGGGATGAATCAAATGAGTAATATATAGAAGCCTGAATAATTTGTTAAGATTCTCCTATTTGCAAGGGATAGAAGCAAACTCAATCAATCTTATAAAAGAAGAAGAAGAAGAAGAAGAAGAAGAAGAAGAAGAAGAAGAAGAAGAAGAAGAAGAAGAAGAAGAAGAGGAAGGGAATTCGGTGGCACGAGCAATAGTCTGAGTTCTTGAAATGCAGGCTCTCTCTAAGATCTTGACTGCTCCTTTCCTCTCTGTTCTAATTTCTCCTCTACCACCTTGACCTTGTATTCCTTCAACTTTTTTTTTTTTCTATTTCAGTCCTTAATTCTCGCCTTTAGAGTTGACCTGATTTCCTTTCACCTAAGCTCTGTTTACTTTTGAAAATGCGTGTTTTCATTCCACAGCTCCCCACCACCACGCACGTGGTTCCATGAAAAAGACAGGCCATGCAAATCAAAACCTCATAAACCCCTTGACCGGGACTTTCACACACTCGGTTAGAGGTTTTGAACCCTAATCTCCAGTCATTTCCAAAGTTTATTCCTCAAGAAGGTCAAGCTACATACAGTGAATGTATATTTTGAGTCCAAATTCCTCAGGGCACCAGTGACTAAGCATTTAAACATCAGCTTTTTGAGAAGTTTCTAGAAGGAGAGTCAGATCCAGGCTAAAAAAAAAAGGTATGGCAATCCACTTCCAGCCCCGGATTCTATTCTGGAAACTCGGCTTCAGTATCCCTGTTTAGTGTTTCTTCACTTTTACTTCCTGTGCAATGCCTGACCCCACTCCAACCCCAGACACACACTCACGTAAATAAACGGCTACATGGCTGGGTTCTTCAAACACACCAGGCACTCCCTCACCATCCCCAATGGAAAACCCTGATTCATCGTCATGTCCTGGCTTAAACAAAGGGTGTGCAGCTCATCTCCCAATACCCATGTTCCTTTTCTTTCATCTCAGTTTGCTTTAACATATTATCATATGGCCATTTGTTTAATTGCTTTTTTTTCTTATTATAAACCCCTCAAAGTCAGAAACTATCTTAGTCATGTACTCCCCCTAGAGTCTGACACATGGTAGGTGTTCAATGAATATGTGAAAAATGAAACAGAGGAATGCCTGGAAGGTTATTACATGGGAATAAGCCTTGTACCTTACATTTATGAACTGCTGGTAGAGCCATCTTATTCCATTTATTTACAGTATAACAAAAATCAGCAATACATAGAAGCTTAAAACAACAACAATCATTGCAATACCTCTCACAGTGTCTGTGAGTCAGGAAATACTTGGCTGGGAAGCTCTGGGTCAGGATCTCTTACTTGGTAGCAGTCTGAAAGTGGTTGAGTTAGAAAAGCATGGATTTATAGCAACTATAGGTCAGGAGGCTGGAGGATGGCTGAGCATCTCTGTCCATGTAGTTTCAAGGTCTCTCCAAGTGGCCTGTCTGCATGGCTGGTTGGGCTCCCTCCCAACATGGCAGGCTCAAAACAGGTGGACTGCTTTTACAAAGTCTAGAGGATTCAAGATGAATCCTCACTTACAATCTAGTCATATACCATCACTTCTTTTGTGTTTTATTAGCCCAAACAGTCACCAAAGCCTGTCCAGTTTCAAGGTAAGGATCCATAGATCCCAATTTCCATGGGAGGAGTAATGAAACATTTGCGAACGCATTATAAAACCACTAAACTTAAGTGCAATGTGAAAAACTGGTGAAATGAAATAAAATCTAGAGTTTGCTTAATACTGGTGTACCAAACGGTAATTTCTTAGTTTTGACAAAAGTACCAAGGCCATGTAAGATATTCAGAGAAACTGGATGATGGCTATATGGGAACTCTTTGTACAACTTTACAACTTTTCTACAAACCTAAAATTATTAAAAATAAAAAGTTGAGTTATAAAAGTATACTACATGCCTCCTTCTCCCTGTTCTAATTGCTGGTGGAGAGTAACTAGTCTTAAGCAAAGAAGCTCATGTGATAACTAAGAATTGACATGGTAGTCTTTTCTATACCAGATAAGCAAGATTTTCCACATCCTCTACATTTACACTATTCACCAAGTTCTGGAATCATCTACTTACATGCCCATTTCCCTTATGGATGCTGTGTTTTTTAGAGGACCTTTTCTTAGTGTTGTTTTCAGTACCCAGCACACTGCTAAAATGATGAAGTAGATGGAACCATATGAAACTGCCAGTTTCGTAGCTCAAAAATAGTTGAATAGTGGCAATTAATCTACAAACAAAAGTGACCGAATGGACTTTGTGTATATTATTCCATGCTTTTGCTCAAAGAGAATAACAAGAGTCCAACTTTCCTGAAAGAGTAACTCAGAAAAAATAAATATTGACCCACATGTTTCACCGGGAGCTCCACAAAGACCTTGGATTCCTTACCCATTGGTTTCTTCGATCCTCTCTGAGTTCTGGTCTCCAGAGCCAACGCCTTTGCAGGGCTGAGAAAGTCCGCCTTGCTCTAGTAGGCCAACAGCCAGAGGCCGCGGGGGCCTCCAGCTGCAGACACGAACGTGCAGGGTGGGGTGCACGATAGCAGAGTGTCCAGGCCCAGCTGGAAGGCAGCCATGGGCGCTGCTGGAGCGGGAGGCTGCAGGAAGTGGAGGAAGGAGGAAGCTATCTTGTTTGGCAAGCCCCACCCCTCTTTCATTTCCCAGGAGGTCAGGCAGATGTCATCAGATGAATTTTGCCAGACTTGAATGGAAGCTCTAATAGGATTCTACAATAGCAGGAGTCAGGGATAGAATGGTTCAGGGAGGGTTACACTTTTATCACTTTCTTCCTTTTTCTCTCTTTAAATCCACACTTAGGAGCAGTAACAGCTGCCCTAATAGTGTGTTAGCTTGTGCATCACTCTTCAAGGCTCTCCATAAGCAAGAAATGGTCACCAAAAGGACCGAGGTGACTGACAAACAGCCTCACGCATGCTGCTTGGCTTCCTCCAGGATGGGATTGAGACATATCTGAGGGGAGAAGGTAGGGAAGGATGCTGTGGCCAAAGACTTCTGCCAGCGTGATGGCTTCCAGCTAGTTGCTCAGCCAGATCCAAAAATGCATTGCCTGTTTCTCTGTTTATGAATTATCCTTCCCCAAACAGAGCAGCTGGAGCGTTCTGTTCTCCATTCTTTGAGTACGGCTGGGCTTTCCAATTTCTTGTTCTCCATAGTTTAATACACACGGTAATAAAACTGAGAGGCATTTTCTGTCGTATTTCTTTCATGATGCAGTATCTGGCAGCCTCTCCTCCTTTACGAAGCCATCCTTGGGAAAGTTCTCATTCAAACACTCCAAAAGTTGTTTTTAACCAGCAAGTCCCAAGACTTCGACATTTTTTTGGGTAGGGGGAAGGGGTTCAAATCTGGTTCTTATTTCAGCTGAAACTAGTTTATTCTCCTCAGAACAAAAGAATGCCAACAATTTGGAGGTCCCTTGCCCTGCTACGTCACCAGCCAGAGCTTTCCTGTGCTCTGAGAAACAGCATGGTGAGGCTTCAGGAGGCTAGAAATAGAGAGAAGGCCTGATGGTGGAGTGGACCATCTGTTTTTCATTGGTCTCATTCTTTACTTTCGTGGGACCGTGCAGGCAGTCTGGAGTATGCTGAGACCCAGTGTACATCACAACGGAGAGCCTCCAGGGCCAGACGTGATCACGAAGATGAGAACATGGACATAGTCCATGCAGGGCTAGCCAGGGAGAAGGCATTTTCGTTCAAGATTGCAAATGCATATGGATCAAGGGCCTTGATGCAAAATGATCTTTTTGAAAGAACATCCCTGCAGGCTGTCCTTCTCAGGAGACCACACACCAAGAGGGATTGATAACACTACACTCAGGGATTTACCTGATAATCACCTAAAAAATGATAGGATGGCTGAAACTGGTTTGGCTCAGTGGATAAAGCATCAGCCTGTGGACTGAAAGGTCCCAGGTTCGATTCCGGTCAAGGGCATGTACCTTGGTTGTGGGCACATGCCCAGTAGTGGGTGTGCAACAGGCAGCTGATCAATGTTTCTCTCACATTTGGTGTTTCTAACTCTATCCCTCTCTTTTCCTCTCTGTAAAAAATCAATTAAAAATATATTTTTAAAAATGATAGGATGCCCTGAGCTCCTGGATCCCATCAATAATCTAAAATGTGCCTGCCCTTTATAATTACATCTCAGTCTTCTGATAGCTTAAGAAACTCTTTATTTCTCTAGATGGAAGAATTTTTATTGTTTTAGGTCATCATCCTAGACAAGGTGACCCATTATGAGTCGTTAGCCTTATCCTAACTCTCTCTGCCATTTTTGCTCCCCTCTTCTTCCTACCCTTCTTTTCTTCTTTTCCTCATTCAGTGGTCAAAATATAATCACTGATTATTTAATTGTGTGCCTAATTATCCTTGGGCACTGGAAGATGGAGCAATGCATCTGTCTGAATAGGCTACACCATGTTGCATTAAAACATAATGCTGAGAATTTCATGCCTTAAGTAACAAAAGCCATTCTCCTCATGCTTGCTTCCTCCTATTGAGGGTTGGTGGAGTGCACTGATCACCAAGTCCTTAGTCAGGAACCCAGGATAATAGGAGTTCCAGATTGCCATGGAGGGCAGGAAATTTTCAGAGAAAGCACCATAAGGATCAAAGAGAGAAACTGGTGAGACATGACTCCGATTGGGTGGCCTCTCTGAGGAAGTGACTGTTTTGTTTTTGTTTGTTTGTTTTTAATATATCTTTATTGATTTCAGAGAGGAAGTGAGAGGGAAAGAGAGATAGAAACATCAATGATGAGAGAGAATCATTGATTGGTTGCCTCCTGCATACCCCCTACTGGGGATAGAGCCCGCAACCCTGCCATATGTCCTTGACTGGAATCAAACCCAGGACCTTGAGTCCACAGGCCAACACTTTATCCACTGAGCAAAACCAGGTAGGGCAGGAGGTGACTGTTGAGCTAAGACATGCAGAAGGAGGCAGCATTGGGAGATCTGATGGCAGGCACTCTGGGAAGGACCAGCAAAGTCAACACCCTGTATTAGAAACAATATCAGCATCCAAGAAACTAGGAAAGGGCTAGTGTATGGACCATGGTGAGTGAGGAAGAGAGTGATGGAGGAAGTGTCCAGACCCTATTGAATCTTATAGGCCAAAGCAAAGAGTTATTTTATCTTGGTTTATTTTATCTCTAAATTTATCTTAGCAAACAAAGCCCACATAAGCTTCAGAGATGTTAAGCTCTTTCAGAGTTTGGACCTTTGTTGAGATGCTCTCCTTCATCTCCCAACTCAACTCACTCAACTGCCACCTCCTCCAGGAAACCTTCTCTAACACCCCACTCTGATTATTATCTCAGATCACTGACCTATCAATTATGAACTTGCTTTGAAGAATCCTCATTACTACAAGCTCCTTGAGGGCAAAGATCGAGTCCCTAGCATGGTACTGGACAACAGTAGATCCTGAGTTGAGGATGATCAATTAATGAATATTCTAAATGTACTTTGTGACATGAGGCAGTATATGGGACAGAGCTTGGTGAAATGATACATGCATATTGTTATCATTACCACATATTTTCCACATGATCTAGACAAGTGCTTACCATAGATAAAGTGATTAATGAAGACATTCTGAATTGATTCACAAGAGGCCTAGCTTATTCCAAGAAGATAGGCAAAAGTAGGAAAATAAAGAGGCTGTATTGATTATATTTATATACCAATCAATCATCAGCTCCTCTGGCCACTTTATCTCATTTAATTTTCACAACAGCCCTACAAGATGTAACACTAAGGCTCAGAGAAAAATTAGTAACTTAAATAAGTTGAGACCTACAGCATAATAGGTACTATATAAACTTTAGCTGCTATTATTACCATTGTTAGTATTATTATTAAAGAAAATAAGAGATAGGAGTTTGGGGCAGTATATTCCACACTAGGGGAACAGTATGTTCAAAGCAGAGAAGAGAGACCAAGTTAGAAGGGCTAAAAAAAAATAGGAAGAGATGACCTCGGGCAGAGAGCCATTTACTCTCTGGAGATCTGGGACTCCTTTGAAACTGATGAATATCATGGACCCCAGAAATATGTACATACACACAAAGTTTGCATAATTCTCCAGATTTACAAACACACAAAAGCCCATCCATGGATTCCAGGATACTAAGTAATAATGGTGATAATATAATGCTAACTCTGTGCCAGGTCTTAGTCTATACACTTCATACAAATTCTCATTTAATCTTTAGAGCAACCCTAAGAGTGAGAAGAATATGATGATTGCCTTCTTTGTAGATGAAGAAATTGAGACCAAGGAGTTAACTAACCTGCCAAAGGTCACACTAAAGTGTGAAAGTAAGTGACAATACCTGGGATTTGAACCAAACTGGTTCTAGAGGAAGTACACCTACCCAGCACACCCACTGCCTCTTAAGATCCTGCTCCCCAGAGAATTCTGAGCTCCCTCCTGCATTCAAAGGAGAGACTTGCTCTTATAAGAGCAGACTTGTTGACCAATCAAACAAAAGCATAAGCCACCTGTTCCTCTGACTTGGCACCGTCAGACCAAGATCTTTACTCTGCATGACCATGAAAGTAAAAGCCATTTGATTCTATGGCCATCGTAACTGAGAAATAACTGGTTCCAGAGGTGAGCTGAGAAACATGCAAATCCTTTGAAATAATGAGCTGCCTTACTCAAGCAGAAACTCCCTCCCCAGCAGTCTCCTTATCCCCTCTCCAGGGGAGTGTGCAAAAATTTCTTTCCACCTCAGAGTATCAGATGTATTGATGGCTTCAGCTCTCACCCACAGTACACCTTCAAGTTTACTACCATTCCTACTCCGTTAAGCCCAGCAGTGTAACAGAGAGGAGAGGCCAAGAACTGTGGGAAGGTCTCAACTTAGTAGAGACAGGTAGCACACCCACAATTATAAATTTATTGGAGAGCTGGTAAGCAAATCAATGTCATCGATGATTTATTCCCTAATTTGCTTTGAGTATGCACCTCATAAATCAATAATAGAAAATGGCATTAAAGCATTGGTGTTAACTGTCAGCAGAAGGCAGTGTACTGATTCTTTTAATTAAAAGAATGTGTGTGGTGAATATGTCCATGTGTTATATTAGATATGTAACATTTTAAAATTGCTTTTTCACATCAAAAGAAATGCTTGGAGTTTGGGAGAAGATGAAGAACTGTAAATTCACAGTAAGTGGCAAGAGTCCTGGAGTTCCTGGGTAATGAATGGTAATTTGACATGTAGCCTCGTCCAAGAGCATTCTGGGAATGGAGATAATGTTCTCTGGGTCCAGGCCAGGCTAAATGAATCCAGAATGAGCCATTGCTGACACACTGTCAGAAAGTCAGAAAGGACAATGAGATGTGGCAACATACCTTTTTTGGGTACCAAATAAAATTGACTCTATCTTTCCCAAAGAAGAATATGTGGACATTACGTGGTTATTCAAGATTAAGACAGTCAAGATTAGCAATGCTTTCTCTCTTCTTCAAAGTTCTGAGGATAACGTGTTTAGAAAAGAAGCCAACAAAAATTCATATTAAAAGTTACACTATTCGCCTGGGTGGAGAAGGAAAGAAGCCATTACAGCAAAGCATGAATTTTCCTTTCAGTCTTGCCCCAAAATGACAGCTGCTGTGAAAATATGCTTTTAAAAGAAGGAGCATGTTACTAGTATGAGGGACACCCATGTCTCCAGGGGAAGAAAAGCTGCCAGTCAATCAATGCTTCTAGCCTGAGAGCAGTCAGGCTTCCACAGGGCAGAAGCTGTGGGTAAGAGGCATTGTAGCTGATTAGATGTGAGCTCAGAGTCAGGTAGACATGGATTAAAATCCTGGCTCAACAAAATACCAGCTATGTGAGCCAGAGAAGAGCACTTAAAAAAAAAAGAGCACTATATATATATATATATATATATATATATATATATATATATATATATATAGAGAGAGAGAGAGAGAGAGAGAGAGAGAGAGAGAGAGAGAGATATTTAAGAGAGGAAGAGAGAGGGAGAGAAAGATGAGAGAGAATCACTGATCGATTGCCTCCTGCACACCCTCCACTGGGGATTGAGCCTGATGTGCCCCAACCTGGATGGAATCAAACTATGACCTCCTGGTTCATAGGTTGATGTTCAACTACTGAGCCAACTGGCCAGGCATGAGAGAGAGAAAGAACACTTTAATCTCCCACTATCTCCATTTTTGCATCTCTAAAAAGAACACAAAGATACCTATACAGGATGGTGGTAGCATTACAAATGATGAGACATAGAAATCAATTGGTAGAGTCTGTTGGCCCATAATAATACTCAATAAATGGTCAATAACAAAATAAAAAACAAAAACAAGCATACAAAAAGGCAGAGGACAAGGTAGAGAGAATGTGATGCACATTACAAAGCCACACCTTGAGGTAAAGAATTCGTGCTTATGCCTAAGGGTAGAGAAACGTATTGGAGCTATGTGGATGGTAAGGAGGAGGAAAAAAACTGGGAGAGGGAATAACATTCCAGAATAAAGAGCTACATGACTTTGGGGTAGTCACTTCTCAATTTGAGTTTCAATTCATAGGAAGTAAAGTGAGAGCTTTGGGTTGGTGATCTTTTGGGTCCCTTCCTGCTCTAAAGATCTCATAGTGTTAGTTAAAGATCACAGTAGGAAAAAACAACAACAACAACAACAACAAAAAAAAAACAAAGATCACAGTAGGCTGAGCATTTCCTGACTTCCAGAGGATAATATATACATTCTGTACTGGCCTGTGGATTAGTGTTAGGCACCCATTTCTTAAATTTCTTTCCAAAATCTCATTCCTCAAAGTAGGACTAGGAATGGGGCAGGAGGCCAGTGGAGACACACTGGTTCCATGTAAGAATAAATGTTGAATATGTTTCCTTGCTACTCCAGGACTGTAAAAATGGAGACCCAAGTGAATATTCAATAACTAGCTACAATTCTATGTGTGCCTATAGGCCTGCAAGAGCACTGTGTGCTGCTGAGGATGTCTGGGGGAAATTACCAGTGCCCTGGCTTGCTGTGCTCAGTTGGTTGGAGTGTCATCCTATGCACCAAAAGGTCGCACGTTCAACCCATGCCCAGATTGTGGGGTTCGATTCCCAGACATACAGGAGGCAATGCTCCTCTCTCTCTCTCTTTCTCTCTCTCTCTCTCTCTCTCTCTCTCTCTCTCTCTCTCTCTCTCTCTCTCTCTCTGCCTTCCAGTCTCTCTCTCTCTCTCTCTTTCCCTATCTCTCTCTATAAAATTAATTTACAATTTTTTTTTTAATTTGCAAGGCAGGAGAAGGAACTGGCATGGTCCCCTTAAGTAAGTCCCCTGCCTCTACTAACACCTTCTTCTAAATATTTTCTCTCTGCTTGGGATGCTCTTATTACCCTGGATCTCTCTCTCCCTGCAGAAACTCTTCCATATTTCTTTCAGAGTCTAAAGGAAATGGCACCCTCTCCAGGAAGTCATTTATGTTTCTCTCAAATAGATGAAGTCTCTCCCTAATCTTCCCCTGCAGCACACTGTGCTTCTCTGTGGGCATTCATTGCATTCTCATCTGTGTTACAGCTCCTGCCCAGATGCCTCCTAAGGGCTTATTTATCTATTATAACTGTGGCTCCATGGCAAAGGGAGTTGTGACATTTCTCTGCAAAGTGGTTAAGAGCTCTAGAGAGAGGATCTGGCTGTACCCTGCCTAACTGGGTGATCTGGAGCACATTACTTAATTCCCCATGTAGTTTGTCATCCATAAAATGAAGACACTAGTACTCCGGTTTGGTTATCACCGCTGTCAGTGCTCTCGTGGTATCCTGTACTTCTTTCCTTTATGGTGTTACCAGAACCCCGATCTTTTTCCTTGAGCTCATCTGCTAAAGCTTCTACTCCACAATGATGCGTAGGTTACAGGTTATATAAGGCAAAATTACAAGACACTGTGGGAAAGGAGTTCAGGGCTGAGGGGAGTGCTGGGAGCTGACTGGTCAGAGGTGAAGTACAGATAATGAATCATTTCTTGAGATCTTAAGGACAGTTCTAAGTTCTTTTCAGGTATCCTTCTGTCCTCTGTCCAGTCTCATGGGAAAATAGCCATGGGATCATTCCACCTTAGGGCTCAGGAGCTGAAGTCTAACATAAGTCAAGATACGATCTTCAGCCTGCCAGAGGTTTGGACCATGTGACCATTAGTCAGGTCCAGGCCACTATCTTCTGCTGCCTTGAGGGTTTCTAGTTATCAGAGGGAAAAGGGGGGAGGAGGGAGACAGAGAGAAAAAGAGAGGGTGAGGGGAATTTCTAGAGCTAGGATTTAAAGCTAAATTTAATCAAAGTGATACCTCAGTTTCAATGGTACATATCACAAAGTAGTTAAGTCATTGATTAGGTAGTTAACATTGAATATGTGTCTTCTCTATTAGAATACAAACTCTATTGAGGTAGAGTCCACATCTATAATATTCACTGATTTATTTCAAGTTTCTAAAAATTGGTTAAGCGAATGAATGAGTGAAAGAATGAATGAATGAACATATGTATGGATGAGTTATATCGTTGTCATATTCTCCTACTAGAAGATTAGTCTTTTGAGGAAAGACTGCATATTTCTCATCTTTATATCCCTCATAGTGTCAAACATAGAATAGGTCTTGAATATTAAGAAGACCTGAATGGAAGGGCCAGTTCTATGGAGAGACAGGTACACTCTGAGGAGTACTGAAAACTCTCCCCATAAATCCTTAGTGTCCTGAGATAGATCATTGTCTTCCTGCTGTGTTTTATTTATTTTTTTCAGCATCTCCACCTGTAAAAGCAGAGTAATTGGCCCATGCCATGCAAACACTACATAACTGTAATAGTACCCCAAGCTGTCAGCTCAGAATCTAGGGCAAACCATGTCCAGTTCCCATGACCTCACTGAACAAAATCATGGGGCAGGGGGGACCACACCCTCATTTTAGCTCACTAGCATGAGCTCAGAGCAGACATCAGGGCTTCGATCGTCCTTGCTCATGCAGTGGACTTTCAGCCTCAGCCACACTCTTGGGGTTTTATTAAAACAACAACAAAAAATTGTGTTGAGTTATATTATAGGCCATTGCTTCAAGTAAACCCACCTCAGACATACTGACTCTGAGACTCTGGATCTTAAATTTTTTGCATCTGTCATATCCAAAAATTTAGATGTAAGTTGGTATTTATTATTCTCTATATATAACTGTATACAGTACTAAACCTGAGACCTATAAAAAATCTAAAAGAACATATACATACAAAAGTATAAACATATGGCTGTAGATACATTTTCATTACCCACTCTACAACAAACATAGTACTGTGCCAAATACAAACATGACCATGAAATAGACCCAACTCCCACTGATCTCACTAATAAGCAGGGGAAATGGTACCATAAGAATAATTCGTATCAATTATAGTGTCTTTGGATTTAAATAACAAAAAAGTGCTAATTAAAACTGGCCTTAATAATTTGGGAATGTAGCAGCAAGTCCAATGGGGTGTGTAAAATTTAGAGTTGAGTGAGTTCATGGATGACAAGATCATCAGGAACCCAGATCCTTTCCATTTCTCTGTTCTGCATCTTCAGTGCTCCCCTATTCCTCAGTTTAGGAAGTTACTGAATTCCTTTAAGACAGTTTCAGATGTAACATCTAGACATGATCATTTCCACGGCCAAAAATGAGGTGATCTCTTCTAGTGTCCTCTTTATAGGAGAAAGGATTCCTTTCCTATAACTTCATCTCCCATCTCATAGTTCAGATCTGGGTCTCATTCTGGTCCCTACTCTAAATATAGGAAAAATGTGTATGGGACCATCAAACTGAGGAATACCTCTTGAGGCTATGAATGTGGTCCATGTGGGAGACATAGACAATAAACCATAATTCAGGCTCAGGAAATAGGGAGACTAGGTGGCAGGAGGGCAACCAACAACATCTATAGAATAATGTTAACTTGGCATTTGATGATATTCAAATTCTTTTCATACTTATTATCACTTGAATTTAAACTCTGTGAACTCAGGGATCTTTTATAAGTTCCCTTTTATAAGTTCCCTTTTATAAGTTCTTGAGCATGTAGAAAATACTAGTCACATAATAAATATTCAAGCAGTATTTGTTGAATAAATGAAATATTGACCTAATTATTGCACCCTCACTTTACAAATGTGGAAACAGAAGTAGAGAGTGGTTGTGTGGGTTATCCAGTTACAAGTGACACAATGTTCTAAGAAGGGTTTGAACTGTATTTGCTAGATTTCAAATTCAGTGTTTATGTGACTCATTTTGGCTTAGATGCTTTGTTTATTAGAGAGGTACAGATAAAGTATTCTGGAATTTCCAAGGACATAGGTATTCTCAGTGGGAAAGTTAGGAGGTTTCATGTAGAAGGCACACATAATTTCTGCATGGAAATTGTAAACTCTTTCTAGCTGGGATCAAGTCCAGAATTCTAATTTTTCACATAGTAGTCACAATCACATGATATTTATCTGAGCATAACAAAAACATTTTTATTATATTTTTCTTCTAAATTTTTCATGCTATTTTCAGCTACTGGTTGGATTTTTATCAGCTTCTATCCCATTATATCAACATTTATCTTAAAGTTATAATGTGAGGTTGGCTTCATACTCTACACTGGTGTGCCTGGACCATTTCATTCAGCAATATAGTCATTCAACAACTATTTACGAGTGCATCATGGGCCACACAGTGTTTTAAATGCAGAGGACATAGCAGGAAACAACACTGGCCAACCATCTGTTTGTGTACCACGCCAGGTGGTGGTGAAAGCTATGAAGGGGAATGAGGTCCATGGTGGTGGGGGAAGAAGAGGATTTTTTTTTAATACACAATCATTAGACACAGTCTCTAAGCTTAGGTGGTATTTGAGCAGACTTAAGTGAAATGAGGGCGTGAACTCAGCAGTTATTAGGGTGAAGAATATTCCAGAATGCAGACCAGGAAGCACAAAGTCCCTGAGCCAGGGGAATGCTTGATGTGTTTGAGGAACAGTGAGGAGACCAGAACAGGTGTGCGGGGTAGAATGATGGCAGGAGGGGGGGTCAGAGGTCCCCACAGTATGCTGATGAAGCTTCATAGAGTGATAGGCAGAGCCCAAGACAGAGAAGTTAGAGGAGTGTACATGCCCCTCCACTCAACTCACTCAATTCCATAGAGGGGTCTAGAGGACACTTTGGCAAAGGTGTCATATGTCATACAACATCCTCGGGTACAGATGAAATTATTCCAGCTCAGCATCTGAGGGAAGCCACCTGACATAGCAGTGATGAGGCTGGACTGGAGAGTCAGAAAGGCCCGTGATAGAATTCAGGTCCTGTCATCTGCTCATCATTACACTTTGTCCCTGGGCAAAGGTGTAGAGAATTGAGCTTCCAACCCCATACCTCAGTCTAGCCTCACTCATCAGAGCTGCACCTGAGTCTGAATTTTTCATCTTAAGGTGTGATGGTCATACCTACCTCATATTGCTATGAGGCCTAAGTGACATAATGCATGCAATGCAATGCAGACAGTGTCTGGCATATAGCAGGTGTTTGATTAAAGCTCACCATTGCTATTACCATCATTACAACTGCGATTATCCACTGGCATACAGTCAGCATCACAGACACACTCAGTTAGTTAGGCTCTTCCCAAGCCATGCTGACTATTCAAAACTGAAAGGAGTTTTCCAAAAAGCATAAACCATGTACACGTGCAGAAACAACAATGTTGTCCCTTAGCGAAAGTCTGGCAGCTGCACAAGGCAGCTAAGAAGCTGACATCCCTGCAGGTGAATGAGCAAAGGACAGCCACCAGAGGCTGGAGGGATGGGAGGAGACAGGGGGAAGATGAACAAAGTGCCCTCTTGGACAGCTGAGGTTGCTGCCTGGGCTTCAGCACCTAACAAGCCTTCTCAGGGCATTCTCTCTGCATCCTGAGAGCAGATGGTTGTCCTTACATGCTCTTGAAAGAGCCTAATGTGACTCATCCAGACCAAACACCTGAGCCTGTGGTTTGGGCCAAGGTGGAGGGCAAAGGGGCTGGGAGCCACCGTAAGGCCTGGGACGGATGCAGGTGACCTCGATGTGGGTGATCCCAAGGCTGCCTGATTGCAAAGCCATCCTGTCTCCCTGCACTGTCTCCAGTAAGCATAAAGGCAACCCATATTTTTTCTTCAGCTGGGTCCAAGGAGCTTCACGTTAGGGCAGCGTTTTTCAACTGCTGTTCCGCGGCACAATAGTGTGCCGCGAGATGTTGCCTGGTGTGCCGTAGGTGCAGACAAGACAAGAATTTTATAATTTTTCACTATTTTGTTTACTTAATATTTCATAATAAAGTAATTATAAAATACTTTCTTTGTGTTTATTTGATTCCTATTCAATAGAATTACTTTATATATAGTCAATATAGGCACAGAGTTAAATTTTTTAACATTTTCTAATGGTGGTGTGCCTCGTGATTTTTTTCATGAAAAAAGTGTGCCTTTGCCCAAAAAAGGTTGAAAAACACCTCGTTAGGGGTTGGAAGATGACTTGTACCTGAAGCAACCAGGGTATCAGGCAGAGGGAAGGGAGATGACACAAGAGTGAAAGACACAGAAGGGGCTGGGCGCTGAAGGGTTCCTGTTTGCAACATGGGGCAACATGGAGGCAGAGAACGGCATCTTAGTCTAATCCCTGGTCCCAGCTCTTCCTTTCTGACCAAAACAAGGGAAAACAACATATTTTTTTTTATTGTGGCAGTATGCAGTTTAAAGCATATTTTGGGACAATCTTTTATTAAAAATGGTGTATCAGTCCCCTGGATTCTTTCCAGCCAGGACTCCTACTCCTATCGGGTCTAGTAATAATTAATGTCGTTTTTAAACATTTGTTTAAAATCTTGCTTGGTGTTGACTTGTATTGACATAACCTTCAAACACGTGGTATCTACAGAACGTGTGAAGTGCAATTAACAAGTTTTGCTTGAAAAAGTTTGTGTTTGGTTTGGTTTTTGTTGCAGAACTAGGGCTAAGAAGATGGCGGATGAAGAGCACTGCATGCTTTACGAGTTCCAATTAGGAAGAAAAGCAAGTGAGGCTGCAAAAAACATCTGTAGTGCTCTTGGTCAAGATGCAGTTAGCGCCAGAAAATGCCAGCGTTGGTTTGAGAAATTTCGCGAGGGAAATTTTTCGTTAGATGACAAGAGTGGTCGAGGCTGTGTGTCCAATTTTGATCAAGAAGCTCTTCAAGCTCTTTTGGTGCAAAATCCTCAAATTACCCAACAAGAGCTTGCGACAACTTTAAATTGTTCACAAAAAACAATTTCCAATCAATTGCGTGCACTTGGCAAAGTCCAAAAGTTTGGAAAATGGGTTCCTCATGAGTTGACCGACAACAACCGTAATCAAAGAGTCACAATTTGCAGTTCGCTCCTCTCTCGTCAAAACCGTTTGCCGTTTTTAGAACAAATTGTTACCAGAGATGAAGAATGGGTGCTGTATGTTAATTTGAAAAGGCAGCCTCAATGGTTGGACAAAAATGAGGCTCCGCAGCCCACGCCAAAACCTGACTTGCATGCGAAAAAAGTGATGTTGTGTGTTTGGTGGAATTTTAAAGGAATTCTTCATTATGAACTTTTACCATCTAACCAAACCATTACAAGTGCAGTGTATAGTGCCCAATTGGAAAGGTTAGCCCAAGCTTTAAGAGAAAAAGAACCCGCGCTGATTAATGGGAAGGGCGTAATCCTTCACCACGATAACGAACGACCACATACTGCAAGAGTCACTGCTGAAAAACTGCGCCAGTTAGAATGGGAAGTTCTCCCTCAACCTGCATATTCTCCTGATATTGCCCCTTCCGATTACCATTTGTTTCGTTCTTTGCAAAACTTTCTTCTTGGAAAAAAATTTAATAATGAAGAATGCCTCAAAAATGCATTGACCGAATTTTTTGCATCAAAATCACAAGAATTTTACAACAGAGGGATTAAAATGCTTCCTGAGCATTGGGCACAAGTAGTAGAAAACAACGGCAACTATATTGTTGATTAAATTTTGTTGTATTGTTTAAATAAATTCGATTTTAAAAAGTATTAGAAAACGACATTAATTATTACTAGATCTAATACTACATAAAGGCTCAGTCCTCCCCTGGTCCCAAGCCAATCCTGACTTGTGGAGGGTTCCTTTAATGCATTTTAACCAATATCTGAAACCTCCTGTGATGGGCAAGCACAGGTCCAGGCAGCAGGATGCAAAGGTGCAGAGAACTGAGCCTTGCAACCCCACCTCTGACTAGCCTTGCTCTTCAGAGCTGCACCTGCTCCTCCCATCCACAAACACATACCTCCTGGTTCAGTGGGCTTCCTAACAAGCTCTTAGTTCAACCTGATGCATCCACTCACCAGCTCTGTGATCTCAGGCAGACAATGCATTCTCTTAGACCCTGTTTTCTCATCTGCAAAATGAGAATAATCACTTCCGTCCGCCCACCTCAGCATGGTTGCTGTGGATCCTTGAGACAACAGTCACAGAATATTTTCAAGAAATGAAACATCATATGAACCTCAAAATCTAAAAAGGGCTTCCCATTTCTTAGGCGGCATGCATAGCAAATATGGAGGATTTAGGACAATGGGAGGGCATCAATGGTGAGGTTCTATATAGAAGCCTGCAGCCTCTTTCTCAGCTCTATCCCAAAGTGTTGATTAAATCCATTGGTCACACATAGGGACTAAAAGACTATCCAGAACCAAAGCAAGTAGCCTGAGCACCCACACAACCTCCTTCCTGTCTCTCCTCAAGTGACTTGTTTTTATTGGAAGCAGGTTTCCTCTTCCTGTCTGGGAAAACCTGTTTACAAAAACTAGCCCATAAGGAAAGCAAAAAAAGAACACTTTTCCCACCAACTAATCTTGGAATTTCACCAGGTTATCCTTCTAACCTGAATCAAAATAGGCCGTGACTCATCATGTGTGCTTGGGGGCTCCATTTCCCTGTATCTTCCAGAAGATCACATCCTGTGTGATTACCAGTAGCACAACAATGACAACAACAAAAAACAAGCTGTAGAGTGCCTCCATGGGGGGAAAAAAAGAAAAAAAAAAGTGAGGGAAAAATTTATTTTGGAACACTCCATTCTTAACACATTTTCAATATCTAAGCTCCCTTCCAGGTGATTTCCTACCATCTTATCCTTGTCTAGCACATTGTGCTCCCCCTGCTGTGTCTGCTCCTCCAACTCAATTCTTTCACCTTCACTCAAGTCTACGAATTCCTGGCTATGGGGCCCTAGATGCAGCTCTTCAAGCTTTAGTTTTCTGACCAGTAATATGGGGCTACTAAAGAGAGTAATAGCCTACCTACATCAACAGAGTTTATTGTATTTGTCACGTATTCATTCATTCCACCCCCCGTGATCTTCCCCTCAGACAGCCCAGAACAGGCTGTTTGAAGGTTATTTATGAAAAAGTTAAAGTGCTCAATTTCTGAGTAATGTGAAGCATTGAGGTGGGATCTGCCATTTTCCAGATGGTGCTTTAGTTCAAAGGCACTCAGCCATGGGCACAAGTACCATTAATGCAACTCAGAGTTTCTATAACAGCTGCTAAGACACCATGGTTCTTGGTGAGAAAGCAGGGTTGTTATTTTCACAGAGTGAATATTCCTGCCCTTACCCATCATCTGCTTCTTAATCTCTTTTCATCAAGGAATGAGAGGTCTCTCTGACAATGAGAATGAGAGAACAAGTAGGTGTGCTATCTCAGCCTATGGATTCTCCATTTTCTGATCTGCCTGTGGAGAGATGTCCTGGTCCCCTAGCATCCTGGGGAATGAGGGCTGTGGTTGTCCAGCTAGCCAGTTAGTGACTATTAGGATAAGTCTCTAATACAAGGGATGTACTGAATGCTTACTGTATCTCAGAATCTAAACAGGACCAGTCCAAGTTGTATCAATAATAAAAATGTTCTTGACCTCTGTGATAGACATTAGTGCTATATACCAAATATTGTATTTCCTCTTTTTCCCCTTCTGTGCACAGGTTTGGAGGACACTTCATGGACCTCTTGTGATAGGCAGTCGTGTGACTAGATATAGTCAATGCTTTGGGAGTGGAAGTGACATGTGTGGATTGTGGGATAAGAATTCAAAGTTCAATGCAGACTCCTGGTTTCTAGTCCAGTGTGTAAGGAACTTACAAGTCTTTGCTTCATCCTAACAATCAGCAAAAAGCTGAACATACTGAAAAACCGCATCTTCTTAGATCAGTCAGAGAAATGAAGTCACAAGGCAAAGCACTGCCCCAAAATTAGAGAGGCAGACAGGAAGATACTTGCTGAAGTAGAAGCCTCTGTGGGAAACAGTGCCTGGGAAGAAAACCTGATCTGCAATTGACCAATTGCTGGAGACTCAGTGTAGACAACCCTGAGAGATAAAAACTGCAGGGCAACCCAGTTACAGAAGAGCCCTTACACTTTTGTAAGTGTTATCTCTAGGAACTCTACCAGGTTCTCTCAGGGAATATTGGAGAAAAATGTCCTGAGGGGAAAAGAACCATTTTGCATATGCCAGAGCATTTTGTTATTCTTAACAAGATCTACCCTCAGGAAAAACTGTTCACCAGAGCTTAACCTGCTGGGGTGATATCAAAACCTAGCCTACCTGGGTGAAGGGATACTCAACTCCAGTCCCCACCAGTCATCTTGTCCCACCTAAATAGGGAAAAAAGATGAGAAGCATGGGTGATGTTCACAATCCAATCCAGGGGTGCAGGCTCACCCAGAGACTGAGACTTTAATCAGTAGATTATGGAATGCATCTCTTTCCTCCAATGCCTTACCACTACATTAGCAAAGGCCTACTTATGATCATTTTTTTCACCCTGTACATTATGTCTCAGTTTCAACAGAAAATTATAAAGCATACTAAAAGGCAAACACATACCACACACACACACACACACACACACACACACAAAATACAACACAATACACATTTGAATACTGAATAAGGAATGAATATCAGAACCAAAATCAAATATGGCAGTGACATTAAAATGAACAGACCAGGAATTTAAAACAATTATGATTAATATGTTAAGAGCTATTTTTATATATAAAAGGCTAAGAGACTGTCCAACCATCAGACCGGCTGGTACATATGACACACACTGACCATCAGGGGGCAGATGCTCAACACAGGAGCTGCTGAGCTGCGGTGACTTGGCAGCAGTGGTTCTCAGGTGATGCACCCTGGAATCAGAGAGGAGGGAGCCCAATTCACCTTCAGCCATGGTTTCCACGTGCATGACTCCATGCACTAGGCCACTAGGAATTGATAAAGTAGACAGTATGAAAGAACAGATGGGCAATGTAAGCAGAGAGATGGAAATTATAAGAAAGAATCAAAAAGAAATGCTAAAGATAAAGACACTATGACAGAAATAAAGCATGCCTTTAATGGCCCCATGAGTAGACTGAACACAGCTGAGGAAGGAATCTGTGAGTCTGAGGATATGTCAATAGAAACTTCCAAGAACTGAAAGCAAATAGAAAAAAAGACTGAAAAACACTGAAGAGAATATCCAAACTACAAAAGTATAACATATGTAATAGGAATACTTGAAAGAGATCACCTATAATAAGCAAAGGTTACAAACTAGTTCCAGGTTCTAGCATAGTTTGATCACAGCATATACCTGGTGTATCTAGCCCTTGCTTCTATCACATCAGTGGTTCATGTGTGTAAATATGCACATTGGGGCTTGGAAATGGATTATAGGATATCAATGCAATTTTGTAACCTACATTGTGGCATGTGCCAAATAACTTAAAATACATGACTTTCAATCCTCACCAGTACCCTGAAAACCAAATGCAATTTTTATGCTCATTTTACAGAACTTGAGTTCAATGGCAAGTTTCTCAAGGTCATGTAGTGGATCTGTGATGAAGCAAAGTTTGAACACATACTTGTCTCTCTTCAAAGCCTCAGTGTCCTTAACCACTGTGTTCATCTGGCTTTTAATTTATCACTTCCTGCACTGCCTAGAGAGATGGTCAACACATGGCTGGGCCTCATTAAATACTTTTGCATTTACTGAATCTTAAGAGAAATTACTGTTAAAGCTATTTTTAAAACACTTGTTGTGTTATCAGCACTTAATCACAGTGCCTAGCACATAGTAAATGCTTAATAACTTTTGTTTTAAATATGCAATATTACATCTAAGTGGGAAATTGTGCTATAGACTGTGAAGACTCATGTTTAACAACAGACGTCATTTTGTGTCCCTATTTTATTTGCAATTATTCTTTGCCTATTTTAATATTATGTAATGTTTTTATTTTATAAAATAAAAAAAAGATAAAGCATAGCTGAGTGGGAAAGAATACTTCCTTTGACCAAGTCTTTCTTCTTAACCAGGAAAGTCTATTTACTCAGCCCAAGAGGCACTAGCTTCAATACCACTTATTTCCTCCTAGCACAGGTAGAATATACAATGATTTTGAGAGAACAAACAGCCTCCTGAATATTGACAAACCTGGGACAAGTAGAAAGAAGAAAGGAAGTGAAACTCAGTGGTCAAGAACATTCAAATTGTTTTATAGAGAACTAACCCTGCTCCACTCTTAGTCTATATGCTCCTGAAGGTTCACTCATCCTATCTAATCCCCCTCCATCAAGCTCCAGGAGGAGGCATCTCTCCTCAACTTGACCTTCTGACCTATTGCCCGGCTTTACGGCACAGTGATTTGTACCATTCGATGTTTCATCAGAGCTAGCTAGACCAACGTTGCTTAATTCTGGATCTTTTATTGAAAATATTGGATATGAACGGTTTTCTCTGTTCTGGACTGGAACCTTATAGGATAGAAGCCTTGAGCTACTAACAGCTCATCGTGTCACACCAAGAGGGAGCTGGCCTAAGAATGTCACCTGTGCAGAAGAAAGCTGTCATTTCTAATGCTAACACTTGGGCCTATAGAACCAGCCTCTCTTGAACCAACATCATACAGTGTCCCAACAAATTCTCTGTTATGCTCAAGCCAGTTTGAGTTCCTGTCATTTGCAAATCAAGAGTCCTAGAAAGAAGGGGACCAAGCAATCACTGTGGCATATCATTTCACTAAACTGTCACAACATCCTTAGGAAGTATGTATTTGTCTTCCCTTCTTGATAAATAGGAAAACTAAAATGCAGAGAAGGTAAGAAACTAGGCACACATGATCAAGAAGTAATTGAATTTGGATTGACTCCTGCTTCGCCTGGCTCCAAAACCCAGGTTCTTTCCACTACTGAATATAGCAGGAGCAAATTTATTAATTTCTGTGATAAATCACCCTTTCTAAACAAAATCCTGGCTTTTTTTTTTTTTTTTTTTTTTTTTTTTTTTTTTTTTTTTTTTGGTCTGACTCACCACCATACCTTTCATATGACCTTGGGCACTTTTCCTCTAAATTTCGTTGGGTTTTGTTTTTGTGTTTGTGTTTGGCCTATAAAACCATGGGGTTTGGATAGGATGGTGATGGTTTAAGTTCTTTCCAGTCCCCCAAAAATGCATAATGTCAATTCTTGACTATTTTCTTGAAATTCCCAAGTTAAGTACTAGAATAACCAGACGTTAAAGCAAGCCAACAGGCAAAGGGTCCCTCCTTAAACCTTCTCTCCTAATTTGGGCAAATAAATGAGGTATGTGTAATTAAAACTGCAAAAATAACAAGCTTCTAGCCAAGTTCTACCCTTACTTAACCATACTCTTGGGGTTTGATTTCAGGGGTGGGGGGGTGGAGTAGCGGATGTTGAACCCAGAGTGGAATTTGGCCTGATATGTGGATTCTTATAATTTCCAAATGATGTCAGTGCACTTATTTGAAAAACTGAGAAAGTGCTGAGTTTAGTCTATGCACCTCCATAAAGAAAAACTGGAAACTGCTGGGCTAGGGCCAGTGTCGACCAACATTATAAAGCTAAGAACACTTTCGGCAGGACAAAGTCATTCAGGGAAGATTGTACCCAATTTATGTAGATTTATGGTTGTGGCCTTTCTTTTTGATTAATGGTTTGTTCTAAGATAGGGAATACCATCAACTGGCTCAGAGAAAATGGATCTGCTAAAAAGTTTCATCATCTGTTGATCCCGGAACCACTGAGGTTATAGAAATTTCAACAGCAGCTAAGAGGGATCAGAGTTAAGTGCTCATTCAGAAGAGAGTCAGCAAGCTATTGGAAAATATCTGTCCAGTTAATGCAACTCAAAATAGAGTTGTGGTTCTAATTAGCCAGATAATGAATTTGCATTCCTGGGTCCTTTTGCCTTCAAATTGGCCTCTATTGAGGTTCTAGGAAGTTTTATGATGTGTAGATGGTGTATATATAGGGGACCCTAGAACTCCAACATCCTCTTGATGGTCCATCCCCTTCCCCAGACAGTTTTTAAGTATAGTGAGTAAGAGTAGACTCCTAAGAATGAGGGATGAGTAATTCAAAGCCTAGGTTCAAATCTTGCTTACCCACTAGTGAAAACACCTTGGGAAATTTTTTCATCTGGGAAAAAAAAAAAAAAGGAATGATGACAGTACCTTTCCACAGAGCTGTTATAAAGATTATACGAGCTGCTTTGTGCATAACACTCACTCTTTTGCACATGGTATGCATTCAATAGTGCTAGATATTAATCCCGAAGATCCTATACATATAGGAAACAAGACCAAATATATGCAATGTAAAACTCCACTTTTATTGGGATCCATGCTAACATATCCAAAGCGGAACTCTGGGAAGACGGAGGGCAACTTGCAACCTAGTTGAATTGCCTACAAAGGCTCTTCCATCCCAACTGAAAAATATCATCTTCTGGCTTAGCTGTAAGATACAGGGAACTAGAGTTTTCATGACAACATTTTGAAAAGCATGCAAAACAAACAAAGACAGGATAAAGTAGTCAGGGACGAAGGGGTCTTTGCTCTGCTCACTGATGTCACATCACAACAGCAGCAAGAAGCAGAAAAGAAGGTAGGAAATACAACTACTTGACTTTGAAAATATAATGATCATGTTCATTAGTAAATATAGCCTAATTTGTATCCCAGAACTGGCCAATCAGAGAAGCAACTCCTCTTTTACAGGACAGTGGGAGATGGGCAGGAAAGGAAACAAAAAGGGACTTAGACATCCTTCTTCCTTACTTCAGTGAATCTCAAAAGGTGGTGGGTGAGCCATCCACATCAGATGCACCTGGGATATTTGCTACAAAGCAGATTCTTGGCAAACATGCTGCATGGTTCATCTTCTAAGTCAACTTGACAGGGCCATGGATGCCCAGGGAGCTGGATCTCTGAGTGTGGCTGGGAAGATGTTTCTGGAACAGACTAGCATTTGGATCACTGCACTAAGCAGATGGCCCTTTCCAGTGTGCATGGGCATCATCTAATACTTTGAGGGCCTGAATAGAATAAAAAGGTGGAGGAAGAGAGAATTCTCTCTTTCTCTGCCTGACTAGGATATCAGTGTCTCCCACCCTCACACTGGGATGTACTCCTTTGGTGTTCCTGGTTCTCAGGCCTTTGGACTCTGATCGGAACTGTGTGCCACTGGTTTCCTGGGTCTCCAGCTTATAGATGTAAAATTTGGTATTTTTCTGCCTCCTCCATAACCAAGTGAGCCAATTCCTCATTATATATATATATATATTAAAGAGATTTAATATATATATTAAAGAGATTTTATATATATATATATATATATATATATATATATATATATATATATATATATATAATAAAGAGATTTATTGGATTGGTTGCCTCCCACACGTGTCCCAATCGGGGCCAGGAATGGAGCCTGCAACCGAGGCACATGTCCTTGACTGGGATCGAACTCTCCACCCTTTAGTTAGCAGGCTGATGCTCTAACCACTGAGCCAATCCAGCTAGGGCTATAGTTATTTTAAATTAAGTTTCGCCTGAAATGGTGCAGTACTTTTCCATTAGTTATGGGCATCCATCCTGTGGATAAACTGATTCCACAAGTTGAAGAAAATCAAGTCTGCAATTATCCAGTGAATATGGATATATATATATATATATATATATATATATATATATATATATATATATATCCTAAACCAATAAATCTCTTTATATGTGAATAAAGAGATCAATAGGAAACATAGTTTTTTCTACTGCTTCTGTTTCTCTGGAGAACTCTAACGCACATACTGAAACTGGATCTTTTGGGGTGAGGCTTAAAAATCTGGATCTTACAAGCTCCCTGGGTGAACTGACATTTAAGAATCACTTATTTAATTCACTATGAAATCATTGAAGAGTGGAGGTGGTATTATAAAGTGCTTTGAAGCAGCCATACTGGACGGGAGGGGTACTTTAATAAGGAAAGAGGAGCTGAAAGGCCTGAAGTCACTCCCAGCCTCGGCCAGCTGGTTCTGGTCCTGGTCTCCATCATAGGCTCAGTCAGTCCAGAGCCTGGACAGGTCAGGGCTCTCCCTCATCGCTCTTTTCTCATTTATCAACATTGAAGAGAAGCTCTCCCTTGCTTTCTGCATAGGGTTGTTGTGAACATCAAATGAGCTGATTGTGAGAAAGCCTTTAAAACTTAAATAACCCAAGGAAACATGTATTCCTGTGAAATCAGAACTATCCACCCTTCCCCATTTCCCCTGCAGTTATGGGGAACTGGAGGTTTGTTTTTCCCTCCCTGGACTCTCCACAAAGATCATATTCACTGGATAATTGCAGACTTGATTTTCTTCAACTTGTGGAATCAGTTTATCCACAGGATGGATGCCCATAACTAATGGAAAAGTACTGCACCATTTCAGGCGAAACTTAATTTAAAATAACTATAGCCCTAGCTGGATTGGCTCAGTGGTTAGAGCATCAGCCTGCTAACTAAAGGGTGGAGAGTTCGATCCCAGTCAAGGACATGTGCCTCGGTTGCAGGCTCCATTCCTGGCCCCGATTGGGACACGTGTGGGAGGCAACCAATCGATGCATTTCTCTCACATCGATGTTTCTCTTTCTGTCCCCCTCCCTTCCACTCTCTCCAAAAATGAATTGAAAAAATATCCTTAGGTGAGGAGAAAAAATAAAAACAAAAAAAAACAACAAAAAACCCACCTAAATTGTCATTACATAGTTACTGTATTTTAACTGTCTCTTGAGCTCTATGCCTAGATTTCCAGTTGTACTCTTGTCATCCTCCCTGGGTATGCCTCTACTCAATCTCAGACCTTCTGTGTGTCCCAAACTAAACTTCTCAGATTCCTCTTCTTGACTTCCTCATTCCTATTCCTGGTTTCCCCATCATTCCAGCACCTCCAACTGAAGAACCCTTCATCAATTCAGACAACCCCCACCCCCACCCCGCCGTCCCCGCACATCCAATCACTCTCCATCAGGAGTGGGCTCACAGATTCTTTTTTCTCTAATCCCACCACCACTGCCCTCCTTCTTGCCCCCATCTATCACGGCTCAGGGTCATGGCTATGCAGTAGTAAAACATTGTGAAATAAAGTCTAGGGCATCCACTCACCGCTGAATCATTCTTAAATAAGTGAGCATAACAAGACAAGCCATTATTTATGTTGTTGCATATGTGTTTGCCAGTTGACAAGATGCAGGAGAGGATTTTGGAGGTCTTCCCCCTTGGAGCCTCTTCTTTGGAACATACTGAGAGAAGCTTCTAGCTAAAACCTGGAGCAGCATCTCTCCTAGGAATCCTGAGATACGCTGAGTGATTTTGCTTGTTTATCTCGCCATGGCTTATATCCTTTCCTGAAAATAAACTACATTCCATTGAGATTTTGGGGGTTATGTTTTTGTCCCATAACAACCCCCTAAGGATGCAGAACAGGAAGCTGAAAGGAACTCGTCCACAATGGCACCCCTGAGCCATGGGTATGGCCCTGGCCGACCTCCTTCTGGAATTCTGGTCATGTAAGATGAATAACTAGGTCCTCACTTGAGCCATCATCGGCCATGTTTTCTGTTGCTTTCAACCAAATGCAACCTGGACTGAGAGTGAAAAGATGACATTGGAACTCAAGCTCAAATCTAACCAACTTCAACACCTGTTCCCTTAACTGGTACTTTCTACTATCTATGGCTTATCTGAGACAACAGCTATGCAAATGGACAAGAAATGTGTCCTAACTTGGCCAGAGAAGGCCCAGCTAGCAGCTGATATTCTTCTGCCCCTGCTTCCAAGATTTTCAACCTGGACAACCACTCTGAAAGGTGCCAATTCCAACTTCAGTGCAACTGTAAGGATGCTAGGAGCTAATTCAGTTGTGTCTCATGGATGGGGTGGGAGTAAGACCCTGGTTTGGTTTTCAAAACTTTCCAGGACCCAGCCAGGCCCGGAGCAGCCAGGCCCGGAGCAGCAGCAGCCAAGTCCAGAGCAGCAGCAGCCAGGCCCAGAGTGTTGTGGGGCCCCCTGGGTTCAAAATGAAAGGAAAGAAGGAGCAATGCAGCCAATTCAGGTACCAGAGTGCTATGTCCCTCATCACAATGGACTCAGAGAAGCTCCTGTGTCCCTTCACCCAAAAGGACTGAGAGTTGCCCAGACAACAGAAAAGTGGGAGAAGAAAACTGAAGGCTACGCAAGGGACTGAAGTGCCAACATGGAGTCATCTGAAGAAATTAAAGACTGAAGTGGAAGCTACTTCTTTAATCATGCTCCTGCTCATGCTAGCATCTGTTAGCTTCCAGTCTTCTGCAAAGTCTTGTGCAACAAGTCCAAGGACTCTGAGTAAATCTACACCAGCAACAAAAGAGACTCACTTAGTAGCTAAAAATATTAATATGTCCATAATTCTGATTTCTCATTTTGTTGTTTTGCATTGGCATTGTTGTTATTATTTAAGAGTCAGAGTTTTGCTCTTGACATTCAAGTTTTGAAAATAACATGTATGTGGTTTAGTTTTTGCATTGGCAACAATAAATAAAAATAAAATAAAAAAATCTGAAGACCAGAATAAACTGGTGAATATAATAGAATCAGGGGCAAAGAAAGGGAGTGGAAGGGAGTGGATTGATAATTATCAGGCGGAAAGGGGTGTGGGGGTGCAGAAAGAGACTGGATTAAAATCGTATAACCTATGGATGAGGACAATGGTGAGGGGGGGGAGAGGTAAGGGCAGAGGGTGTGGCAGGAACCTGGAGGAAGGGAGCTATGGGGGGGGGGAACAAGTGTAATAATCTGAGCAATAAATATTTATTAAAAAAAGAAAAAAAAACTTTCCAGGGCCAGTTCCTTACCATTGACTTTCCCCGGGGCTTCAAACCTCCACCTCTGCCTTGGGAAATTTCGTGAAATCAGGACCTTAATCATCAAAGGCACAGCCTCCATCAGCATTTGAACCAGATGGTCCTGCCATTCTGTGTGACAGAAAGGGATCGTCTTTGCCTCCTGTTTTAGGATATAAGTAGCCCTCTAGTTTGATCAGTATCTGAATCCTGCGGCCTGGCACCAAACTGAAAACATGGATGAAAATAAAAACATAAGGTGGGCAGTTTTGTACTAATCAGAACCTTGCTTCCAGGGCATGCCTAGGGGGTCAGGATGAAAGAAACTATCATACCACAAAAGGCTGGAAGGAGTTGGAGAGAGAAAGAGAGAGAGAGCAGCCAGCTGACTCACTACAGAAGAATGCACCATCGGCTTTTATCAAGTCTGACATGGCATCTGTCCTCTGTAGCAGGTTCCATTCTCCTGTGTTTACACTTGTCACATCTCTTTTCCTTCCAAAGAAAAGGTTCTTGACAGTCTGAATGGATAATTTGTAAGGTGCCAGGGTTCCTCAGCCATCCATGCATATACATTTTTGGATGGGGAGAGGTCAAGTGTAGGGCAGCAGCTACATTGGGAGGCAATGAGGCCATGATACCCCCTGAAATATGTCTAATGAAAACTAACAAATGGGAGCCATTATTTCCATCGTGAAAAACTAAGTTAGTGACTCTCACCCACGACACAAGCCAGTGTTTATCAGAGCCCAAGACGTCAAGAATGAGGCTCAAAACATATCTACAGGAAATTTTAGTGATGTTGACTTTCTGCCCAGACTAATAAACTTCATGTTGGCAAAGGGCTCATTTCAGTTCTGGTTGTCCTAGCCCCATCTATTGCATGAAAAATCAGTTTACATTGCTCCCCTTGGGTGTTTAGAGTTAGGGATTTGCCTTCATTTTTGCACGAGAAGTGAGAGGGGTATACCGCATGTTTGCCGCATGAGGTATAAAGCCCTTTTGAACCTTGCATTCTTGATTCATTTGGGTCAGGATAGCTGGGCCTGATCCAGTTTATTTTCAGTTTTGCAAATAATCTCTACCTGTTGATCAGCTACTTGTTTGTTTTCAATCAGACCCACCTAGGAATGCCAAACTTCCTTTGTTCAGCCAATCAGCATATTTGTTGGAGTTATTGTTCAGACACTAGACATGACTAAGACAGAAACCAGGCCTTTAAGGGATGACAGGAGAGACGGGGGGGGGGGGGGGGGGGGGGGAAGAAAATGCAGTTTTATGTGGAAGTTCATGTGTGAATTTTACTTGGAAATGACTCATTTACACAAGATTTGCAAAGGAATCTGGATGCAGTGAAATGCTTTAAAACAGAGTATTGCCTAGTGGGCTCTGGCGATGACTGAGATGCTTGGGCAAGGGCAGAATCTCCATGAATCTTGGTTTTCTTATTTGTGAAGTGGAGATGGCAAGGTGGACTTGTTATGAGGATTCAACAAAATAATTCATATAAGCATTTAGCATGGTGCTTGGGATACAACCATACATTTTTGCTCTCATGACAAAGGAGAGAGAAGAAGAAAGAGGAGGAGGAAGAAGAGGAGGGAGAGGAAAAGGGAAGAGGCAGAAGGAGGAGGGGAAAGTAGAGAAAAAGGTGGAGGAGGAGAAGGTGAAAAGAAGGCATTGTTGTAGGGAATTTTTTTGAGACAGAAGCACACTTTGTGAGCCCCATGGGCCATTCTCTCCTTTATCCTACTCTTGGAAACAAGACCTGACTATAAAGTACTTAATTTTCATTTAATTTACAGTAGCTTTAAAATGAGATGAGCTACCTCTGCTTTACATGAAAAGATTGGATATTGTTAAAAGGGACCTAGCATGAGAAGAATTTTAGTCTAATGGAATTTTGTTGAAAACAGCAAAACAAATAATTTTAAAACCATGTGAAAATTTATTTCTTTAGTTACCAAGAAGAAAAACAAATGTGCATGGAGCCATTTTTATTTATATCAGAAAGCACTTAATATATACTAATTTATGCATAACAATTTTCTAAATCAATTGATCTTATACACGAGAGTATCAGGGACAAAGAGGTAAATATGGAATATGGTCATTGAAACATATTCACAGGATAATACATTTGTAAATCTCTGTGCAAGTTTTCCAAATGTACTTATGTGTGTTCTCATTTGATCTGCCAATGTTTTTTGTGAGGAGTATGTAAAATCTATTATTGCAATTAATCTACTTTATACATTTAAAGCTTGGGAAGTTATTACTAATAAGCAGAAGAGCTAAAATTTAGATCTAGTTCTTTCAAATTTAAATCTTATCTTCTTAGGGTCCACATGCTACAGATAAGGTAAAATACTTATTCTTTTTAACACAAGAGTGAATAATTTATACATTAGATAGGGTAATAGTGCTACTGTATGTTCACATTTATACATGGTGAGACTGGGAATGCATGTGTGTGTAATGTAATATGACCCACATGCATATATTTTTATATATGCGTGTCTGTGTGTGGTGCAATATACTTGGAGACACACACACACACACACACACACACACACACACACACAGTTGGGAAAATCTTAAATTAAACCTTAAATTTTATGAAGACATAAACTGATTGCATAGAAAAGAGATGAGTGATATAAGACTTTGGGAGAAGAATCAGAGAGCCAAAAGGAAAAAATAGAAGTAAGAACTTGGAAATGGTCCCTGGTGCCAGTCTTTCCATTCAATGAAATATAAATAGTTTAGCACTCAGGTCACCATGACCTGCACATCCATGGCTGACCTTGCTCACTGACTATGGCACTCTTCCCCACTGAGCCTGGTACAATCCCAGTGCTCCTCAAAACTGTGCTCTGAGCAGCCTTTGCTATTAGATCAGAGACAGCACCTAAAAAACCTTCTCAACACTGCCACGGGAAATGCTCATTGACACTATTCTCAGGAGCATGTTTAATTGGACATGGCAAACCATAAGGACCTCCCATTGAGATTCATTCATTCCATTAATCATGGAACAGTCAATATGCCCTGCCTAAAGCTAAATCCAGTTTCTTTGGTGCTTCACTGAGATGCCACATCCTCAGGAAAACATCCTCTGGAACCCTCTTTATAATATAATAGTCCTTCCATTTCTTTATCTCAGCACCCTGTTTGTTTACTTCATAACTTTTATTTTTATCTGGTTTCTGTGCTTTTTGTCTCCCTCATTAGACTGAAACATAGGACGTGACTGCTGCGTTCTCCCTTGAATCTCTAGCAGAGTATATGCTCACCGAATACTGATTCAATGATTGCACAAGAAAATGAACAAATGAATGAAGCTTGGCTCAAAAGCTAGGGCAAGAGGCTCTTACGTGAACAGATAAACAACGCCAACAAGCTCAAATAGTACGTGGAGCAAAGTGCTAAGAGAGAACCAAGGGTTTAACTGGAAGACTTCCCAAAGAGAGAGGATCCTTGATGGATGGGTAGGGATTGGCAAAGCAGAGAAGACAGGAAGGATAGTTAGGTTCAAAGGGAAATTTTAAAGATTAACATTATACCTGAAACCTATATAATTTTATTAACCAATGTCACCCCAATAAGTTCAATAAAACTAACTAAAATAAAATAAACTGAGGATGAACCAGAGCTTGAGTGAAGCTGAAACAAAGGATATAATCACTGGCTATGGATGAATGAGTGGCTGGTGAGGGGCTACCGGGGCTGGAGGGGCCACATCTGCAAGGGCTTCCAGCTGCTTACTGCTTCTGTCAACCATCCTCCCCTCCCCCTCCCCGTACCCCACCCCCGGCCTGGCTCCCAATCCTCCTCCCCTCAGACTGCCTGGCCAGGAATCCTGTTCATTTTTACAATGAATGTGCTTCTGGTAGACAGTCTAAGCCCAGAAATGGAATAAGATTATCTTTTGTTTATTTTAGTTTCACTTTAAGGATCTTATCTCTAGCAAATTCACCATCACGGTTCACCATAGCAGGACATGATAAGAAGAGCCACTTAAAAAAAAAAAAAAAAAAAAAAAGGCAATTATTTTTCTCAACCCCATTAAACTGCCATGAAGTTATTCTTTATTTACCAGTGCAGATGCACTGCTGTAGTCCACATAGGACCCAAGCGAGGGGAGCAGAATTGAAACCCTGAGGTGCAGGGTAGTTTTGGTATCTGGACTTTGGAGAAAATTTTTCAGGGTTTTATGAAGAATTTGCTTTGTTATTGGACTTTATTAAATTCTTACCCCTGAATTCTTTCCCTTTTGGAAAGGACCTTTCAGCCATTAAGCCTGGAGAATGGTCCATGACAAATGAATTCCAAATTAAATGGAGTGGACTGTCTAGAACCATCTGTGCACAGACAACAGAAGTCGCATTAACTGTATATAGACTCTCCTGACAAAGCCTGACTCACGCAGTAGAATACCCCAGGAATGGCACGCAGAGAGACTGAAGGGGGCAAGGCCTGGTCCCAGGGGCATACACAAAGAGGGCTGCCAGGAGAAAGCAAGCGGCACTCCCGCTCATGACATTTTCTTTGGCCAATTGCAAAATGGGAGGGGGAGGGGAGAATCACTTGGAAATGCCAATTAGGCTCACTTCTTTTTGTCCATGTTAATTCCTTTTCCCTTATCAAATCAAGATCTGGGACGGCTTAATTTCAGCTCAGACTCTGGGTCAAATGTTTAGAGGCCAAAAGTGCTAAAGCAAAAGACTGAGGGAGACCAAGGATTTCATTTACTTTGATGCAGTAACTGCATCGGTAGCGTATTCAGAACAGAAAGTGACATCAAGTGACAAAAGAACAGATGCCCCTGCTTTCGCCCCCTGCACCCTTCCCAGGAAGCAGAAAATAATTAACCCTCAGTTGCCAGCCAGCTACAACAAATATTTTGGGACTTTTTTTGGGTTCTATTTTTTACTATAGGTTTTTCTTAAAAGTATGGCAAGTTTTACAGAGTGACTAGACAAACTGCTTATTCTCTTTGCAAACTCAATAAACTTGGATCAAGTATATTCTGTGAAGATTGATTTTAGCACAAGAGGATAATCCAGAGGGTCATGTGCAGAGGGGCAGGCATGCATGGCGAAGAGCTCCTTGGAAGCAGAATGAATCAAGAAAAGATTCTTTAGCTAAATCAGTACTGAGCCTTTTCTTGACATTGGATGAATAGTCCCTATTAAGATGTGTCTTCTACTCTCAGACCTAAAACTTCTTCACATTTTAATGTGTCTTTCAATTAAAGTATTCACTTACTTAGTGTAATAGTGTTTCTTTTCTATGTGAATAGCTATTATGAAATTGACTCATCAAACGTACTCATTATAAGTAACACTTGAATATTAAAGAAATTGTTACTATTTATTATTATTACTAGAGGCCCAGTGCATGGATTACTGCACTGGTGAGGTCCCTCAGCCTGGCCTGCGCCTTCTCACAATCTGGGACCCCTTGGGGGATGCTGGAGGCCCAGTGCATGGATTTGGACCCATCCCAACAGGCCAGGCTGAGGGACCCCGTGCACTGGGCCTATAGTAGGCATATAAGATCTTAGTTAATCTCTTCCCGCACTCCCTCTTCCCCCTTCCCTCTGGGATTCATCAGTCTGTTCTATGTTTCCATGCCTGTGCATTGAGCATCTGCCCCCTGGTGCTCAGCGCACATCATAGCTACTGGTCAAATGGTTGAACTGTCACTTAACCTTTAATATAGAGATTTTTTTTTTTTTTTTTTTTTAAGTAAAGTGAGGAATTGACACAGGGAAAGATCACATGGGAAGAGACTCTGATTGGTGGATTAGTACAAGGTCAATTAAGTGACTAGACCTCGAGTACAATGCTTAGACTTTGTTAATTTATTGTCTTCAGTGTTCAATGTTTTCTGAGCAAAGGAATGGCACACATAGAGACATTTCCAATAGGGACATGGAAGGAAGAATGGTAGAAAGAGAATGTAGAGGCAGGGATAATAAAAGCTTTTGAAAGTATCCTGATAGAGCTAAGAGACCTGAGCTAGAGTAATATCAGTACCCAAATGGAGAGTAAGAGCAAGATTTGAGACATATTTAGAAAGTAGAATTGTAAGGATTTGGTGGCTCACTGGATGTACACAGCCTTCCTAATTTCCCACATCTCACAGACATGGATGTTGAGTTTCCTCAGGGAGCATGAAGTTGGAAACGGAAAGCTCCACGTGGGCCTCCAGGCCATGGAGCTAGTATAACCTTTGGAAGCTCTGTGTTCCGCAACATACACTAAATCTTTCAACCGTTCAGCCTGGGACCCCAGCGCAGAACAGGTATGCCAATGCCTGAGGTATCCTTGAAGACAGAGAAAAAGTTGCCCATACAGCAGAGACAACTCTTAAAGGTATCATCGCTTGTGTCAATAGGAGGCGATGCAAAGGGAGAAAATAACCTACTCACCTTATACAAACTTTTTCATAAAATCATCAGGAACAAAGATGCAAAATTTTTAACAAAATATTATCAAATTGAACCCAGAAAGTATAGATAAGAGATAACAAGTCATGTCCAAGTGGAATTTATCCTGTAAATTCAAGATTTTAATGTTCAAAAAGTAATCAATGCAATTTTACATCTTAAGAGAATAAACGAGAAAAACCGGTGTGATATTTTAATAGATTCAGACAAAGTGATTGGCAAAATTCTACATCTCTTCTTGATAAAAATTCTCAGCAAACCAGGAAATAGAAGTGACTTTCCTCAATTTCATAGAGGACATTTATAGAGACTGATCACTTAAATCACTCCACAGTAAAATAGTAAACCCTGGTTCTTTCATATTCATAAAAGACAAAAATGTCTCATCATTTATATTAAACATTGCACTGGAGGTCCCAGCCATTATGAAAAGGCAAGAAAAAAAAATCAAATGTATAAAATGCAGAAAGCAAGGAGTAAAATTGCATCTATTTGCAGATAGCTTTGCACATATAGAAAATTGTAAGAAATCTACAAAACTTTTAAATAAGTGAATGTAATAAAGTCACATATAAAATATTAATAAAATCAAATTTATTTTGTATACTAGCAACAAGCGATTATAAAAAAAGGCATTAAAATATAAATAATTACATTTGTAAAAGTGTTAAAGAGCTTAAACTACTTTGGCATAAGTTCAACAAAGAACATACAAGTCCTCTGTACTAAAAAATACCATGAGAGAAATTAAACATGACATGTATAAATGAAGAGCTGTATCAATGTTCAGGGAATGAAAGCCCCCAAGGAGTTAACATGTCAGCTATCCCTAGGTTGACTCATAGAATCCATGCAATTGCAAATAATCCTGCAGGTGTTTTGTTTTGTGGAAATGGACAAGCTCATTCTAAATTCATAGCAAACTCAAGCTTGAAAAAGAAGATAAAATTAGAGGAAATGGTGTACAACTTCTTTAAAAAGGCCAAACATATTCAAAACACAAGTCATGGGGCTTTATATCATTCTTCTACATGAGTAATAGTAATATAATATTATTAATCTACACTAATAAAAAGGAAAGATGCAAATTGACCATACCTTCACGACACCCACCAACCAATCAGGAATGAGTATGAAAATTAACCCAACAAAGATGGTGGGTTAATTTGCATACACAGACATCACTTAGCAGCCAGGGGCGGGACACTTGCATCGTTGCCATGGCAATGATGCCGGCATTATGCACCACCCCAGCAGCTCTGGGCCTCTGGGCAGTGTGGGAAGGCAGGAAGGCGGAAAGGCAGCTATGGGGCCAGAGCAAAGGTAGTGCCAGCAGCCAGGGGAAGGAAGAACCATTCTTGCATGAATCTTCATGCATTGGGCCTCTAGTAATAATAATAATAGTTCTTGATGGCTCAAAAATGATTTATTCTTCTGGAGAAACTTTTCTTATGTGAGACTCTCATACCCAGCCCAACTAGGAGAACTGGGTGAGATCGGGTGTTGGAGTGTAGGGGGAGAATACCTTCTTCAATAATTCCAAAAGCAATATTATGACACCTCTCACACTGAAAAAAAAAAAACATTTAAAACACAAATTTTAGTTTTTAATTGCATATTCTACTACTTACCTTTATGAGTAGTTTCAAATGTATGTTGATCTTATGGTCATGAATAAAATACCAATGAATTTCAAGATAATGCTAATTCATAGTGACCTTTGTCATTTTCTATTTCTCAATAAATGGGTATCAAATGCTCAGCAACCCTCACACATGTATGTGGAGATGAGAGAGGATAACAATGCAAATTTTAGGCTATAAAGGTTATACTCAAAACATTTGTGCTGTTCACTTAATATGATCCCCCTTCTTCTATCTCATATCATTATCCCCTTATTATTATTACTAGAGGCCTAGTGCATGAAGTTCATACACAGCGGGGAGGGAGGGAGGGAGTCCCTCAGCCCTGTCTGCGCCTTCTTGCAGTCCCAGGAGCCCTTGGGGGATGTTCAGGGGAAGCGGGCCTAAGCTGGCAGTCAGACATCTTTAGAGCTGCTGTAACAGAGGCAGGAGAGGCTCCCGCCACTGCCACTATGCTCGCCAGCCATGAGCCTGGCTTCTGGCTGAGCAGCGCTTCCCCTGAGGGAGTTCACTGACCACCAGGGGTCAGCTCCTGCTTTGAGCATCTGCCCCCTGGTGGTCAGTGTGTGTCACAGCAACAAGTCTTTCCCCTGTTTAGTGAATTTGCATATTACCCTTTTATTACATAGGATTTTTTAGCCTCTTCCATGTGCCAGGCACTGTACTTAGGTGCTGTACTTAGGTGCTGTACCTAAGTAACAAGAAAGATTGACACTCTTCCTGACTTCAAGAAGCCCAAAGGCCGCTAGGACAGCCTTGAATTAGCCACCACAATAGGAGCAGTAAGCATCACTCATTGGTTAGGGAAATACAGAGTACTTGGGGAGGCTGGCTCCTAAGAGGAGGGTCCAGCAAGACTTTGCAAAGAGAGCTATAGTTAAGTTCAAGCTTGAAGGATGTGTAGGAATTAGCCAAGCAAAGAGGAAAGGAAGTTCTCTGGAGTAGACGAGGGAAGGGTTTGGGTAATGGCCAGCAGCAAGAGGAAGAAGGAAAAGCTGAAAAAGGTCAAAGAAGCCCTGTGAGACTGGGGTGTCCCAGAGGCAGGCAATGGCCAAATAATGAGGGGCCATTAGGCGCCCTGCTTAAGAAAACTGGGTTCCAAGGCTACTGAGAAATCTGCTCAGGGGTACTGAACAAAGTAAGCACTGAGCCAGTCTAGACTCCCTCCTCTCTGGATTTTAAACTGAACCTTCTCACTGCCTTCCCTGAGATCAGACTGAGGGCAGATATTTCTGCAGAATGAGAATGACACGCAGGGGACCTGAGCCCAAGCCTATGTCACTAAGTACAAACAGTAGGCGAGAATGCTTTGGTCCTTATCACCCACCTGGGACTGTCGGGGCTAATTAATCATCGTGACAGCTCCCTGGATGCAGTCTGAAGGATTATTTTTTCCCTGAATGCTGCTAGTTTAACCTGCCCGAGGCAAGACTTCACTTTGCGACACCTACACCAGGACGAAGCCCTGTTGAAAATGATGAATGCCTTTTGGAAAAGAATAACATTTTGATAAAGGCCCTTGCAATCAGCCTCCGGGTTTGAATCGAGTGGTTTTTCTTGCGTGTTTTCACAGTCATCTTACAAGAAAGCCAACTTTATATCTGCGCTCCAAATCAGCTAACCTAGAGGAGGCCTTTTATAGATTAAAAAAATCAAATAAATAATTGGTCACCGTATCTGGTTTTTTTGTGAGTAATTATGAGTGGAGCTGCTTCTGAGATTCCAACTTCCGTCCAGAGCCCTGTGTGCATCTCATTGCTCTGGTCTCTGACCCACCAACAGCTCCTGGAGATGACCATTTGGGTTTAAGCCACAAACAGGGCCTCTCCGTTGCTCAGAAAACAGATGTTATATTGAATCAAAGAGGCTTTCTGCTGCCCATTGTTATTTCTATCCCTGTTTTTTTCTCCCTCTTTCATATAATTCTTCATTTTCTTGTTTTCTTGCTTCAGCATGAAGAGGAAGAAGAACAAAGAGATGGAAGGAGCGGGGAACAAAGGGAGAGAAGTCACTTCCGGAAAGCATTTGACAGCCTACTGATGAAGGGAAGAAACACTTCCCTTTGTATTGCATGCAAGTAGGGATGCCTCCACCCTCCAAGGTCTGGGATCTTCTGGGGACCCCCAGTAGCTTCATAGGGGATGAAGAGGAGCCAGAGAGATGCTCAGCTGGGAAGAGCCCTGAAAGCCAATGCTGGCAGAAGGCACCCTCAGCTCCAGCCCAAACTCCAGGGCTCCGAACTGACTTGCTAACTCCACAAGCCATTACTGGAAATGCAGAATCCAAAGTGGGAAGACAAATTCCGATGTCAGAAGCCAGGGTATGGAGTAGGGTTCTGCAAAGCAGCCAGGAAAATAAGGGCAGAATGGGGGGTTGGGACTGAGAAAGGAACTGATGTAGAAGCAAGGACTGCTGTCTTATTTATCTACCTGAGGGAATCAGCAGGACATATACATGCTCACAAGCATATGTGTGTAGCCACACATGCACACACGTGCACACAGGTATACATATAGTGCCTGAAGTGCAACAACCAGCTAAAATATAACATGATTGAGGACTGAGCTGAGCCGGACTTTAACTGTATCTGCTTCCTTTGCCACATCTGTTTACAAACAACTTACTTATACCATAGAATGTCACTACTAGTCACTATTAACACACACAAAGCTTTGAAAACAGGGCCTTATAATAGTATATATTCTTTATATTAGGAATTTATACTAAGGCTATAACTGAGTATACCCAGATTTGTCCACAAGAGTACTGCTGGACAAATAGTATTACCTATATTATTATATAATTTATACATGTTTAAAGAGAGGGTGATAAAAGAGACCCTGATTTGGAGCGCAGATATAAAGTTGGCTTTCTTGTAAGATGACTGTGAAAACACGCAAGGAAAACATGTATAGACTGGATGTCTGTGTCCTCAAGGCATGGTATTAGGAGGCAGGACCTGTGAGGGTGATAAAAGAGACCCGAGAGAGTTCCCTTGTCCCCTTCTCCAATGTGAGGACTGAAGAAGTCAGTCTACAACCCCAAAGGGGGCTCTCACCAGAACCCAACATGCTGGTATCCTGATCTTGAACTTCCAGCCTCCACAACCATAAGAAATAATGTGTGTTGTTTATAAGGCACCCAGTCTATGGTATTTTGTTATAGCTGCCCAAATATTCATCACAAAGTAATCTATATATATAAAAGGCTAATATGCTAAGTGTCCCTCTGCCAGTCCGACCAGTTGCTATGATGCACACTGACCACCAGGGGGCAGACACTCAATGCAGGAGCTGCTGTGATGTGCATTGGCCATTTATAAACAGCAGCATGGACCTAGTGTTGACAAAGCAAGACTCAGCTTCCTTCAAGTGGGACACAGGCCCCACCACCACCCCAGAGTGACAGCCCACCAAATCACAGCTGATGCTGCCGAGACCCCATGGTGCAAAATTTGCAGCCTACAGGCTAGCCCAGCCCAGAAATGGTGACTGTGGATGCTGGATAGTGATATCACATAGCAACACCTGGCTTCCTTTCCCTAGTGACTAGCCTCTTTGCAGTTTCTTCAGCCCAAGAACATAACTTGCTTTATAGCCAGGTAGAAACATTTACACTTTAACCAAATGTCTGCAAAGCGTTTTCTCATGCCTCATCTCATTTGATCTTCACAGAAGTCCTGGAATAGGTAGATAGCAGACTCGGTGGAGTCCTATTTTCTTTTCATTAGCCAGAAAACAGATTTAGAAAGCTTAGAAACTTGACCCAACTGAAAAGAAGTAAAAAAAAATGGTGGACCTTGAAAATGATATTAGGTTTTCTCACTATGCAGAATATAGTAAAACACTGCCGCAGTTAAATATTTTACCTTTTGTTCTCCCTACATGATCTACAATAATAATCTGCTTCATGTTGATATTTACTACTGTGTTGCTAACAATTACCTAAAACAGAAGTTGGGGTGCTTCATTGGGCTGGAAAAAGGTTAGCTAAATCAGAAAGCAGGTCTAATTAAGCAAGTTTATTTTATATCTATAAAAAGCTAAGTTGACTCATGCATTCACAATACATATAAAGCTCTCACTGGCTCCAATCTTATGCATGTGTTTCCATCTGTCATTGTCAGTTGTGAATGTGGTTGATACTTCCATTATAGAGAATGGATGAATAGTGATATTAAAATATTTCTTCTAATTAATTTTCTTTCAATGTGCACAAATTTGTGCATTTGGTCACTAGTTTATAATAGAAATATCCAATGGAATAGGATTAAATCACGGTACATCATAAAAATCAAATACTGAGCTATTAAAAATTACATTGTTAGAGAATATTAATTCATTTAAGCAGATAAGAAATTTTATTTGACACTGTATAAAGTAGGATAAACAAAGTGGAAAAATACAGCCATTTATAAAACTGTAGTCATAATATTCTTGCGTTTTTAAAAAATGTATAAATATGTGCATTAAAATGTCTAAAAGATAGACAGCAAACTGTTAGCCTATGTCATATTGGTAGGGTTATAGATCATTTTAATATTTTACTTTCATTTATAATAAACATGTATAAATTATATAATAATATAGGTAATACTTTTTTTAATTCAAGCCAATTATATTTTTTTACCCACACACAATAAATCTGATATTAAAACCTATAAAGATTTTGAAATTAAATACCATTTAATTTCTTATCAGCTGTTTATGGCAGGTCCAATTCCCTATAATCTAAAACCTTAGCCATTACTGTTATGTGTGTTTTTAATCTGTACCAATTTGATGGAAAGCAGGTGAATAGTCACTCCATCTTTTTAATCTGCCCTTCTATAATTTTTCTAGTGAGAGTGAATGTATTTTTAAATTTTTTAATTGATTTTTAGACAAAGAGGAAGGGAGAGGGAGAAAGAGAGAAACATTGATGTGAGAGTGAAAAGTACATCGGCTGCCTGCTGCACACCCCCTACTGGTGATTATGCCCACAACCCAGGCATGTGTCCTGACCATGAATCAAACTGGCAACCTTTTGGTGCCTGGGATGATGCCCCACCAACTGAGCCACGCAGGGCCAGGGCAAGATTGAAGAGGAGCCAGAGAGATGACTACCAGCCATGTATAGTTCTTTTGTGAGTAAAGGATCATGCTCTTTAGGATCACAGAAACTTCCCTCAAATTTGGGATGCTTAGATTCTGAACAGCTTAGCCCATATATCCAGCCCTTGAATGCCACCCTCAGCTTCACCCTGGGGTTAGATCAATGGTTCAGCTTTGGCTACACATTGCAAGGACCTAGGGCTTTAACCATACTGACATTTGGGTCTTACCTCTAGAGTTTCTGATTTAATTGGCCTGGGTGCTGCCTAGGCATTAGCATTTTAAGCTCCCCAGGTCATTCTAAAGTGACATCACAGACACAGGGAAACTGCCTCCCATTAGCACCTGCACCTACTGTGAAGAACAGGAAAATGAGTTGCATATGAAAGACAGAGATTAGGAGAAAACAAATAGATTCATGTCCAATGTCATCTCATTCATTTAACATACTGACTCAATAAATATTTGGGCATCTACTATGATAATAATGGCGCACATTTTTGAACATTTACTATAAGTCAGGCTCTCTTCTAATCCCTTTACACATATCTCTTCCAAAAACTTTAGAAGGCAATATCCTCCTTATCCTCATTTTATAGGTAAGCAAACTGAGGCACGGAGAAATGAAGTCATTTGCTTATGGTCACACAGCTAGCAAGTGGTGAGGAAGGATTTGAACAAAAAACTGGCTAGCTTTGAAGTCCATGTCATACCATCACAGGCCAGATGCTGTGAAGATATAGTTGATATATCACAGAAAATAAAACAGGTAGCAGGCCCTACTCTCGCATAGCTTAAATGTTACTACTAGAGGACTAGAGAGTAAATGAATAAACACAGGGGATCTAAAGTAAAAGACCAGGTGCTATAAAAGAATATAACCATGTACCCATGTTCATAGCAGCATTTTCACAATAGCCAAAAGACAGAAGCAACCCACACCTCCATTCATAAGTGAATAAAGAAAAGTGGTATATACTTACAATGGAACATTATTCAGTCTTTAAAAAGAAGGACATTCTAACACAGGCTAAAACATGGATGAACCTTGAAGACATTATGCTCACTGAAATAAACCAGCCTAAAAAAAGGACAAATACTGTCTGATCTGATTTACATGAGGAATAAAAGAGTCGATTCTTAGAGATAGAAAGAAGAATGGTTGAGTTATTTAACGTACTCTTTAATGAGTACAGAGTTGCCACCTTGGAAGATGAAAAATGGTCGGAGATGGGTGGTGATGATGGTTGTATTAGAATGTGGATGTGTATTTAATGCCACTGAGCTAGCTGTACACTTAAAAATGGCTAAGGCGGTAAAGTTTGTTATGTATCTTTTACCACAAATTTTTAGATTAAAAAAAAAAAAAACAATATATTTTTAAAGGGCATAACCAGAGGCCCCAAATTAGATTGAGGAGGAAAACAAGAAAGGTTTATTTCAGGAGGTGACATTTGAACTGGGACCCAGGGATCAGAAGGATCAGCTAGAAGAGCAGAGAGGGGCTATGCTGAACAGAAAGAACAGTGTGTGCTCTGGGGCAATAAGAACGGCGGGAGAAAGAGGTGTAAGTAGAAGTGAATTCCTGATACGCTGGGCACACGTAGAGTCGATCTGTGGGCCCAGCAGCAAAGCAAGGTGTAGAGTTA